>NC_139145.1:19856405-20456405 GCF_964270905.1 Leucopleurus acutus | reverse complement strand
CTTGTTTGTTTTTGTTGCTGACTTTTAGGATTTATTTATGTGTTCTGGATATTAATTCCTTATGATTTTTAAATATTTTCTCCCTTTCTGTGGGTTGCCTTTTTACTCTGTGTATAGTGTCTTTTGATGCACAAATTTAAAGTTTTTCCATGAAGTCCAATTTGTCTATCTTTTCTTTTTTTTACCTGGGCCTTTGGTGTCATATCCAAGAAATCATTGCCAAATCCAATATTGGGAAGCTTTTGTCCTGGGTTTTCCTCTAAGAGTTTTATTGTTTTAGGTTTTACATTTAAGTCATAGATCCATTTTCAGTTAATTTTTGTATGCGGTGTTAGGTAAGGGTTCAATTTCATTCTTTTGTGTGTAAATATCCAGTTCTCCCAGAACCATTCATTGAAGGAGTTGTTTTCTTAATTTCCTTTTCAGACCTTCATTGTTAGTGTAAAGGAATGCAACTTAAATTTGTATGTTGACTTTGTATCCTGCTGCTTTATTGAATCCATGTATTGGGTGGGCCAAGATGAGCCTTCAGTTTTTTTTTGTTGTTGTTGTTGTTGTTTTGCGGTACGCGAGCCCCTCACTGCTGTGGCCTCTCCTGCCGCGGAGCACAGGCTCCGGACGCGCAGGCTCAGCGGCCATGGCTTACAGGCCCAGCCGCTCCACGGCATGTGGGATCCTCCCGGACCGGGGCACGAACCCGCGTCCCCCGCATCGGCAGGCGGACTCTCAACCACTGCGCCACCAGGGAAGCTCGAGCCTTCGTTTTTTTAAGTAAAAATAGAAGACACATTTTTCATTTTCACCAAGAGCTGTATTGAACAACATATTCACCTTTTTGTTCCACTACATTCTGCCATTTTTCAGGTAACTTCATAATTCCATCTTCCCAAAACTTTTAATATTTTTGAGCAAAGAACTGTTCTAGATGCCTTTTAGGGAATTGAAATTTTTTCCATTAACAGAATTTTGTAAAGACAGAAATAAATGGAAATCCGAAGGTGCAATGTCTGGTGAATGTGGTGGATGAATCAGAACATCCCAGCCAAGCTGTAATAGTTTTTGCCTGGTCATCAAAGAAACATGCGGTCTTGTGTTATCCTGATGGAAGATTATGCATTTTCTGTTGACTAATTCTGGATGCTTTTCTTTGAGTGCCACGTTCAGTTGGTCTAACTGGGAGCAGTACTTGTTGGAATTAATCGTTTGGTTTTCTGGAAGGAGATCATAATAGAGGACTCCCTTCTAATCCCACCACATACACAACATCAACTTCTTTGGATGAAGACCAGCCTTTGGTGTGGCTCGTGGTGGTTCATTTAGCTTACCCCACGATCTCTTCTGTTCCACATTGCTGTACAGTATCCACTTTTCATAGCCCGTCACAATTTGTTTTAAAAACAGAACATTTTGGGCTTCCCTGGTGGCGCAGTGTTTAAGAGTCCGCCTGCCGATGCAGGGGACACGGGTTCGTGCCCCGGTCCGGGAAGATCCCACATGCCGCGGGGCGGCTAGGCCCGTGAGCCATGGCCGCTGAGCCTGCGCGTCTGGAGCCTGTGCTCTGCAACGGGAGAGGCCACAACAGTGAGAGGCCTGCATATCGCAAAAAAAAAAAAAAAAAAAAAAAAACCACAGAACATTTTCATTACGTTTAAATACAGAATCGCATATGGAAATATGGTCAAGAAGGTTTTTTTGCTTAACTTATGTGAAACCCAAATATCAAAGCGATTCACATAACCAAGCTGGTGCAAATGATTTTCAACGCTTCATTTGGATATTTTGAGTATTTCGGCTATCTCCTGCGTGGTATAACATTGATTGTTCTCAATTATTGTTTCAATTTGATCGCTATCAACCTCAACTGATCTACCCGACTGTGGAGAGCATTGTCCAGTGAGAAATCTCCAGCCCGAAACTTTGCAAACCACTTTTGACACGTTTGATCAGTCACAACATCTTCTCCATACACTGCACAAATCTTTTTGTGCATTTCAGTTGCGTTTTTACCTTTCTTGAAATAATAAAGCCTAATATGCCAAAAATGTTGCTTTTTTTCTGCCATCTTCAGTATTAAAATGGCTACACAATTTTTTTTTTTTTTTTTTTTTTTTTTTGCTGTACGCGGGCCTCTCACTGCTGTGGCCTCCCCCGCTGTGGAGCACAGGCTCCGGACGCGCAGGCTCAGCGGCCATGGCTCACGGGCCCAGCCGCTCCACGGCACGTGGGACCTTCCCGGACCGGGGCACGAACCCGCGTCCCCTGCATCGGCAGGCGGACTCCCAACCACTGCGCCACCAGGGAAGCCCTGGCTACACAATTTTGATACGTCTTTTTTTAAATGCATGCTGATATGACAGCTGTCACATACAATCTAATAAAGTTGTTTCGAATGAAGTTGAAGACTAGTAAGTACTACTAGATCCACCTTATGGAAAAAAACGAACGAACTTTCTGGCCCACCCAATATTAGATCTAATAGTTTTGTATGTGTGTGGAAGCTTCAGGGTTTTCTACATATAAAATCATGTCACCACATGTAGATTGTTATTTGGTCATAGAATCAAGGGCAATTCCTATGCATATTTCTGGAATACTTGCTGTGCCTCGTTCCCTCCTCTCCAGGACCCTGCCCTGTAAACCCTATCCACTTCAATCTCCCCAAACTCCTATCTCTGTCTCCGATTTTTGAAACCACTGAGCTCTGTTTGTGTTCCCCTTTCATACTCAGCAGTTTAGAAATTCCTTCAGGCAGAAAGCCTGGAAAATCACAGGGCTTACTTATTTGTTTCTCTTCTCTCAGGGATCACAATTCTGTGCTGTGTCAATGTTTAAAAACAATTCTATCACATATTTTGTCCGGTTTTCTAGTTGTGTATTGTGGGAGAGTAATTTTGAACCCTGTTACTCCTTCATGGCCAGTGGAGAAAAGTAGAAATCTCCTCTTAATCTTTAAAAAAAAAATGAATATGTTTATGAAGGATAAATATCACTGCTTGAGAAAAGCAGAGTTAAACTTCATTAGAGGATGTGCTTCTCCAAGACTTAATGGAGTTGCTGAAACTGAACGGAGACATTTCTTTGAGCAAAATTTTCTTCTCTGTAGAGATTGGAGGAGGGCTTTCTGGTTGACAATGAATACACATCCCTGAAGATGGAGATAGCATTCTGAGGTTCCTGACATTCTTGGTGCATCCTGGCTGGTGCTGGATTGGGCACCGGGACCCTGGGGGCCGTGGAAGGAAGGAGAATGCCTTCACTATTGTTGATCTTGGGAATTCACAATCTTCCTGAGCTGTCTGTGTCTCTGATATACCTGTCTCTGCCTAGAAAATTCAGGCCCTCAGAGGTTACTGAAGGCTGCAGGGTCATCCAATTAAAGGATCTGGCTGTGCTGAGACTCTTTCTTTATGCCCAAACATGAAATTGACATTTTCTTCTCTAAGATCTGCCCAAAGCCTTTCTTGTTCTCCTGATTTTCAGCATCTTTACTGCCCATAACGTAGCCCTGCTTTTTCTGGGCCTGGGCTGACAGGGCTTGTTCAGGAGATGGTCCTGCCCTTTGCCTTTTTGCCAGGTTAAAAACCAGTGAAACAAACACTGAGTCCTAGTTCTTTCTTTCTTTTTTTTTTTTAAATTGACGTATAACATATAACACCATATTAGTTTCAGGTGTACAGCATAATGATTCTATATTTGTATATATTGTGAAATGATCACCACAATAAATACAGTTAACATCTGTCACCCTACATAGTTACAAACTTTTTTCTCTTGTGATGAGATCTTTTAAGATCTACTCTTTTAGCAACTTTCAAATCTGCAATACAGTATTATTAACCATAGTCACTTTGCTATACATTACATCCCTATGACTTACTTATTTTATAACCGGAAGCTTGCACTTTTTGACCTCCTTCACCCACTTCATCCACCCCTCATCCTTGCCTCTGGCAACCACCAATCTGTTCTGTACCTGAGTCCTAGTTCTAAATTAGCATTTTGGAGGAACCTTTCTTTCCCTTCTGTAATGCAAACTGGAGTGTCTCCCTCACAGGAGCCTCCATTAATTCCCTGTCCTGGGCAAGTAGCTGGTCTCTATGGTATGAGAAGTCCATATCTTACTTACCCTTAAAGTTTGGGGTCTCTTAGGGTCTCACTCTATCCATATGTGGTGAAATTTAACTTTGCAGAGCTTCCTAGCTCACTGGATTTAAGGATGTTTCTTAAATCTTTTTTAATTTACACATTTCCCCCCACACCCTTTTTTCCTTCAATTTGTTGTTGCTGTTGAAGAAATCCTACTGCTTTGTAGAGTTTATCTCAGTGTAGGTTTAGCCATTTGCATTCCTGTGGTGGCGTTTAACTTGCTCTCAGGACCTTTATTACTTCCTATAAATTAGTAGTCAGATCTAGAGTGGTGGTTCTCAACCAGGGTTGATCTCACCCCCCAGGGACCATTTGGCAATGTTTAGAGACCTTTTTTAATTGTCACAACATGCCGGCTGCTAATATCAGCTAGTGGGTGGCAGCCAGGCATGTTGCTAAACATCTTACATGCACAGAACGGCCCCTCACAAAAAAGAATTATCCATCCCAAAATGTCAGTAAAGCCCAAGCTGAGAAACCCTGATCTAGAGGCTTGAGCAGATTCCAGATGAATTTTTTGCAAGAATATTTCATACATGATGTTGGGAAATTCCCATTGCATCACATCATATATCACATCATGTCTAGTCGCCTCTTAGTAACATTAACATTGATCAGCAGGTTTAGGTGTTGTCAGCCTGATCATTTGATAATAAAGTTTCAGATCAGCTTTTCATCTCAGGCTCTTAGCATTCTTTGTGATTTTATCTAAATCAGTTACTTTATTTGGGGTTGAAACTGTGGTGATTCTATTTCTCTCACTATATTTGCATTAGCTGGAAATTCTTTTTTTAATTAATTAATTAATTTTTAATTTAATTTAATTTAATTTAATTTTTTATACAGCAGGTTCTTATTATTCATCCATTTTATACACATCAGTGTATACATGTCAATCCTCATCTCCCAATTCATTATTTCTGTGATGCATTAGCTGGAAATTCTTAAAGAACTTTCTCGTTATCAGTTTAGTTGCCCACAGGTAGAGTTCATAGAGGACAGGTAAGACCAATGCTTGATTGCTTCTCTTAATTTATCAGCTTTCAGAAAAATGAACTGATGTGCTGGCAATCTCCAAAAGCAATTAACGAGCATGGGTTTGTGGTTGTTCTCTTTCTGATATCATAATAAGCTCCTGGTTTTACATATACTTGATGTGTTTCAATTCATTGTAGGTATTATATTTTCTAAGTACCTCTATTTATGTATAATTGACATGTAAACTGCACATATTTAAAGTTTACAATTTGAGAAATTTTGACATATGTGTACAGCTAGGAAATCCTCCCTGCAATCAAGGTAATGAACATCTCCAAGAACCTGAAACATGTATTTGTTCCCTTTGTTCCCTTTGTTCCCTCTCTCCCTTATCTCCCTGCCTCCCTCCAATCCCCAGACATCCACTGATGTGTTTTACATTTTGTCTTGAGTTTTATGTAAATGGAATCATACAAGACTCATTCTTTTTTGTCTGGCTTCTTTTACTCAGCGTAATTCTTTAAAGATTCATCTATGTTGTTCCATGTATCAATAGTTCATTCCTTTTTATTGTGCTGAGTACTAAAATTTGTTCATCCATTCACCTGTTGATAGATATTTGGGTTGTTTCCAGTTTCTGTTTCTGTTTCCAGTTTATCAATAAAGTTGTTATGAACATTTGTATACAAGTCTTTGTGTGAATACATGTTTTCTTTTTTCTTGGGTAAATATCTAGAAGTGGAATGGCTGGATCATAGGGTAGGAGTAGGCTTAACTTTTATTTTTATCATTTAAAAAGTTAATTTTTTAGAAGAGTTTTAGATTACAGAAAAATTGTGAAAGTAGTACAGAGAGTTTCCATACATCCCATACCCACTTTCCCCCATTAACATTCTATATTAATATGGTATATTTGTCACAGTTAATGAAACAATAGTGATACATCATTAACTAAAGTTAGTATAATATTATTATATTTTATTTAAAGGCTTTTACCTAGTATTTAAATTGGACTGTTTGTTTATTTTACTATTGAGTTTTTTTTTCTTTCTTTCTTTCTAGGCTGCGTCGGGTCATAGTTGTGGCATGGCAGGTTCTCCGTTGCGGTGCACAGGCTCTTCTCTAGCTGTGGCACACAGGTTTTTTCTTTCTCTGGTTGTGGTGCGCAGCTCCAGAGCGTGTGGGTTCTGTAGTTTGCAGCACATGGGCTCTCTAGTTGAGGCACGAGAGCTCAGCACTTGTGGCTTGGGAGCTTAGTTGCCCCACGGCATGTGGGATCTTAGTTCCCCAACCAGGGATCAAACCCGCATCCCCTGCACTGGAAGATGGATTCTTTTCCCCTGGTCCACCAGGGAAGCCCCTACTATTGAGTTTTGACAGTACTTTATATTTTCTGACTAAAGTCTCTCATCAGATATAATATGCAAATATGTTCTTCCAGTCTGTCTTTTTATTTTCTAAACTGAGACTTTTGAAAAGCAGAAGTTTTACATTTTGGTGAATTATAATTTATCTGTTCTTTTATGTATCATACTTTTGTATTATATCTAAGAAATCTTTGCCTAACCCCAGTTCGCAAAGATTTTTGTCTAATATTCTCCTCCAGAACTTCTATAGTTTTGTGTTTTACATCTAAGTCTATGATGAATTTTCCTCGAAAGGCACAAACTACTTGAATACCCATATATCTGTTAAAGAAACAGAATTTTTAGTTAAAAACCTTCCTATACAAGAAAGCTCACTTTTGCCACTTCTGTTCAACATTGTACTGGAAGTTCTAACCAAAACAATTAGGCAATAAAAGGAAATAAAAGGCATCCAAATTGGAACAGAAGAAGTAAAATGTTCTCTATCTACAGATGAAATTATTTTATATATTGAAAATCCTTAAGACTACACATCAAAAACCATTAGAGCTAATAAATGAATTTAGCAACGTTTTAGGGTTCAAGATCAACAGACAGGGACTTCCCTGGTGGTGCAGTGGTTAAGAACCCGCCTGCCAATGCAGGGGACACGGGTTCGAGCCCTGGTCCAGGAGGATCCCACATGGTGTGGAGCAACTAAGCTCATGCACCACAACTACTGAGCCTGTGCTCTAGAGCCCGCGAGTTACAACTACTGAGCCCGCGCACATAGAGCCCGTGCTCCACAACAAGAGAAGCCACCGCAATGAGAAGCCCATGCACCCCAACGAAGAGCAGCCCCCACTCGCCGCAACTAGAGAAAACCCATGCGCAGCAATGAAGACCTAATGCAGCCAAAAATAAATTAATTAATTAATTTATTAATAAAAAGATCAACAAAGAATAGTTATGTTGTAAATCAACTATACTTCAATAAAGTAATTTTTTTAATGTTCTATTTTATTTATTTATTTATTTTGGCCACGTTGGGCCTTCGTTGATGCAGGCGGGCTTTCTCTAGTTGGGGTGAGTGGGGGCTTCTCTTGTTGTGGAGCACAGGCTCTAGGCGTGCAGGCTTCAGTAGTTGTGGCATTCTGGCTCAGTAGTTGTGGCTTGAGGGCTCTAGAGCTCGGGCTCAGTAGTTGTGGTGCATGGGTTTAGTTTCTCCACGGGGGGTGTGGGATCTTCCCAGACCAGGCTCGAACATATGTCCCCTGCACTGGCAGGCGGACTCTTAACCACTGCGCCACCAGGAAAGCCCTTAATAAAATAATTTTTTTAAAGTTGTATTGCCATACACTGGCAATGAACAATCCAAAAATGCAATTAAGAAAACAATTTCATTTACAATAGCCTCAAAAGCATAAAATGCTTAGGAAAAAATTTAACAAAAGAAGTGCAAGGCTTGTACACTGAGAACTACAAAATATTGCTGAAAAAATTTAAGGAAGACATACACAAATGGAAAGACGTGCAGTGTTCATGGATTGAAAGACTTAATATAGTCAAGATGACAATACATCCCCAAGTGGTCTACAGGTTCAGTGTAACTGCTATCAAAATCCCAATGACCATTTTTGCAGAAATGGTAAGGTTGATTTTAAAATTCATATGGAATCTCAAGGAACCATGAATAGCCAAAACAATCTTGAAAAAGAAAAACAAAGTTGAAGGATTCACACTTCCCACTTTTATAACTTACTACAAAGCTACAGTAATCAAGAGTGAGGTACTGGCATAAAGATAAATCAATAGAAGAGTATTGAGAGTTCAGTAATAAACCCATATACCTATCGTCAAATGTTTTTGAAAAGGGTGTCAGGACTATTCAATAAGGGAAGAATAACTTCTTCAACAAATGGTGCTGGGACAACTAGATACCCACAGTGCAAAAGAATGAAGTTGGACACTTGCCTCATAACATATAAAAAATCAACTCAAAATAGATCAAAGATGTAAATGTAAGACTTAAAACTGTGAAACTCTCAAACCTAAGCGTAAATCTTCATAACTTGGTATTTGGCAATAGATTCTTAGAGATGACCCCAAAGCACAAGCAGCAAAAGAAAAAAATAGATGAACTTGACTTCATCAGAATTAAAAACTTTTGTGCATCAAAGGACACTATCAAGAAAGGGAAAAATACAACCTGCAGAATGGGAGGAAATACCTGCAAATCACACATCTGGTAAGGATCTAATATCCAGAATATATAATAAACTCATATAATTCAACAACCAAAAGACAAACAACCCAATTAAAAGAAATATGCAGAGGACATGAATGGACATTTCTCCAAAGAAGACATACAAATAGCCAGCAATCACATGAAAAGATGCTCAACACCATTAGTCACTAGGGAAATGCAAACTGAAACCACATGAGATGCCACTTTATACCTGCTAGAATGGCTGTAATTTTTTTAGAAAAGGAAAATGTATTGGCCAGGATGTTGCATAATCGGAACCCTCATACAGTGCAGGTGGAACGTAAAATGAGGCAGCCTTTGTGGCAAACAGTTTGGTGGTTCTTCAGAGGTTAAACATAGAATTACCATATGACCCAGAAATTCTACTCCTAATATCCAAAAGAATCAAAAACAGGTATTCAAGCCAAAAGTTGCTTACAAATGTTCATAACAGCACTATTAACAATAGCAAAAATGTGGAAACAACCCAAGTGTTCATCAACTGACAAGTGTATAAACAAAATGTGGTACACCCATACAATGGAATACTATTCAGCTATAAAAAGACTGAATTGTAACTATAAAATGATTAAAGTGGTAAATTTTATGTTATATACTTTTTACCACACTTTTAAAGAATCAATGAATGTAATTGATAACATTAAAAAAAACCAAGAGAGAAAAACCATATGATCACTTCAATGCAGAAAAAGCCTTTGACTAAATCCAACATCTTCCTAATTAAAACTCTCAGCAAACTAAAAATTGAAGGAAACTTCCTCAACCTGATAAAGGACAGCTATGAAAAACCTTCAGTTAACATTAAACTTAATGGTGAAAGACTGAACTCTTTTCCTCTATGATCAGAGATCACACAAGGTTGTCCTCTTCTAGCACTTCTTTTCAACATTGTACTGGAGGTTCTAGATTTAAAAGGAAGAAATAAAAGTACCTTTATACACATATATAGACAATATGATTAAGTAGAAAAATAGATTCTACAAAAAGCTACTAGAACTAATATGTGTGTTCAGCAAGTTTACAGAATACAAGATGAACACACAAAATGAATTGTATTTTTATACACAAGCAGTGACCAAGAGGAAATTGACAATTTAAAATGCCATTTACAATAGCATCAAAAATATTAAATATTTAGAGATAAACCTAACAAATAAAATGAAAGACTTGTACACTAAAAAGTATAAAATATTGCTGAGAGAAGTTAAGGTCTAAATAAATGGAGAGATATTCTTTGTTCATTGATTAGAAGACTCAATAGTAAGATGTAAATTCTCCTCGTATTAATCTACAGAGTCAATGCAATCACAAAATCCCAGCAGGACCTAAAATAGTCAAAACAACTTTAGCAAAGAAAAAGTTGGAGGACTATCATTACCAGATTTCAAAATTTATTATACAGTTACAGTAATCAAGACAGTGTGGTATCGGTATCAAGATAAACAAATAGATCAATGGAAGAAAATAGTCTGGAAAAAGACATGCACATATATAGACAACTGATTACTGACAAAGTTGCAAAGGCAATTCAGTGGAAGAGAGATAGTCACTATACTTTTTGACGCTTAAATTTTCCCATCCTTGGCCCCTTGTAACAGTTTGACAGCTTCTTTGTTCTCTGGTACACGTTCCTGGCTCATACTGTACATTTCCTGCCCCCAGACTGGAATTAGCTGTTTCTTCAAAGAGTTCTATGACCTGTTAGTGGCAAATAATATTTAGAAACCACTGTCTGGGCTCCTCAGTAGTTATTTCTTATAGACCTCTTCAGTCAACAGAACTACACAACACATTTTCTGTTTGAAAGAGAAAAATGCATTGTGTTCTTACTAATATTTCTAATTCAAGTTTAAGATTACAATGTTTTTACTCAATCCTTTTGATTTTAGATATATATATTTCTCTTTCACCAAAAATCTTGGTTCTAATGCATAACATAATCACTCTTTTTTGTTCTAGCTACATGAATATATAGTTTTTATTTTATTTATTTTTTATTGAAGTATAGTTGTTTACAATGTTGTATTAGTTTCTGGTGTACAGCAAAGTGATTCAGTTATACATATGTGCGTCTATCTATTTTATATATAGTAGTGTGTAACTGTTAATCCCAATCTCCTAATTTATCCCTCCCCCTCCTTTCCCCTTTGGTAACCATAAATTTGTTTTCTATGCCTTTGTAGTTTTTATTTTTTTTATTTTTTTATTTATTTTTTGCGGTACGCAGGCCTCTCACTGTTGTGGCCTCTCCCATTGCGGAGCACAGGCTCCGGACGCGCAGGCTCAGCGGCCATGGCTCACGGGCCTAGCTGCTCTGCGGCATGTGGGATCTTCCCAGACCGGGGCAGGAACCCGTGTCCCCTGCATCGGCAGGCAGACTCTCAACCACTGCGCCACCAGGGAAGCCCTGTCTGTGTAGTTTTAAAATAACAACATCAATATTATTATTGACCTATGATTACTAAATATCATATAAGATTTCTTTCTGTTTTTAGGATATAGCCTATCAGGAACTTGTAGGCAAATTACTGTGTTTTAAATTCACTTGAAATTATTATTTTCTTATTATTTTCTCCGTGGTTGAGCCACTAATTTGATACACAGCATCATAGGCTAGGTCCCATAGAAAACATAGCCTGAATCAAAAGCTTACATGTTTATACTTTACCGGGGAGTACAATTCCAAGGTATCAGGCATGAGAGAATGAAGCAGGGAGGCAAGGAATAGGGACAAGTACAGGGTAGGAAGTACATTGCGCCACCCCGTGGGTTTGCCTCAGAGAGACCATATAAATGACCGCATCTCAAGACAGCTCAACACAGGGCAAGAAATGAGAAATTTTCGTGTGGTGGATTCCCGTCTGTCACTGGTCAGGGTTTTGCCCCATGGCACATGAATTCCCCCACATTTCTGGGTAGTGCATGTGTGGGCACCGTGCTGATCCGCAGTGTCTTGTGCTCCAGTAGCAACAGGCAAGCTGTAGCAGGGGAGGCGGGAGGCTGGTGGTGCACGGGTGAGGTGAAGTGCTGTCGGGTTGTGTCTGTGTAAATGGGTCACCATGGTGGTGACTAGAAAGAATCCATGTAGAGTTGGTCCCACAGAAGTGGCCAAGGTAAAACAAGTGGCCAAGGGCCTTGGAGACAGGTGAGACTGCAAAGATCTGAAGTGAAAACATAAGAGGCGTCTGATACAGCACACCCCTTGGACCCCTCTGTGCTATTCATTCCCTCTCATTATACCTGGTCTCATACGACAATATGGGTTCTCCTCTACTGTGGGAACAAAATGCCCTCACTCCTTCCAAGTGATTTGAAGAAAACATACATTTTAGGTTTTCTCTGAGGACGCTGTACACATGTACTGAGATCTGCATGTCAAAAGGGACCAGCCATGTGAGGACTCAAGAAAAGTGTTCCAGGCAGAGTGTACTGCAAATGCAAAGTCCCTGAGGTATGGATAAGAGTAATGAGGTGGAGGTTTGAGAGTAATGTGTTCACAGTAATGAGGTCATAGAAGCGTAAGTTAGGCTTCCTTGTCAGCCACAGGAAGGAGGTTGGATTCTAGTCTAAGGAGAATGGGAAGCCAATAGAGGGTTTGGAGCTGGGGAGTGATAGGATCTGACTTACTCTTTTTTTTTAATTAATTAATTTATTTATTTATTTATTTTTGGCTGCATTGGTCTTTTTTGCTGCATGTGGGCTTTCTCTAGTTGTGGTGAGCGGGGGCTACTCTTCGTTGAGGTGTGCGGGCTTCTCATTGCTATGGCTTCTCTTGCTGTGGAGCACGGACTCTAGGTGCACAGGCTTCAGCAGTTGTGGCGCGCAGGCTTCAGTAGTTGTGGCTCGCAGGCTCTAGAGCACAGGCTCAGTAGCTGTGGCACACGGGCTTAGTTGCTCCGCGGCATGTGGGATCTTCCCGGACCGGGTCTCAAACCTGTGTCCCCTGCATTGGCAGGCGGATTCTTAACCACTGCACCACCAGGGAAGTCCTCTGACTTACTTTCTGAAATGTTTCTCTGGCATCTGTGATGAGACTGAATCAGAGAGGGGCAAATGTAAAATCCAGGAGACCAGTTAGGAGGGAACTGCAGCGTTCCAGGGGAGAGATGAGATAGGGAGATAAGAGGACCTATGTGACAGATACAGTCTATTATCGACTTTTGGGTCTCTGTCACTTTCCACCTGATACTGCAGTTGACTTCCTGTTATTCTAGGAGATTCCTGAGGCTAGGTCATCCCCAGAACTGAGTAACTGTAAGACAGTAACACATATTGAATCAATCTATAGCAAAATCTAACTTCTGCGAAGGGCTTTAGCAATGATAAAGCCTTCTCCCTTTTTTCCAAATTTACTTTATTGAAGTATAGTTGATTTACAATGTGTGTTAGTTTCTGATGTATAGCAAAGTGATTCAGTTTATATATATATATATATATAGTCTTTTTCATATTCTTTTCCATTATGTTTTTTTTTTTTGCGGTACGCAGGCCTCTCACTGTTGTGGCCTCTCCCGTTGCGGAGCACAGGCTCCGGACGCGCAGGCTCAGCGGCCAGAGCTCATGGGCCCAGCCGCTCTGCGGCATGTGGGATCTTCCCGGACCGAGGCACGAACCCGTGTCCCCTGCATCGGCAGGCGGGCTCTCAACCACTGCGCCACCAGGGAAGCCCTCCATTATGATTTAATCGCTGGATATTGAATACAGTTCCTTGTGCTATACAGTAGGACCTTGTTGTTTATCTATTCTATATATAATAGTTTGCATCTGCCTATCCCCAACTCTCCCCTCCCCCAACCCCTCCCCCTTGACAACCACAAGTCTGTTCTCTGTCTTTGAGTCTGTTTCTGTTTCGTAGATAAGATCATTTGTGTCATATTTTACATTCCACATATAAGTGATATCATGTGGTATTTGTCTTTCTTTCTGACTTACTTCACTTAGTATGATAATCTCCAGGTCCATCCATGTTACAGCAAATGGCATTATTTCATCCTTTTCTATAGCTGAGTCATATTCCATTGGATATATGTGTGTGTGTGTGTGTGTGTGTATCAATCATAACTTCCTTATCCATTCATCTGTCGATGGACATTTAGGTTTTTTCCATGTCTTGGCTATTGTGAATAGTGGTGGATAAAGCCTTCCATTAATACTTTATTTCATTCTGTCCTCTCCCAAATCTTCAAGGTGGCTATGATGAGGGCATGAATTTTACATGTCCTCTCTGAGTTAACCCTTGCCACAAACTGTGAGGTAGAGACTATTTGTTTACAGCTGAGAGATGAGCAAACTGAGACAGAGAGGTTCACTTTCCAAAACCACACAATTAATGGTGCAATACTCAGGTGTCCCTGCAGAGCATGAGATGTACTTTGTGACTTACATAAGGCAAAACTTTGCTTCCAAGCTTAATTTTTTTTCATCAGTCCAAACACCCCTAGCAGAAGCCTGAGAATCTAAAATACACTATTGGGTGCAGGTATTACTTCTCTCACTCCCCTTACTTTTTGGATGAATCTAGTTGAGTCACCTTAATTCCTGCTAGCTCCACTTAACCAATAATGAATAATTTGATGGATAGGAGGGCAACAAACAAAAAACTGTTGCTGACATCTCAATGGTCTGCTTTACTCAGCAATCAAAATGCCATGTCCCCAACTGACAGAAAATATCTTATGTTCCAGTTATTCAGAAATTGAGGACTTGTTCTAGGATTTCCATGACTCAGCAGGACAGAATTCATCCTTTATCAGGAACAAAATGGTAAGGTGTCAGCAAAGCCTTATTACTAGGATTAGAGAAACAAATATTCATTAGATTCTCTGAGACAGCTCTCAGCCACAAATCCCTGTGTGCACTCAAAACCTCTCTCTCTCTCTCTCTTTCTCACACACACACACACACATACACACACACACACACACACACACACCCCAGTCCAGAGACTGATGAAAATTCATTTAATTTTTCGTTAAACTGTGTGTTCTTTCGAGGACAGTGGCTGTGTCTTAACTTTATAGCATCTGGTACAGAGCCTGGCTCAGAATAAAGCACTCAGTAAATGTTTGTTTAATCGACTCCTAAAATCTGTAGATGAATATAATTTTTAAAATTTTATTGAAGTATAGTTGATTTACAATGTTGTGTTAATTTCTGCTGTACAGCAAAGTGTTTCAGTTACACACATATATACATTCTTTTCATATTCTTTTCCATTATGGTTTATCACAGGATATTGAATATAATTCCCTGTGCTATACAGTATGACCTTGTTGTTTATCCATTCTATATATAATAGTTTGTATCTGCTAATCCGAAATTCCCAGTCCTTCCCTCCCCCCACCCCCCTTTCCCTTGGCAGCCACAAGTCTGTTCTCTATGTCTGTGAGTCTGTTTCTTTTTAGTAGTTATGTTCATTTGTGTTGTAGTTTAGATGCCACACATAGGTGATATGTAGATGAATATAATTAATAAATCTATTAAAAATATCTTCAGAATGCTTTAGAATGCACTGTCCAATGCAGTGGTCACTAACCATGTGTGGTAACCCAGTACTTGAAATGTGGCCAGTCCAAATAGAGATTTAGGGAAGTGTAAAATACACCCCAGATTTTGAAGACTTAGTACAAAAAAAAGATAATATATTTGATATATTGGGTTAAATCAAATATATTACTAAGATTAATCTCATCTGTGTTAAATGTGATCCTCTAGTATTTAAAATTACACATGTGGATATCATTGTATTTTGATTGGACAACATGGCTCTAAAAAGGAAAATAAAGGTCAGAAAAAATTATTCTTAAAGAAGATGGCAAGCCAATATTTGATGCCGCTTTCCACACTCTTCATCTTGAACCTATCAAAAAAGCTTAGGTTTCTTCCAAGGCCAGCTTCTCCCGTGGCAAACAGAGGCCAGGAGGATTCTGCCTAGGTCAGAGGGGTGGGCTGGTAGCTCATGGGCTGAAATGTGGCTTGCAGTTATGGTTGACAGTAATTTTCTTAAAAACTGAATTAGTTATTACCATTTCAAAATGGGGAGATTTCATACACAGATCCTTATTTGTTAGGTGCTCTTAGAAAAGGGGAAGTTGTGGCAATGCTGGTCTTTTTTTAAAAATTTTTATTTATTTATTTACTTTTGGCGGCGTTGGGTTTTCCTTGTGGCGCGCGAGCTTTCTCTCCTTGCGGTGAGCAGGGGCTACTCTTCGTTGTGGTGTGCAGGCTTTTCACTGCAGTGGCTTTTCTTGTTGTGGAGCACGGGCTCTAGGCGCACGGGCCTCCGTAGTTGTGGCACACAGGCTCAGGGGTTGTGGCTTGCGGGTTCTAGAGCGCAGGCTCAGTAGTTGTGGTGCACGGGCTTAGCTGCTCCGCAGCATGTGGGATCTTCCCGGACCAGGGCCCGAACCTGTGTCCCCTGCATTGGTAGGTGGATTTTTAACCACTGCGCCACCAGGGAAGCCCTGGTCTTCTTTTTTTTTTTTGAAGTTTAGTCAATTTACAATGTTTCAGGTGTACAGCAAAGTGATTCAGTTATACATATATATATACGTATATGTACACATATTCTCTTTCAGATTATTTCCCATTATAAGTTATTATAAGATACTGAATATAGTTCCCTGTGCTATACAGTAGGTCTTTGTTGTTTATCTATTTTACATATAGTAGTATCTACCTGTTAATCCCGAATTCCTAATTAATCCCTCCCCAGTACTGGTCTTACATGTAAGCCAAAAGGTACAGCTAAAAAGCAGAAGCCGCCTTTGCCCAGGGAATGGATTCTCCAGTTTGCCATATTGTATTCCTATGGTCGAGTTGTTGTTGCTGTTGCTTTTTTTTTTTTAAGTAAAATATTTCTTGTAGCCACACTTTTATTCAAAGAAGAAAAGGGAAATGTAGACTAAGAGGGTGTCTGTGTCTTAAAGGAAGAGAAGAACATTCAATGGTGTTTAATATAACCACAAAGTTTGTGTGTGGAAAGAATACATCTTAAATCAGAATTATGCAACAACTCCAGATGGCACCTGACTTTGCAATCCCTCATCTAGTTCTTCCGGATCCATCATTATTGGAGACGTTGAATAGTACTGCATCTCATTTGAGCTTTGAGTTGATGTAAAAGAAATTCTCCAAAGTGGCTCTACTTGCTTACAATTTTACCTTAAGGGTCTAAGAAAAATTCTAGGACATTGTTATGAAGTTTGTGCAGACCTAGTAAGACCTGATTCAGGCCTGAAAGAAAGAAATAGCCAAAACTTAAGTCCTTCCATCCTTTAATGTACTCTTCACGGAACTTCAGCTTTCAAAGCACTTCCGGTTCTGTCTCACCTAATTCAACCCCATGAAGTTCATGGGGTGAGATTCCATAGATGGGGAGGACAGCCGGGGCCCAGGAGGCTGAGTGCCTTGCTAGGAGTCAGACGGGTAGTCTGTGGAAAAGCACCAGACCATGAACCCTCTGCCTCCCAAGGCCTTCTGGACAGTGGACAGAGAAGGCGGATGGCAGGAGAAAAGAAGTGGAAATGAAAATGGGAGACCTGAAGAGAGGTGGCGGGTTAAAAGGGGCAAGGAAAGTGCAGAAGAAGGCAGACATTGAGGGGTGGAGATAAGGCAGTGGAAAGGGTGGGGGACTGCTTCCAAGGAGAATGAGCTTAGACAGCATATCTGGGGCTGTTGGTGAATCTCATTCCATCAATGGCAAAACTAGAGCAGAGAGGAGGTGGTTTGCCCGGAGATGTCCAGCACTTTGCCAGGTGGACACCAGAACGTGAATCCAAGTCTCCTGATCCCAGTCCTGGCATCATCCTTCGGTTGGTCACAGGGAAGACGGGCCAGTGGGCAGAGAGACGAGTGAGGGCCTGAGGCAGGCAGGATCAGAGTCGCAAGAGGCGTGGACGGAAAGCTCTGCCTAGGGCTGGTAGTGCCCGGGTGGCCAAGGGCCAACCATTTTCAAGGGGCGCACACCTTCCACAGCTTCCGGCTCGAAGGCGGCGTGGGAAACGCCCCCACCCCCACCACGCCCCCAGTATTCGGGGACTTTCGGAACCTCCTGAGAGATGGTCAGGGGATTTTGGAAACATCATGGCAGGAATCAAACGGCCGATATTTCTGAACGACTGCAATTTCCTAAGAAACATTCAGAAACATTGGAGATGAAAATGGTTAGGAAGAAGGCGAAATCTGCCGAGGGGCATTCGTGAATTTCCGAAGCTTCTCGAGGGGCATTCGGGACCTCTCGGTTCTTTGCAATCTATTCGAGAGTCAAGTCCCTGGTAGATCCGTTCGTCGCCTAACTCCTAAGGGCGACTTGGGCAGACAGTCCCCCGACAATTTTCGGAAGTGTTAGGGATCGGCCCGAGAGTGGTGCCCTCTAGCGGCGGAAATTGTCACCATTCCCGCCTCCAGGTTGGGCCGGCACGCGCAGACGCAGTTGCGCGCCGGCGGCTGTTCAGACCGGATGTGGTTGCTGCTGAGGTCATTTCCGGCGGGTGACGGTGCGGACGGGTCAGAAGCGTAGAGGCGGCTGCAAAATGGCGGCGCCTGAGGAGCGGGATCTAACACAGGAGCAGACAGAGAAGCTGCTGCAGTTTCAGGTAGCAGCGAGTACTCGGTGAAGCGAATGCCACCGCGGGCTAGGGAGTGGGTCCCTAGAGGAGCCCAGAACCCTGCTCAGATTGGGCCCGAGATTCTTCTCAGACCAGCAGGCGGCCTCCTCCCCCCCCAGGCGCCAGTTGCCCTGCTTGCTGCCCCCGGCGCCCGAGCCTCTGTCGGTCCCCAGCCTTCCAGGAATGGCTGCGGGCAGACCCGCTCCCCCTCTCTCCCCTCAAGAGGGTCAGCTTCCCGGGTTCCCCTTAGCGGCGCCCGTCCTCAGCCATCCTTTTTCCAGCCTGGTTACCGGTTGGACCCTCTCCGCCAACGACTGTGGATCTACTGGGATGCTTAATCCCCACCGTGGAGTTGACTTCGTTTCGGGTCTCTGGAAGGCCTCCTCCCAGCCTCCCATGCCATTTCCACAAACGTTTACTGAGGGCCTCTTGGGTGCCAGACCCTGTGTTGGGCGCTCTGGTGGCAGTGGGGTCAGGATTAGCCCCCGCCCTAAAGATGTGGGAGGACACCTCGTAATGAAACAGTGCATGATAAATGTCATCAGTGCCGTCTGACGGAGTTTATTACCCCGGGCTTATTCCTGGGCTCACGTTCTTGACTCTGCTTGAGGAGGGTGGGAAACTTGGCTGGAATCTGCCTCCTTTTAGTGGATGTTTGGGTTAAGAACTTTGGACACTATGCACTTTATCCCTGAGCTGGAGAATCTGGTTGGAGGAGACTTAGGTAACCTTGACTCTGTGTTACCCTGATGGGTACCAGTTTCTTTATTTCTAGAATACGTATCTTAAAAGTGTTTATCCCCTAAGGATGTTGTGGAGATCAAAATGAATTTATGGATGTCTAAAGGGCTTTGTAAACAGTAAATTGCTCTTAAACGTATTGCAACTATTAATCATTATTTAACTTAGGATAGAATTAAAGTTAGTGGTACGCTTATTTCCTAATATAAAATATGCTAAATATTCATTAATTACACAATATTTACCAAAAACCTTAGTGCTCAGGCAATAACAACAAATGGATAGAATACCATTTATTGAGTATGGTGTTGTAAGTACTTTCCTGAAACACTTAATATACATTATTGTATTTAATGCAACCCTATGAGAGTCATACTGTTACAATCCCTATTTTAGAGATGAGGGATATGAGGCTTAAGAAGTAACATGCTTAGGTTACACAGCTAGTAAGTTGTGATGTCAGATTTAAAACCAGGTCCATCTTTCCAGAACCCTTCCTGAGCTCTTGACGTGTGTGCTGTACAACCCATGTAAGTAGCAGTGTACACCTGAAAGGGGAATGCAAATGCTCTAATATTGTATTTTTTTTCTCTTTGCAAGTGCTCACTTTTCTGTGATTTCCTTGATTTCACTGCAGTTAATTTTGAAGTGTTTTCTCTTAAATCAAGCAGTGGGTTGGAAGTGTATAAATTGGAAAATACTGTCATAGAAGTAGTTGACATTTGTTTGGAGTTTTGAGTAGAGAAATTGATGACACAGCACATTAGAATTAAAATGAATAAAGAGCAGACAACTAACTTCTACTTCCTTACAGACTACTAATTTCAGAGTGTTGTTTAACTCTGGCAGATCATTTTATCCCTTACAACTCTTGAGGGATAAGCCCCCATGTTGTTTAAAGTGTAATGAGGTGAGGTGAACCATAAGTCGTGAAGTACTTAGTCTGGTCCTGGAAGAACATGAATATGTGGTAGCATTTCTGAGATAAAGTGCATAGGAATCTCTGTTTTTGTCTTCATTGGCTGTCTCTATCAGTAAGAGAGGTGAGTAGCAGGTTAAAGTTGTATTAAGATTGCTTTATGAAATTGGATTTAATAAGACAAATACATTTTACATTTGTGTATTCTTTAAGCAGTTGCTTGGGTCAGGTTCATCATCCAGATTACCATTAACATCCTCTGAAATTTACTAGGTGTCAAGCGTTATACGAGGTATTTGATGTACATTAACTCTTTTAAACCTTTTTGTAACACTGTAAGGTGTTAACCCCAATTCAGTTTATTAATGAAGAAACAGGTTCTGCGAGGTCAAATAACTTGCTCAGGTGGTAAGTGGCAGAGATTTAGAAATCCATACCCATAACCATCTTGCTTATAACCTAATGGAAAAGCCAGACACATACATAAATAATGAGTATTCTGCAGTATATTAGTGCTCATGGTGTAATATACATAGTAGTATAAACAAAGTGCTATGGAAATTTAGGAAATGATAGTATTGATGAGGATGGAGGGGGAAAGAAGGATGGCTCAGTAGTTACCATTAAGTTTCTACCGTGCCTTAGGTGTGGTGCTAGATAGTTTAGAACCATTATGCTTAATCCTCACAATAGCCTTGTAAAAGTGCCACAGGTGATATGCCTCCTCCTAGGTAAGGAAACAGGTCTAGTAAAGTATTTGCTCCAGATCATTAAGCTCTTAAGTAGTGGGGATGGAATTAGAATTAGAAATCTAGTGGATCTGGATCTGAACTTAAAAGCTGGACCCTTTCCACTGTACTTGCTGCTTTGAAGGAGGAATGGAATAACAGGTGGTGGGCAGGAGTATGTTCAAAGCTGAGGCATGGATATGAAATAATGTAGAATGTGTTTGTTGTGATGGATTTAGAGAATTGGAAGATGAAAATAACACTGGAAAGGTAAATTACAGCCAGATTTTGGAGGCCTGTGCTCAATGGTTTAAACTTTAATCTGTAGGCTTGAAGAGCCATCAAAGATTTTTTCAACTAGAGAGTGAAATAACACTAGGTTTCAGCTTTGCTTCACTAACAGTATGGAGCATGTGCTTGGAATCTCCACAGGGGTTAGGACAGAACAGGATGACACTGCTAGGAGTCAGTTTTCAATAAGTTGCTTCATTTGATATATCGAAATTAGCAAAAGTGAAATATTTTGGAAATCTCAGGTTTCCTCTATTTCACTTTTTTTGTGACATATGATTTGATTGGAACTCCTTAGGTCATATTTAGCAGGCTTCTAAGTCTGTTTGATGTCTTTTAAGATTCTTCTAGTTACTTTCTCCTGTTTATTTTAGAAGCAGTTGAATATGAACAACTAATGCCATATTTATTTTAGGCCTTCCCCATTTTCTTCAAATGGGAAATAATGAGTTTTAAGAGGAGCTAATACAAATATGGGGAAGGTCAGTTGTATTGAAGTCCATGTTTCCAAATTTCCAAGTATAGCCGATTCCCCTGGTGTCTTGGTTTACTGCCTCTAGATTGCTATTTGAACACCTGGAGAAGGATGACATGGATAAAGAGAGAAGCAACTAAAGGAGCTATACATGGCCAATAGAGGAAGAAACAGTCCTTTTCTGCTTGTACAGCAGTATGAAATTTTGAGATTCGAAGGTGTTTTTGTTTTTGACATTGTTTAAACACTTATTGAGCATTTACTTTATCGAAAGTGCTCTAGATCCATTGTATCTTTAAGTCCTCCCAGTAAACATGGTGTAGGTTCTGGTATTGTTGAGTAAACTAGGATCAGGAGATAATTTACCTAAGGTCAGTGATGAGCTTAGATTTGAATCCAGAACTCTGGATTCTCTTTCTTACTACCTAGCACTGCCGCTCTGGCCCTAGGTTTTGATTTGTTTTCAACAACAGGTAGGTGAGTAGGGCCAATAGAAACAGTATGGGACACTTTGAAGAAAGAGAACACAGCAAAGGAAGTCCAAAAGTGTGATTCTAATCCTGGACATCATCACTAATGTTAATTCTCTTAATCTTCTCTACGTGAAGATGGACTTTTAAGGAGAAGGGAAGAAGAATCCCCCAAAGTGGGAATGAACAAGGAGGACCGTTCTCTCCCCTCCATACCCACAGGTATGAGAGAGAAAATGGGAGAGAGGGCTTCAGGGGGAGTATCTTCAGGGAAAAGCCAAGTTTCAGTTAGACCATGAAGATGAAGGAAGTGTTCCGGAAGTTAAGGATCCTAGGGGATACTGCTGACATAGCAGGGCTTTTAATTCTAAACAGAATCCTAAAAATGTGGTGTTACTGGGTCAAAACAATGTACGTTGTAAATTTTAATAGCTACTGCTAGACTGCTTTCCAGGGAGTTTTGGCAGCTCACACTCTCACCAAGAGGATGTGAGACGACCAGTTTCCCCACATCCTTGCCAGCACTGGATGGTGTCTTTTCAGTTTTTGTTAATCTGATTAAATTTTCAGAGTCCTTGTTTTAATTTGCATTTCTAGTGGTAGTGGTGTTTGTAGTTTTTGATTTTGTTTTGCAGTCAGTTGAGTTTGAACAGCTAATGCAAACACTTGTTTTAAGCTATTTCAAATGGGAAAGAGTAGGGACATAAGAGTGATGGATTGGCTTTGCAGGTGTCCCACGGTATTATGGAAGGTTTGTTTTCTGGTTGCAGAATAAAAAGTGCTGATTTTAAGATTGAATTCCGTTCTATAAACTCCTGATTATGGATGAGATTGAGCTCCTTTTGGCTACTTATGGTTAGTTATTGTATAAATTCCCTGTTTATCCTTTGTTCATTTTCTATTGGATTATTTGACATTTTCTTATCAGTTTGTACGAGTTCTTTATGTATACTGGTCATGTATAGCAAATATTTTCTTTCGTGACATTTATCTTTGATCATTAATCTCTTCACTTACCCTTATTTAAAATTATGTCATCAAATTGGCATTTTTTTCGTTCTGGCTTTTGGATTTTCTGTTTTGTCTAAGAATGCCTTCTACTTAATGACATTATACATATGTTCTCTTTTGTTTTCTTCAAAATATTTTATAGATTTTTTGTTAAAATCAGATCTTTAATCCATGTGGAATTAATTTTTTGTATGTATGAGATGAGAACCCAAACTTGCTTTTTTCTAGGAAAGACTATAGTTTAGCTGAATAGTCAATCCCTCTCCCAACTGATTTGAGTAGTCCTCTTTATCATAGTGTACTCTGTTTTCGATAACCTATTTGCTAGTGGCATTACTGAATTAATAATAATAGCTTTCTACCAAATTTTACTGATAATACCTGATAGGACAGGACTCCTTCCCTATTCTTTTTTTTAATTATTGGTAATTCTTACAAGTTCTTTCATGTACATTTAAAAATCATTTTGTGAGCCACTATGGAGAACAGTATGGAGGTTCCTTAAAAAACTAAAAATAGAACTACCATACGACCCAGCAATCCCACTACTGGGCATATACCCTGAGAAAACCATAATTCAGAAAGAGTCATGTACCACAATGTTCATTGCAGCTCTATTTACAATAGCCAGGACATGGAAGCAACCTAAGTGTCCGTCGACAGATGAATGGATAAAGAAGATGTGGCACATATATACAATGGAATATTACTCAGCCATAAAAAGAAACGAAATTGAGTTATTTATAGTGAGGTGGATGGATCTAGAGTCTGTCATACAGAGTGAAGTAAGTCAGAAAGAGAAAAATACCGTATGCTAACACATATATATGGAATCTAAAAAACCCAAAATGGTTCTGAAGAACCTAGGGGCAGGACAGGAATAAAGATGCAGATGTAGAGAATGGACTTGAGGACACGGGGAAGGGGAAGCTGAGATGAAGTGAGAGAGTGGCAAGGACATATCACTACCAAATGTAAAATAATAGCTAGTGGGAAGTAGCCACATAGCACAGGGCGATCAGCTCAGTGCTTTGTGACCACCTACAGGGGTGGGATAGGGCAGGTGGGAGGGAGGGAGACGCCAGAGGGAAGAGCTATGGGGATATATGTATATGTGTAGCTGATTCACTTTGTTCTAAAGCAGAAACTAACACACCATTGTAAAGCAGTTATATTCCAATAAAGATGTTTAGGGCTTCCCTGGTGGTGCAGTGGTTGAGAGTCCGCCTGCTGATGCAGGGGACACGGGTTCGTGCCCCGGTCCGGGAAGATCCCACATGCCGCAGAGCGGCTAGGCCCGTGAGCCATGGCTGCTGAGCCTGCGCGTCCGGAGCCTGTGCTCCGCAATGGGAGAGGCCACAACAGTGAGAGGCCCGCGTATCGCAAAAAAAAAAAAAAAAAAAAAAAAGTTTAAAAAAATCATTTTGTGCAGCCGTGGAATTATTGGAATTGCTTAAAATAATAATTTGGGACTGGTTGAAATTCAGGCACGTGTACATTTCTTTATTCAGATGTCACATGTCCTTTAAAATATTTTTTTTAACTTTCCTTTAGTTTTTGGATATTCCTTATTACACTTATTCCTAGGTATTTTGTAGTTTTGGTCACCTTGTGAATGGGATATCTCTTTATTTCTAAATGGTTACTCATAAAAATGCTGTTGCATTTTGTACATTTATCTTGATTTTTTTGATCTTCTATCGAATTTCTTATCATGTTTTCTGATCATTACTAATTTTCTAGTTTTGTCTCTTGGGCTCTTTTTTTAAATAACAATTTTATTGTGATATAATTGTCATATCTTAAATTAACCCTTTTAAAGTGTGCAGTTCAGTGGTTTTTAGTGTATTTACAAAGTTGTGCAACCATTACCACTATTTACTTCCAGAGCATTTTCATCACCTCAAAAAGAAACCCATTAGCAGTCACTCTCCATTCTTCTCTCCTTCTAACCCCTGGCAACCACTAATCTATATTCTGTCTCCATAGATTTTGCCAATTCTGGGCATTTGGTATAAATGGAAGCATACACTGTACAGCCTTTTGTGCCTGACTTCTTGCACTTAGCATAATGTTTTCAAGGTTCATCCATATTGTAGCCTATATCAGTACTTCATTCCTATTTATGGCCAGTAATGTTTCATTGTGTGGATAAACCACATTTTGTTTATCCATTTCATCAGTTGATGGCCATTTTTATTGTTTCAACTTTTCAGCTATTAATATTGATGCTGCTATGAATATTTGTATACCAATTTTTTTTGGACATATTTTCAGTTCTCCCAGGAGTAGAATTGCTGGGTCACATGGTACCTCTGTTTAACTTTTTGAGAAATTGCCAAACAGTTTTTCCAATGCAGTTATACCATTTTCCCTACCAGTAGTATGCGAAGGTTCCAGTTTCTCCACATCTGCACTAACATTTGTTAATCATCCATCTTTGAAACCATCCTAGTAAGCGTGAGGTATTAATCTCGTTTAATCTCGTTTTGATTTGCATTTCCCTAATGACTGAAAAGATGGTTGAGCATCTTTTCATATGCTTATTGGCCATTTGTGTGTCTTCTTTTGGAGATACAAAAATCAAATCTTTTGCCCATTTTTTTAAAAATTGAAGTGTAGTTAACTTACAATGTTGTGTTTCAGGTGTATAGCAAAATGATCCAGTTATATTTTTTTCAGATATTTTTCCATTATAGGTTATTACAAGGTACTGAATATAGTTCCCTTTGTTTCACAGTAAATCCTTGTTGCTTATCTATTTTATGTATGGTAGTTTGTATCTTTTAATCCCATACTCCTAATTTATCCCTCCCCTTTCTTCTTTTCCCCTTTGGTAACCATAAGTTTGTTTTCTATGTCTGTGAATCTGTTTCTGTTTTGTATACAGATTCATTTGTACTATTTTTTTAGATTCCACATATGTGATATCATATAATATTTGTCTTTCGCTGTCTCACTTCATTTAGTATGATGTTCTCTAGGTCCATGTTGCTGCAAATGGCAATATATCATTCTTTTTTATGGCTGAGTACTATTCCATTTTGTGTGTGTATGTGTGTGTATATACACACTACATCTTTTTTTTTAACTGAAGCATAGTTGGTATACAATATTATATAAGCTACGGGTATACAACGTAGTGGTTTGCAAGTTTTAAAGGTTATACTCCAATTATAGTTGTTATAAAATGTTGGCTATATTCCCCGTGTTGTACAGTATATCCTTGTAGCTTATTTTACACATAGTTGTTTGTACCTCTTAATCCCCTGTCCTTATATCACTCCTTCCCCCTTCTCCCCACTGGTAACCACTAGTTTGTTCTCTATATTGGAAAGTCTGCTTCTTTTTTGTTATAGTCACTAGTTTATAGTATTTTTTAGATTCTACATATAAGTGATATCATACAGTATTTGTCTTTCTCTGTCTGACTTATTTAACTTAGCATAATACCTTCCAAGTCCATCAATGTTGCCGCAAGTGGCAAAAACTTCACCCTTTTTTATAGCCGAGTAGTATTCCATTGTGTATATATACCACATCTTCTTTATCCATTCATCTGTTGATGGACACTTAGGTTGCTTCCGTATAATGGCAATTGTAAATAATGCTGCTGTGAACATTGGGGTGTATGTATCTTTTCAAATTGGTGTGGGTTTTTGTGTTTTTGGATATATACCCACCAGGAGTGGAATTGCTGGGTCGTATGGTAGTTCTATTTTTAGTTTTTTGAGAAACCTCCATACTGTTTTCCACAGTGGCTGCACCAATTTACTTTCCCACCAACAGTGTATAAGGTTTCTCATTTCTCTACATCCTGTCCAACATTTGTTATTTGTGTTCTTTTTGATAATAGCCCTTCTGACAGGTGTGAGGTGATACCTCACTGTGGTTTTGATTTGCATTTCTCTAATAACTAGTGATGTTTGAACACCTTTTCATGTGCCTGTTGCCATCTGTGTGTCTTCATTGGAGAAATGTCTAATTTGGTCTTCTGCCCTTTTTAAAAATAAATTTATTTATGGCTGGCTGGCTGGCTGGTTGGCTGTGTCGGATCTTAGTTGCAGCACATGGTATCTTTATTGTGGCACACGGACTCTTTGTTGTGTCACGTGGATTTCTCTCTAGTTGTGGTGTGTGGGTTTTCTCTCTCTAGTTGTGGCGCCCAGGCTCCAGGGCACGTGGGCTCTGTAGTTGTGGCATGTGGGCCCCAGAGCGCACGGGCTCTGTAGTTTGCGGCACGGGGGCTCTCTAGTTGAGGTGTACGAGCTCAGTAGTTGTGGTGTGCAGGCTTAGTTGTCCCGTGGCATGTGGGATTTTATTTCCCCGACCAGGGATCGAACCCATGTCCCCTGCATTGGAAGGTGGATTCTTTGCCACTGGACCACCGGGGAAGTCCCGGCCCATTTTTTGATTGGGTTGTTTGTTTTTTTGATATTGAGTTGTATCAGATGTTCATATATTTTGGATGTTAACCCCTTGTCAGTCACATCATTTGCAAATATTTTCTACCATTCTACCATTCCGTTGTCTTTTCGTTTTTTTGATGGTTTCTTTTGCTGTGCAAAAGCCTTTAAGTTTGATTAGGTCCCATTTGTTTATTTTTGTGTTTATTTCTTTTGCCTTCGGAGACTGATCTAAGAAAACATTGCTATGATTTATGTTCGAGTATGTTTTGCCTATGTTCTCTTCTAGGAGTTTTATGGCATCATGTGTCATATGTAGGTCTTTAAACTATTTTTATTTTTGTGTATGGTGTGAGGGAGTGTTCTAATTTCATTGTAGCTGTCCAGCTTTCCCAACACCACTTGTTGAAGAGACTGTCTTTTCCCCATTGTATATTCTTGCCTCCTTTGTCATTGATTAATTGACTGTAGGTGTGTGGGTTTATTTTTGTCCTTTGCCCATGTTTTACTTGGGCTGTTTGTCTTTTGTTGTTGGGTTGTTAAGAGTTCTTTATATATCCTGAATATAAGTCCTTTATCAGATATATCATTGGCAAAAATATTCTCCCATTCTGTGGGTTGTCTTTTCACTTAATCGTGTCTTTTGAAGTTTTAATTTCATGAAGTCCAGTTTAATGTTTTATCTTTTGTTGCTTGTGCTTTGGTCATGTCTTAGAAACCATGGTCTAATCCAGGGTTACAAAGATTTACACCTGTTTTCTTTTAAGACTTTCCTAGTTCTGGCTCTTACACATAAGGTCTGATCCATTTTTAGTTAATGGATATGAGGTGGGGGTCCAACTTCATTCATTTGGTTGTGGATATCCAGTATTCCCAACACCATTTCTTGTAAAGATTATTCTTTCCCTATTGAATAACCTTGAAACCCTTGTTTAAGATCAGTTGACCATAACTAAAGGTTTATTTCTGGATTCATTTCTGTTCCATTGATCTGTGTCTACCCTTATCTGTATCTACACTGCCTTGATTATTGCAGTTGTGTAATAAGTGTGATCAGGAAGTATGAGTCCTCCAACTTTGTTCTTTTTCAAAAGTGTTTTGGCTATTCTGGATCCCTTTCATTACCAAATAAATTTTGGGATCACCTTGTCAATTTTTGCAAAAAAAAGGCAGCTGGGTCTTTGATAGGGATTGCTGTTACTCTAGATCAATATGGGGAGCATTGCCATCTTAACAATATTAAATCTGTCAATCCATGAATATGAGAAGTCTTTCCATTTATTTAAGTCATCTTTAGTTTCTCTCGATGTTTTGTAGTTTTCTGTGTACAAATCTTGCACTTCTTTTATTAAGTTTATTCTTTTTGGAGGTACTGGGAAAGGAAATGTTTTCTTAATTTTATTTTCAGGTCGTTCATTACTACCATATAGAAATATAACTGATTCTTGTATATTGATCTCATATCGTACAACCTGGTTGAACTCTATTAGTTCTCTATTAGTTTTTTTGTAAATTTCTTAGTTTTTTCTATATACAAGATTATGTCATCTGTGAATAGATAGTTTTATTTCTTTTTTTCCTTCGTGCTTAGTTTTAGTATAATGTTGAATAAAAATGGCAAGAGTAAATATCTTTGTCTTGTTCCTGATCTTAGGAGGAAATCATCAGTCTTTGACCATTATTATGTTAGCTGCGAGTGTTTCTTAGATCAGGGTGACAAAGTTCCCTTCTATTCCCAGTTAGGTTTTTATCCTGAAAGGGTGTCTTGGGTTCTTAAAAGGGTTATATGAGACAACGCAAGTAAAGTACCTGATAAATACTAGGGCTCTATCAAAAAAAGGGGCAGTTTTGGAGAATGTTCAATTGTACACATGTTCTGTTACATTTCTCTTTATTTTTCCAGGGAATATTTAATAAAGGGTAGAACTGAAAATTTGCAAAACTGTCCTCCTTTTTTAAAACTGGAGTTAGAAGGTAAGAAACACTTATCAAGTAGCCTAATGTATACTCGAAGGAGTGCAAGTCCTCTTCAAAAAGGATACATATAGAAAATATTTTATATACAGAAGACTTGTCTGATATTTTTCAAATTTACAGAATTAACCCTGTGATTTGGGAATTTAAAGTGTTGACAGTTAAACTTTGTAAAGTTTTTTCACTTGAAAATTCAAATTTAGCTTAGTTTTAGTATCCTTAGATACATTTTCCACAAGATTAGCATTAATACATTGTATTTCATTAGTTTTTGCCTAACCTTTTCATACAAAATGATGACATTCTGACGCTGTCAGCCCTTCTTTATTTGTTAATAGGGATAAAGATATATGTTCCCTCCCCTGTTTAGTTACACCGAGTTATAGTATATATAATAAAGGCAGGAGGATAAACATTTGATCCTTTCAATTATTTATTAGTTTTTAAATAATGAGTTGATTCCTAGCATCCTATGAAGTAACCATCGAGATTTTTAAAATTTTTATTTATTTATTTATTTTTGGCTGTGTTGGGTCTTCGTTGCTGCGCATGGACTTTATCTAGTTGCGGCGAGAGGGGGCTACTCTTTGTTGCGGTGCGCAGGCTTCTCATTGTGGTGGCTTCTCTTGTTGCGGAGCACAGGCTCTAGGCACGCAGGCTTCAGTAGTTGTGGCACGTGGGCTCTAGAGTGAAGGCTCAGTAGTTGTGGCGCACGGGCTTAGTTGCTCTGCGGCATGTGGGATCTTCCCGGCCCAGGGCTCGAACCCATTTCCCCTACATTGGCGGGTGGATTCTTAACCACTGCGCCACCAGGGAAGTCCCACTGAGATTTTTTTTTTTAACATCTTTATTGGAGTATAATTGCTTTACAGTGGTGTGTTAGTTTCTACTTTATAACAAAGTGAATCAGCTATACATATACATATATCTCCATATCTCCTCCCTAACCCACCCCTCTAGGTGGTCACAAAGCACTGAGCTGATCTCCGTTTGTTATGCGGCTGCTTCCCACTAGCTATCTGTTTCACATTTGGTAGTATATGTAAGTCCATGCCACTCTCTCACTTCGTCCCAGCGTACCCTTCCCACTCCCCGTGTCCTCAAGTCCATTCTCTACGTCTGCGTCTTTATTCCTGTTCTGCCCCTAGGTTCTTCAGAACCTTTTATTTTTTTTTAGATTCCATATATATGTGTTAGCATACGGTATTTGTTTTTCTCTTTCTGACTTACTTCACTCTGTATGATAGACTCTAGGTCCATCCACCTCACTACAAATAACTCAATTTTGTTTCTTTGTATGGCTGAGTGATATTCTATTGTATATATGTGCCACATCTTCTTTATCCATTCATCTGTCGATGGACACTTAGGTTGCTTCCATGTCCTGGCTATTGTAAATAGAGCTGCAATGAACATTGTGGCACATGACTCTTTCTGAATTATGGTTTTCTCAGGGTATATGCCCGGTAGTGGGATTGCTGGGTCGTATGGTAGTTCTATTTTTTGTTTTTTAAGTAACATCCATACTGTTCTCCATAGTGGCTGCGCTGTATCAATTTACACTCCCACCAACAGTACAAAAGGGTTCCCTTTTCTCCACACCCTCTCCAGCATTTACTGTTTGTAGATTTTTTGATAATGGCCATTCTGACTGGTATGAGGTGATACCTCATTGTAGTTTTGACTTGCGTTTCTCTAATGATTAGTGATGTTGAGCATTCTTTCATGTGTTTGTTGGCAGTCTGTATATCTTCTCTGGAGAAATGTCTGTTTAGGTCTTCTGCCCATTTATGGGTTGGGTTCTTTGTTTTTTTGATATTGAGCTGCATGAGCTGCTTGTAAATTTTGGACATGAATCCTTTGTCAGTTGCTTCATTTGCAAATATTTTCTCCCATTCTGAGGGTTGTCTTTTCGTCTTATTTATGGTTTCCTTTGCTGTGCAAAAGCTTTTAAGTTTCATTAGGTTCATTAGGTCATTTGTTTACCACTGAGATTTTTAAAATTTGAATTGTAGAGTTTTAAAATTTGCAGTGAACTCGTGGATGTAAATATATTTAATGTATTACATTTCATTGCCATTGTGCTTATTAAGGCTTAGGTTGTGCCATCTTTGACAATTGTGAGTCTATTCATTTATTTATTTATTTATTTGCGTACGTGGGCCTCTCACCGTTGTGGCCTCTCCTGTTGCGGAGCACAGGCTCCGGACGCGCAGGCTCAGAGGCCATGGCTCACGGGCCCAGCCGCTCCGCAGCATGTGGGATCTTCCTGGACCGGGGCACGAACCCGTGTCTCCTGCATTGGCAGGTGGACTCTCAACCACTGCACCACCAGGGAAGCCCTGTGAGTCTATTTAGATTGGCTCCTGATGACTTTTATTTTTTAGGAAATCCTAGTATTTACATAATTTTATTTTTTCAGAGTCACAGAAAAGATTTACCGTTTGAATTTGTAATTTGGAAGAGCCTTGTATTATTTTTCCTGAAGACTTTTATCATATTGTCATGGCCCCAGTAGTCCTTGATAGGTTTTTAGCTTTTTGACGTTGTAAGATGTTTGACTCATCTTGTGCATTTTCTAGAATCAAGTGTTTCTCCAGGAAACGTTGTTACTTTTTGGTAAGAAATTATATTTAGATGCCACAGGTCTGGTAGCTATGAGTGCTCATTGCTGTTGGGTTGGTCTAGAACTTTTTAGTTAACAGAAGTAGGAAATACATATAATATATAGTACAGACACACACATATGTTTGTATTTATTTAATTCATGATAAAACAATTTGATATTTCCAATTCAAATTCAGGACTACCAATTCAAATTCAGCCCTACATTTTACATCTCTTCTTTCTCCATACCCAAAAAATTGGTTCTTAATGAGATTAACATGATTATTCATTTGCCTTATCACATAATCAACACTTTGTCTCAAAATAATAATACCCTTACTAGTAACAACAATTTGATTGTTTAAAACAATTTAAGCCCTTTTATTGCAGAATGTATAGTCAGTTTACTGTGTTTTAAAGTCATGTGGGATAATTTCATTTTGGATAGTTATGCTACCAACTCTACACTTGATTTTTGCTTCTGATGTTTAGAAATTGCTGCTGCTGCTTTTTCTAAATTTTGTTTTATAAAACAGCTGCAGGATTCCAAAGTCAAATCTACATGTAACAATATATTTAGAGAACTCTAACTTCTGTTCTTCTCTCTTATACCCTGTTCCCTGCCTTCCCTTGCAGAGAAGTTTAGAATTAAAACAAAAACAAAAACCTTTCTTTTAAAAAATCTAAGTAATAAGTATATATATTTGTGGACCCCTCCCTTTTAAAAAAGATAAATGGTGATGTATATTACACACTTTTCTCCAACTGTCTTTTATACTTATTATCTCTTGGTGATCACTGCATAGCAATATAGGGATTTATTTCTCTTAAGTATTTACAGCTGTATAATACTCTATTGTATGGACATACCATAATTTAGATTGATGGATATTTAGGTTATTTCTCATCTTTTGCTGTAATAAATAATAGAGCAATAAGTAGCCTTGTGTACCAACATTTTATTTTTTGCTAGTGTGTCTTTGGGATAGATTCGTAGAAAGATTTCTGGGTCAAAGGATTAAATGCTTATATATATGTATACGAATCTGTAGTGTTGCTAGATATTGCCAAATTTTCCTACGTTAGGATTGTACCATTTTGTATTCCCACTAACAATGTATGGGCCCCTGGCAACCTCACCAACAGAGTGTGTTGTCAAATTCAGTATAGTGTTTTTTTTGTTTTTTTTTTTGCGGTGCGCGGGCCTCTCACTGTTGTGGCCTCTCCCATTGCGGAGCACAGGCTCCAGACGCGCAGGCCCAGCGGCCATGGCTTACGGGCCCAGCCGCTCCGCTGCATGTGGGATCTTCCCAGACCGGGGCACGAACCCGTGTCCCCTGCATCGGCAGGCGGACTCTCAACCACTGCGCCACCAGGGAAGCCCCAGTATAGTTTTAATTTACTGTTTCCTTATGAGTGAGGTTGATCAACTTTTCATATATATAAGGGCCATTTGAGTTTATTTTTCTATGAATCGTCCACTTTTTCTTACCCACTTTTGTAGCAAGTTATCCTTTTTCTTCTGGGTTTTTTGGGGTTTTTTTTGGGGGGGGTTGTCAGTTTGTTTTTTGGGTTTTTTGGCCACGCTGCACGGCATGCGGGATCCCAGTCCCCGACCAGGGGATCGAACCCATGCCCCCCTGAGAGCGGAAGTGTGGAACCCCAACCACTGGACTGCCAGGGAAGTCCCATCCTTTTTCTTCTGTATTTAAAAAAAATATTTATATATTAGGGATTTTTTTTTTTTTTTTCGGTACGCGGGCCTGTCACTGTTGTGGCCTCTCCCTCAAAAGAACTTTATAGGGGCTTCCCTGGTGGCGCAGTGGTTGAGAGTCCGCCTGCCGATGCAGGGGACACGGGTTCGTGCCCCGGTCCGGGAAGATCCCACATGCCGCGGAGCGGCTGGGCCCGTGAGCCATGGCCGCTGAGCCTGCGCGTCTGGAGCCTGTGCTCCGCAATGGGAGAGGCCACAACAGTGACAGGCCCGCGTACCGGAGGAAAAAAAAAAAAAAAAAAGAACTTTATAATCAGCTTCTCAAAATTGAAATTTTATTAAATTTATAAAATGAATTTGAGGGGATGTGATTGACATCTTTATGTTGTTGAATCTTCTTATTCAAGAACACAGTTATTGTTTTTTTGACAGGCTGATTGTCTTTTTGACAGGCTGATTCAGTAGTGCTTGCTAGGCTTCGTTTGTTACATTTTTATGTAACAATCACAGGCATTTATGATCAAGTTGGTTCAAGTTTTGGGTTATTTCTTCAGAATGGGCTGGGCATCCCTGTTTGTTTTTGCACTCCTTTAAGTGTTTCAAGGAATAACATCTGTGTAATTGGCAGAGTAGTATAAAAGAATATCTGTATTACAGATATTCTTTTAGAAGCATATCTTCGAGGTGGATATTGATAAAGATTAATTCTGCCAATTTTCTTTTGGGCCAGTTGAGGGTCATTTGACATATTTAGGAAATCTTAGTGGCTCTTTCTCCATATTATATTTTTCCTTAAAATGAATAGCAAAAAACAGTAACGTAATAAAATTGAAGATTTGATGTTAAATGCTTCCTCTGTGTTCGTGTGTTTTTAAACTACCATTTGGTGAGAGTGCCAGAAATGATAAATATCAAAATCACTATGAGCACTGAGGTGCCTCTTGGCTTTGGATTTTCCCACCAAGGAAATTTTGAAAATGTTTTCATTTTCCTGGTATAAATTTAGAAGAGAAAATATTTTCATGCTAAGTATCTGGGGAATTTTTTTTCAGTATGTATGCATGTGTATATGTATTAGTGTTTATAAATTCCTGTTGGAGTTAGATAAGTGAAACCAAAAAATCCACTACCCTCAATTAACCCTCCACTCTATCTGCATTGCCTCTACCCTAGTTTACACTTCATTTCCCGTTTGGAATATTTCAGTAACTGTACCACTGCCCCTAATTTCAAGTCTCTGCCCTCTTCAGTTCAGCCGTCTTACTCTTTCCAGAATAATCTTTCTAGCAAAGATTTGATTGTGTCACTAAGATTTTTCATTTGCTTTGCATTGATTAAAGCAGCATGAAATCTTTGCATCTTATGATCTGACCCATATTTCACTGTCCAACTCCATAATTCTACCCTTTCCATTTCTATTCCAGTGATATTTTTCAGTTCCCTTAACATGGCATTCTTTATCATGCCTCTGTGCCTCCATGCATACTCCTCTATTGCCCTGAAACACCTCCTTCTGCTAGTTTTCAGCTCAGAACTCTGATACCATCCTGAGTTCCCTGGAAGACTTGGATTTGTTTATTACTGGTGTATAGTTTATTTATTTACATGTCTTTTTTTTTTTTTTTTGGCTGCATTGGGTCTTCATTGCTGCACGCGGGCTTTCTCTAGGTGTGGCAAGCGGGGGCTGCTTTTCATTGCGCTGTGCAGGCTTCTCATTGCAGTGGCTTTTCTTGTTGGAAGCACGGGCTCTAGGCGCGCAGGCTTCAGTAGTTGTGGCACGTGGGCTCAGTAGTTGTGGCTCACAGGCTGCAGAGCACAGGCTCAGTAGTTGTGGCATATGGGCTTAATTGCTCTGCGGCATGTGGGATCTTCCCGGCCTAGGGCTTGAACCCGTGTCCCCTGCATTGGCAGGCAGATTCTTAACCACTGCGCCACCAGAGAAGTCCCTATTTACATGTCTTTTTACTGCACAAAATTATTGGGGATCAGGACTGTGATTTCTTTGTGGTGCTTGCTGCATGATGCTCAATTAATATTTGTTGAGTGAATTTAATAACTCACCAGAAATCTCACTTAACCAGAGGGGTTTTGTTTTAGTTGTTGTTGTTCTTGATGTTGTTTCTCTTTCTTTGTTAAAGCAGTTGCAGCAGCTTTAAGTATCCCATTTTTAGGAGGAAGGGAAAAGCAAAAATTCCAGTTAGCCACATTCTCATCTTTGCAGTATGATGTAGGAGAAAGAGCTCCATATTAGGAATTGCACCATTTGAGATCTTGACAGTTAATTAATCCCTCTAGGCCTCAGTTTCCATATCTGCAAAATGACTGATATTTCTAACTTTACAGGGTTGTTTTAAGAGTGGATAAGAAAGCACATACTACAGTGCTTGACTCATAGATGTTTAATAAATAATTGAATCTAAATCATGGAGTATTTTATAATGCCAAGTTTTTAGGCTGAAAAGTATAATTAAATTTAAAAGTAAATTGTTAACATTTTGTCACTTGACATTAGATTATACATATATAGATACATGTATATATGTATGTATATATACATACATATATACATACACAAATCTCATGCATGTCAAGTTTTGGAAGTGTAATTTCACGCTATTTTGAAACATATACAGTGGCAGATACTGTTGGCCTCGAGGGTGGGGAGGGAACAGGGAAGGCCAGATTCTCAGATGACATTTTGGAAGACTAGTAAAGTTTGGTGCCTTTGTAATGTTTCTCATAAAGAAGAAAACGATAACACCTTTATGTCTTCCTAAACAACTTTTCTGCTTGATTCTGAGTAGCTGAGTCACATTAGGAAAGGTTGAATAAGGCCAAAGTGGTTTTTGTTTTTTTAGTGGAATTAAGTGTGTTAAATGAAAGAATAGATACTGAAATAGGAACTTCGTGAAAAGTAATTTATTTGATACCCAGAAAACAATCTGATTGTAGTACTTTAGAACCTTTTAATCAAGTTCAAGTTCATCTCACAACACACTACAAATGTCTTTTTCCCCCAATTTTTAAAATGTGGCAAAATACACATAAAAGTTACCATCTTAACCTTTTTTTTTTTTTTTTTTTGGTGGTACGCGGGCCTCTTACTGTTGTGGCCTCTCCCGTTGTGGAGCACAGGCTCCGGACACGCAGGCTCAGCGGCCATGGCTCACGGGCCCAGCTGCTCCGCGGCACGTGGGATCCTCCTGGACCAGGGCACGAACCCGTGTCCTCTGCATTGGCAGGCAGACTCTCAACCACTGCGCCACCAGGGAAGCCCCTTAACCATTTTTTAAGCGTATAATTTAGTGATAACTAATACATTCGTAATGCTGTGCAACCATCATTATCATTCATCTCCATAACTCTTTTCATCTTGTAAAACTGAAACTATACCCATTAGACAATAACTCCCCATTTCCCCCTCCTCCAGCCCCTGGCAGCCACCGTTCTACTGTCTTTCTCTATGATTTTGAGTACTCTAAATACGTCATTTAAGTGGAACCATACACTATTTGTCTTTTTGTGACTGGCTTGTTTTTCTTAGCATAATTTTCTCAAAGTTCATCCGTGTTGTAGGATATTGCAGAATTTTCTCCTTTTTGAAGGCCGAATAATATTCCATTGTATGTGTATATCACATTTTGCTTATTCCACTCATTTGTTGACAGACACTGCGTTGTTTCCCATCTTAGCTACTGTGGATAATAATGCTGCTCTGAACATGGGTGTACATACACAGAAGTGGAATTGCTGTGTCATATAGTAGTTCTGTTTTTGATTTATTGATGCACTGCACACTGTTTTCCACAATCGTACAAGTTTACATTTCCACCAGTGTTGCACAAGGGTTCCAATTTCTCCACATCCTGGCCAGCACTTTTCATTCCCTGTTTTTTCAATAGTAGCTGTCCTAACAGGTGTTAAATGGTAGCTTATAGTTTTGATTTGCATTTCCCTAATGATTAGTGATGTTGAACATCTTTTTATATGTTTATTGGTTATTCGTATATCTTTGGAGAAATGTCTATTCAAGTCCTTTGCCCAATCAAGTTGTTTATTTTTCTGTTGTTTTAAGAGTCCTCTATATTCTGGATATTAATCCCTTATCAGATATACAGTTTGCAAATATATTCTCCCATTCTGTGGGTTGACTTCTTACTCTGGGTAGTGTCTTTTGTTGTACAAATTTTTAAAATTTTCATGAAGTCTAGTTTGTCTCTCTTCTTTTGTTGCCTGTGCCTTTGGTGTTACATTCAAGAAATCATTGCCAAATCCAGTGTCAGGAAGTTTTTAGCTTATGTTTTTCTCCTAAGAGTTTTATAATTTTAGGTTTTACATTTGGGTCATGGATCCATTTTGAGTTAATTTTTGTATATGGTATTAGGTAAATGAGTAGGAAAAACACACTCCTCCTATGTTTCTCCTTTTCTCTGAATAGACATGTGCGTTTTCCACACATCAAGCCATTCTTTTTTTTTTTTTCAAGTTCTCATCATTTATTGATAAAGCAAAATAGTCCATGGCATTAGAGTCTAAGGAGCATTCTATGCAAATTCATGGTGAGTTACAGGACGAATAAGGCAATATTTTACTCTTCAAGTTATAGTCATGGAATTAACCTGACTTTCCTTGGAGCGTAGGACTTTTGCTGGGAGGAAATGATGCAGTGTGAAGTAGTGGAACGTGTACTGTTTTTCTTTTTTAACATCTTTATAGGAGTATAACTGCTTTACAATATTGTGTTAGTTTCTGCCAAGCAGTTCTCCTAGATTCAATTCAGTTCAGTTCTGACACTGTGTACCTGAAGTTAGCATCAGATCCCACAAGTTAAGAGTTCAGTCCCACAAGACTGCCCCCACTTCAGATGCCAATCACAAGTCCCAGATGCCACCTGAACTTCTGACTGACCAGCTATATATTGGGGTTCACATGACCCCCTCCTCGGGTTTGATAATTTGCTAGAGTGGTTCACAGAACTCAGGAAAACACTTTCGTTTACTGGTTTATTACAAAGGATATAATAAAGGATACAGAAAAACAGCCAGGTAAAGAGATATCTAGGGCAAGGTTCAGAAGGGTCCCAAGTGCAGGGGAGCTTCTATCCCAGCGGAGTTGGGATGCACCACCCTCCTGGCATGTAGATGGCTTCACCAACTCAGAAGCTCTCTGAATCTTATACTATTGGGATATTTACGGAGGCTTTATTGCCTAGGCATGATTGATTTAAATTCCATTTTCAGACCCTCTCCCCTCTTTGGAGATTGGGAGGTGGGGCTGAAAATTTGAAGCTTCTAATCATGGTTTGTTCTGTCTGATGGCCAGTCCCTATCCAGGAGCCCACCAGGAGTCACCTCATTAGAACAAAATACAATGATATCATCCAGGAAATTCCAAGGGATTTAGGATCTCTGTCAGGAACCAGGATCAGAGAACAAATATTAGAACAAAAGATGCTCCTAGTGCTCTTATCACGTAGGAAATTATAAGGGTTTTGAGAGCTCTGAGTCAGGAACTGGGGTCAAAAACTAAATGTTAGAACAAAAGAATCTCCTGGTACCCCTACCTGCAAGGGTTTTAGGAGCTCTATTGTCAGAAACTGGGGGCAGAGACCAGTATATATATTTCACAGCAAAGATCCAGCTTTGGCATGTGGATATCCAGTTTTCCAGCACCATTTGTTGAAAAGACTGGTCTTTCCCCATTGAATGGTCTTGACACCTTTGTCAAAAATCATTTTACCATATATGCAAGAGTTTATTTCTGGACTCTATTCCATTCCATTGGCCTATATGTCTGTCTTTGTGTCCGTACCACATTGTTTTGATTATCTTTGTGTCAGTACCACATTGTTTTGATTACTGTAACTTTATAGTAAGTTTTGAAATCAGGAGGTGTGAGTCCTCTAGCTTTGTTCTTTTTCAAGATTGTTTTGGCTCTTCGGGTCCCTTGAGATTCCATATGAGTTTTAAGGTTGATTTTTCTATTTCTGCAAAAAAAAAAAAAAAAAAAGGCATTGGGATTTTGATAGGGACTGCTCTGAATCTGTAGCTCACTTTGGGTTTTTAACAGTATTGTCTTCCAATCCACGAACACTGGGTGTCTTTCCATTTATGTAGGTCTTTAATTTCTTTCAGCAGTGTTTTGTAGTTTTCATTGTACAAGTCTTTCACCTCCTCAGTTAATTCACATTATTCTTTTTGATGCCATTGTAAATGGAATTGTTTTCTTACTTTCATTTTTAGAGTGTTCATTGTTAGTGTAAAGAAATGCAACTGAAACTTGTGTGTTGACTTTGTATCCTGCTACTTTGTTGAATTCATTTATTAGTTCTAACAGGGATGGGGGGCGGTCTTTAGAGTTTTCTACATATCAGAAATTATGTCTCAATTGATTTTAATAGATAGCTATCATACAAAGTAGCTTCTCAAACCACAATGAAATTAAGGTAGAAATTAATAACAGAAGTAAAACTGGAAGATTCACAAATGTATGTAAACAACACACTCTTAAATAACCAATGGATCAAAGAAGTAATCACAAGGAAAATTAGAAAATATGTAGAGATAAATGAAAACACAACATGCCAAAACTTACGGGATGCAGCAAGAAATGCTTGGGGAGTGGTGGGGGCATTGGTAGCTATTAAACACAAATGTTAAAAAACACAAAAGATCTTAAATAAAATAAAAAAAAATAATAAAAGGGTCTTCCCTGGTGGTCCAGTGGTTAAGACTTCGTGCTTCCCGTGCAGGGGGCACAGGTTTGATCCCTGGTCGGGGAACTAAGATCCCGCATGCCACGCGGTGTGGCCAAAAAAAAAAAAAAAATTTTAAAACACAAAAGATCTTAAATCAACAACCTAACTGTATAACTTAAGGGACTAGAAGGAAAAGAACAAACTAAACTCAGAGCTAGCAGAAGGAAGGTAATATAAGGAACAGAGCCTAGGTAAACAACACAGAATAGAAAAATCAATGAAACCAAAAATCGTTCTTTGAAATCAACAAAATTGACAAACCTTTAGCTAGGTGGACTAAGAAAAAGAAAAGATTCAGATTACTAAACAGAAATGAAAATGGAGACATTATTACCAATTCTACAGAAGAAAAAAATGATTAGAAGAGAGTACTGTGAACAATTGTATGCCAAAAAATTAGATAACCTAGATGAGATAGACAAATTCCTAGAAATATAAAACCTACCAAGACTAAATCACAAAGAAATAAAAAATCTGAATAGACCTATAACCAGTAAGGAGATTGAATCCATAATCAAAAATCTCCCAACAAAGAAATGCCTTGAACCTTATGGCTTCACTGGTGAATTCTACCAAACAAATTTAAAGAACTAATTCCAGTCCTTCTCCAACTTTTTTAAAACATTGAAAAGGAGGGAACACTTCCTAACTCATTCTTTGAAGCCAGCGTTACCGCCATACCCAGATACCGCTAAAAAACTACAGACCAATATCCCTTACAAACATTAATGCAAAAATCCTCGACCAAATACTAGCAAACTGAATTCAGCAGCATATTAAAAGGATTATACACCATAACCAAGTGGGATTTATCTCTGGAATGCCAAGAATGCTTCAACATATGAAATTCTATCCGTGTAATACTCCACATTAAATAATGAAGGGAAAAAATCCACATGGTCATCTTAGTTGATGTACAGATGTCTTCCTTGTCCACATGAACTAAGTATAGTTTCATTATAACATTCTCATTTTTAATGTTTCCTTCATGTTTCTTAAAAATAATAGCTAAATTGAGCATTCTACACTTAATCTTTACAACCCAGTGGGTTAATTAGTATTTTAATTTCCATTTTACCAATAAGGAAACAACCTTGTGACTTCCCTGGTGGCGCAATGGTTAAGAATCCGCCTGCCAATGCAGGGGACACGGGTTCGATCCCTGGTCCAGGAAGATCCCACATGCCACGGAGCAGCTAAGCCTGTGCACCACAACTACTGAACCTGCGCTCTAGAGCCCGCGAGCCACAACTACTGAGCCTGCGTGTCACAACTGCTGAAGCCCACGCACCTAGAGCCCATGCTCCTCAACAAGAATAGCCACCACAATGAGAAGCCCGCGCACCACAATGAAGAGTAGCCCCTGCTTGCCGTAACTAGAGAAAGCCCCTGCACAGCGACGAAGACCCAACACAGGCAAAAATAAATTAAAAAAAAAAAAAAGAAACTGAACCTCAGAAAGATGCCTAAGTTCACCCAGCTAGTAGAATTAGAATGAAGGATTATTCAAGATTCTGGTGTCTTCTAAATTTCCAACAAAGCTCCACCACTTATTCCACCTACTCTTAATTGCTTGGATAAGACCTTCCTTTAGGTGAAGTTAAATTTTTTTTTCTTTTTAACTAAAGGCAGGACTTTTCAAAGCCTTTAAAAGATGTATTGGGAATTTCCAGAAAGGGGATTTGATAAGCAGCATTTTCCAGTCTTATCTGATACCAAACTCAAAAGAACAAAACTTAATTGTTGACCCTGGGCATAAAGGAGAAAAATTTTATGTACATCTATGAGCTGTTTCTTAGCTACCAGTAGGTACAGTGATGATAGAAGAGACTGGGAATAAGAAGACTGGACAGTTCTGCCACCCTCATGCTCTGTGACTTGGGAAAGCTTGTTCACTTTGCTAAGCCTCAGTTTCCTTTTATGCAAAATGAGGGGTTGAAATATTGTCCTCAATTTATCTTTACTCTTTAATGTGAAAATTGGAAAAATTCCAGATGTTTTATTCTCAGTTGAACAAAAGTTTTGTTGAAATTTTCCAAATTGAGAATTTATTGAAAACTTCTTGTTTTCTAAGATGAATTAGTTAAATAATGGGAGACAGTATAGCATAGGAGACAACCTGGACTTTGGACATAGTTATTCTAGGTTTCAGTCTTGGCTCCACCACTTATCATTATTCTTAAACAAGGATATTCTTACACAAAGTATATAACCTCTTGAATCCTTGGGTTTCTCGGTGAAAATGAGGGCTTTATTACTTACATTGCCTATTACATAGTAATAGGTGCTTAGGAAATGGAAGCCGCTGGTATTTAATTTGGTAAATCAGTAATTAAATGTGAATAATAAAGATCTGAGTGTAAGAGCTTTAGTTACAGATTAGAGCCGAGGTGTGATCACTTCACTTCCTTAAAGGACTTCAAATTCCATTTCTCCTGCCACTACTAGTGAGAGCATACTGCTTATTGCATAAAGCAAAGCTATCTGTATTGCAGGAAAGAGAGAACAAAGATCTCTGCTTTTTCCCAAGTTTCTCTCTGGGAATAACTGAAAACAAGTTAAAATATGCATCCTCAACAAGCTAGAGCCAACAAGCCAAGTGGAATTTAGAGAGTACTTAGATTTCAACTCAACCTCCTGCAGTGTTTGTTAGTATAATAAACAGATGAGGTGTGGAAAGAAACACTTCTTAGGAAAGCACTCTAGTGATTACTGTAGAGTGATTAACTCTAGTTACCCAATCCCTATCCAAATAGTCGAATGAGACATCTGGTTACAACACTGTACGTCTGTTGTTTGTGGTACCTTCCTTGAGTTATACTTAAGCAAGAGATAGATCGAGGATCACAATATTTCAGATGTAGGTTGCCAAGTGGTGTTGACATCCTACTGTCATCTGATTTGGGAGGAGGAAGTTAGACTAAGGTTGGAATAGGAGAAGGATATAGAATGGTTCACGCACATCCCTCCAATCTCCCCTATGCATTTTGCTAGTTAGAGATTGATTGGGGTTCTGGGTCTTTTTTGCCCTAAAGATAAGTACTTCCTTTCTCCTACTAATGCTGTCAGTCTGTTACATTTGTGTAAATTGATGTAACTAAATGTAATATTATGCTAAATCCTTGGGAGGGCAATTCATTGAAGAGGAGTTAGCTTTGAGAGCTTTGAGGGGAGGCGGAAGGGAGAGATCATCTTGGAACAAGGGATATTTCTCAGTGAGACAGACTTGGATGGGCCTGCCTGAATAGGGGATTTGTGGTACACACTGGTCCTGAAAGATTAGAGGGAGAAGGAGGTGCCAAAGTTAAACTTTCTACTCCTTGAAGCTCTTTTGTCCAGTACCATCTCAGATCACCTCAGATGTCAGTAGATCTGAATGTAAACCAGAGTTCTGAAGAGCAGGCCAGTTAGGTGAAATTACAGATTTAGCTAACCTTTATTGATCACTTACTGTGTACCTGAATTAGTGCGCGGTGTCTTCCACATAATTCTTTTTAAAGAGTCTCGATATTCTCAACTGATAATGGGTATGATGGCACTATCTCATGGGATTGTTGAGGAAACTGTATAGTTCCTTACACAAAGTAGGAATAAATGAGTGATAATGAAAAGAACAATGTTTAAAAACTAGAGAGAGATAAAGAAGTAAAAGTTGATCATTGGCGTGAGGGCAAGATGTTCATTTAAACATTTTCTACTGTATGCTAAGGCACTACACTAGGTCTAGGGGATATAGAAATAAATGGGTTCTCTTTTCAAAAGAAAGTTCCTATTAAAAGAATTACAGCCTGCTGAGTTCTAAAGAAATTAGTTTGGGAGGAGCTTGAAACCAATGACTGAGGTTATTAAATATAAAATTCCCTCAACTTCTGTGTTTCATCTCTCTTCTGTAAGTGCTTATAGCCAAACATGTTATTGCTGAGGAGAGCATTGGTAGCAAAGCTAATACAGTGTCTCGAGCCAAACCTGTAATATTCTTTCTTTTTGAACAAAGCTGGCATTGCAAAGCTTAATTGGTACCGAAATGACTATTGGCTTGACACATATTTAGTTTTTGACTCACGTTGAAACCAGCCCTATTCAATGTAAATTGGAATAGCCCTTTTAAAGTGCATTTTAGCAGTATGTATCAAGAACATAAAAATATGTATATTCCTCTCAGGGAAAACTGAGAATGTGGGGGAAAAAATGTATATTCCTTGGCCCATAATTTTAACTGGATCCTAAGGGGTAAAAGCCTAAATACAGAGAAACTTTATAAACAGAAATGTTCATCAAAGTGCTGTTTTAATAGCAGAACATCAGAAGCAGTTGCAAAATCTATATGTAAATTGTTTTAGCCAATTAGAATATTATATAATCATTAAAATGGGTTATGGAGACTAATGCATAAAGGAGTACTTGGTATAATAAGTAAGAATGCTCAAATTTGTGCATATCCTGTAGAGAAGACTCTCATGGAGAAGAGAAAATTGAGAAATCTCCCCAAACCTTGACTGTATGCAGTGATGTGTGAAAGGTGGGGCTGGTTAGTGGAAAGAATGGGGTGGAAAGATTGGTTCCCAAGCCAGGAGAGAAAACACCGGAAGAGTCCTACGAAGATCAGAAAGCGAAGGTGAATGAATTTTTGTCAAGATGCTTACAGTCTAGAAAGGAGAAGCAAAGACCATTAATCAGTTCCCCCTGTATGTTTGTTTTTGTTTGTTTGTTTTTAAGTTTGGAAAGGAGATTGAATCAAAACTCTAAATCCTTTTCTTGGAATACAGGGAAGTGGTAGTGGTTGTGACCACAGGGAAACCTCTCCCTTCCTCATCTTTCTCTAGTATTTAAACTGTCTTAACCTAACTTATACTAGGTTTTTTAAAGTACAAAACTGAGAGAAAACCCAGGTAGTCAACCCATGTCTAGGTTATGAGTTGCATCTGTTTTCAGACAGTGAGTGCCAGATGAGTTCGGCATGTTTTTAATTTTTGGATCCTGTTGGCTAGCTTTGAGGTCAGGAAATCCATTCCCTCACGATGCATTTAGCATCATGATATAATGAATAAGAGTGCATTCATCTTTGGCGGTCTGTTTCCACTTTTCCTCCTAATTTTTTTGAACACTGTATCTTAATATTTCTCTTCTACTTCCACATATTATCCAATCTTCTTGGCTCTGTCTTTACAATATAACCTCAATCTATCCTCTTCTTTCCCTTTTCACTGCTACGATCCTATGCTAAACCAGCATTCTCTTTCCCTAGGATTCCTGTATAGTCTCCTTGCTGTTTCTTGCTCTCTGTCATGCCCTCTACAGTTAATTCACAAAGCAGCCAGAATGACTGGCTACATATGGTCATGACACTCCTGCTGAACTTAGAAGTAAGGCTCTGGGTTAGTGATTCTCAACTCTGACTGTACATTAGACTCAGCTGGAAGCTCCTTCCCTTCCAGGAAAAAATTTACCTGTGCCTAGCCTGCATATTCAGAGAATCTGATTAAATTGCTTTTGTCGGGGGGAGGTGTCTAGATAGCTGTAGATTCCCCTTGGATGCTTCTGATGTGCAAGCAGGGTTGAGAAACACGACCCTAGATGAACTTTCCCTACCCTGCCTACTTCTCAGACCTTATCTGCCAACTTGCCAAGCTTGTTCTGTCTCAGATGTGTCTCTCCCACCCCAGTTTTGTTTTGTTTTTCCACTTTTTTTTTGGCTGTGTTGGGTCTTCATTGCGCACAGACTTTCTCTAGTTGGGGTGAGCGGGAGCTACTTTTCGTTGCGGTGCGCGGGCTTCTCATTGCAGTGGCTTCTCTTGTTATGGAGCATGGGCTCTAGGTGTGCAGGCTTCATTAGTTGTGGCACGTGGGCTCAGTAGTTGTGGCTCGCAGGCTCTAGAGCGCAGGTTCAGTAGTTGTGGTGCACAGGCTTAGTTGCTCCACAGCATGTGGGATCTTCCTGGACCAGGGCTCGAACCCGTGGCCCCTGCATTGGCAAGCGGATTGTTAACCACTGTGCCACCAGGGAAGTCCTGTTTTTCCACTTTTTAAATAAACTTTTTATTTTAGAATAGATTTACAGAAAACTTTTAAAAATAGTATGCAGACTTCCCATATACCTTCACTCAGTGTTCCTTATTAACATCTTACATACTAGTTTGGTACATTTGTCACAATTAATGAACCAGTATTATTGCATTATTATTAACTAAAGTCCACACTTTATTCAGATTTCTTTAGTTTTTACCTAATGTCCTTTTTCTGTTCTGGGATCCCATCTTACATTTAGTGACTGCCTTCTTAGGCTCCTCTTGCCTGTGACAGTTTCTCAGACTTTTCCTGGTTTTTGATGACCTTGACAGTTTGAGGAGCACTGGTCATGTATTTTGTGGGTTGTCCCTCAGTTGGGATTTTTGTGATGTTTTTCTCATGATGAGGCTGGAGTTTGGGGTTTGGGGAGGAAGACCACAGAGGTAAAGTGCCTTTTCATTACATTTTATCAAGGGTACATATTATCAACAGGATTTATCACTATTGATGTTGACCTTGATCATCTTGCTCAGGTAGTGTTTGTCAGGTTTCTCCACTATGAAGTTAATCTTTTTTCCTCCTTTTCCATACTGTACTCTTTGGAAGGAAGTCACTATGCACAGCCCATACATACCTAAGGAGTGAAGAGTTATGTTCCACCTCCTAGAAGGCAAAGTATCTATCTACATAGTTATTTGGAATTCTGCACAGGATTTGTCTATTCTCCCCCATTTATTTATTTATTCAGTCATGTATTTCTGTTCATATGGACTCAAGGATGTTTATTTTGTATTTTGTATTATAACCTATTACTACTTTATTTTCTTGCTCAAATTGTACCAGCTTTGGCCATTGGGAGCTCTTTCAGTTGATTCCTGTATCACTTTGATATATTCCCATCATTATGGGGTTTTTTGAGCACTCCTTTACTTTCTGGAACTACAGGATTCTCCAGGCTCATCTTGTGTATTTTTTGCTCCAGTCCTAGAATTAGACATTTCTCCAAGGAACCTGGTTCCTTTTATTGGAGAACAGTATTATAAACCAGAATCTGGGCATTATGTGTGCTTGCTATTGGGGTGTGTGTTGTTGCCTCTAGGCCCTCTCAGCTGATAGAGCAAAGACATACATGTGTGTATACTAAGCTAACTAGTTCTATATGCAGCCATCTGTCTAAATTAAACTTAAAAATGAGTTGATTCAGATGTTTCCAACTCTCACCCACATGGATCATTCCAGCCTTCTCCCCTCGACTATCTGTAACTTCCCACTTCAACAATGAGAAAACTGGCTCCCACTCTCTGTTTTATTGTTCATTTCCAGTATAAGTATATGGATATAGTGCTTCAGAATGAACATATACAGTGAACCAACTCTGTCAGCTAGAGCATAGTGCTTGTGTGCAGTTCCTTTTGCCTTTAGTCTTACAGACTTCACTCATTTCCAGAGTTTTAGGTTAACACCTTTTCCTCCCACCCCATTCAGTGAGGTTGTTTCATATATTTTTAATACAATTAGATTATTTTGTCACAGTCTGTGTTCCATCCTGGGATCCTCTCACCTTCTAAATTATTTTTTAAATTTCTGTACATTAAGGTTCACTCTGCTGTAAAGTTCTGTGGGTTTTGACAAATGCATAGTGTCATGTATCCATTTGTCTCAGAGTTTTTGCATTTGTCCTTCTGCCTGGAATAGTCTTCCCACATATTTTCCCATGACTGGACCCTTATCTTTCATCAGGTCTCTCCTGAAATGTTATCTCCTTGGAGAGTCCTTCTTTGAGCACCGTATCCTAAGGAATCCCCCAGCCTAAATTTTTGTTCATTTATTTTCTCTATGTGTGTGGTTTGTTTTGGTCAGTCTTTCTCTAGTAGGATACAAGCCTAATGAGTGCAGGGACTGTATTTGTATCCTGGATATCTAGAATACCAGATCAGTTAATATTTGTTGATATATGAATAGTCCTTTCCTAGCATATTGCTAGTGCATGTTTTTAATACTCATCAGTAGTGACTGAAAAGCAGGCTTATTCAAGTTGGGCTTCTAGTTTACCCTGATTCACTACTTATACAATAAAAGGGTTTTGCTTGCATTAGGTTAAGTATTTCAGTATACTGAAGATGTGCAGTTACCCTGATTGTTCTCTCCTACAGTGTTCATAACCCCTTTTTTAAAAAGTTATTTTAATAAGTGACGTATAATCTCTGGTCCCACTTAGAATTGTACAGTACCATGGATTTCCTGGCCTGACTGTACATTAGAATCAACTGAGGAGCTTTTCAAAAAACCCACTGATTCCTTGGCTCCATCCCTGACTTATTGATCTCCAGGAAGATTCTGCAAATATGTATTTTTAACAGCCAGCTTAGCATCTAGTTCTGACTAGATGGAGTTTAATTAAAACCCCAGGGTATTAATGTACAACGAGTTTTGGTGACATTTTCTAGAGGATTTCACTTTAGTAGCTATGATTATTGAAGCTTATACTAAAAGGTCTTTTTAACTCAGACAGACTTTTTCTGCAGCCTTTTAAGCCCTTAACTGTGTGCTAGGTACTGGGGAGCATTATATAGAGATGAATCACAGACACTGCCCTTAAGGAGCATGCATCCTCTGATAAGGCAGTAGAATGAGTATAAATAGTCATAATAGCTGATAGAAAATAATAGGTTCATAAGAGAGGTAGAAAACATTTTTGGTAAAGACAGAGTAGTCATTCATACCCTGAGAAGAGGTAAAAGTAAAGTCCCAATTCTTAAAGAGAATGTACAGAGAGGGAGTGGAACCCTGGACATCCCAGTTATATGCAATGGGCTGTAAGGAAATCAAAAGTTAAAGGCGATCCTATTATAAGCCAGAAGGCAATAGCCAAACTGGTAAGAGGCCCGCGGGGGTCAGGAAAAAATCCACATTGTCAGAGCTGTCAAAGCCAGTGGTTCTTAATAGAGCTCTAGAGTTCTTAACAGAGCTTTCCAATTGCAGTATGGAAAATTTTGTAGTATTTTAAACATAAAACTATATTAGCAGGGACTTCCCTGGTGTCACAGTGGTTAAGAATCCGCCTGCCAATGCAGGGGACACGGGTTCGAGCCCTGGTCCAGGAACATCCCATGTGCCACGGAGCAACTAAGCCCATGCACCACATATACTGAACCTGCTCTCTAGACCCCACAAACCACAACTACTGAGCCTGTAAGCCACAACTACTGAAGCCTGCACACCTAGAGCCTGTGCTCCACAACAAGAGAAGCCACCACAATGAGAAGCCTACGCACCGTAATGAAGAGTAGCCCCCACTCGCCGCAACTAGAGAAAGCCGGCGCGCAGCAACAAAGAACCAACGCAGCCATAAATAAATAAATAAATAGTTCAGTTTAAAGAAAAAAGCAAAGTTTCTATACTACTTGTGTAATTAAAAAAAATAAACAACTGCATACCTAAAGAATGCAAAGTTCAGTTTTTGGTTTTTTTCTTCTAAGCTTTGGAAAGGATATCCAAATAGTCCAAATTAAATCCCTCACGTTGTACATAAAGGAAGCTAGAATTAAAACATGTTTGGTCACTGATCACAGGGCACAGAACCAAAGCGAGAATCTCAGGCTCCTGACTCACCAGTACATGTTATGACATTCTTAGCAGGTTGAGATCAATCTCTTTTTCCTGTTGCTTGCTGATTATTAAGAGGAATTTCTTGAGGATAGAGACTGTATTGTATTCATCCCTATATCCCTGGACATAGTAAGTAATACACAGAATAGGAAATAAACAGTAGACATGTGTTGCATGAAAGGATGGATGGATGGGTTTGGCTTTTGTATTAGACCTTGAAGGAAGGCTAGAATTTAGCTCTGTGGAAATTCTGGTCATTAGGTGTACACGTAAGCTGTTAGATTTGTTGAGTATCAGACACCTAAAGGGAAATAGAAAATAATGTAGAAAGCTAGGTTGGGGCCACATTATAGAAACAATTGAATGCCAAGCTAAGGATTTTGGATTTTATTATCCAGTCAGCTGAAAACTTTTGAGCAGAGAAATAACACACACACAGGGGAGTGGGGAGACCAGGGGAGGTGGGGAAGAGTTAGAAAGAGGAGGAGAAATTAATTATTTTGACAATTCACTTGAGGTGTCATTAAAGCTTGATTGAAGATGCCGGCTCAGGGAATGGAAATGTGATTATAGATATAGAAAACAGTCAGAACTTGATTACTGATGAAGTATGTAGTTCAAGGGATAGAGTACTCAAAGATGAGGCTGAGGTTCCAGATGTCATATTTGCCTGTATATTTTGGAAGGTGGTGATGTCATTAACACATACAGTGGTTTTAAATGACGCATTTGTGGTACTGGCGCCACATCTAGGTAGAAATGTTGAATAGGCTATTGGAAACGTGCTGCTAAACTTCGGAAAAGGTGACAGGTCCAGAAATTTATGAGTCATTTGAGTAGAAAGGGTCATTGAGGATTGCCAGGAAGAGGCAAAAGCCAAGGACACATCCTTAGGGAAATTTCTACATTTAGAGGGGATAGGAGAAGAGCCAGAGAAGGAAATTTGGTCATAGACAAAGTGAAACCTGAGAATAGTACAAGGAGAAGGGAGTAGGGAAAGTACATATTGGAGGGAAGCATCTGAATTACAGACTTCCTTTGATAAAAAGTTTTACACATTTTGCATTATAAGCTAATAGGTAAAATGATGTAAGTTAGTGAAAGGCATTACATTTGCAGAAAACCTGCATTTTTATATCAGTATGATAAACAATAGATGTTTAGCATTAAAGACTATTTTGCTGGGCGCAGAGGTTGAAGAAGTCTTTCATTTTTTAAACTTGAATTTGAGAGAATATTGATTTTGATCAAGTAGTCTTGAAAGCCTTGAAGTTTTAAAAGACAAGGAATTTTCATTTTTTTGTTGTTGTATGGGAGTAACATCTACAATAACTGACTGAATAAATTCTGAATAGTGACATTTTACCATACTTGAATATCTGCCTTCAAAACTTTATTTTCCCAGCGGTATTCATAAGTATTCTATTAGGAGTAAAAATATCCAATATGTACTGTTAGTTTTTCCCTAAGTAACTTTTTGTTTTTAATCTTTCAGGATCTGACTGGCATAGAATCTATGGATCAATGTCGCCATACCTTGGAACAGCATAACTGGAACATAGAGGTATAATAGGATTCATTGTGAGCTTACTTATATTTCTTTTTCCCTGGTCTGATAACAAATCTCAAAGACACGTGTTTTTTTTGTTTGTTTCTTTGTTTTTTTATGAATGTCTGAAATTTTTTGTGAAAGGTAACAAACTGTACCTTTTCTGCAAAGTCCCTCCTTTTGCAATCCATGTTAAGTTTTGAGATTTAGCCATTTTGGATACATTTTAGCTCGGTTCATTCATCCTATGTAGCAGGTCTCCTCTATGAGTATACCATTAAAAAACCCCACCACCCTGTTAAGGCTTTTCCTTTCTCTACTGTCTTGCTATCACAAAGGAGCCTGCAGTCACCACGCAGGGCTGTCTTGGACGCCTGCTTCTGGGTGGAATTGTCAGTGGATGGCAGGTGACACGTATTTTTTTTCACAGCAGGAATCTTCTCTCAATAGATGTTTTTTCAAATTTACAGCTCTTTAGTCTTTAAAAATAAATTTGTGAGAAAGGTGAATTTTATGATCAAAGTTTATAAAATCATAGAAAAGATTGTGACCAAATCTCTCAGTATAGTGTCCCTCTCTCTTTATTTTTTCTTAATTACTCTTCGAGAAAAATACTGGTTTTTAAATATTTGATTTGTAACCAGATACCATCATGTGAACCTTTTTCTTACATATTTTATAATTTATTCTTTTGGATTTTCTAGATAGTTGTGTCATCTGCAACTGCATGATTTTTTTTTTCAGTATATGGATCTTTCGGTTTTTTTGATATTGAATTGGCTAGAACTTCAGAGCAGTCTCAATTAATAATGGTAATAGCAGACATCTTGTCCTCACTATAATGCCTGTGATGTTTTATTATCAGGTATGTTTCTGGTTACGTTATTATTTTGAGATAGAACTACTAGAATGTAATAAGCTCCATGAGAGCAGAGTTCTTTTGGTTTTGTTAACTGCTGTATTCCCAGCATATAAATTTGATCCTAGTACGTCTTAGGCTCTCAAATATTTATTGACTCTTCTTCCATTCTTGGTATATTAATATATATCAAGAGTGGATGTTGAATTTAATCAAGCACCCTTTTGATATCTTTTGAAATTACTGTTTAATTACGGTATATTATTTGAATAGGGTGCTGGATTTCTGAAAATATACTCCTAAGTGATATTTAGTTATTCAGCACTATTTTTGAGCAATTAAATTCTAGGCTCTGGCACTATGCCAGCAAATAAGACGAAGTCCCTACTCTCATGGAGCTTAATTCTAGGTAATTTAACTTTGCAATAAATGCTATGAATAAGATGAGTATAGAAAATAGAACAAAGAGGATCAGGAAAGTTATTTTAATAGGGTGGTCAAGTAAGGCCTTTCTGGGGAGGTTATATTTGAGCTGACACCTGAATGATGAAAAGGAATAACGAATGTGCACATTTAAGGGGAATGCATTTTAGGCAGAGGAAATGATGTTGCTCTGTATGATACTCTGGTGTTGTCTCCTTGTTAGGCTTTGATTTCAAGCATATGCTGGCTTTATAAAATGACTGACTTGATAAAATGAGTTGAGAAGCCTAGATAGCATAGATTTTAAAGAAAGCACTTGAAAACTTACTTCTGCCTGTTCTTTATTAACTTCTTCATGGTTTCCCCATTATTCATAATCTATTTGTTGATAAGCTTTCTTAGAAGATGCTTTTTTCTTAGAGATTTCCAGGTTATTTAGCATAGGCTATACAAAGCAGCATATCATTTACTCTCTTCTGTGTCTGTTCTATTATCCTCTCTTCTCATTGTTTTTATTATGCTTATTTTCCTTTTTTGAAAACAAGACTTGCTGGAGACTAGTTTATTTTATTTGTTTTGTTTATAAAAAGCTCTTATATTTATCAGTTCTTTTTTTCTGTTTATTAAGCAACATCTCTCTTTAATGTATTTTTTCATACTTTTGTAGGTTTACGTTCCTTTTTTTAGCATTATGATTTTTGCAGCTTTATTTGTACTCTTTCTTGCATTTAAGGCTGTGAATTTTCTTCTGAAACTGTATTTTAAAAGTTTTTCCTTTTCTTCTTTGGCCCAAGAGTTATTTAGAAACATATTTGGAATTCCTAGTAGCTTGTTTTTTTTTGTTTATCCTTTTCATATTAATCTTTCATTTTATTTATATAATTTAATATTTATATATTAAGGTCCGTGTCATTTAATAACATTATAAAATATATATTTTTAAAAAATTAAGTTCTTAAAATTTAGAGAAAAATATAGAGATAAAAGGAGCCACCATGTACCTACCATCCAGCTCCTGAAAGCAGGCATTTTGCAATACTTGTTTCATATTTCTCTTAAACAAATATAGATAAAATTGAAGCCCCCATTGTCAGTTGCTTGCATGTCATCCTGTCTGCACCCCCTCCCTTTCCCTTCTTTCCTAGAAGTAACCACTATCGACAACAGTGGTTGTCAAGGAATGTGTTTTTTGTGGGATGAAGGTTTGGTGTCTGTATTCAATCAAGCTTATTAAATGTACAATTAAAATCTGCTGTTTCTTTTTTTTCTGGTTACTTAATAAGACTACTTGACATGATGAACTTGAATGTGGTTTTATAGATTTCTTTATTTTTCATTGGTAATATCTTTGTTTTTTCCTGATTACAAAACCAGTACATGTCTACAAACAATTTAAGAGTTTATAAAGTTGAAAATTAAAGTTCTTAATAACTATACTTGAGATAACTACTTTTGATGTTTTAGTATATTATATGTCCTTCCAGACTTTCTTATATATACACCTCTGCTTAGTGTGCTGATAATATTAACTTTCCCAATGTTAATAACAAATATATCAAAGAGAATTCTTTTCTATATGCTGTGGGAAGACAGTACATGGTGCAAATAAAATGCATTAATAAATTCTGTGTTTATTTGGTGGGGGAGATGTTCTAACTTTTATATAGTTTGACTATTTTATTTGATGCATGAAGACCCGTGGCCATTAGAACTTTCTTGTAATAACATATCCTTTGTTAATATCAGATGATGCTTTTTACTTTAAATTCTAATTTGGTTTATTACTATTGCTGCCCCTGCTTTATTTATTTATTGTTTTACAACTAATCTGGTATAATGTCAGCCATGCTTTAACATGAAATGACGTATAGAAATATTAAAAACTTGTTGCAAAAATACCCATGCACCCACACAGGAAAAGAATTCCAGTGTTAAGAAGAAAATGCTCACCCTTAATCCCATCATTTCATGGATAGCTAGTGTTAAATTTTAGTGTATATCCTTTCAGACTATTTTTGTTAGTTTATATGGCTATATAGATTTAAATATAATTTTCTTGTTACACAAATGGGATTATGCTATATTTACATTTTTTTCACTTTTAGTAACTCATAAAAATAATACATAAAGATAACTGTCATTTGAAGACATACAGATGGTGGCCAATAGGCACATGAAAAGATGCTCAACATCACTAATTATTAGAGAAATGCAAATCAAAACTGCAATGAGGTACTATCTTACACCGGTCAGAATGGCTATCATTAAAAAGTCTACAAATAACAAATGCTGGAGAGGGTGTGGAGAAAAGGGAACCTCCTACACTGTTGGTGGGAATGTAAGTTGGTGCAGTCACTGTGGAAAACAATGTGCGGTCACTATGGAAAACAATGTGGAGGTTCTTCAGAAAACTAAAAATAGAATTACTGTGCGATCTAGCAATCCCACTCCTGGGCCCATATCCAGATAAAACTATAATTCAAAAAGATGCATGCACCCCTGTGTTCATAAGCAGCACTATTCCCAATAGCCAAGAAACAACCTAAATGTCCATTGACAGATAAATGGATAAAGAAGATGTTGTGTATATAGACAATGGGATACTACTCAGCCATAAAAAAGAATGAAATAATGCCATTTGCAGCAACATGAAGTTCAAACAAAGCCTAAGATTAAATATGAAAAAAATCCTGCTCAGATCATTTGCCTACCACTGTTTCTCAGTCCTACACACCCAACATAGCAATATTAACAATTTCTTTTGCTTTTTTCCCAGATATTTTTGTGCCTGTCTAAAAATATGTATATTTTTCTCCAAAGAGCTTCTATTTATATGGACTGTATCTATTGATATCTGTTACCATATGACAAATTAAAACTGAAATTGTTCTGTTTATTAATTCACTTTAAAAATAATAAACTCGGGACTTCCCTGGTGGCGCAGTGGTTAAGAATCCGCCTGGCAGTGCAAGGGACATCGGTTTGATCTCTGGTCTGGAGGATCCCACATGCCGCGGAGCAACTAAGCCTGTGCTCCACAACTGCTGAGCCCGTGCTCTAGAGCCCGTGCTCTGCAACAAGAGAAGCCACCACAATGAGAAGCCCGCATACTGCAATGAAGAGTAGCCCCCGCTCTCCGCAACTAGTGAAAGTCTCACGCAGCAACAAAGACCAAATGCCAAAAATTTTTTTTTAATAATAATAAATAAATAAACTCATTACATGTTAACATTAATGTTTGCAGACTTTTTTGTCTGGCTTAATAGAAAACAGCTGGATTTTCATATTCACTCCTGCTTGTAATCTTTTGTGATATGTAGTTTTAGTTGAAGTATGTGAAGAAAATCTGGCTTCACCCAGGTATGTAGTTTACCATTTTAACCATTTTTAAGTGGCATTACAATTTAGTGGCATTAATTTAATTACAGTTACATTGTTGTTCAACAGTTACCACTATCCATCTTTTTTTTTTTAAATTTATTTTTGGCTACATTGGGTCTTTGTTGCTGCGCGTGGGCTTTCTCTAGTTGTGGTGAGCAGGGGCTACCCTTCGTTGTGGTGTGCGTGCTTCTCATTGTGGTGGCTTCTCATTGCGGAGCACAGGCTCTAGGCGTGCGGACTTCAGTAGTTGTGGCGCGCGGGCTCAGTAGCTGTGGCACAGGGATTTAGTTGCTCCGTGGCATGTGGGATCTTCCCGGACCAGGGATCGAATGTCCCCTGCATTGGCAGGCAGATTCTTAACCACTGCGCCGCCAGGGAAGTCCCACCACTATCCATCTTTAGAACTTTTTCATCGTCCCAAACTGAAACTCTATACGCATTAAACAATTGCTTCCCATTACTGTCTCCACCCAGCCTCTGGTAACCACAACTCTTTCTGTCACTATAAAATTTGACTATTCTAGATACGCATATAAGTGGAATCAGACAATATTTGTCCTTTCGTGTCTGGCTTATTTGACTTAGCATAACGTTTTCAAGATTTATCCATGTCACAACGTGTATCAATACTTTATTTTTTATTATCAAATAATATTCCTTGTATGAATCTACCACAATATCTTTATCCATTCATCAGTTGATAAACATTTGGATTGTTTCCCCTTTCAGTTCTTGTCATTAATGTTGCAGTGGATATTAGTATACAAGTTTTTGTGTGGACACATGTTTTCATTTCTCTTGGGTATATATCTAGGAGTGGAATTGCTGAATCATATGATAACTATGTTTAACCTTTTGAAGAACTGCCAGACTGCTTCCAAAGAGGCTACACTATTTTCCACTCCCAGCAATGGTATATGATGGTTCCAATTTTTCCACATCCTCACCTACAACTTGTAACATCTGTCTTTTATTATATTACAGTCATTCTAGTGGTTATGAAGTAGTATCTTGTGATTTTGATATGCATTTTTCTGATAGCTAATAATGTAGTACATCTTTTTATATACTTCTTGGTCATTTGTTTATCTCCTTTGGAGAGATGTCTATTCAAATCCTTTGCCCATTTTTAAATTGGATTGTTTGTCTTTTCAATGAGTTGTAAAAGTTCTTTATATATACTGTAGATACTAGATGACTCTTATCAGATATATGATTTGTAAATATTTTCTCCCATTCTGTGGGGTTGTCTTTTGACTCTATGTTAGTGTCCTTTGATGCACAAAAGTTTTCAGTTGTGATGAAGTCCAGTTATCTATTTTTTTCTCTTATTGCTTGTGCTTTTAGTGTCTTATCTAAGAAACCATTGCCTAATCCAAGGTCACAAGGTTTTCACCTGTGTTCTCTTTGGAGTTTTATAATTTCAGCTCTTATATTTAAGTCTTTGATGTATTTTGAGTTAATTTTTGTATATAGTGTGATTTAGGGGGTCAGCTTCATTATTTTGCATGTGAATATCCAGTTGTCTCAGCCTCATTTGTTGAAAGACTATTCTTTCCCCATTGAATTGTGTCTTAATATTTGAAAACATGAAACCTAGAGGACTACATGAAGTTAGCCGCATGGCAAAGTTTAAAGCCAACTGTCAAGGTTAGAGGGTACACAAGTCCTCCAAAAGACCACCCTCACTTTTTTTTTAATTAATTAATTAATTTTATTTATTCATTCATTTATGGCTGCGTTGGGTCTCGTTGCTGCCCGTGGGCTTTCTCTAGTTGTGTTGAGAGGGGGCTACTCTTTTGTTGTGGTGTGCAGGCTTCTCATTGCGGTGGCTTCTCTAGTTGCGGAGCATGGGCTCTAGGCGCACGGACTTCAGTAGTTGTGGCACATGGGCTCAGTAGTTGTGGCTCGCGGGCTCTAGAGTGCAGGCTCAGTAGTTGTGGCACACGGGCTTAGTTACTCTGTGGCATGTGGGATCTTCCCGGACCAGGGCTTGAACCTGTGTCCCCTGCACTGGCAGGCAGAATCTTAACTACTATGCCACCAGGGAAGTCCCTACCCTCACTTCTGACAGCAACTGCAAGTTCAAGGTGTTCCTAAAACCACCTTCAGGTTTGATAATTCACTAGAAGAGCTCACCGAAAGGTATTATAACTCATGGTTACAGTGTATTACAGGGAAAGGATACAGATTAAAATCAGCTAATGAAAGAGACACTTAGTGCAGAGTCTTGAGTTCCAAACACAAAGATTCCTTACTTCTCTCATGGAATCAGGACATGTTACACTCCGGGCACAAGTGTGTGACAATATGCATGAAGTATTACCAACCAGGGAAGCTCACCTCAGCTTCAGTGTCCAGAGTTTTCACTGAGGCTTCATTACGTAGGCATGATTGATTTGATTGGTTGCCTATGTAATTGAACTCAGTCTCTGGGTTGACTTATACTGCATTACCCAAAATCCCCAGCCTAAATTAAATGGTTGGTCTTTCTAGGGTGGTCAGCCCTACCCTAGGTTCCCATAGCAAAGATACTCTTATCAGGTGTGACATAGATTATCTCCAGAAGTCAAAGGCAGAGATCAGACCTCCTCTTGTGTAAGGCCAAATTTTTTTACTACAGTGGGACAAATATCCATTTTCAGGGGCAGAGTTAGGAAAGGAAGGAGACTTTTTACTGAAGATCGTCTGTCTGCCAGGAATTATATTAGAATCTTTGTGTATGGTCACCTCATTAATTTTTCAAATTAACCCTGAGAAGTATTGTTTCTTCATTTTGCACATGAAAAACTGAGGCACAGAATCCAAGCAACTCTTCTGAGTGCTGGAGCTAGGATTCAGACCTAAGTTTCTCTGCTCCAAAGCCAAGCCTTCCATCAAACACCAACCATCAGGATTGCTCCATTGCACAGCTCTGGGGACACAGTCTGCTTTGCTGTGTTCTCTGTGGATGGTTTTCCTTACGCTTGTACAGTGAAGCACCTTGTATCCCAGCCACCCTAAATAACACATACCATCTGAATAAAAGCAGTGAGCTTCCAGACAAGTTCCTAGTACTCCTCTACTGTGTATGAATTCTGGAGCCATCACCACACATTGCCTCCCACCATAGCAAGTTAAAGAAAGGTTCATGATTATATACTCCCTGGTGACCTATTTCGAAACACCAGCAATGGTTGTCTCATCTCTTCTAGGTTGATTTGAGCATCACTGAAGTTCTTGCTATTCTTTTCTTCTCAGGCTGCTGTACAGGACAGATTGAACGAGCAAGAGGGTGTACCAAGTGTTTTCAACCCACCACCATCCCGACCCTTGCAAGTTAATACAGCCGACCACAGGATCTACAGCTATGTTGTTTCAAGACCACAACCAAGGGCAAGTTATTTCATAGCTGGAATTTCTCCCTTTTTTATTTTAAAAGTTCTTTCACTTGGTTATGTTGATCTCTGTATGATAGGAACAAAAGGAATATTCAGAATATAAAGCTGTTAGCTTGACCTAGCTCCTTGGTAGGTTTATTGGGTTTATCATTTTTCCTTTATTCCTTAATGAACCAATGAAAGTATCCTTTTTTTCCTGTTTCCATGCCAGTTATTTGAAGAGTTTTCTGTACCTTGTTTATAGCACTTCATCTACATGTATTTACATGTCTAAAAATGTTTGCTATGTGTTTAATAGATCTTCCACTCTTAAGTTAGAGTGTTTACTGAATTCTTTGTTGCTTCATTTTACTTAATTTTAAGCTACTTCTAGGGAAGTACTTGTAATCTCTGTGGGAGAAATTAGTCTTGAAGGGCTAGCAGCGAGGAGGTGGTTCAGTTAAATTCAGCAAGCACTTAAGAGTGTTCCAAGGTACTTGATATTTTGCTGCTGGGGATCTAGAGATGAATAAAGAGGCATTCTTCCCTCTTCAAATTATTCACAGTCAAATTAGGGAAGTCAGGTGTGTATACTGATAGTGAACACTCCAGAGAACTTTTTGGAGTTTCTTATTCTTGGAGTTACACTCACCTCTTATAATTGGATTTAGAATTTACTCCATCACTCCTTTTTGTGGAGTACTTGATAATGTTTTAAAAATAGTTTCTAAGTAGATGTTTTGGGGTATTCTGAAGTAGAACAGCACAGATTCCTGGAGCAATTATATGATTCAAGGAGTAGTTCTAGGGAATTCCCTGGCGGTCCAGTGGTTAGGACTCCACTTTCAGTGCTGAGGGCCCAGGTTCAATCCCTGGTCAAGGAACTAAGATCCTGCAAGCCGTGTGGTGTGGCCAAAAAAAAAAAAAAAAAAAAGAAAAAGAAAACTTTTTTCTTTTTTAAATTAAAAAAAAAGGAGTAGTTCTGTATGTGTCCAATGTTTCTCCAGTTGTTTTGGGCTTGAATGTGTTTGGGACCCTAATGTCCACTAATGGGGCTCCAGAGCTCTAGAGCTCCCTGGCCATGGACACAGAGGGTCTCAGATTAACACAATATACTGTGTAAGAAATGTTTTGTAAGCTATAGAGCCCTATATATTTGCTAATTAATAATAAGAGCAGCAGTAATCAACACTGTTAAAATAATAATTAAGAGTATTACCAAGATTAGCAGCTGTTTGGAGATTTATAATTGTGGTTAATATAATTATTTGTCATTTATATACAAATGTTCAAGGTAGCAGTAGTGGTTATCTTTCTTGTTATTTCTATATACCACATTTTAATATATTAAGTCTAAAAAGGAAAGAATGAATATTTATGATTTAGAGAGGAAAACTTGCAACTGAATTTGACAGCTAATGTATGTAAGTAGCTGCAGAATAAGTGTTCAAGCAAATTTAATACAAAAATTATTGTATAAAAGAAAAATATAATAGTATTAGATGAAGTGAGGTCAAAGGTAGTTGGTTTTTAAGAAGGATGAGGTGGGCCAGGAAAAGGGAACCTTGTTTTGCAGAGGGAGAAATTACAAGAAAAGGACAAAAAAGAATGAAAATATTAACGAGTAATTAAGGTATTAGGGATTGAGAGAATGATATCTAACTTTGTTTTTGGAATTTCAGGGGCTGCTTGGATGGGGTTATTACTTGATAATGCTTCCATTCCGGTTTACCTATTATACAATACTTGATATATTTAGGTATGTACCTTTGTATGTATGTGTTAGTAGTAACAAGGTAGACGTTGGAGCTGAAACATAGACTAGAATAAGGTTTATGCTCTATCAATTTTGGCTGCCAGTTTGTCATCAGATTGAATACTTTTCCTGAAGTATTCATATAGCATGAAAATGTTTTCGGTTTTTCAGACATAACAACAGATGTTATCATTTTCACAAATAAGTCTGCCTCCCTATCCCACATGTTTGTTCCCCTACATTCCCTAGTTAATCTTCACACCCTTTCCTTTCCAACCTCTGTTATCTTTACTAGCTTCACACTTCTTGTAACTTTTACCCTAAATCATTTTACAACTCATAATTCCAACAAATTCTTTTGCTCTGAGATGACCTACTTTCTTCTAGATTCCTCCTATAACAGTTTCACCATTCTAGACACACCTTCTGTACATTTTCCTCTGTCCTGGCAACCCATAGGTTGCTGGCACTGGAACCCTTCCATATGTGTTCCCCCTTGCTTCACACTTTCACCTTTCTTCTTAATTCCTTCATGTACCATTTGGAGAGCTCAGCACAGGAAGCTACAGAAAGGCTGGAAAATGTCAAGGGGCCCAAGTTTCTGGCACATCAGACTTGGGGTGTCTGGTCTGGAACTCAGTAGTAGATGAACCCACACCTAGACTTCATGGAGAACTAAAATGTTTTATGGGCATCCATGCCAACAGATGGAGCCTTGCATACAGGGCATTCTATACCTTCCTCTAAATATGGGCTAATCTTTGCCTTGCTCTAGGGAGCAGAGCCTGAAGGTAAGGACCCAGCAGCTGCAGAGGATCAGACAATACCTAAGAATGGGCATGTAAAAACCTTTAAAATCATAATGAAGTCTTAGTTGATATCTCTATTTTTTTAAAAAAGCTGATTGTCCTAAATTGTGTTGGCCATTGGAATATATTGTAATGAGAAATTAAAAAATTAAAACCTTTATCCATTCATCAAAATTTGAAAACTTAAAGAGTAATAAGATAATCCTAAAATACTTGACTTCAGAGAAAGTTATCAAAACATTAATCTTCTTAAGGATTTCTAATCACTCCCTCACATACACAGCTTCTTACTTTTGTTTTTAATTTGCTCTGGAATGTTTGTGTCAATGAGTTTGATTTGATTACTCAGGAGAAATTCCAAGTGAAATCATGTTTATATGGGGAATTTGTTAAGGGGATAAGGAATTGGCTCGATATTTGGTAAGGAAGGTATCATAGTTTAGTCAGCTTTTCTATGCTGATATTTCTTTAAGTATATGAATATTGTTTGCTTTCTTTGGGAAAAAATATGCATGGCATGTGTTACTAATTTTAATCCAACTGTATCATCCAAGTAACTTATTTAATGTTACATAGCACATTGACTTATCAAGCCCCTGCTCCTTTGCCTTTTATGGAAACCCAGAGGATAAATAAATGGTACTATACAAATGTGATAAGATGGGCTCTTTAGAAACAGATGTGTGGTACCGTCTTTAACCTTACAGTAACTGCCAGGTCTCCAACTCTGCCAGTGTTGTCTAGATCCATTTTATAACTTCCTCCATGGATGCTATCAACCATAAATCACTGAGCAGAATTTACTTGCCCCGTTGAAGAGCAAGTCAGTCATGACTGCAAGTTTGGATTTGAAGTTCTTGTCCAAAATTTGAATAGTTTGGGAATGTGGACTCATAATTCAAAATCCCAGGAGAACAGAAAGGAAAGGGAGAGGCAAGTAGAAGAACCAGAAAGAGATACAGCTCTGTTCTAGAATAGCACTAATAGAACTTTCTGTGATGATGGAAATGTTCTATATCTGCAGTGTCTAGTGTGGAAGCCACTAGCCACATGTGGCTGTTGAGCACTTGAAATGTGGCTGGTGTGAGTGAGGAAGTGAATTTTTAAAATTGTATTTAATTAAATTAATTTTCTTGGTAATTTAGATAGCCACATGTGGCTCGTGGCTGCTGTTTTAGACAGTGCCGTTATGGAGAGTCTGGGGGCACAGCCTGACCTGTGATCTTTTTGGATATTGCGTCTTCCTTTCCCAATTCTTATAGCCCTAAATTTTTCTGCAAAAAGCACTCAAGATTTGTTTAGGCCAGTGTTGGAATTTATAATTCTAGTAATTTGCATTCTTCTTAAGCAGACAGTGGTGTAACACTTGCTGCTTTGTGGCTTTTGAGCTAGCCTGTACTCTCAGGTTTGATGGTCCACTCACAGACCGTTCACCTCCCTTTGCTGCCATGCCCATGGCTCTGCTATAGGAATCTTTACAAACTGGCCCACTCCATATGCACTACAGTAAGCCGATTCATGTGATATTTATTCCTTCCTCCCCAGGTTTGCTCTTCGTTTTATACGGCCTGACCCTCGCAGCCGGGTCACTGACCCCGTTGGGGACATTGTTTCATTTATGCACTCTTTTGAAGAGAAATATGGGAGGGCACACCCTGTCTTCTACCAGGGAACGTACAGCCAGGTCAGTGCCACAAACCATATAGATGCCAATTTATTGATATGATTCTATCCTCAAAGGAAAGCATAGCTTAGCACTGATCATGTCATTCTTTTATTCAGAAACTTTAAATAGCTTTTTATTGCTTACACAAAAAGAGACCAAGCCCTTTAGCTGGGCCCTCCTTGATCTAATCCCAACCTCCTTTTGAGGTCTTTCCTGCATAACTTGTTTCCCTATACCCTAGGTTCCAGCTGACCATTCCCTTAACATACTCTGTACTTTCCCACCTCTGTGCCTTTGCTTTTGATTTACTGTTTCCTCTATCTAGAATGCCTTCCTCACATTTTTGCTAATTGGAATCTTGCCCATCCTTCACCAGCTCATGTCACTCCCCTCTTGTATCCTTTCCTAATTGTTGCACCCTACCCTGCCTACTTGCAATCTAAAATAGTAGTCTTTCCTTTTGTACTTTCATAGTGGTTTTCTTTTTTTTTTAAACGTTATAGCAATTTCACATTCTTCCTTATTTTATAGTTGTTTGTGTTAATGTCTTATCTCCTGTATCAGGCTGTAAGCTCCTCCTTATAGGCAAAACCTAAATCTTGTATCCCTCGCAGAATTGAATAAGGGGATAGACCATAGACTCAAAGCAACACATCTCATTCAACCCAAGCCACGCAGACATTCGACTGTTGTTACCTCTCAGGGAGCAAAAATTAGGAGTTCTATGGGTGTTGGGCATATCTCTAGTTTACCAGAGAAAAATGTAGAAGTAACACCTTATGCCTGAGGGTGGTTCTGCAGCCTCCAGGATTCCTGGATCTATCTGGAGAAAGAGAAAAATGCTTACTCTTGCTTCCTTCTGTGATTCTCCCACATCTGCTTTTTCCCACTGGCTGCTCCCACCCCACTCGATGAGCATTAAGCACATACTATATGCCACGCATTGTGCTCAGTGCTAGAGATACAGACATGAATGAGATGGGCACCTCTCATACACCCTCTTTGCTGTAATCCTGAAGGTAGACCACCAATGGTCATTCAGGAAATCTTAATTAAATTGTAATGTACTTGGGATTCTGCAAATGCAAAAGCATACACAGAAATCTGGGACACTAGCCTTGTCTTTGAAGATCTTTTAAACCCCATGCTCTTTAAAATGCCCTTGGGTCCCTCAGTCCCTCGTCCCTGCTTGGTATGTGGCCTTGGATCAGGCTCATCTTCGCAGTATTTTTTATGTTGTAGCTGTAAAGTGGCAAAACTCTCATCTCCCTTTTCAGGTCAGATTTTCCTGTTTACATCTTCCTTTAGATTGTGGGAACAGATGACTTTTCTGTGATTGGGTGGGGAGGGGGCCTTTTTTTGTCAGCCTGCCTACTCTTATGTGCCTGATAGAATTTAAATCCTAACAACACTAAAAACTTTTTCATTGAAGCTTGTTAGCATGGACTTTTTGTAGGGAGAGAAATGCCAGGGTTATGAAGGTAGGAACCCAGGAATTTTCTGGTTTTCTTGCTCACCTTTTTCCCTCATTTCTTCTTTTGTTCCTAAATACGTAGCTGTATCCATTAGGACCCTTAGCCTAATTAAAAGTTTGAGGCACAGTCATCATCATAATTTGTGATCTTTTGTTTCTCACAGGCACTTAATGATGCCAAACGGGAGCTTCGCTTTCTTTTGGTTTATCTTCATGGAGATGATCACCAGGACTCTGATGAGTTCTGTCGGTAAGTGGATTGATTTTTTTTTTTTCCTCTTTTCTGATCTTATCTACTGATAATTTGTAGTAAGCAAGTTCTTCTCGTGTCCTCTTCATCCCTCTCCACAGCACCACACTCTGTGCTCCTGAAGTTATTTCACTAATAAACACTAGGATGCTCTTCTGGGCATGCTCCACAAACAAACCTGAGGGATACAGGGGTAAGTCGTGTTTCTTTTGCCTCATTGAGATTGTTGAGATATCTTTGGAATAATCTGGAAGGACATGCCATTTATTGCATGAGTATTCTGTGGCTGACCGATCCTCTCAGCAGTCCTGAGAGATGGGGGTTGTATTACCTCCACTTTATGGTTTAGGAAACAAGCTCAGAGAGTTTAAGCCACTGGCCCAGGATCATACAGTTAGCAAGTTTTGGAGCAAGCTCAGGTCTGTCAGGCTCTAGCCCATTCATTACAGTTAACCATTGCCAGAGCCTGTTTTATTTTTAAAAATACCCAGTCCTGGGGCTTCCCTGGTGGCGCAGTGGTTGAGAGTCCGCCTGCCGATGCAGGGGACGCGGGTTCGTGCCCCAGTCCGGGAAGATCCCACATGCCGCGGAGCGGCTGGGCCCGTGAGCCATGGCCGCTGAGCTTGCGCGTCCGGAGCCTGTGTTCCGTAACGGGAGAGGCCACAACAGTGAGAGGCCCGCGTACTGCAAAAAAAAAAAAAAAAAAAAAAAATACCCAGTCCTGGCCAGCAGCTTGCCTTTAATCTTAATGAGCTTTTTACTGAAGAGTTTATTCTTGTCATCAGCAATTTTAACAGAGCTTCTTGCACAATGAGTTTGAGTACCCTGAGTGTTGATAGGGATTCAGAAAGCTCAGATCTTTGCTGACTATAACTAGCTCTTAACTGGAGGTAAATATCTTTAGAAGTCAGTATAAGATATAAAGGCATCTAGTGAAGGAAAATGTAGTTACTTTGCAGCTACTTCTATTCAGCAACTTTTGAATATATACTAGCATACCAGGTGCTGTGCTAAATCCTGAGAACCAAAGATGCAGCAGATGTTTTGTCTACATCCTGGAATCCGAATTGTTATTCCTAATTGGTTTTTAAACATCTGATAAGTTCCTGCAGTATATGTTTTGCCATTCTCTTACGGCTTTGGATGTGAGGAGTGATAGATAGAAGGAGACTAAGAATATTTTTAACAGAAGCTTAAAATCTCTTCTTTCAAATCATAAGGTAAAACAGGTAAAGCTCTGTAATTGTAAAATCTTGGTTATTTGGAAGACCAACTTTCTAAACTCCTTCAGAACAGAAAAGCTAGCCCTTTTTTAGTGGGTGGGGGCAGGTGGGACATAGGAAAAGGGGATAAGGAAGGGATTGGATGAGAGGAACAAAAGACAAGGAAGATGATGGTGGAGATCCTCACCAGTAACATAAAGCTTGAGACTTGCAGCCTTGTCCCCTTCGACACAGGGGGAAATTATGCTGAGCAGTAGCCAGAGTCTTTGTAGAGCCTTTTCCCTCCATCAAATAGACATTGTTCTTGAACTCTGCAGCCTGCCCTAGCATCATCATGACAACCACACCCCACCAGAAAAGCCTGTCCTACTCTAATCAAATTACCTGGGAATAGGGACACAAGTGTATAACAACAACAGCAAGAAGATAGAGAAACTAGGAGGGAAAAAGGTAGGCAGGGAATAAATGACACCTCCCTTCTTTCCCAACTGAGACCAAAGCAGTTCTCTCTTGCTTGTTGTGTAAAGTCTAAGAATTAATCTGTTTTATCCCTAAGTCCTGCCCTTGATCTTTTGGGTCTTCTTTCTGTCAGTCTCACAGGCTTTAAGAGAAAACACCTATCCATTCCTGGCCATGATTATGTTGAAGGATCGGAGAATGACTGTGGTAGGACGGCTAGAAGGCCTCATTCAGCCTGATGACCTCATTAACCAGCTGACATTTATCATGGATGCAAACCAGACTTACCTGGTGTCAGAACGCCTAGAGAGGTACAGGGGAGTTCCTCTCTGGAACTGAGACCAGCTGTAGACTTGGGTGCCTTACCTGGGGCTCCACAAATCCTGACTTCTTCTCTGTTAGGCAACTTTAAAAGCCTTGTCCATTTAGTGTTAAAATATTTATATATTTTGACCTAAATAACTCCATCAGATCATCTTTTCTTGGAGATGTGATTCAAAATAAAGACAGGACTCTATGCTGAGGAATGTAAATTGTGTCATTTAAAATAGCTGAGCATGATATAAAGAACTTAAATGTAAAAAATGAGGAATGCTTATAACTTGGTTATAACTCCTCCCCCATCACATAAGTAATGTACATTAATTAATGTAGAAAATTCAGGAAACATAGAAAAGCACAGAAGAAATTTTAAATCACTCATAATCCTACCACCACTTTTAACATTCTGGGATATTTTCTTTTAATTTTATAGACACAGACACACACACTCCTACGTACATACACAATTTTTTGGAGAGAAAAAGAAATATCCCAAAATGTTACAGTGTTTTCTCTTTGATTAGTAGAACTCTGAATAAGATGTTTCTTTATTTTTCACATCTTCTAAAATGTGTGTATGTGGTTTTTTGGTTTTATGAAAGCAACATACACAAAAATGTTGTAACCCAGAAAGGTATTTACCTATAAAATATGATCCCACTGATTATTTTATGGCAATAATATTGTGTTACTTCTGTTAGGATTGGGGGGAAAGGATAGTTTTACATGGAAAATTAAAAAGAGAGGGAAAAGCTTGCCATTTCTTTTTCTGCCAAATTAAAGAAAAGAGATGGCTGATTCAGATTCTGCATGAGAATCTGAATCCCTTACGGTAGTATTAACTGGTCATCTGCCAAGATTGTCAACCTTTTTAACCCCCTAAAAAATTTCAATATAAGAAAACACAGAGCTTTGTGAGATTTATTTTTTCCCTCTATGCTTTTGATCTGTCCACAGGGAAGAACGAAACCAGACCCAGGTGCTGAGACAACAACAGGATGAGGCCTACCTGGCCTCTCTCCGGGCTGACCAGGAGAAAGAGAGAAAGAAGCGGGAGGAGCGGGAGCGGAAGCGGCGGAAGGAGGAAGAGGTGCAGCAGCAGAAGTTGGCAGAGGAGAGACGGCGGCGGGTAAGGAGCCTGTCTTTATTTACTTCTGGTGACTCTCAAACTGGTCTTTTCTCAAGTGTGAAAGAAAAAACTAGATGATAGGATTGTGAGTGATTTAAATTCTCCATGCCATTTTAATATTTACTACATTTTCACAAAAAGTATTTTTTAATTGTTTAAAAAGTTTATTAAAACAAATACAAGAGTAAGTAAAAGTTAGGCAGAAAAGCTCTGTTCCATGAAAAGTAAGTATAAATAGATAATAAGCAGTTCAATATGCTAATTCACAACAGTAGATTTTAAGCATTCATTCTTAGTACCAGTGTTTAGCTCATCTGACATTTTATTCATCATCTTGTTTCATTGCATATTGCCGCTTGATTATAGCCAGGGTCTTTTAGTCATTCCCTTTTTTCTAACAGTTACATACCTTAACATAGTCAATAAATAATACATGTGATGCAATAGTGTGTAATCAAATAAATATAATTTGAATTAGGGTGTTTCTGACCCTTGCCAAGAAGTTTTCTTCTGATACTGGTCATTAATTTTTCATCTGACTGCCTAGTAAACCTACATGTTGTGATTGTGTTTCTTGTTTCCTTGTTCCCTGATTGGAGCCATAGCCTCACCTTTGCTTTGTGTCTCTACAGAATTTACAAGAGGAGAAGGAAAGGAAGTTGGAGTGCCTGCCCCCGGAGCCTTCCCCTGATGACCCTGAAAGTGTCAAAATCATTTTCAAATTACCCAATGATTCTCGAGTAGAAAGACGATTCCACTTTTCACAGTCTCTAACAGTAAGGACTGCCTAAGTTGTGTGAAGTGTATGTAAAGTCTGGGCTGTCTGGGCTGTAGATATGGAAACTTTTAAAGACTCTCAAGAGTGTTATTGCTGTATCTGCTGCTCTGATGAACAGGGGAGGAAGGAGGTGGGGCAGAGAGAAGAGTGCACTGAATTATTGTAGGTTCCTTCAGGTCTAGCTGCCAACTCAAAGCAGTTATTAAGGTTTCATTTTATCATGTTTGAGCTCTGCTAAGAAGAAAAGATAGCTTACCAAGAAGTCCCACAAAAGACTTGTATGTTGGAGGTGGGAGGCTCTTCCAAGCTGCTCGACTCGCATTGGCTTTAGAATCCCACCAGAACCCCTTGCTGTGTAGAAAAAGCTCTATCCCCGCTGCCCTGGAAGGACTGGAATTACACAACTGAATATAAGTGCATGCACAGCTTGCATGCAGTTGTCACTCTTTCTTTCTACTCAGCCCATTAGAAGCCCCACTTAGTAGGGCTACCTTGTGTATCTGGTGTCCATAGGTAAATAGTGTTTGTCATTCCATAAGGATGTGGTTACAAGCAGAGACTCTCAGAGTCTCACAGAATGAAGATCGAATTCTCATTGTTCCAGTGTTAATAGGTGTGTTTCCTTGGTCAGTTTACTTAATCTGTAAGCCTCAGTTTCTTTATCTTTAAAATGGGTATAATAGTCACTCTCTAATAGGATTGTTAGGATTAAGTTCATATGTAAAGTGCTCAACATTGTGCCTGGCTCATAGTAAGCATTCAGACGCTATTGTTTTTGGTGTTTATTATCAGAAGGAAGTACCTGTTTATATTGAGCGTTGGTAAGTTGCATTTCCAAGTTTACAACTATAATAGATGCTGCCATTTCCCTGATCATTTGAAATAATCAAGAATAAACTACATAATAGAAATGTGGATGCTCTGTAGTCAGGTGAGGCTGGGTAGCACATTCATTACTTCTCCTGTTTAACTGGAAAACATTGGACAAGTTACAGAGTCTCTTATAGGGCCTCAGATATATCCTGCATGTAAAATGGAAATATAACCTGTCCTCTGATAACATTAAACTGAAGGTATGTCAGGCACTGTGCTAGGCACCCTAGGGGTTATGCAGGTGAGTAAAGCGTGGTTCTGGAATTCATGGAGCTTACTGGCCAGTAAGGAATGTAAGACGATTCAAAGAGCTAATTCAGAGTAAAACGTTGTGAGGCATCCTAGTGAGAGAGAAGCAATAGCTTCCTCGTTTTATTTGTTTATCTCTCATTTATACATTGATTTATATGGGGGAAAGTGCTCACATCTCTAACTTTGGATGTTTTAGTTGGGAATAACATGAATGAGCCTCACACAGGACCTAGCCTGTAGTAGATGGTTTCTAAATGTTCATTCCCTTTCCTTGATGTGTTTCCTAACTACTGTTTTCTGTGTGGGTATTAGCTTGCAGCCATGTTCACTGACAGTTTCTCTGTAGTATGCCCAAGCGCTTATGGAGCTTTTACTCCCCAAACTCTAATTATCATTTTGTATATGAAAAGCCTAACCAAAATTTCCTCTCTTGAGAGTTTTGGAGGAAAATCTGTTAGAATTGTGGAATAGAATAGACTTTTAGCCAAAGGGGAACCAACCCATTTGTTAAATATTTAATCCTTGTAGGCTTTTTAAATATGTTTACACTACAAGTTATTTTTTAAAGAAGAAAAACACTTCAGATGGAGAGAAATAATTCGTAAATGGGGACAAGGATCAGATGGGAAAGAAAGAAGTGTAAGAGGAGAGGTGTATTGGCAGTGCTGGCCTTTCATTTAACATTTATAGAGTTAATAACATGTAACTGAATAGTGAGTTACAGTTTTTTAGTGCTCCTGCGGAGTTTGTGTGATCTTCTGTGAGCTCTACCATTTATAAATACTCTCAATGAGTGAATGTTCAGCAAAATGCTCAGTTTGTGTATGATGCTCAGCTCTTGACAGGTGTTAAAAGCTAGGATAAAAAAGGGTAAACTGTAGAAAAATCTCTAGCCTTCAAGAGTGAGCAGAAAAGTGGCAGCTGACTTTCTCCTAAATGAATGCATGTAAGAGAGAAACCAAATTATACTCAGCCCAGAAATCATTTTTCTATCCATTATGAACCAAAAGGGACCTGTAGAGGTGATTTCATCTGTTTCCTGATGGTATTGGTGCATTGCCAATGATAAACAGAAAATGTCAGTGTCGTATCAGTGTTGAGTATTGTCAAGCAGTGACTGAAAAGGAAGCAAGATATTTTGCCCTTTTGTAAAACCCTGTTGGGTTCATACCAAGAATACTTGGTGCAAGTCTAACTGATGCATCTCAAGAAAAGAAAAGGAGAATGAATGTTAATGGAAATTGCAAAGACAGAGAAAGGAGCTGAAAGTGATTAAGGTTGATGGACCAAAATATGAGAATTTTGTAAAATCATGAATGGATTAGGTGAAAGGAAAATGAATTTACTCCTTAAATGGATTTGTAGCAATAGCCTCTTCAGGCAGAGGGAAATAAACTTATGAGAGGTGGAACAAAAAAGAAATAGAAATAGATACCCTCAAAAAAGTAAGGGTAACTTGAATGGGGTGCTCCTGATCTTTGGGATGGACCTGAAAGAGGTTAGCAGTGCCCTTCACTGCACATCCCTTAGAGTCTTGTTAAAAACAGAATTTGAGATAAAGAGGACCATAGATCAGATCCAGGGTGCCTGTTCTTAATGTGTGGCATTAAGAGACAGGGGAAAATAAGAATTTACCTGTACCTTACCAGAGCCAGACCAGGGTGAAGAGGGCTTTCTCACAGAAGAGAGGTCTACGTGGAAGGTGTCAGATCTCGATCAAGTGAAGGAGGTGTGCATATGTGAGAGCACCCAGTGCAGAGAAGTCAGAGCCCAAGTGGCCTGGAGATGGGGTGGGTGTTAAATCCAGAACCAGGTAAGGAGGGTATACATGAGGAGAGGGGAATCAACTCATGGCTCTCAGTATACAGGGGGAAATAGAGATATAGATGCATATATTTATGTACACATTGTCTGGCTTTCTCCACAGAGAGTGCTTGGGAACATCAGCACCCCAATAGCAATGAACATACCTAGCACCTAGGTCGTAGTTGTTATTTATTTATTTTCTGTTTTTTTGTTTTTGGCCGCACCACACAGCATGCAAGGTCTTAGTTCCCCGACCAGGGATCGAACCCATGCTCCCTGCAGTGGAAGCGTGGAATCCTAAACACTGGACCTCCAGGGAATTCCCTAGATCGTGGTTTTTAAATAGCATTGTCCATTAAGAAGAAGCACGGTTCCTTGGAGAAATGGCTGATTCCAGGACTGGGACAGGGAAAATACAAGATTAGCCTGGAACACCTTGTACCACAAAGCAAGGAATTATTCAAAAAATGATGGAGACATGTCAGAAAGACATGGAGGCCAGCTTGATTGGGCTCCTCGGACTCCATCTGAAACAGTTTGAACATTAGAACCTATTGAATAAAATAGGAAAGCATGGCTCTATATTAATATAAATAAATAAATTGAAGAAAGTTTGAAGAGCCAAATGTCTCCGTAGTCTCAGAGTACCCCCCGACAAAATACTCGTTAATAACAAAGGAGAAAAGACTAACTTAGAGTGGAGAGGCCTGGCAGGCACCATCTTAATCAAGTGGTCACAGTGGACATCATAGGTAACGGAGCAAAATGAAATTGTACTCCACCTGAATAGGATGCATTGAGTAGAGCACAGCATCATTTCTGTAATACTCCTGTCAAAGATGCATAACTGGAATCTAATCAAGAGTAAACATCAGGGCTTCCCTGGTGTCGCAGTGGTTAAGAATCCGCCTGCCAATGCAGGGGACAAGGGTTCATGTCCCGGTCCGGGAAGATCCCACATGCTGTGGAGCGGCTAGGCCCATGAGCCACAACTACTGAGCCTGCGCGTCTGGAGCCTGTGCTCCGCAACGGGAGAGGCCGCGACGGTGAGAGGCCTGCGCACCGCGATGAAGAGTGGCCCCTGCTTTCCGCAACTGGAGAAAGCCCTCGCACAGAAACGAAGACCCAACACAGCCAAAAATAAATATAAAATAAATAAATTAAAAAAAAAAAAAAGTAAACATCAGATAAACCAATTGAGAGACAAAGTAACTGACCAGTAATCTTTAGGAGTGTCAAGGTCATGAAAGTCAAGGAAATCCTGAGTATTTGTTCCAGGCTAAAAGGAGCAGACTTAGGAGATGTGACAACTACTAAATGCAACATACAATTTAAAACTGGATCCTTTTGCTATAAAAGGCAACTGCCAAGACTTAAATGGGGCCTGAATAAAAATTTAATGTACATTATTATATTACAGTAGTAATGTATCAGTTAAGTTTCCTGATTTTGAGGGTTGTATTATGAAGGTGATTGCCCTGTTTGTAAGATATACACAAGAGGGCTTCCCTGGTGGCGCGGTGGTTGAGAGTCCGCCTGCCGATGCAGGGGACACGGGTTCGTGCCCCGGTCCAGGAGGATCCCACATGCCGCGGAGTGGCTGGGCCCGTGAGCCATGGCCACTGAGCCTGCGCGTCCGGAGCCTGTACTCCGCAACGGGAGAGGCCACAGCAGTGAGAGGCCCGCCTACCGAAAAAAAAAGATATACACAAGTATTCTGGGGTGATGGGACATTCAGCTGGTAGTTCACTTTCAGCTGGTTCAAAGAAAAAATTCTGTACCTGTGCTTCCAACTTTTCTGTAACTCTTGGTTATTTGTAAGATAAAAATGTTTAACTTTATATCAGACAGGTTTTCAAAAAAGAAACAGATGGGTCAATTCAGAGTAGGACTAGCATTGGGCTGTGTAATAAATCTCTTAAAAGAGCTGCCCGACATGTTTGCTCTTTGAAATTGATCGACTTTGAAATGGAATTTCAGTCTAATGTGATTACTGCATATCTCCAAGTTACCCTGGGGAGAGCTGGGGTATATTTGATTTCATGGTTGTGTGTGTGTCTGTCTTTGTCTTTTTCTCACTGCCCTTCTTTTTCTATAGGTAATAGAAAATTACCTTCTTTTTCTGCAGGTAATCCACGACTTCTTATTCTCCTTGAAAGAAAGCCCTGAAAAGTTTCAGATTGAAGCCAATTTTCCCCGGAGGGTGCTGCCCTGCACCCCTTCAGAGGAGTGGCCCAACCCCCCAACGCTGCAGGAGGCCGGACTCAGCCACACAGAAGTTCTCTTTGTTCAGGACCTAACAGACGAATGACACTTTTTCTTCCTCTCCTTTTCAACCCCAATCCCTAAAAGAAATGGAAAAAAACAAAAAAATAAGAGAGAGAAATTCATATTATTATTATTATAATACAATATTTTTTTTAAAAGACTGCTGCATCCTCAGGAAGGATCAGAAACCATGCTGCCTGCAAAAGTCACCACCTGTGTGTGCACTCGAGGTTAGCAGTGAACGTTCCTGCTGGCAAACCCACCCTTCCCTACTGCCTCTGCACCACACCTTCCAGTGAAAGGAGACTCTTCACCTCCAACCCAGCCATTGTCCCAACTGGGGAAGGGGACATTCCCACTAGATCTCATTCATTCTTGCTTTTATAGAAAATAAAAGTGAAAAAACCTCCAACAACCAGCTACTGCAGCATCTCCTGAGGACTTGCTTCTTCCACCTCTGGAGTAGAGAGGGAAGGGAAGGCACAGAGCAGAGATGTTCCTTGAACTTCCCACAATTTATGAATAACTTTAATTTTTTTGTTGTTGTTGCTTTGTAATGACCAAAGGAATGAGGCTGACATAGATGTATTTTTTTTCCTTAACATCATTTGATAAAGAGGCATTTCTTAAACCCATGAGTTCTTGCCCTGGGCTCCTTAGCCCACAAGAGTGTAATAAAGGTGTCCCAGGCTGGTTTGTGCTTATTTCTGCCATTGTCCCTCTCACGTTCCCAGAGAGGTTCTTTTTGGTCCAACTCTTGCTGTCCTTTCTTGCCACCTATGCATCCCACTTGGTACAATGGGAGGAAATCTGGGTTTGTAGCTCTACAAAGGCTGTGTATGTACAGATACACCCATATACGTGGTATGAACTCTGTGTAGACTAACCTATACGTACAACTGCAGCTTTTCCTTGGAATCTGGACCAGGTGGTCATTATGGGATCTGAACAAAGGATATATGTTCTGACATGTGCATGCTATTCCTGCCCAGCCCTGAGCTTTCCTGAATTGCCAAGCTTGGTGCCTTTCCAGAGGACAAGCAGGGTCTGTGGTGGAACCAGCAGAACCATGTGAGAATACCCCGCCTGTCTCACTGGGAATGTGGTGGTGGTGGTGGTGGTGGTGTTTTAAGGGTTGAAAGAACCGGAGGCCTTGAAGGGAGCCAAGACAGAACTCAGCCTGTGTAAAGTGTCGGAAGGCACATTTCAATTTTTGGTGTAGCCACCTGCTGGGGGCAGTTTTATCCTCTCCCTCTATTGCTGTGTTGAAGCAGTAGGGGTTTTTCCCTCTGATGTCTCATCTGTGGTTGAGTTTATGGTAATGAGTATAGGGGTCAGGCCATGTATTCACAGATGTCAGCGTGAGCTGACAAGTATTCCAAAGTGTTCTGTAGCTAGACTTGCAGAACTTGTAACACTGCAACCTACTGAAGTTACTGAAGTTATTGCAGTTCCCTAGCATGCTGTGAGGCCAGGGGTTCATGTCAACATAAAGCATAACTTGCTAGACTTGCAGCCTCCAAAGGCTTTCTCTTGCTTAGCTAAAAGCTAAGGACCATTCTTTTAAGTAGCAGTGATGTGACTGCTCTTCTCTGCCACCCTTAGTGTTTGGGGTAAACACCAAGGGGCAGGGTGAGGAGCCCCATGGGTATCACCTGGGGAGCCTGAGAATTTCCCAGTGGCCTTGGCACAGGTGTCTGCAGTACCATCTCCAGGAAACTTTAATTCTGCTCCTGGCTGCCTGTTTTTCTTTCACTTTGTTTCCTGCTGTCCCAAGTCCAGATGAGTGGGAAATCGCTTTCCGACTGTTGTCATAAAATGTATCTGGAGTGACTAAGGATAAACTGTGTTCTCCACTCTACCTTACGTGAAGTCTACTTCCTGCTGACAACCATGCAAAGATGAATTTTTCCACTTAACTTGGAGCCACCCTCCCTGTCTGGAATGCAGAGCTGTTTCCCCGCATAGGAGGGTATTAAGGACCTTCACCAGGCTGGGTGTACCAAGTATCTTTTCCACACCACTTTGGGAAGTTGTAAATATTTTCTTAATAATTCGATCTGCATCTTATTCTATGATGTGCACTTTACGCCTCTTGCCTTTTGATAACTTGTCCAGTGAAGAAGGTCAGATGCCAGAGTATTAAAGTCTTCCTAGCGTTGAAACAGCCCTGCTTTACTCAGTCTCGCTTCCTGTCTTCATGCTGACCTAGACCTGCTGCCTAGGTGCCATCTCCTCTCCTCCATGAAAGATGCACATTTTGTCAACGCCCGGACAATCTGTATGTTACTCCCAAAGACCTCTGGGAACTTGATGGGACCTGCAAGTGAGAAAATACTGAGAAGCTGGTGATCTGCAAGCATTTGCTCTTCTTTCCAAATCACCTCCTAATTATTTCAGCTGTTGTTTCCAAATGGCAAGTCATCAACTAAACAAAAACACTTGTTTCCAGTTTTGTTTTGTACTCCCAAGACTAAAGTTGTAGATTCAGCTGAATTTCCATAGGAACTGACCAAGCAAAGATACCTAATTGAAGTCAGTCGAATTTCTGCAGCCTCAGTCTTTTCTTTCACTTCTGCAGGATTTCCTGCAGCAAATACTTCTTTCTCCTTGCTTGTTTTCACTATGATGTTTGGATAAGAGATGGCCAATGGAGAATATTTCTTTTAGAAAAAAATAAAAAGAACCTAGAATCTTCAACTGAGCTGTCATGAAAATTGCTAATGGTGCCAAGGCCAAGGAAAAAGTTACAGAAAATGACTGTGGGAAGGAGTGATAACCCCCAGAATGCAAAATCAGGAGTGTATTATCTGGTGCTTGAACAAGGAGCTCCACTTTACAACTGGTTTTTTTTAGGACTTGTGAGGGATGCAGCAACAGGAAATCCATCCACAAAGGATGCAGTGCCCCAACTTGTACTGCACCTGAATAGTTACGTGGTAATTTACTGAAGAAATCTAGTGTACTTTAAATTTTTTTCATAAAAGTTTACATTGTATTGTAGGTTAACATTAAATGTTTTATAACAAAAATTTCCTAACAAGTTGTGGGTCTTTCTGTCTAGGGGAGATCTGGTAGATGTTTCTCTGTCTGAAGGCAAGGTTGGAAAACACCAGGAGAGGGAACAGAGGGAACATTGCCAAGAAGCAAGGAGTTAAAATAGACCTTCTACAATGTGTTCTTGTGGAAAATGGCAGCTCAGGCAGTGTGCTTTAGTAGAAGGAGCTGGCAGATCTGGGTTCAAGTTGGGGCTCTGTCATTTGTCAGCCTTATGACCTCAGACAAGTTTTTTAGCTTCCATGAGCTTTAGTTTCCCCAACTGAAAAGTTAACATCATCTGCCTCAGGATAGGCTTGTAGATTAAAAGATTAAATAAATGGAAAAAAAACCTTAAAATGTATATGAAGCACCTGACACAGGTGTCATTCAGTATTTGTTCCCCTTTCTCTAAGGAAGTGTATTTTGAAGGTATATTTTCTGGCATTAATAACTCAGTTTTTTAAGGCATGTCGTTTCTCCTGCCAGAACAGACCCATGTCCTTGCAAATGAGTGGCTAGAGAAGAGTCACTTTGGATCTAACAGATTCTGGACTATTGGAACTATGATCCTAGGTATTTTTGCTCGTATTTTCATTTCTGAGAGGAAACTTAAGCCTCAATTCTTTGCCTTTCTCTTTCCCACTGTCTGTCCTGGGCAAAGAACTCATTTCTGTGAGTATGGATTCTTGTCATCTTCAGAGTCTGCCCTGTTGCTTATCCAAAGGTGTGTAGGTGGGTTTGCGTGTGTGTGTGTGTGTGTATATATAATTTTTTTGAATGCACATCTTAAGTGTAAACTAGAATGTCTTCGTCTAGTAAGTTTTCAAGAAGAGTTTATTCACCTTAGGTCAGAATCCACTAAAAATGAATACTTCGCAATTGTGACGCTTACATATAAAAATTTTGCCATCGATTAATAGAGTCAAGGAAGATGCAGACTCTGATGCCAGATACACCTGGTCTCAAATCCTGACTGGGGCTGTGATTTTGGCCAACTAACCTCAACTCTAGGCTTCAGTTTCCTCATCAGTAAAATAGGGCCAACTGTACCATTTCCATGAAGATTCTGTGAATTGCTGCTGCAGATAGCCTGGCACATAATAAGTGTTGGGTAAAAGCTCCTATTACTGTTTGCCAGTTTGTAGTTTGCCCACTGCTAGCAATTCACCCCATATGGATTAAGGAAGGAGAGGAAAAGGGGAGGGGTTGAGGCTTTGCTTATGGGCAAATAGTGCCCGACACTTTTTTCTTGACACACTTCCATCATTGCAGTTGGAACTCCACGTGTGCTTTTACCTTGATGGAGCCACAAGCCCCGAGCCACCAGAGTCCCTTCCTCTTGCCTCTTCTGCCACTTTGATGCACTGTCCTCCAGGGCAAACTCCCAAAGTACATGCCATCTGCTTGGACTACTTTATCCTGTTCTGGTTGCTACTGGCCATTCTCCAGATGTTGGCAACTGATAGTTTCCACCAGCAACCTCAATGACTCACATCTACATATTTGGATTCCCTAAAATTCCAGTTCTTCTGCTGATTTGCCTTGTGTGGCAGCTGAATATGGTGGGATGTGGCTTTGGGGTCAAATCTGGATTTGAAACTGCTGCTTACGGATTGATCTAGGGCAAGTTTCCTCCTATATAAACCTCATGGCAGTACATTCCTTGCAAAAGTCCAGGTGCCATTTTGGGGGGGGGGGGTTTAAAATTCGTTTTGGCCGCACTGAGTGGCTTTCAGGATCTTAGTGCCCCGGCCCCCGGCAGTGAAAGTGCCAAGTCCTAACCAGTGGACCACCAGGGAATCCCCTCCAGGTGCCATTTAAATGAGCTGATATCTGTGAGTGCCTGGCATTGGGTAGATGGACACTTAGATGAGTGGTCACTTCCCTCCCTCCTTTGCCAGCAGTCCCCTGCTTTGAGTGTGGCCTTCACTCAGAACTACTTCACCCTCAGGACTTCAGAACCAGTCCCTCTCACCACAGCTGTTACCACCCAAATCCACTGTCCTTACTCTGCTCTCAAAGCCCTCCTGTCCCTTCACCCTCATATCAGTCTCCCTTCTGGTGTCATCTTGGCTTCACGCCTCTCTCCACTACAAGCCAGTACTGACTGTCACAATTCCCAAAGTAAACTCAACCGTTTGATTTCTTTCCTCTTGCTCCTTCAGCTGCAGAATCCTGGTATGTATCACAGTGAGTTGAAGAGCCCTGGGGGTTGGTGCCCACTCCTTTGATCCAGCTCTAGGAAACCCTATGCATTTCTACACCATAGGCACTGCTTCACTGTGTCCCCCTTTCTCAAATCCAAGCCCACCTGCATCCTCCTCACTCTAAACCCACTGCAACATCTTACTTCCTGAGAAAACTGAGGTCTTGTCACAGAACTTCCTCATCTTCCTTTTTCACCTCAAAATTGTTCTGTGATGTCACCTGCTTCCTGTTTCTCTTCTGTCTTGTGGGTGTATTTTCTTTTAAAAGAGATATAATTTACACCCAGTAAAATGTCCAACTGTTAAATCCACAGCTTGATAAAATTTTACCTAAGTATACACCAAAACTAAGATGCAGAACACCACATTACCCCAGAAAGTTCCCTTGTGCACCTTCCAATCAATAGCCTCTCAGACATAACCAACTATTCGACTTCTTTCACCATAGAAGTTTTGCCTGTTCTTAAACTTTGTATAAATAGACTCCCTATGTGTGTGTGCGTGATTTTATAAGTTGTTTTCATGATGAAATTTTAGGAAGTTCAAAGAAACAAAAAAATGTATTATACCACACTGTCCAGAGATGTCTGCTGTTGATACTGTGATGTATATCTTCCCAGACTTTTCATTGCATATAAAAACATTTTTAATACAGAAATGGGATAATATTGTAAATACTGTATTATCTCTATTTCACACATTCTTCTATATCGTTTTTAATGGCTATGCAGCATTTCACTGAATAGCTGTACCATAAATTGATCAAAAGCCTATTGTGACATTTAGGTTGTTAACCTTTTTGTTTGCTTTTATCTAATAGATTATCTAATAGATTGATAAACATCCCTGTAGCTAAATATGCACATCCATGTTTATTTTCTCAGGAAAAAAATTTTTAGTAGTCAAAAGGACTACTAAAAGGAATGGAAATTTTTACTTTTTAAAATGTTTGTGTTATCTCCAAATTGTGGTGCAGAAAAGTTATTTATACTCCTTTCAGCAGTGTGTGCTCAGTCTCCCATCTGTGTCATGATCGCCAGATCTTTACCAAAAACTATCCCCTTTCCAATTGCTTGGATCTCTTTATCTTCCACCAAAAACTGTTTGGCATCTCCTCCCTTACAAAATCTTAATGTTGCTTTACCCACAAGTCACCACCCTGTCTCCTTCCCTGCCAAAATAGGTTGCACAACCAGCCTCCACTTCTTTCTTAACCTCCTGTTAATTATACTTTCATCTCCACTGACTGTCTCTTATGGTCACCTGTGACCTCTTTTTTTTTTTAATAATGTATTTTTAAAATTTGTTTTATTTGTTTATTTTTGGCTGTGTTGGGTCCTTGGTGCTACGCGCGGGCTTTCTCTAGTTACGTGAGCGGGGGCTACTCTTTGTTGCGGTGCACGGGCTTCTCATTGCGGTGGCTTCTCTTGTGGAGCACAGGCTTCAGTAGTTGTGGCACGCGGGCTCTAGACACAAGCTCAGTAGTTGTGGCGCACGGGCTTAGTTGCTCTGCAGCATGTGGGATCTTCCCGGACCAGGGCTCGAACCCGTGTCCCCTGCATTGGCAGGCAGATTCTTAACCACTGCACCACCAGGGAAGTCCCACCTGTGATCTCTTAATTACCATTTTCATTGGCCTCTTACAAGACCTTTCAGAATGTAGAAGTCACCCAGCTGATATTTGACACAGAGTAAGCGTCGCCTTGTTTCCATTCCCACAGGTTGGGGGTCAGAATATGTAAACGAGGTTAAAGAATTCACACTTTATCCTGCAGGCCATTGAGGGGCTTTAAACAAGGGATTGGGGTTTTAGAAAGCTGATTCTCTCACCATGGGGAGACTGGATGGGAGGGGACAAGACGGCAGGCAAGACAAGTGACATGATGAGAGTCGTGGATCAGGAGCGGCCTGGGGACGGAAAGAGTCTAATGATGGGCTGAGCACTATTTAGGAGGGACAGTGGCCAAGGCTCGGAGGCTGATTAGATATGGAGGGTCAAGGAGAGGGAGAAATTGAGGATGGTTTCCGACAACTAAATTTAGAAACAAAAATAGTCTCTGGTGCCCTTGGCTGGTGCTATTTCAGTGGAGGAGTACAGTGTCAGAGGCAGAAGTAATGCATGAGAGGTGAAGTGGAAAGATCGAGTATAGGCAGCTCTCACAAAATTTGTCAGTGAAAGGTATGGGGGGAAATAGGAGCCAGGACTGAGGAAGAGTTATTGTTTTAAGGTAGGAGAGACTTCATTATGTTTAAATGCTAAAAGCAATGAGATTTTAGAGAAAGAGGTTGAAGATACACAGAGAAGGGATAATAGAGAAAGATGCCACTGGAGTGGTGGGAGGCATTGGCTTTAGGAGGAAGGATGGGAGCAGAAGTCAGTGCATTCTGACTTCTGGAATGTAGGTTTGAAGGCAGAAGTTGAGGGTGTCCCCAAGTGATTGTGTCTGTTCTATCTGTCAGGTTGGGGGGAAGTGATGGGCCAGAGGTCTAAGAAGACTGGGGAGATTTAAAATGGCTATTTAAGAGAGCAGAACAGAGTGTAGGAAGACTCAGAAGTCTGTCTCAGCAAACTGAGGGCCCAGGTGAGACTGAGACCAGAATACACGGTGGGAATATGCACAAAAAGTTACTAGTCTACCTCCCTCACTGCTGCCGATTTCTTTCGGAAAACAGAGGTCACCTGGGAGCATTCAGAGCCTCTCAGTTCCCCAGCCTAGAAGTTGGGGCCTCAATTCTAGGCCCCTGATGGAACTTCATAACTTCATTTTTCTCTGTTCCTCCACATGGTCACACTAAGTAACACACACAGATCTCTTGATTGTTCCCTAGACACACCAGGCATCTTCCTGCCTAAAGCCAGGCCAAGAAAACTCATATTCAATAGAAATGGTTTAAAGGATGTGCTGTCAATTTTTCAAACTCCTCTGATTGCCAGGAAGGCAAGTGCCTAGACCACATGATTCTAGTCTTCCAGAATCAATCACATTGACAAGACTCTTTTTTAACTCTGGCTTCATTATCACCCAGGTACTGGCAGGAGAGTAGATGTAAATCATAACTGGCCTGGCATACCAGTTTTGACACACAGAGCTGCACACACCTGGATGTTCTCACACAGCTCTTGCCTTTTGGCACCTATCTCTAAAGAGGTCTTTAGTTAGCAAACAAACAGGAAACCCATTCTAGCTAATTTAAGGAAAAAACTGATGTGTTGAAAGACTATGGGGTAGGTCCCAGAATGGAAAGCCAGACCTCAGAAAGGGTGGGGTCCAGGTTTCAGAAAGGGTGGGTGGAGTGCAGTTGTGGGAAAGGGATTGTCGCAGGTAGAGGGCACATTTCAGATGTCAAGGACTCCCACCTTTGGAGCATAACTGGCAAGCAGATTGAGGTTTCTGTGTTTAGTTGCACCCCATACAACAGAGGCAGAGCCTTTTAAAATGGTGCAGAAAAGTGTAAAGAACACTTATTAACATTAACATTCCCACCACTCAAAATAATTAACATTGATATTTTGGCATATTTGCTTCAGCTTTTTTTTTTTTTTCCTGGATATGCTTTGGTTAAAACCACCTAAAATGTTTATGTATTTGCTAAAATAAATCCATTCATATTCAGCAGATGTGGCTAATTTCTGGCCGATCTGGGCCCTGGCGCCAGCCCCTCGGGTGACCTCCCATGGCCTTGAGTACTGACCAGCTGGCCGTGAGCCTCTGCTGTTCGGAGGGCTTTCCCAGCCTGCACTTCATCTGTGGTCAGATTAACAGTGAAGCATGATGGGTGTGTCCCAGCTTGTCAGTGGAGGCCAGGGAGTGGACATCATCATACCAAAAATAATTAATAATGAGAGAGAGAACAGTTAATTTCACTACCCTGGGACAATGCAAAGAGAGGGCAGGGCCTGTGTAAGATCATCTGGGCCCTGGGACTGGGGTCAACTTCCCACATATTTTTCCTCCCAGGAGCTCACTCATTTATTCACTTATTCAGTCATCTATTTAGAAACACTCACAGATGCCTACTGTGTCCTTGCCCTTTTGTTAGGGTCTGGGAATGTGGCGAATGTGATGGTCCTTTGTCTGGTGAAGCAGAGTCATGGGCAACAAGAAGGATTCATAACAGGTGAGCCATCTGCGTGGTGTGCAGTGGAAACCAGAGTAAAGTGTGGCCTGCTCTGGCTTGAGGGACGGGTCTGAGGAAGCTCGCTTGAGGAGGGGACATTCAAGCTGGGCTTTGGGAAGGGAGCATGCTTACCAGAAGGAGAGAATTCAAAGCATCTGAGGCAACTTGGTGTGATTCATGGGCCAAAGGGAGCAGGGGGCACATGGCATCTCCCTCTCTGAGCCTCAGTCCTCAGTTTCCCCAGTGGGAACTATGAGGAAGGTAGGAACAGCTTTACAGTCAAGAAAACAGAAGAAGGATCCCGTGAGAGAAAAACTTGGTGTGGTGTGTGCTCACGAAATGTGAGTGGTCTTCCAAGCAGAGAGAACAGCACGCAAAACAAGGGGGTGAAAACAGGGCACGATGGAAAAGAAAAATAAACAAAACTCCGTCTGTGGCTGCCAGCCCCCGAAGGACCCCTCCAAGGGACAGAGATCTTCCACTTCCTGTTGCATTCAGGAAGTTGTAGGTGGCAGTCGGGGAGGGCTGGCCTGGAGCCTGGAAGAGGGGGAAGAAGAGACCAAAGGGAGGCCTCCGTGCGGGCTTTTCAGAGGCAGATTCTCTGACTTGGAGAATTTAGAAGTGGAGACTACAAGGCTATCTTGATTCTCGCATTTTCTAACTGGGCCTAGAAACCAGGCCTCTATAGCCTCAGTGCCCCCAAATGGAAACCGAAGATAATAAATACCTCAACTCGGCGTGTTGAGGGGCAAACACTATGGGACCTGGCCCCTGCCTCCTCTCCAACTTCACCCTGTGCTCCTGCCCAAACTCATTCTTGCCTCTGGGCCTTTGCACATTCTGTCCCCTCCCTCTAGAATGCTCTTCTCCTGACTAGCTCCTTCTCATCACTCAGGTCTCAGTAATCTCAATGTTGCCTCCTCTGAAAGACCACTGCTATGTCAGGGTGCCCCTCCCTGTATTCTCCTTCATGGCCCTTGTTATATTTGAAACTATTGTTTTTTTGTATTTTGTCTGTATCTCCTTCTGGAATGCCAGTTTCTGGGAGGCAGGAACTTTGTTTCATTCACTGGAGTTTCCCCAAGGCCTAGAATAGTGCCTGGCTTTGGGCAGAAGCACTCAGCCAGGTTTGTTGAATGACAAACTAAGCACCCTACCAGGCCTTGAGGACCCAGTGGCAACTAAACGCCTTTATGGAATGTTTAGACTGTTACACCCTCTGTGCCCAGAGGAGAACTCTGAATGTTCTACCTGTCAGCATACAAGCTGAGTTCAAGGGACACTGAGCCCAAAAGTGAGAGAGCATCCAGTCCTGGAGCTCCACCCTCCTCCCTCCAAGGACAACTTGTAGTGTGTGACCCTTGGAAAGGTGTTGCCAATGACACCAACTGTTATTAAAATAAAGACACACTTTACTGGCAATTCATTCATTCAAAAAACTGGCCACCATGGGCCAGGCATTGTTGTAGTTGGTGGTAGGCAGAGCTTTGGACAGAAAGGAGGTAACCACAATAATCTCTTACCCCCCGCCACTGCCACACCTTACGTAGCAGAATCGCAGCCCAAAGATGATATGATTTTACTCTGATTCATAATGTTGAATCTTTACCCAATTTCCCTTTCTTTACTTTTTATTTTGAAATAAATATAGGTTTACAGGAAGTTCCAAAAACATTACAAAAAGGTCTTACGTACATTTAGTTTCCCTCAACAATAACATCCTGTATAAAACCAGAAAATTGACGTTGCCACCATCCACAGATTTTGCCAGTTTTACATATCCCATTTGTGTGGGTGTGTGTAGTTCTGTCAATTTCATCACCCGTGTAAATTCATGTAACCTCACCATAATCAAGATATGGAACTGTTCCATCACCACAAAGATCTTGCTCCTGCTACCCCTTAGTAGTCACACACATCCCACCTTAGTCCCCCATCCTTAACCAACCCCTGGCAATCACTAATCTATTCTCCATCTCTCTAATGGTGTCATTTCAACAGTATCGTAAAAATGGAATTATATGTCACCTTTGTGATTGGCTTTTTTCACTCAGCATAATTCCCTTGAGATCCTCCAAGTTGTCACGAGTGTCAATAGTTCATTCCTGGTGACCTCCCTGGTGGTCCAGTGGTTAAGAATCCGCCTTCCAATGCAGGGGATGCGGGTTTGATCCCTGGTCAGGGAACTAAGATCCCACATGCTGCAGGGCAACTGAGCTGGCGCGCCCAGAACTAGAGAGAAGCCCGTGTGCTGCAAAAAAAGATCCCACGTGCCCCAACTAAGACCCAACCACCCAAAAATAAATACATACATACATACATATTTTTTTAAAAAAATCATTCATTCCTTTTCACTGCTAAGTGGTATTCCACCATCTGGATGGACTACAGTTTATCCATTTTACTCATTGAAGGACAATTTGGGTTGTCCCAGTTTGGGGATATTAAGAATAAAAATGGCTATTGAACTTTTGTGTGTATATTTTTTGTGTAGACACGTTTTCATTTTTCTGGGATAAAATGCCCAGGAGTGCAGTTGGTGGGTCATATAGTAAGTGCATGTTCAGTTTTATAAGAAAATGCTGGGCCATTACCATGGTGAAGCCGGGCAAAGCGGCAGAGCAGGGGCTGCAGTAGCTCTTCAAGAGCGGCCAATTTGCCACTTGCTGGGGGTTTTTATGCCTATCTTGGTTTACCCAGGATTTAAGAGGGGTGCAGATGCTGGGAATGGCCGAGCCAACCTATTTTGAGCTTACTTTGGGGATCAATGACTATTTGGTCATCTGGATTTGGAAGCAATCAATGGACAGGAACAACATGGAAGGTGTGCGCTCTGGCTGGGATGAGCTGGAACAGTGCTCACCAACCAATGGCACACGGCTCTTACTTCACAGATGCATCTCTACTGACTTATTTATGATACACTGCATCAAAATTAATATTTTAAACACGGTTTTAAAATATAAAAAAGAAACTGCCAAACTATATTCCAGAGTAGTTGTGCTATTTAACATTCCCACCCAAAACGTATGAGAAATCAAATTTCTCTGTATCCTTGTCAGAATTTGACATTGTCACTATTATTTTAGTTGTTTTAATAGGTGTAATAATCTTATTGTGGTTTAACTTGTGTATCCCTAATGGCTAATGGTGTTGAACGCAATAAATATCCTCTTTGCTAAAATGTATGTTGATGTCTTTTGCCCATGTTTTTTAATTGGATTGATTTTCACTGAGTTTTGTGAGTTGTTTATATATCTGACATGAGTCCTTTGTCAGATATGTGACTTGCAAATTAGGTTTTAATTTTTGATGAAGTTCAGGTTTCAGTTTTTTTCTTTTATGGACTTTTTCTTTTTTTTAACATCTTTATTGGAGTATAATTGCTTTACAATGGTGTGTTAGTTTCTGCTTTATAACGAAGTGAATCAGCTATACATATACATATATCCCCATTACCTCCTCCCTCTCACGTCTCCCTCCCACCCGCCCTATCCCACCCCTCTAGGTGGTCACAAAGCACCGAGCTGATCTCCCTGTGCTATGCAGCTGCTTCCCACTAGCTATTTTACATTTGGTAGTATATATAAGTCCATGCCACTCTCTCACTTCGTCCCAGCTTACCCTTCCCCCTCCCCGTGTCCTCAAGTCCATTCTCTACGTCTGCGTCTTTATTCCTGTCCTGCCCCTAAGTTCTTCAGAACCATTTTGTTGGGGTTTTTTTAGATTCCATATATATGTGTTAGCATACGGTATTTGTTTTTCTCTTTCTGACTTACTTCACTCTGTATGACAGACTCTAGGTCCATCCACCTCACTACAAATAACTCAATTTTGTTTCTTTGTATGGCTGAGTAATATTCCATTGTATATATGTGCCACATCTTCTTTATGCATTCATCTGTCGATGGACACTTAGGTTCCTTCCATGTCCTGGCTATTGTAAATAGAGCTGCAATGAACATTGTGGTACATGACTCTGTTTTGAATTATGGTTTACTCAGGGTATATGCCCAGTGGTGGGATTGCTGGGTTGTATGGTAGTTCTATTTTTAGTTTTTTAAGGAACCTCCATACTGTTCTCCATAGTGGCTGTATCAATTTACATTCCCACCAACAGTGCAAGAGGGTTCCCTTTTCTCCACACCCGCTCCAGCATTTATTGTTTGTAGATTTTTTGATGACGGCCATTCTGACTGGTGTGAGGTAAATACCTCATTGTAGTTTTGATTTGCATTTCTCTAATGATCAGTGATGTTGAGCATTATGGAGTTTTTGGTATCATACTTAAGAATTCTTCACCTAGCCCTAGATCCCAGTGAAGATTTTCATTTGTTTTCTTCTAAACGTCTTCTAGTTTCATGTTTCACCTTTAAATTTATGATTTTTTTCTTTTTGCTTATGGCTTTCCAATTACTCCAGTAATATTTGCTGAAAAAAACTATTCTTCATTGAATGTTCCAAAATCAGTTGGTTGTACTTGTGTGGGTCTATTTCTGGGTTCTTTATTCTGTTCCGTTGATCTATTTGTCTATCCCTCTCCTGATAAACTGTCTTAATGCATCTCTTCAGTGAAATATTGCAATCAGGCAGTGATTCTTCTCACTTTATTCTTGTTTCTAAAAATTGTCTTAGCTACTCTGGTTTCTTTTGCCTTTTTATGTAAATTTTAAAATAAGCATGGCAATATGTCAAAAAAACCCCACAAAACTTTGCTGGATTTTAATAGGAATTGCATTAAACCTAGAGATTACTTTGGGAAGAAATGACAATTTACTATGCTGAGTCTTCCAATCCAAGAACATGACATGTTTCTCTGTGTAGGTCTTTGCCTTGTTTCATCAGTGTTTTGTAGTTTTCAACATACAAGTCTTATGTTTTGTTAGATTTACATGTTCTTTTGTCTTTCAAGTGATTGTAAATAGTATCAGCAGGTTTTTAATTTCCATTTCCATGTGTTCATTGCTAGTATGTAGAAATAATACAATTAATTTTTGTATATTGATCTTATATCCTATGACCTGACGAACTCATTTAGTTCTAGTTATTTGTAGATTCCTTGGAATTTTCTACATAGATCTTCATCATATCATCTACAATAGAGTTAGTTTGATTTCTTCCATTTTAATCTGCATTCCTAATTTCATTTCCTTTTTCTTGCCTTGTTGTGCTGGCTAGGACTTCCAGTATGATGTTGAATAGAACTGGTGAAAGCAGATATCCTTGCCTGTCCTGATCTCAGGGCTGGTAAGCACCTAGTCTTTCACATCATTAAGGATGATGTTAGCTGTAGGTTTTTGTATAGATGATCTTGTCAAGTTTTATCATGAATGAATGTTGAATTTTGGCCAAAAAATTTTTTTTGCATCCATTGATACGATCTGTGATTTTCCTTTCCTACAGGCTTTTTGAAATACTGAAAAAAAGCTTAGCGACTTCCCCATCTGACAATTCGCTCAGACTGGGAACTCAGCTCCTACCACTCATCTAGTGCACCATGCCTCAGTGTGTTCCAGAGAATGCAACTTGGCCTGGCATGTGGCCAAAGAAGCCCAATGTAGGAAATGCTGCCCAGAGTATGTATCCACTGCTAGAGATTTACAACACACATCAGCATAGCCAAGGCTCAGAAAAGCCCTGCGATATAGGCTGTTACTCTCAACATGGAATTTCCCAAACTTATCTTACCAGAGTCCTTTTTTGCACAAACTCCAGTATGTTCCACGAGACTTTATCTGAAACACACTTAGGGAGCCGCTCAACTGAGTCTGACCCTTAATTTGCCGATGATCCAAAGGTTGAAAGAGAAGTCCCCTGACCAAGGTCACAGATAGTGGCATCACAGGCACAACAGGTCTCCTGCCCCTGACCATGCTGCTTTGACATACTACCAAGTCAGCGGGCAGCCCTGCCATACCACACGCCACCATGGAGAAAAGGAACGTACCCATGTCACCAGTCTGGCCCCTTTAGTGGCTCTCGGGCCCTTTGTCCCCACTGAGCTTGAGGATCAGGGGCTCAAATCCTTATAGGTTCAGTGGGGTCCATGGGTGGGTGGGTATGTAATGCAGGCTGGGCCAGTCATGCTGTTCTAGCTCCCTAACGGTAGCACACGTTTCAGGGATGGGCGTGCAACCTGTTGGTCCAACAAGACTCCAGACCAGGAATTATTAGAATTACTGGGGGGGAAAAACAGTTTTTGCATGGAGATGATGCTAAATTAGAAGAAACTGAGCTAGAGGTACCAGGAAGCACCAGGCAGAACAAAGTTGTAAGATGAAGAGAAACCTGGTTCCTTAGGACATGCCTGAGCCCCATCTGGTCAAGGCTGAAGCAGAACCTCCCTCCAGAACTTAAATGACAGACTAGTTAAGTGCCGTTTCCCTCAAACCAGTTAGATGGAATCCTGTCGGTTGCCAACAGAATCCTAATTTGCCCGTGAAGCAGTGTGGCCCGGAGCAAGCTGTCACTGAACTGGCCCCGTAGATCCCTTTCCATCAGGAGGTATCATTTCCCCCAAGATTCCACAGCGAAGAACAATCTTTTCTGCCCCCCTCCTCCCTGTCCCCTACCCACCCTCAGACCGACATCCCCACGCGCGCTTCCCATCAAAAGGACGAGAACACAGGCGGCCAAAGGCAGCTTGGGCAGTACTTGATATACATCATACATTTATTATTAGTGAATATCCCTCTGAAATCAGCAACAATATTAAAAAAAATAATGATTGCACTACTTGGTCAAGCAGAACTAGCAAGTTTCATTTTAAAAAAAGTACAAATCTGTTAAAAATTTCAATCAGTATACACATATATAATACAACATACTAGTTATGTTAAATGCTACAAACCAATGTGAATCCAATGGAATGGAGAAAACCACACATTTAAGCTTTAAGAACCATTTTTTTCTCTATATATTAGCATTTTCTCAAATACATACATGGGAAAAATGAGGTAACTGTAAAATGTGCAAGGAACAGGGCCCCCCAAATTACATATATTTATATATATATATGTAATTTTATATATATATATATATATATATATATATAAAAAAGACCTTTCTAACACAGAATACAGGCACTGGGCCCAGCCAGGGCTGGGGGACAGCACCCACTGTCATGCCTAGGCCAGAAGTTGGTAAATAAAAGAGTAAACAATGACAAGCCCCCACCACAGGAAATCATTGGTAACATGGCATCTATAGCAAGGTCGGCAAATCACAAACATCCTAAATAATTGTTTTATAAATCTTTTTTTTTTAAACTTTTTTTTTTTTTAAATGTTGTGTTTCCCCCCCAATAGCTGCTCGTTGGAATCACTGCTGCAGTCAACACACCATCCGTGAGCCTGTTTCCACCTGCCCCAGGAACCGTTAAGGGTTTCGAAAACCTTTTTTTTGGGGGGTGGGGAAGGGAGGGGGTCGGAGAGGGTAGTTCTCTGTGTAAAACAGGTGGGGTTTCAACACTGCTATAAATATAGAAATGTCACCTGGAGTTATATACAGTAAGACTCTGGGTTCTCCATGGGGTGGGGGCCAGGCTGATGGGGCCCCACGGCAGGCTGGGGGGAGGCGGTGGGCCAGGGCCGCTGCGGGAGAACGAGGGTGGTTGGAGCATCCCTGAGGCAGCAGGCGCCAGGGGCTGCCTGCTAGGATGTGCCGGCCCCACACGCGGTTCGTTCGGGGCAGCAACCCCAGCGGGGGGTGAGGAAGAAACGGAATGGGACCCGGGTGGGTGAGGGTAGGGAGCTCGGCCAGACCCTCCGGGGGCTCCTCCAGGTCTTGGAGGGCAGGGCTCAGGCTGGGAGGGGGCCCCTGGAGGCGGGGTCCACACCCTCCTTGGACCCTGTCCCCCTGGGACTTCCCTGGAGGAGACACGCCCAGGCAGGTGGGAGACAGGCCCTGGCTAGAGAGGGAGAAATGCCCTGAAAAGCTTATGGTCCCGGTAGGCTCTGGGGACGTGTGCAGTACAGTGCATGGCAGTTATCAGCTGAGCACAGACCCCCCCCACCCCCCCAACCCCACCCATGACCGCCAGCCGCCTGGCCCCGCCCCAGCCGCGCACATGCATGCAGACCAGGCGGCACCACCAGACCATTCCCTGCCCCTGGGCACTTGGTCCTGGTTGGTCCCTATACACCCCCCCCCCGCCCATTAAACCAAAAGAAAAGAAATTGTTTAAAAAATCCACACCCTCAAATCCTACACGCGATTTTGGGCCAAATGAATAAACAAAAACTGCTGCTCCTCACGTTCATGCAAAACGACAGAGAGGGGAGATGGGGCATGGGTCTGGGCCCTGTCACTGCCAGGCAGGGGCAGCCACCAGCAACACAGGAAATCACTCTCCCTGGCCTGGTCCAGGCCCCCTCAGGATACATGCCGTCCCGGGTCAGGGCCTGCCTCCCACCTGCTCAGGAGGTTGGCTCTGATGCCCTCCAGCCTGGGCTTGGGGCAGGAATGTTGTACCCGAGGTGAGGGTCCTCTAGGGAGCCAGCCCCACCCCACAGCAACCTGGGTGGGGCTGGCTGCCTGAGTCTGTCTGGGGTCAAGGCAGGAGAACCCACTGGCCTCCTGCCACTGTCTGTCCACGCCTGTCAGTGCCACCTGAGCAGAGAGCACACCACTTCAGTGCAAGAGACCAGACGACCGAGGACAGCACCCCCTTTGCCCATCCCGGGGCCAAGGATCTCCACCAGCCACACGAGGGTAATGAACCCCTGGCTCCCAGGGCCGGCAAGAAAAGGAGACAGACCCGAGGGCAAACAGGAGAGACTGAGTTAGGGACTCTCAGGCCACTCCCTGGCGGGCGTCTTTTAGACTGGTGGGCAAACGGGGAGGGAGTCTTTGGAGCTTGGCAAATGCAAGGGCTTATTGCAGGGGCTTCTCTCGGGCTGACCCTGGCACCAGCTCTGGAGATGCAGGCAGGAACGGCAGGGCAGGCCTGGGCCACGCCCTCCTCGGCCTTCCGGGGCCCCCGGAGTTTCCAGAGCTTTGGGCAGGGTTCTCCTGGGTGGCTGTGGACCTCACTCAGCCTCCCTGGGCACCTCGGAAGCGTCAGCCCGACAAATGGGACACGTCCGGTTGGCCTGGGGGGAGCAGCCGCACATCAGGCTCCACTCTCACCGGACCCCCAACCCATCCGGGGCTGTTCTGCTGCCCGGTGGGGACCTGGCTCCCTCAGTGGAGCCGGAACTTCTGGATGCTGAAGAGGACACGAAGGGAAGCCCTCCAGTCCACCCTCCTCCCTCACTACACCAGGAACACCTGGGAGCAGGCGTGGCTACGTTACCTTCAACCACTTGTCGACACACTTGGTGTGGAACTCGTGGTTGCAGGGGAGGACCCGGAGCAGCTGCCGTGCCTCGAAGTCGCTGAAGCAGACGACACACCTGGGAGGAGGGCACAGAGCGTCACCCGCACACTGAAGGCGAGGGCAGGTTCGCGGCAGAGCACGAAGTGCTACCCTGGGAAGACCGCAACGCATCTGTGCTCACAGAGAGACAGGAGGGGGCGCAGGGCACTCACAGCGTCTGCTCTGACTGGTGGCTGTCAGGATGAAAGCGGTACGATGGAAGCTGCTCGATGTCCGCTTTGGTGAGGCCGCGAGGCTTGGCGTCTCCCAGCCGCTCTGCCAGGTTCAGGAGGGCCTGGACATGTGCAGGAGGGGAGGGTCAGTGGCAGCCAGGGCTGGAAGTCCCCCATGCCCCCACCTCCCAGGACAGGGCTCCACGGGACCTCATAGTTCTCCATCTCCACGTCATCCACATCAAGATCCAGGCTGATGGTGGGCCCCATTGCTGTTGGTGACATTGGCAGCATCGAGCTAGGGGGAGATAGGTACGCGGGCCCGGGGTCAAGGTCAGTAGGCGTAAGGGGCGCAGAGCTGCTCCCGACTCCCGCCATGAAACAAAGCCCAGAACTCTGCACTGTTCACACCAGGGACCCCAGTGTCTGTCCCAAGATGTCGCAGTAGGGCAGGGAGCCCAGCTGGTGAGCGTGAGTGTGCATGTATGGTTTGGCGGGGATGCTAGGTGGCTCGAGAGGCCCCGGGACCCCACGGGGCTGTGTTTGGCTCTAACCACTAGAGGCCCCAGAAGAACAGGGCACCACAGCTCTGGGGCACATGTACAGGTACTTACAGGAAATAGGGCAGGAAGCTGGGGTAATACGGTGGTGGTGGAGGCGGCGGGGGTGGTGGCGGGAGCGGCTGTTGTAGGCGGTATCTCTGGGTGCTCAGTCTCCGGGGCATCATGTGGGAATATGGCTGCAAGAGGGGGGCCAGGTGCACGTCAGCCATGGGCCTGTCTCCCGGTCACCCTAGATCCTGGGTGGGGAGTGGCACTTACCACACCAAAGGACAGCTCCTGGTGCAGGGTATCGTGGGGCAGGTAGTGCAGGGGCACGGATGGGGACAGAGTTGGGCCCGGGGCAGAGGTGGAGTAGGTGAAGCTCCCCAGGGGGTGCTGATCCCCCCGCAGGTCCACATCACTGTCGAGCCGCTGCAGGGGCTGGAAGAAGCAGGGGTGAGTCAGCAGAGTCAGTGACAAGGAAAGCCCCCACCTCCCTGCCCCACTTGCCATCCCCTCTAGCATCAGACCTATCGCTCAGACTCACCATACGTGGATGCTGGGTCTGCAGCGACACAAACTGCCCAAGAGGCGCCATATGAGCGGGCTGGGGGTGTGGGGCTGGCGGTGGAGGGTGCAGGATATAGTGGTCACTGGAGATAAGGTGGGGGTAGGCCTGATAGGGCACAGGGAGCTGCTGCATGGTACATGCCTGGATCAGCTGCTGAGAAAGGGGGCAGAGGCTGGAGAATGTTCTTCTGGGCTCTGGGCTGGGTCTGCTTGTGGCTGGGCCAGGGGCCATTCCACCCAGTGAGCGGTCCCAATCAAAGGCCTCTGGACCACCCATCCCTGGCCTAGGCCTCCCAGGCAGGACGTCTTGCTCTTAAGACCCACAGTTACCACTCCAAACCATAAAGCAGGCACTGGGAGCAGGGAGGTCCCTGAAATCTGAAGTGCCCTCCCACTGGACGTGAACGCACATATGCCGTTCTGGACAGGGCTGTGGCCTGGAGCCGAGCAGACACTGACAGCCTGGATGGGCGCTGTAAGCTCAGCTCAGTTCCGACACTGGCCTGTGCCTGGGGCCTTCAGCTGGGGGCAGGGTAGGAGGCCCAGGCGCTCACTCACCGGGGGCGGGAGGCAGCAGAGGGGATAGTGCTGCCCGCTGAACATCACGGAGCATGCTGGGAGCTGCTGGGTGCTGCAGCCAGGGATGTGTTGGCCTGTAGGCAAGGGGAAGCCTTGGGTCGTCACTGTGGTGACTGTGTAGGACAGAGGGACAGGTCCCTGGTGCACCTGCAGGAAGAGAGACCCAGGAACTGTAGGGAGGCCACTCTGCTGCCCCCAGGTGAGCAGCAAAGTCCTGCCGGGCCAGCTCTGGTGAAGGTGAAGTCAGGGCTTGCTCCCTCTGCTCCTCAGACCGGCTCGCCAGAGGCCAGGGGCAGCGGGGCGTGGGCATGGGGGTTCCGCTTACCTGCTCGTGGAGATCAACCATGAACGGGCTCTGCTGGGAGGCTGGGTGCAGCATTCGGGGGCTCCCGCCGGCAGGAGCCGAGGCTCGGCGCTCCTCTACGGGGAGGTATGCTGGTCGGGTCGGCGGCTGCTGGGAGGGTAAGCGCTCATCCTGGGTAGGTGGGCTGGCCAGGGGGCCCTCACGGCCAGGGCTGCACCACAGAGAGGAAGCCCCAGTAGCACTGACGGGGGCCGCTCATTCACAGAGCATGGAGAGAAGCCAAGGTCACTACCCACTGGGGAAGGAAGACAGCTCAGGGCCCTGTGCCCTACCACCCCTGGCCCCTGTGCCCCAGCCCAGGCTGAAAGCTCCAGTACCAGGGGCTCCGGGCTCCACAGGACTGGGAGGTTCCCTCCTACCTTCCCCAGAGCTGGCCTGGGCTGCTGCTGGGTCCTGCAGAGAATCGCTGCTGACCCACAGGGGCAGAGGGCGGCCACCTAGTCACTGCCAGAGCCCATGGCTGCATCAGGGGAGGCAGAGGGGTGGAGGGGCTGGGCCAGGGCTCACAACCCTAGGAAGAAAACCGACAAAGGAACTAAGGTACAGAGAAGTCCAGTCCCTTGCTCCATTAGGGGTCGGGGAGACAGAATCAAACCTCTGCAGCCTGGTTCCAGAGGCCACTGATGCCCACCACACCCTGGGCTCCCCAGGCAGCGCTGTGCTCTGGCACTAGGGTTCAGGCTTGGCCTGCAGGGAGTCCAGGCCTTAGTTTCCTGCGCTGTGAAATGAGATCAGGGTCCGCCTCAGGGTAAGTTCAGAGGGCTGGCCGGCATGCTTCCAGGCCAGGGGGCTCTGGTAAGGCCCCCTCAGGGTGGGGTCTCCAGGAAAACCTGTCCTGGCGTGGGGATCTACAACTCTGACCTCTAGGTAACTGGGGCTCCTGAGGGGACTCCAGCTTCCTCCCTTCTGTCTGGTTGGCTCAAGATGGATTGCAAACAGGCCTGGGGCCTAGTTCTTCCACTAGTAACAGGTGAGAGGTTCTGACTTGGTTCTTGCCCTCGGGGTTCCCAGTCCAAGCCAAGTCAGTACAGTCATTCCTCAGTATCCACGAAGGATTGGTTCTAGGACCCCCACGATACCAAAATCCGAGGATGCTTAAGTCCCTTATATAAAATGGTATAATATTTGCATATAATCTACACACATCCTCCCATGGACTTTAAATCATTTCTACATTACTTATGATACCTAATACAATGTAAATGCTATGTAAATATGATGTAAATGCTATGTAAGTGACAAATTCAAGTTTTGTTTTTTGCAACTTTTATGGAATTTTTTTCCCTAAGTATTTTAAATCTGCAATTGGTTACATCCATGGATGTGGAACCCATGGATAGAGAGGGCTGACTGTATACTTTCTTTCCATAATCTGTTCCCACAGTGCCTACCCAAATGGGACTTCACCTACTCTTCAAGTAAGGTACTGTTAGCCTCATTTTGCAGAAGAGAAAACTGAGGCTCAGAGACGAAAGGACTTGCCCAAAGCCTCACAATAAGTGTCAAAGCTGGGAGGTGGGCTGACTACCAGCCTCTTGCTGCACACTGATGCTGATGGGAAGGGGTCCAGCCCAAGGGTTCTGGCAGGACGTGATGAAGGAAGTCAACCTCTGGTGAACTGGTGGGTCTGGCGTGCAGCCAGGCCCTTTGTGTGTGGGGGGAGTGCATGCAAACCAGACCCAACACAGCCCCCAAGTGGGAGGTGGGGCTTGCTGAGAAAAGAGGAAGCAAGAACCTAAACCTAAGGGAGGAAGTTGAGTGAGAATGGGGCGGGGCAGGAGCTAGGGTCCAGGTGGGGAAAGTTGGGGGGACCACTCATTAACTCCAGAGGTTGGAATGAGGCCCTGGCAGGGAAAACTCTGGAAACTGTCAGACCCTGCAATGCTGAAGGGCGCATCCAACAGGACCAGCCTTTGGCTGTTCCTGCCACAGGGAACCCTGCCTCCATCTAACAAAACTCCTATGCTTCCTTCATACCCAGCTTTAAGTGTCACCTCCCTGCTAACACAGCTAGGGAACCGGTGTACTGTCCCCTCAACACCTTGTTCCTTTCCTCTGTGCTGGGCTTTACGTGCATGGGCCCTGACTTTCAAAATGAGCCTGAAAGGGAGGCTCTTCACCTGATAAGACAGCACAGGGCCAAGGCCACAGCCACAGTAGAGCTGAAATTCACATTTCTCCCACCCAACCTGGGCTCCAGCACTTGGCAGAGGGGTGGGCAGGGCCCAGTGACCAGCTTGTGTCCAGCACAGGGCAGGCCCGATGTGGTAAATGCTCACTGGAGAGCCAATTACATAGGTCTAAGGCCATGTCTGGCAGCAGTGAAGTTAGTGCCAATGATTAAAAACTGGGACATAAAAAAATCTGTCCTTTCAGTGTGTTGTGTGTGTGGCGGGGGGAAGGAAGCAGAAAATCTGGTCCCACTGGGCCCTCATTTCTGCTTGACCCACCTCACTCTGGGCATGAGTTTTCTCTCCAGGCCACCCCAGGCCCATTCCTTGCCTGCCCACCACAGGTGACTGGGGTCGTGAGCCCCCAGCGTGGGCCAAGTGCATATCCTTACACTCATGTGTACACACACAGCCTCCTTGATTCCTGCTGATAATCCAGCCGAGCAAACAAAGGCCAAGAGAGACTCAGAGGAAACCCCTAAATAACTTAACAACAGACTCCTGACCCACCCCAGATTTTTGGATCAGAATCTTTGGAGGGTTGGGGAACAAGGGCACCTAGATTTCTACTAAATTCCCCAGCAGTTTCTACAGCAGAGGCAGGTGCTTGAGAACCTCTGTTCTAACTCACCTCTGAGATCCTGGGAGCCCACAGTCCTGCCTATGAGGAGTATACAATACTTCCCATGTGCCATCCTGATAAGTCCTCATAGCAACCTTCAGAAGTAGGCATGCTGAGGCTCAGAGAAGTGAGGTCCAAGGCTAGTCAGTTGGAGCTGTGAGTGCACTGGGACATGGCAGTGGCCTCAACTGCTCCTCTTGTGCCAGGCTGTCTTGAAGTCCGGGCAGTGTCAAGGCTCAGGGGTGCAGAATCACAGAGGCCTAGGCCCATGGGAATCTGCTCTGGCCAGCCTCTTCAAGGACACCCACACCTCAGGAAAGGAAGTGGCAAGGAGCCGAGAAACCCAACCACCAGACAGAAGGCCTCTAGCTGTGACTGACGGTGACAAAGATGACAGTGTTGACCCTTGCATTCTTACACACAATACCCTGACTTCTGGCCAGAGTCTTGGCTGAGGATTGGGCACATCGCCTCCCCTCTCTGAGCCTCAGTTTATTCATCTGTAAAATGGGAATAGCCCAATAATCACCTCCCAAGACTGCTTAAAGGCTGCTGCAGTGATTTGTAAAGTTTAGGTGTGACCGATCACTATCAGAAAATACAACAGGCTGACCTTCACTCCCACCCCCCAAGCAGCTTAAAGATGCTATTTTAAGCTCTGCAGGAGGCAGCTGGGAAACATGCCTCCCTCAGGGAATATCCCCTCCCAGCTGGCAAGGGAGGGGACCCTGGTTCTTGACTGGAGACAGAGATGTCCCATGGGGAACTCACCCACTTCACAGTTGAGGAAACTGAGACCAGGAGAAAGAAAGTAACTTGCTGCAGACCACAAAGCCAAAGAAGGACAGAATTAGTCCTGGCTGGCCCGCTAGGCCCAGATTTCCTCAACCCCTGACTCTCATTACCATCAGTAACCTCAAGAATTACCTAATGCCAATTCTCTACTGCAGGCCCTAAAGGAGATCAGGGGAGCTTTCTCTTTCAGGCATCCTGACTAGACCTATTGTGGAAAGAAGCAAGTAAGGCCCAGAGCTGGAGCAGCAACTTGTTCAAGGTCAAACAACAAGGCCACCACCTAACTGCTCTGCCTTTCACCACACCTCCTCTGTGCTGGGCTCTCAGTGAGGTCTCCGTAAAAGGGTCTTGAGGGTCCCTAAATCCAATCTCGCCCAGAAGCAGGGACTGCACCTTGCATCCACCCCCTCGCCCAGGAGGCAGCCAACTCCCTAGTTCCTATCCCCATCCTGGTCTAGGGAGATCCTGACATATCATTTGGGCCTGGGGGCTGTTTGCAGGTACAGGGACTGTTTTGCAGATTAGCTAAGTCAGGCCCTGAGAACAGGAGCAGACTCAGGCAGGCTGAGGAGCCCCCCTCCCACCCCTCAAAAAAGAGGCGGGTTGGGCCCAGCACTGACTGGTGGGCAAGCAGAGCTCCCTAACTGTGATGCCTGGAGGCAGCTGAGAGCAGGACCACCAGGCTGCGAGTTAAGAGTTGTTGGCCAGCCCAGACTCCCTGGGTGACCTTGGTCAAGGAAATCTTCCCTTCTGTGCGCCTCAGTTGCCACAACTGTAAAATGGGAGTGGAAATCTCTCCTTCCCAGAGCTCCCAAATAAAGCCACAAGAGGCAAGACGCAAAAAACCAGGTGGTCACATTACTGGGGGAGGAAACCAGTGTCCCTGAGGAGCAAGCCCCTCCTCAATGTGGGCCAGGAGCAGGTTGCGGGATTCGGGGAGCTTCCTCAGCCATCCCTCCCTGGGACTGGGGACGTGGGTGGGGAGGACGTGGTACAGATACTCGCCCAGAGAGGAGCCTCACTCCTTTGTGCCGGGCTCGGGGGGACATCGGGGGCTGGAGGCCATACGGCGGCGTCGGGGCCAGAGCGCTGTGACTTTAAGAGCCGAGGATCCCGGACCATGTGCTCGGCGTGAGACAAAAGCAACAACAAAGGAAGTGGCGGCGGCAGGGGGAGGGGGCGGCTCCTTCCTCTCCAACCGCAGCGCTCTGCCTCTGGAGAAGGGAGACTCGGCCTGGCCTTGGGGGGCGCTGGGGGTGGGGGGGGGTCCCGGATTCTAGAGGCCTCGCCATCTCCCCTCCGGACTGCCCGTAATTAACTCCTGCAGAGCCAGCTAGATCACAGCCCTCAGTCCCAGGGGAAGGGGGGGGCAGGAATTCCAGGGATGCGGAAATCGGGAGCTGGGGGCTCTGGCCCCGACTCACCTTCGGCCGCCTGGCCACACGTTGACTCCTTTGTTCCCGATCTAGGACGGCCAAGCTGGGCAAGAGGCGGGGGTGGGGGGGTGGGAGTGTGCTGCCTGGACCCTTTAAGAGCCCCCGCCCTGAGGAACAATGTGCTCCCTTCCCCACCCCCCCGGTCCGGGGGCAGTCCGGCTCCTTCCGGGGCCCTCTTTCTTTGTTGTCCGTCCGCCGGGCGTCTGCCTCGCGAGGCCCACGCGCGGTCAGTCTCTCGGCCCAGGCCCTCTGGGAGCGGGAGGCGGCGCAGGACGCGGCCGGGTTTGCGCAGCTGCCGGCGACTGGCCCTTTAAGAACTGTCCGCGGCAGCAGCGGAATGTAACAAACCCCACATTTGATTCACAACATTCGAAGCGGCGGGGTCGCGCGCCGGGCGGGAGGAGGACTCGCGGGGGCGCGCCGGGAGGTTCCGGCAAACAGTAGCCGACTGCTCCCCGCGAGGGCCCCGCCCCTTGCTAAGAGTTCCGCCCCTCGGGGGCGCCAAGAGCCAATCATTCGCCGAGACTCGGCACGTGATTAGTGGGCCGCCATCTTGGAAGGCAGTTTTTTTTTTAAAACCTCCTCTCGCCCCCACCTCCTCACTTAAAGTGCCCGCAGCCATCACAGGAAAGGGGCGGGGCCACATGGTCTGACCTAAAGAGGGGAGACCGCGCGGTAAGCAAGACAAATTGGCTGTAACTCTAACTTGCTATGCAAACTCACAAATCACTCATGCTTCTGAGGCTCAGTTTCCCCGCCACAGAAGTGGGTCCCGCCGGGAGAGCCGCAGCCCGGACTTACTGTGTCATGGTCCCCTCCTTGGGACGGCGCCTGGGACACAAGTGCAATGGACCTGACCTTCGACGGGGCAGAAGCGGCTCTTAAGCCAGTCCGAGTGGTTAGGAAGGCTCTAACAGCCCTGGGCCGGCAACCTCCCCGGAGATGACGTCAGCCCCGAAAGCTACTGCGCCGCGATGACATCATGGCCTGGCCTCCTCACATCTCCTTGTTTATACTGCGCGGTGGCTTTAAAAAGTTGGGAGGGGCTGGATTGCCCAACGAACCAATAATGGGCAACCCATGCAAATAAGCTAACGCTTGTCGGGAAGGATTGGCCCGGCTCGCGTTGACGTCACAGAGACATTTAAACACCCCGCCCCCAGCGTGGCCCGGGAAAAGGGCGGGGAACAGTTTGAAGCTGGAGCAGCAGTCGTCCCGCGCTCTAATTGCTCTAGGCGAGGCCTCGGAGAGCTCCCTGCTTAGGGGGATTGGGGAACTAAACCCAATGAAGTCTTTAGTTTTCTACTGTACTCCTCCTAGCAATTATGAGACGCATTACTACAACCTGCCCATTTTACAGATGGGTAGAGAGAATCAAGAGGGGTGTCATTCACCCCAGGTTACAAAGCGAGGAAGAGTGGCCGAGCAGATACTTGAACCCAAGCCAAAGCCCAGCGTCGTTCCCCTTTGCCTCGACGCCTCCCCAGGCAGACGTTATACAAAGTGGGGTATTATCTCTACATCGATAGAAAAAAAAAAAAAGCTGGGAGCTGGGAACAGGTCAAATAAATTATGCATATAATCAATAACTGGACTCCTCTGTATGCAGCTGCACTGACATAGGGTTACCTCCAGCACAGCCGTAAACAAGATACCAGCAAAAAATGTTAAAACATTTGTTAAGCCTGTGTGGTGGGGTTGCTGGGTGTGTGTGTGTGATTTTCTATGCTTCTTTGGTATATTTCATAATCCCAAATTTAAAAACTGAAAGAAAGATACTGAACAGAGTATAACAGTATCAATGTTTTTAAAAATTGGATATATACAGTATCTGTATATAGAATATTCCTGGAAGGATATACAGGAGACTGATTAATAACTGTCCTCAGGGAGAACTGGAGGAGAGCACTGGGTCAGGATAGACTTTTTATTGTATACGCTTTTGTACATTTGCTCCTTAAAAACAAAACAAAACAAGAAAAACTCTATACAGTATAACTTACTGAAAATTCTAAAGAAAATTACTGTGAAAGAGTATGTTTTAAATATTTTAAGCCATAAAAAACTTGTGTTCCTTTAGAGTCAGAAATCCCCCTTTGGAAAGGGTATCCAGTGGAAACAATCCAGAAGGAAGCTGGGGAACAGACATGCTTATCCAAGTGTTGTTTAGACCAGCAACAATCTGACACCACAATGTGGATGGCAGCCAGCAACACGATGACTGAAAATGGTACCCACTTGCTGTTTGCATATCTCTAAGGACAGAAGATCAAGTTCATGATGCAGTGCTACAGATGTTACCTGGAATGCCAAACTCTATCCATCATAGTTAAACTACGTGTGCATGAGAATAAATGGGGTTGCGTTTCTCTAACCATCTCCTTATCAGCAACTCTCCCTTCTCCTAAATCCCTTCCAACCTTTTATTTTTCTCACTCTGTAAAAGCAATCAGAAAATCCTTCCCACATTCAAAGTGCCTACATTGTTAAGACCACCCCCCTGCTTGCCTGTGTAGGGATAGAACCTGCAATGGCTCCCTAATGCCTGGCTTTCAGGGCTCTGTTTAACAAGACAAGCTTCCCTTACCAAACTTTTTTTTTTTTTTTTTTTTTTTTGCGGTACGCGGGCCTCTCACTGCTGTGGCCTCTCCCATTGCGGAGCACAGGCTCTGGACGCGCAAGCTCAGCAGCCATGGCTCATGGGCCCAGCCACTCCGTGGCATGTGGGATCTTCCTGGACCGGGGCACGAACCCACATCCCCTGCATCGGCAGGCAGACTCTCAACCACTACGCCACCAGGGAAGCCCCCCTTACCAAACTTTTCAGGTTCACCTCTCCCCAGCCTCTCTCCCATGACCATGGCAGTGCTCCCTCTGGCCTTCCCTGCCTGAGATGCTCTCTCTCTTCCTTTCTACGAATCCATTCCTCTTCTCTGTCCCTTGAGGCTCTGCTCCCATCTCACCTCTTAAAGGAAGCTGTGAAGTCTCTAGCTTGTACTGAACTCCTCTGTCTCTGAACTCAGGCCTAGACGCACCCTGACCTTCACTTCATGCCATTTAATTTGCACACAACCCTGTCGTGATTGCTTCGTGTCTCACTCAGTAATCTCCTCCTGGGCTTCCCTGGTGGCACGGTGGTTAAGAATCCGCCTGCCAAAGCAGGGGACACGGGTTCAATCTCTGGTCCGAGAAGATCCCACATGCCGTGGAGCAACGAAGCCCGTGCACCACAACTACTGAGCCTGTGCTCTACAGCCCATGTGCCACAACTACTGAGCCCGCGTGCCGCAACTAGCAAAGCCGGCGTGCCTAGAGCCTGTGCTCTGCGACAAGAGAAGCCACTGCAACAAGAAGCCCGCGCACCGCAACTAAAAGTAGCCCCTGCTCGCCACAACTAGAGAAAGCCCGTGCGGAGCAGCGAAGACCCAACACAGCCAAAAATAAATAAATAAATAAAGAATCTCCTCCTGGCGGAAGAGGATACAGCATTTTTAACTGCACTGACATTCAGCCTTCACTGAGAGGCAGACACCACGGGGTAACCAGTCTCATTTTATGGTTGAGGATCTGAGGCTCAAGGAGGTGAAGTGACTTGCCCGAGGCCACAATGTGAAAATCCTTTACCACTCCCCACCCTCAGAAAGCGACTCCAGTAACTACTCCACAATCCAGTTACTCCTTTGAAGCCACCAAGCCTCTGACTGTGCCATTCTCTCAGTCTAAAATGTCCTCAACACCCCTACTCACCTCTGGCCAAACCCTGCTCAACCTTCGGGGCTCAGCTCAAAGGCTGCCTCCTCGGAGCCTCTCCTGACCATCTGCTGGCTTCTTCAATATACGGCATGACTATTATCACACCACATCAGGATGGCAGAAGGTATCTCCATGGGACTGCTCTCCCTACCCACAGCAGGGCCTGGCTCACACTTCCTTGGATGCCCAAGGAAGGGACTCTGTATTGCCCTTCCTTGCCCCTGATGCTTCAGGGCCAGGAAATCCTTGCCCTGTGTTCTCTCATGCATGACCCTCTAGTTTACGCCCCTGGGAGGCCCTCAGTAAATTCCCACAGACCTCTGGGTTCCCCCCAGGACCGGAGGCCAATAACACATCTCCCTCTGAAAAACCTTGCTGGGTGCACGCAGAATCACTCTGGAGCAAGAGGGAGGGAGGCTCAATTTTACCAGATTTCTCAGAGAAGCCAGAAGTCTGGACTTTCCTCTCAGGTTCACTGACAAGTCTTATGCTTTGGAACCCCAACGTGGGCCCAACGGCCTGCATACCTACTCTGTGCCCCATTCTTATCACCCCACCCCCACTCCCTTGAAGGCAGGTTCTGTTACTTTCACCTTACACAGATGAGGAAAGTGGCTAAGGAAATGACTCCCCTTGCCACAGATCCCAGAAGTGTAGCCCAGGTGGGGGTGGCTCACTCTTGCCCAGGCATCTGCCTCGAAGCTCTGTGGAGAAATCAGGGTTCTAGAGTCTTCTGCATGATCTGGGCAAGTCCTACCCTGATCATCTCATTGGTCCTTCCAATGACCTAAGAGCTAGGTACCAGTGTTTGCTCCAAGAAGCTTGGGCAAGAGAGGATATGATTCACCCACCGTCACACAGCCATCAAGGGGCAAACCTGGGATCACATTTTAAACGAAGATTAAGTTTGGTGCATGCAATGCAAATGCCAACACAGGGTCCCCAAGTGTTGCTCAATAATCAAAAGCACAGATGTCCTGGGGCAAGAGACTCTCCAGGTCCCAGAGTGGAAGAGTGGCAGAGAGGGATTTGAATCCTGGTCCCTCGAGTACAAAGTACTGGATGCTACAATCCAGCTTCCACTCCCAGGCCTCCTCTGCAGGAGATGGGAGGGATTCTGTGCAGGCAGGAAGAAGGTGGGGTCATCGGTTCCTGCTGGAGCCCTCCCCTGCTCCATCTGCCTACCTAAGACCTGGACAGCTGGCTGCCTCCTTCCCTCCATCAGGATCAGAAAGTACTCCACTCCTTTTTTCTAAGACCCCTCAAACTCTCCTCCAGATGCAGGGCCTTCCCAAGTGGAGCTGGCAGAACATAGAGATTGAGGGACCATCCAGGGACACACAACACAGCCTGGTAAAGCCAGCTCAGGACACAGACCTCCCAGCTACCCCAGGGCATCAGACTTGAGCCTCACGCTCCAGGCTGGGGGTTGACAGGCCCCCTGCCAAGTCCTCTATGCTCAGGGCAGGCCTGAACACACCTGAGCCCCAAGCTTTGTCTCCCCTAAAAAGCAGAGGCTGTTTGTGCATATGGGGGAGGGCAGAGTGTCTGTAAAGGTGTTCCCAGGTCTGGGTCCAGGGCTGCAGCACTCTGGCTCCAGCTTTGAGACTTGGTCACTTATGTGGTCTCACTCTTCTTCAGTCTCATCTGTAAAACCAGGATGATGACAACACTAATGACAGATGACAGTTACTGAGCACTTAGTGTGTGTAGCACTGCTGTTCATCTCCTATAGGCTACTGAGGGGGCAGGCATACACTGATGGTTAAATACAGAGCCTCTGAAACCAGCCCACCGAGGCTTGGACCCTGGCTCTGCCTTTTATCAGCTTGGTGACCTTGAGGAAGTCACCACCTCTATGAGGCTCACAGTTTGTCCAGGTGTAAAATGGGGGCGATTATACCTACCTCAATGAGTAAATAGTGGCTCTCACTTGTGTGTGCATCTTCGGCGGTACCTGCCTGGCTTTCTGGGTCTGGGTCTGCGCTTGAATGTGTGAGCTTTGAGGGTAGGGCGTTGGGAGGGGCTCCCCTTTCTGACTACCTCCCCGCTGTAGCTCTCACCACTGGAACCCGCAGGGTCTGCAGAGGAAGGAGCAGGTACCATCACCACGTCATCCGGTGATGAAAATCGGGGGCTGTAAGAGTGGGGGTGCCTGGCAGACCCAGGGAGAGATGAGTCCAGCCGAATTCCCCATTTTCCCTCTATCCAAGGCCAGTTTCCTACACCCACATCTCCTTCCCGCCCCGACACCATCTCGACTCGGGCTTAATAGCCCTCAGGCAACAGAAGGTGTGTGACCTTGGACAAGACACAGACCCTCTGGAGTCCCCGCCTTCCTACGCCCTCAAAGCAGTAACCAAGCCGCTGGCGCGCGGCGGTCTGTTCCCCGGACCCGCAGCCGCCCCAGGGCAGGGCTCGGGTCGCTCTGGATCCCCAGCGGCTGGGACAAGGAGCGTCGGTAAAGTGGGGCAGTCGTGACGAGACCAAAGGACTGCAGCTGTGTCCCGGACGCCTGGGGCCCAGCCGAAGCCGACACTCGCCAGGGTTTGCGATCGGGACATGAGTGGGGCGCAGGGCACGCTGGGACTCGTAGTTCCCAGGGCCTCCCGTACTGGGGCCCTTAGACCTACCGGGCGGAGCAGCTCTGGCTCCGGGTCCCGGGACAGCGAGCTCCGGCCCTGCGGGCGCAGGCAGCGGCCTCGCTGGATGTCCCTGTGCTACACTGCCAGCCCGCGGCCGCCCCCTATCGCTCCGTCTCTCTGGCCCCGCGCCTGGGGCGCAAGGCGCAGGGTCCAGGCCGGGCGTTACCTGGGGCCGCGGCGGGGCTCCACCCCCACCGGGAGGCCGGCGCGTCGCTCCCGCTGCAGCCGGGGGTCCCGGTCCAGCTGCGGCTCGCGCCGCCTGCCGCGGCCCCCCCTCTGGCCCCAGGCAGTGGAACCGTCCACGAACCTCTTCGCCCGGGCGCGCGCACGCGCGCGCGGGGTCCACGCCGGCTACGCAGCATCACCCTCCCTCCCGCGGGTGTATGGAAGTACCTGGACTGCACCAAGCGCGCGGGAGCGGAGGGTGGGAGGAGGAGGAGCGTGTTTCGGCCGCGCCCACTCAGTGTCCAGCGGCAAAGGGCGCGCAAGGGCAAAGAGTCCGGGGCCTGGCCTTCCAGCCGCCCCCTTACTACTGTGTGCCCTTGGCGAGCGACTAAATAGGAAAGATATTACGACTCCGTGGTCGTTCAAGGAACCTTCCCTTAGCGGACAGTTTGTTCCCCTCCCTCAGCCTCGGAATTGTGTGTGTGTGTGTGTGTCAAGGATCAATATACAAAGATTAAGGACTATGGGGTCAGCAGTTCTTGGTTCCTCCCTTTGTGTCGTTCTCTGAGCTTCAGTTTCTTCGTCTGTGAAATGTGAGCGATGATAACCGCCTTTGGGCGGTAGGGAGACTAGTGATAAGAGAATGCGTATGCCCATGGCTAGAGCTAGCCTGGACCGGAGCGTGGCTGATACCTGCTCAGGCCGGGCATCCCCAGTCCCAGAGGGGATCCCCGCCGCCTGCATCCTTGGGTATAATTAGCCGGCAAGGACTACAACTTCCAGCGCGCCCCGCTCCGGCTGGGTCTTTCCGGGAGTTGTAGTCCCCGAAGTCCTCACCTCTCAGAGGCTGCCCTCAAGAGGCCCCCTTTTCTCAGCCCAGGACTTGGCACCTCTGCAGAGGACTGTTTTAGACCCGCTACCTCGAGGCCGATTTATTTTTTAAAGCTTGCATTTGTTGAGCTCTTCCCACGTGGCAAACAATATTCTAAGTGATTAAAATGAATTAACTTAGTTGGTCCATAAAATCCAGCAATCCAGTGAGGGAATATTATTATTGTCCCTGTTTTATAGATTTGAAGCCGAGACATAGCCAGCTAAGGGATTTTGCTAGGAAGCAACAGGGCTCAGGATTTCTGCTCAGGCGGGACATTCAGAGCCTGCTTTCTACCCCACTCTGGTTCATCCTTTAAACAAACAAGTTTATTTGTTTTTTGGGTTTTTTTTGTTTGTGTTTGTGTTTTTTTCTTTTTAAATCAGAACTACATTAAAGCCTAAATTAGGGTATACTTTGTAACTCTACAGTAAAATAAACAAATCTTACGTGTATAGCTTAGTGCATTCTTCATAAATGTATACCTCTGTATAACTAAAGTCCAATCAAGATCTAGAAAATTTCCATCACTCCAGAAAGTTTCCTCTCACCCCCTTCGAGTCAATTTACTCTGGTCATAACTATCGATCTGTTTCCTATCACTATAGATTTGTTTTTCATGTTTAGAACTTCATGTCAATGGAATGGCTGACTGTATAAATACTGCCTTCTTTCATTCTGCATCATGTTTTTTGAGATCCAACCTGTGGTGCGTATCAATAGTCTGTCCTTTTTTTACCCCCAGCTTTATTGAGATCTAAGTGACATGTAACATTGTGTAAGTTTAAGGTGTACAATATTATTCGATACATGTATATATTGCAAAATGTTTCCCAAGATAAGGTTAGTTAACACATCCTTCACCTACACAGTTGCCATTTTGTTGTTTTGGTGAGAACATTAAAGGTCTACTCTCATAGCAACTTTCAAGTATAAGATAGATCCAGGGTTTCCCCGGTGGCAGAGAGGTTGAGAATCCACCTGACAATGCAGGGGATACGGGTTTGAGCCCTGGTCCATAAAGATCCCACATGCCGTGGAGCAACTAAGCCCACGTGCCACAACTACTGAAGCTCGTGTGCCTAGAGCTGGTGCTCCACAACAAGAGAGACCACCGCAATGAGAAGCCCGCGCACCATGGCGAAGAGTGCCCCCCGCTTGCCACAACTAGAGAAAGCCCGCGCGCAGCAACGAAGACCCAACACAGCCAAAAATAAATAAATAAAAATAAATAAATTTATTTAAGAAAAAAGATAGATACAGTACTGTTAACTATAGTCACCTTGCTGTACATTAGATCCCCAGAACTTACTCATCTTATAACTGAAAGTTTGTATCTTTTGAGCAACACCTCCCAGTTTCCCACAGCCCACAGCTCCTGGCAAACACCATTCTACAACCTGTTTCTATGTATTTGACTTTAAAAAAAAAAAAAGGTCTACACATAGGTGAGATCATCCAGTGCTTGTCTTTCTTTATCTGGCTTATTTCACTCAGCAAGGTGCCCTCCAGGACCATCCATATGGTCACAAATGGCAAGATTTCTTTATTTTTTATGGCTGAATAATATTCCATTGTATGTGTGTGTGTGCATGTGTATGTGTGTATATATATATATATCACAGTTTCTTTATCCATTCATCCATTGCTGGACACTTAGGTTGTTTTCAAGTCTTGGCTATTGTGAATAATACTGCAATGAGCACAGGTAAGTTTTTTGTTTTAGTTGTGTTGTGTTTGTTTTTTTTTTTTTTTTTTTTTTTTGCGGTACGTGGGCCTCTCACTGTTGTGGCCTCTCCCGTTGCGGAGCACAGGCTCCGGACGCGCAGGCTCAGCGGCCATGGCTCACGGGCCCAGCCGCTCCGCGGCACGTGGGATCTTCCCGGACCGGGGCACGAACCCGCGTCCCCTGCATCGGCAGGCGGACTCTCAACCACTGCGCCACCGGGGAAGCCCTGTGTTTGTTTTTTAACTTGCTGGCTAGTAATTCATTGTATGAATGTACAGTAGTTTTTGAAACCCAATCCTTTGAACAAATGACCCCTGAGTTCCAGCCACCTTGGTCTTTCAGTTCCCCCGAGGGCCCGGTTCTTTCCACAGTGGGGTTTGGACACACTGTTCCCTCTGTCTGGGCTTCCCTTTCCTTCCTCTTGGCTTGGACTACTCTGCTCTCATACAGAGTGTCCCTCAGTGGAGGCAGGGATGCTGGTCCCCACCCCACCAGTGCCCACCGCCAAGCACAGTGCCTGGCTAAGGTGAGCAGTAAGCCTCTGTCTGTTGAATGGACACAGAAGTGGCAGGGGACCCCAGGAGGGCCGTGTGACACCAGGTTGCATTCCTAGAGGGCTCAGAGGCCTGTTCAATCTCAGAGCTCCACGAACTGGACTCACAGAAAAAAAGCACATGTTATTTCACTTCCCCCTATTTTCCTGATGTGGAAACTAAGGCTCAGAAATGGAGAGTGGTTTGCCCTAGGGCACACAGCCAGGAAGGGACAGAGCTGGAATGGGAACCCAGGTCTGCCTGGCCGCAATGCGGGCCTGGGATGGTGGTGGTGGGGAGTGATGGGAAGAGCCCGAGGGAAGGCCCTGGGAGAGTTGTTCCAGAGCAGAGTGGGGAAGTGGGGCCTGGTGCTCCCGAAAGTCCAGCCCCGTGGAAGTGGCCAGGCAGCTCTCAACTCAATAAAACAAATACAGTTGTGGCCATGGAGTGGAGGTCATGGGATGAGGTGAGCTCCCCATCACTGGAGGTGTGCAAGCCGTGGCAGAACAGCCCCTTGGAAGTGGTCCTTTAGAGGGACTGTGTGCCCTGGGAAGGGGCTCAGTGGTCTGGGGGGAGGTGAGGAGTTGGTCTTATGGGTCTCCAGGTTCTTTCTAAGGTGGGAGGTTATGAGTCTCTGACACCAAGGGGCTCCTCTTGGGCTGGCCCCTCAGCTGTAAGACAGAGCGATGAAAGAAACTTTTACTTTGCAAAGCTGTGTGCAACAGGGAGGGATGACTGGAAGGTTGAGGAGGGATCAGACACATGCACAGAAAAGAGCCACACTCAGCGCAGGCTCTCCAGGTCACCTCTGAAGCTGCACGCTGTGGGGGAGGGGTGGCGCCTCCATGTTGCTGATGAAGAAGTGGCAGCTGAGGTGAGTGAATTGTTGGACATCATACAGCTGGTCAGAGGGCAAGTGAGGACTTGATTTCAGCTTGATTAATTTCTGAACACATAGTGAGTGCACACAATAGGTTGCCAGCAAAGACAAGCAATGAGAAGTTTTTCTGATCAAAACTTTTAAAAACCACACCCCTGAGATAGTGGCTATGAAGGATCCCTGATGTGTGTCTGAATTGCTACCTCAGGTGCACACCTCTTTATCACTTGCCCTGTGCTGGTGCTTTACCATGTTACCTGCTTCATCTTTTTTTTTTTTTTTTTTTTGCGATACGCAGGCCTCTCACTGTTGTGGCCTCTCCCGTTGCGGAGCACAGGCTCCGGACGCGCAGGCTCAGCGGCCATGGCTCACGGGCCCAGCCACTCCGCGGCATGTAGGATCCTCCCGGACCGGGGCACGAATCCATGTCCCCTGCATCAGCAGGCAGACTCTCAACTGCTGCGCCACCAGGGAAGCCCCAGCTTCATCTTTATAACAAACCTATGAGTTGGTTTCTGCTGTTGTGCCCATTTTACAGATGAGGATTTTGAGGGTCAGGGAGATGAACGCCCTTGCCCAAGTCCCCAGCTGGTAAGCAGTAAGGAGATGATTAGGACCCAGGTCATCTGAGTCCACATTCTGGCCTCTTAGCCCTACTGTGTGCCTGGCTGTCTGCCAGTACCCAAAACTGACTCTGGGTCTGGATCTGTGACTCAGACCTGGATCATCACAGCCCAGAGCCCAGTGAGCTTTTCAGGCCACCTTGTGGCAGGCAGACAGGTACCCCTTGAGATGGTTATGGCACCATCTGGCCATACCAGGCTCATCCACACACTGGCCAAAGGTCTGGGCAGGCCAGGACATGCCCTGTGGGGGTCGGAGCAGTGATCCAGAGCTGTTGGCCCCAGCGGTCAGAGCAGGGAGGGATAGCAGGGCCTTAGGTTGGGATCTGCCCTACTTGGTCCTGGGCAGAGAGACTAGGCTAGCTCCCTTGGTCTGCGGTGGGCATGGAGCCTGGAGCTTTGGGCAGTGTTGCCTACCTCTCCGCCTACCAATTAAGCCACCAATGATCCCACCACACCACTACAAAGCTAATATTCCATGAGCCTTCACTCTGTTAGTCACTGTGCTCGGGACTTTAAGTGCATGAATTCATTTCTTCCTTACCACCACCTTCTGAGGTAGGTTTCATACATAACCCATAATTTACAGATGAGGAAATTGAGGCTTAGAGAGATTCTGTAACTTGCCTCACTACAATTGAACCCAGCCCTGACTCTGAACCTGATCTCTTGACAGCTACGTTATAATAGCCGTGTCAAGTGCCATCCAACCTCCTGCAGCATCCTTTCCTTGGAGACACACAAGAGGAAACACATCTTAGGTATTAGGAATTGCACCATAGCTCCCACATCCTGGTTCACGATTCCTCTCTCTCTCTCCCACCCCCGGTCTCTGTTGCATGGATGCTGAACTTAATGGATCCCAGATCCTGTTTCCCTCTTTGCCTTGCCTGCTGGGAAGCTCAGAACCCAATTCATGGCCTATCTCTGACATTTATCCAGAACTTCAAGGTAAATATTTAAATATTTCATGGACTCTACTCAGGCCTAAATTTTCCTCATTTTTCTCATTTGTTTTCCTTTCATCCAGGTTTCTTCACTTTTTAAGCTTGTTGTAGCACATAATTTTTCCAATTTTTAAAAATTGTGGTAAAATATATAACATAAAGTTTACCATCTTAACCATTTTCAAATGTACAGTTCAGTGGTATTAAGTACACTCATATTGCTGTGGAAACATCTCTGCCATCTCTCTCCAGAACTTATTTCATCTTGCAAAACTGAAAGCCTGTATCCATTAAAAAATTACTCCCCATTCCTCCCTCCCCCAGCCCCTGGTAACTACCATTTTCCTTTCTATCTATAATTTTGACTATTCTAAGTAGCTCCCATAAGTGGAATCAATTTTTGTCTTTTTATGACTGGCTTGTTTCACTTAGCATAACGAGGTTCATTTACAGCATTTGTAGCATGTGTCAAAATTCCCTTCCTTTTTAAGGTTGACTAATATTCCATTGTGCGTATAGACCACATTTTGCTCATCCATCTGTCAGTGGACATTTGGGTTGCTTCCACATTTTAGCTATTGTGAATAACGCTGCTATGAACACGGGTATACATGCAGCATATATATTTTGATAATCTGTTTTAAAATTGGAGGTTTAGGAAACAAACATTCTTTTAAAGTGCCTGGCATATTGTGACTACCTGATACATATCTATTGAGTGTAAGTCAGATGTGGCACCTGCCATGAGGAGAGGGCCACCCAGGATGATGAAAAGACAGTGGGCATGTGTCCTGAGCAAGCCATGGATTCAATGCCCTGGGAGCTCAAACAATTGGTGGGTGGGGTCCTTGCTATGTGCCAGTCCCCATGCCAGGAACAGTATCTCAGTGATCTGGTTTTATCCTCACAAGAATCCTGTGAAGTAAGGAATATTATTTTCTCTAAGTTATGAATGAAGATGTCCAATATCATGCTACAGGGAGAAGTGGGGACTCCAGGAGGCTTAACAGAGAGATGGCCAAGCCAAGTTCAAACTCTGGCCTCTCTTACCCTAACTCTGTGCCCCATCCTTAGCATCTGGGTGGGGCGGTATAGGGATGGGGAACTTCCTGCCTGAGGGGCATTGTAGTCAGGACAGACTAATTCAACCAGACCTAGCAAAAAAAAAGAAAGTATTGTTTCAATAATGGAAGAGTCTGGTGGTGATGGCTTCAGGCATGGCTACATCTAGGGGCTCACACAAAGTCTTCAGAAGTCCACGTGTCTCCATTTCTCAGCTCTGCTTTACTCAGTCTTGGATTATTTCTCTGTAGATCTTTCCCTCATGGTAGTAAGACAGACAGCTGTTGGAAGTCGCTTTCTCACAGCTTGGATATCCCAGCGGGGAGCAACGAGGTTCTCATTCTCAGCAGTTCCAACAAAAGTCCTTTATTTGAGTCCCACTGGTTCTAACTGACCCAACTTTGGTCACATGCCCAAACTCAAACCAACAGCTCTGGCCAGGGGGTTGCTGTGCCAGACTGGTCAGGCCTCATCACATGCACCCCATGGGGTAAGGAGAAGGAGGGGTGAAGAAGTTTCCCAAAGGAAAACTGGGTGTTGTTACCAGGGAAGCGAGGAGAGCTGCTAGGTGGCCAGAACGGGGGGTGGGCAGGGGTAAGTGTGGAGGAGGCCCCACTGGGTGAGGAGAAATGGGGAGGGCTGAGGTGAGCGAGGAGGACTCTTTCCTCATTGCAGGGCCTTGGTGCTGCGGTCAGAGTTGGTTCCTGGCTTACGGCCACTTCCCCTCTCTGAGCCCCATGACACTTCTCTGTAGCGTAGGCATGGTTAGAATGGAACCTGCCTCTCCTGGGCAATGTCAGACATCAGAGAGACCATGATGTAAAGCACACCGTAGGTGCTCAGTAAATGCTGATTCCAACTCCACTCAGGAGGCACAAGGACATCCTCCCCTAGGACTTCCCTGGAGCTGAGAGTGTATTTGCATCTCACAATCTCTTTTGGTTTTTCGAGGCCTCACTGAGTGCCCATCCTGGGCTGGGTGTCTCCCTGGCCACCCTCACTTGCCCCTGGTGTGGGAGGACCCAGCGCCCCATGGTCCAGACACAGACAGCATGGCTCAGAGAGGGGCAGTGACTTCCCCAGGCCTCCCCGCCCCAAGAACTTGAGATCCCCTTTCTCCTGTGTCAACATGGGGATGGTTGGGCCTGAGACTGGAGGAGGAGTTGGGGGTTCGGCCTCTGCTGGGAGGCCGTGGGTTCTGGGAAGATATTTAAAGCCAGTCTGAGGGTGGATGAGCTCCTGGTGTGGGGGGGTAGATACCCTCTGAGGGCCTCAAAGGAGGGGAACAATCAAGGTTGCCTTCACTCCTCAGTGAAGACCTCGTGTTTGATTATTACGCTATTTTACTAGTTCCCTTCCCTGACCTATTGCCTTTCTCACCTTCCACACAGGTCCTCTGCCACGGAAGACTCTTGTAGCAAGGAGGGGATGGAGGGCTCACCCTCCCCGCCTGCCGCCTGCCCCAGGGCTGGGCCTGGTTCCCTCATTACCTGGGCTCAGTTCTGCCAGACCCTGGCTCCTGTGACCTAGGCCCCCAGGCCTGGGAGCACAGGGACTGTCACCTTGATCCTGCCCTCCTACCCTCTCCTCATCTGTGCTCCGGGCCTCCTGAGGAGTCCTTCCCATCCCAGGAGGTGTGGTCTCTCTCAGGGTTAATGATTGCTCAGGAGAGGCGGAGGTGGTGTCAAAGTCTGCTGGCCGCACCACCGCAGGCCCCAGAAGGTGCCCACCTGTGCTGCAGGGCCCATCATCTGCCTCCGGGGCCCCTTCCGGGGCACAGGTAGGGAGGGCACAGCTCCTCTGCAGCAGGGGCGCGGGGTCTCCTGGCCAGGGGTAGGGACCGAGGGGGGTGCTTGGGGCCACGGCGTGCTCTGGGGGTCTCCCCCGCAGCTGGGTGGGAGCGCTGGGAGGAGGGAGCAAGCACTGAGCAGACCTGGAGTGGGTCCCAGCCTGGCCGCAAGGCCTCAGTGTCTCTTGCAGCGTGAGGCTAGTAATACCTATTCTCAAGGTTCCGATGGCTCCCTTCCTTCTAAGGCCTTGGGCGATTTGGATCCAATGAGGTTTCTTCTCAGGACAGAGGGAGGCAGGTGCCCTAGAAAAATGAATTCACATGCCCCAGCCCCTTTCACGGGAAGCCTGAAGTGGGGAAGAGAGGGCGGCTGAGCCAGGGGCTCCAGAGCTCAAAGAGAAAGGACTGGGCTCCAACTCCAGGTGCTTGGGTTCAGATCCCAGCTCCATCCTGACTTTGGGTGGGCTCCATAACTCTTCTGGGCCTCAGTTTCCTCATCTGTAGAATGGGGACGGTAATAGTGCAGGAAAGACGCTGGAGAGCCCCAGAGCAATTTGGCCTGTGGTCGGTAATGAAGTCTGGTGCCTCCTCGGCCCAGACTAGGAAGTGTCTAGCTGGGACTCACTACAGGTGGCCCCTAGCTCTGGCACATTCCCAGGCCCCGACACATCTCTTTGCCCTGGGGTACCAGGTGGAGACTTGGCTGAGAGCTGAGCCAGGCCTGGGCCTCTTCCCTGAGGCAGGGACTGCTGGGTTGGGGCACCAGGCACAAAAGCAGGGGCCTGGGGACACTGAGATCCAACTTATGGAAACAGGCTGTGACCAGTGTGTGGACTCTGGTTCTTATCCACACCCTATTCTCAGGCGGGGGGGGGGGGGGGGGCGGGGAAACTGAGGCCAGGAGGATAAGACCTTGCCTGGGGTAAGTGAAATGCGGCAATCCAAACTCCGGATCATTTGACTCCATGTCTGTTTACCAGGGAAGCAGCCTGGGGATGGGACTGGAGGGGCCCCAGGGCCCTGGTGGCATCAAGTGGAGCCCAGATGGAGGCTGGCCCAGGCGCTCCTGGCTTGGGAGCCAGTCTGGGTCTAACACTCTGCCCCTTCCTCTGGACCATCCCTCTCTGAGCTTCTCTGAGCCTCAGTTTCTTCACCTGGACCCCAGAATAATAATTCCTACAGCTGGGAAACAACTGTGAAAAGTAAACAAGAAGGCGAGAAAGTGGAAGTGAGAGTTTGTAGTCAGTTGGAAGTGGTGGAGTGGCTGGTGGCTGAGCCTGCCTGCAGGGGCCCCATGGGTGAGGAGGGCCACCTCCCTCTCTGACCCTCCTGGAGGCCCTGAGCAGTCCTAGGGTCCACACTCCCAGTGCCTCCGAATTCTAGAAAGTCTTGGAGCCGTGGGCTGTTGAGAGCTGTGGCTGCCGCAGGGGGTGGGCAAGCCCCTCCCAAAGGGACAGGCCCAAGGGCCTGCATGTCTCATGGGGTGCGGGCCAGAGCCACTCTAATTCACCTCTGCATCCTTTTGTTTTGTTTTGTTTTGTTTTTGTTTTGCGGTACGCGGGGTTCTCACTGTTGTGGCCTCTCCCGTTGCGGAGCACGGGCTCTGGACGCGCAGGCTCAGCGGCCATGGCTCACGGGTCCAGCCGCTCCGCGGCATGTGGGATCTTTCTGGACCGGGGCACGAACCCATGTCCCCTGCATCGGCAGGCGGACTCTCAACCACTGCGCCACCAGGGAAGCCCTCTGCATCCTTTTTGACCCTTTCCCAAGCACTTTTTGAGGGCTGGGAAAGGGGAAGTGTAGAGACAGCTTAGGGGACGGGGCTTGGGGGGAAAGAAGCTGTAATTTCTAGAATGTAGGTAGTCTCATTTTTCAGGAGACAAACTGAGAGTCAGAGAGGAGCAAAGCAGAGCCCCAGGGCTCAGCTGTGCAGGTACTGGGGCCTGGAGAAAGCCATGCCTCCTTCACTCCCATACCTCTGCCTAGGGCTGCCTGGCACGAAGGAGCCCTGGGGAAGGGACTGGCCTGGGCCCTGTCAGGTCCCTTCCTCAGTATAGTCCATGGGCAACTCCATTCACTTCTCCTCCCCCTCTCCCTCCCCCTCCTCTCCTCTTCTCTTCTCCTTCTCCTTCTGCTTCTCCTTCTCCTTCTTCTTCTTCTTCTTCTATTTAATAGTATTTTCAATGTTGTTAGTTTCAGGTGTACAGCAAAGTGATTCAGTTATACATATATTCTTTTTTCAGATTTTTTTCCCTTATAGGTTATTACAAAATATTGAGTATAGTTCCCTGTGCTATACATTAGGTCCTTGCTGGTTATCTATTTTACTCCATTCACTTCTTGTTCATTGGTGCTCGCTCTGTCCCTTGCCCCTGCTGGCGTGCCACGAGCTTAGGGGCCAGTGGAGGGGCCACCAACGCCTGAATTCGGCTCCACACCTGACCTGGCCTTGGAGGATAGAGAGAATTTGCACATATGCAGAAGACTAGGGAAGGTGTTCTGGGCAGAGGGGAGGACATATGCAAATGTCTGGAGGCAGGAAAACAGGCTGTGTACCGAGAACAGGAGCGTTCAATGCCCATGGGCCACAGGAGGAGAAGAACGGCTTGTGTGGGAAGAGACCCAGCAGCTGTGAGGCCCTAGCTTGCCAAGCGGAGGGACAGGAAGTGGCTTCCGCAGCCAGTGGGAGCCATGGCGGAGGTTTGAGCTTGGGAGTGGCCGAGCCTGGTGACGTGGGCAGGCTCACTGGTGGGGCAGGTTCAGCCTGAGCCTTCCCCAGCTCACACAGACTCTGTGCATTTTTCTCAGGTGACCTCATCCAGAGGATGAATGTCTGACTGTAGAACTTTGGCCTCATTATGATCAAATTAGTGTGCATTTATAAAAGTTTTTGTGACAAGGAGGAGGCAAGATTGCGTGAAACCCAGGGCTGGGGCGAGGCAGTGAGAAAGAGCGCTGGACCGGGAGGCAGCAGGTTGGCGTCCAGGCTCTGCCCTGGGCGTGGCGTGTTGAACAGGAGCCTGAGCTTCCCTGGGACTCAGCCCTCTCTTCCTTCCCCGGGGGATGGTGAGGGCTTGACGCAGGTAAAAGACTCCGTTTGCCTCACACAGAACATCAAAGGTCATCATGCTGCTCTGAGTAAGGGTCACAGGCTTCTTGAGGCCACATGAGAATGGGAGGGGGCAGTCAGAAGAAACTTTGATGAGTGATGGGTAGAGCTGGGTGGGGGAAGGGGGCCTGGAGGCAGAGGCCTCAGGGACCCTGCAGAATGAAGCCTGTGGTTAAGGCTGTTCTGCCCCCATCTCGACCCTGGGGGGTCTGCACGGCCTGTGGGAGAGTCTGGCCAAAGGGGAAGAGAAAACCAGAAGCCTGGCAGGAGAGAGCACAGACATCCTGCCCTGAGTTCCAATCCCATTACTCATTGGGTCGCATCCCTTCCCATCCAGGACCACAGTTTGCTGAGGAATCAGTGGTAATGGGTGCAAAGTTCCAGCCACAGCACTCGGCCATCGTGCCTGCTCCCTTTCCCTGGGGACTGGATCCCAGGACAGGAGTCTCCTGTCTTCCCTACTGCACTTTGACTTGGTGAGGAGCACGGCTGGCATACCTGAAGCCGCTCACTTAAGTGTCCAATAGTCCTATGGCTGCTGATTCACCTCTAAAGGAGGGGAAGCGAGGGAGCAAAAGAGGTGAGGGTGTTAGGTCCAAGATCACACCCCAAGGGGGTGCCAGGGCTAGCTGCCTCCGGCCAGTGTTAAGTGTCCCGGATTTTGCTCACACAGTGGATGCCAGCAGTCTATCAGCATCACCGGAGCCCAGCTCCATCGGCATCTCCACTATCAGCCCACCACCACCATCATCATCTCCGCCCCACAACCATCAGCACCACCAGCTCCATCTGCATCCCCACCCGCATCATCATGAACATCACTGTTGTGTCCACCCCCCCTCATCCCCACTGCCATCACCACTTCCATGCCCTCTGCCATCCCTACTCCTAACCAAACTGCTCTCTCTGAACCCCAACTCCATCACGCCAGCACCTCTCATGGCATCGCCATCCCCACAGCACAGTCGTCATCTCACTGAGGACTGTGGCTCAGCACACGTGATTCTGAGGACTGAGGGCTTTTTTTTTTTTTTTTGCGGTACGTGGGCCTTTCACTGATGTGACCTCTCCCGTTGCGGAGCACAGGCTCCGGACGTGCAGGCCTAGCGGCTACGGCTCACAGGCCCAGACGCTCCGCAGCATGCGGGATCTTCCCGGACCGGGGCACAAACCCACGTCCCCTGCATCGGTAGGTGGACTCTCAACCACTGCGCCACCAGGGAAGCCCCTGAGGGCTTATTAATTCCTCCCAGGAAGCGGGTCCATCTGCACTTCCCAACCTGGCTGAGCATAGCCCTGCTGTCCAGCATGTGGGCTGTCCTCAGCTATCATCTTTGGAGACTTTGGCAAGCCAACAGTTTTCACAGCCGCTTCCCCAGGGGCACTGGCTAGAGTCCCACTGCAGGTGATGACCCAGAAATACAGTCCTTGGTGTCATCCACACACAGCCCTGCCCTGTTCTTGACCTCTACACTCAATCTCAGGGCATGGGCAGGATCATGGGCACAGGGGAGAGACGGGAGCGGTTTCTGTGGTGACCGCACTGGGAGTAGCAGTCATAAAGTGAAGATGGCCCCACAAGATGCACAAGGAAGGGATTTGCATTTGCTGAGCACCTACTGTGTGCCAGGCACCGAGCTGGCGCATTCTATTCTCATTCGCCGCCTCCCCCCCTCCGCCCCCAACTTATCACTTATTGGAGGTATCATTCCCATTCTACAGATGAGGAAATAGGCTCAGGGAAGGGCAGTGAATTGCCCGGCGCAGCTCTGCAGCTTCTCATCTCTGTAAACTCAAGCAAGGCTCCTCACCTCTCTGAGCTTTAGTCTCCCCATGTGTAAAGTGGGTATAATGGCTTTTACCCTTAAGTGCTCTTGTGAGTGTTACATAGCACCCGGGCCAGGGTCTGGCACGTCGTAGCTGTTCCTTACGTGGCAGCTCTTACTGTTCATCACCACAATGTTGAACGGCTGCCACACGTTCTGTCAAGGGCTCGGCCGCATTTTTCTTAAGCATTTGCTTGTGTTTCATGTTTAGGTTACTTCCATTTTCCAAGGTCAGAAATAATCGCTTGTGATGAACAACTTTCTGCAAAAAGTTTCTTTATTTTAGGTTAGTTAGATTACTGGGTCAAAGAGGGCGCATGTTTTAAAGATTTTGAGTCCACAGCTGAACTGGGTTTTTCCTCTCCTGCTGGAGTCCTGGCGGAAGGTGGGGCTGCACCCTTCCCTCTGTGCATGGGAGAGACCAGGGCCTTGAGCTTGGAGAACTGTGTTTGAATCCCACTCATTTCTAGCTGTGAGATCCTTAGCGGATCAGTTTGAGCCCCAGTTTCCCTGATCTGCAAAAGGAGATTAAATTATGTGAATTCCAAATATCCGGCCTCCAAAATATATCTCTACTCTCGCCTCTTCTCTCCAGCCCTGCTGCCACCATTTCAGCCCACTGGCACACAGCAGCTGGAAAGATCTTTAAGAAAAGTAAATGAATCCCTGTCACTCCCCTGCTTAAAACCCTGAAACGACATTCTGTTTTTCTTAGAATAAAACTAACCATCCTCACCATGTCTTACAGGGCCCAGCATGATCTGGCCCCAGCCTACTTCTCCAGGCTCATCTCCCACCCCTCTCCCCTCTGTCCCTGTGCTCCAGCCACACAGCCCCTCTTTCAATTCCTGGAACACACCTGGTTCTTACCTGACCCGGGGCCATCTCTTGTATTGTCCGTACAATCTGGAAGGACCCTATAACAGTGCTCGCTCACAGGGCCTGCCCAGATGTCTTAACTGTAAAACCTGTGGGATTTTTATTTATTTATTTTTTTGAGGTATGGTTGCTGTACAATATTATATAAGTTTCAGGTGTACAACATAGTGATTCACAATCTTTAAAGGTTACAATCCGCTTCTAGTTATTATAAAATGTTGGCTATATTCCCTGTGTTGTACAATGTATCTTTTTAGCTTATTTATTTTATACCCAGTAGTTTGTACTTCATCCCCTACCCCTGTCTTGCCCCTTTCTTCCCTGTTCCCACTGGTAGCCCTAGTTTGTTCTCTATATCTGTGCCTGTTTCTTTTTTGTGATATTCACTAGTTAGTTTTATTTTTTAGATTCTACATATAAATGATATGATACAGTATGACTTATTTCACTTAGTATAATAACCTCTAGGTCCACCCATGTTGTTGCAAGTGGCAAATTTTTATTCTTTTTTTATGGCTAAGTAGTATTCTACTGTATGTATGTGTGTGTGTGGTGGACACTTAGGTTGCTTCCATATCTAGGCAATTGTAAATGATGATGCTATGAACATTGGGGTGCATTTATGTTTTTGAATTAGTGTTCATTTTTTTCCAGATACATACATGGGAGTGGAATTGCTGGGTCATATGGTAGTTCTATTTTTAATTTTTTGAGAAACCTCCATGTTGTTTTCATAGTGGCTGTACCAATTTACATTCCCACCAACAGTGTACAAGGGTTCCCTTTTCTCCACATCCTCATCAGTATTTGTTATTTCTGTTCTTTTTGATGATAGCCGTTCTGACAGGTGTGAGGTTATATCTCATTGTGGCTTTGGTTTGCATTTCTCTGATGATGCTCAACATCGAGCATCTTTTCATGTGCCTGTTGGCCATCTGTATGTCTTCTTTGGAAAAATATCTATTCACATCTTCTGCCCATTTTTTAATCAGGTTGTTTGTTTTTATTGATGTTGAGTTATATGAATTGTTTATGTATTTTGGATATTGAGCCCTTGTCAGTTTCATCATTTGCAAATATTTTCTCCTACTTGGTAGGTTGTCTTTTCGTTTTGTTGATGTTTTCCTTTGCTGCACAAAAGCTTTTAAGTTTAATTAGGTCCCTTTTTTTAGTTTTTGCTTTTATTTCCTTTGATTTAGGAGGCAGATCAAAAAAATATTGCTACAATTTTTGTCAAAAAGTGTTCTGCTTATGTTTTCTACTAGGAGGTTTATGGTTTACCTGTCTTACATTTAGGTCTTTAATCCATTTTGAGTTTATTTTTGTATATGGTATGAGAAAATTTTCTAATTTAATATTTACATATAGCTGTCCAATTTTCCCAGCACCAGTTATTGAAGAGACCATCTTTTCTCCATTGTACATTTTTGTGGGTTTTTTTTTTTTTGGCCACGTTGCACAGCTTGTGGGATCTTAGTTCCCCAACGAGGGATTGAACCCAGGGCCTCGGCAGTGAAAGTGTGGAGTCCTAACCACTGGACTGCCAGGGAATTCCCCAGGATTTTTAATTTATGCAGATGATGTAGTGATGACCTGGAGAGGCTAAAGCCATTGAAGGAAGATTTTATTACTCACAGTTCCCTAGAGGAGGGGGCATGCCACTCCATGCAGGGCCACATGGGGAAGCACCAGGTTTGGTCAGGAGGCAGAAGGAGCGAGGGGAAAGCAGGGCCCAGAGCCCTTACTGCATTTTCCATGGGAAGGAAGGTGGGAAGGAAGCCGCAGGTTAAGCAGCTGAGCAGGCTTAGGATTGGATAGTTTGACTAATTTTGGCAGGTTATAGGAGTCATGCTTAGTCATCCAGTACCTGGTGCTGGGGAGATTTGAGGCAGCAGGAATATTGGTTTGGTGTGTGAGAGTTGATAAAGGTGGCAGCTGGGAATACAGGCTTTGATTTGGTTGGTTTATACATGAGAGGAGTGTTTGCAGACAAATCACTTGTTATCTCTAAGAATTAGCTAGCCCTGATAGGGACAGCCTTTCCCAGACCAGCAAAGCCCCCAAAATGTCAAATCATCATAAAATACAGAAAATAAAAACATGATGAATGCACCAGATTGAAGGGGAGCAATTCTCACATCTTGCTGAGAGGAGTTTTAAAAAGTCTGCAGCCCACTTTATCTGCCAGACTGCCTAAAGTAGTGTCCCTTTACTGTACTCTCGCAATGCCCACATTCTCTTCCTTCATAGCACTTAATGCAGTAAACAATTAGACAGTACTTTCCTTGCTTGTTTAGGGTCTGTCTTATTCACTGAGCATAAATTTGGTGAAGGCAGCACCTTGACTGTTATACCTACTGTTGTATCTCCCCAGTGCTGGGAACAAGGTCTGGCACATAGTGGATCAAGGACACCCAATAAGTATTTGTTAGGGGAATGAATGGATAAATAAGGGTACTCAGCACAGAGTAGGTGCTCAGGAAATGTCAGCAGATATTTAAAATGACCAACCCTCTTGATACCCCAGTAGATCTGGGCAAAGTTGGGCAAAGACAACTCGGAGTTAAAGGGGGAAGACTAAAGCTGGAACTTCAGGACAGGTGGAGGCAAGCCAAGCCCAGAGGATGGTGGCCAGATTGGTGCCAGTGTCCCTCTGGCTATCTAGGGGACATTGACCGAGAGGGGCCTATGAGGTGACCAAGGCTGGCCAGAGCAGAATATGGGGCTCCCAATGATGAGGGGGGCAGAAGACAGACTTTTATCTCCTCCATAATAATAGTTGCTGACATTTTTTTGCTAACATACTTTGAGCCAGACACTGTGTAAGCCTCACACAGACCCTGTAGTGTAGGTGCTGTTATTATTCCCAATTTACAGATGGCGGAACTGAGGCCTAGAGAGGTTAAGTTACTTGCCCAAGATTACATTGGATTGACACTCAGGCTCTCTAGCCCGTATGTTTACCCCTTGCACCCTGCCCCACCTCTCAGGCTTTCCACGTCAGGCCTCTGGGGTTACAGTGATTCACTGACACACTCATTTATTCATTTCTGAAATGCCCCCTGAGCTTGCCCTGGGCTCAGCCCTGGGCTCTGTCCTGGGGTCACAGAGATGAATCAGACCTGGACCTTGCCTTCACATCTCTCCTGGTCTGGAGGGAGAGGCTGATCTGCAAAGAGATAATGGGCCCTGAGAGCTACAGAGGTTAGGCTAGGATCTGAGCAGCATCTGGTGAGGTCTCTAGGCCAGCGCAGGAGCCAACTCCTCCTGTGGGAACACTGAAGGAGTGTCTGGACAGAAGATGACCTTGGTGCTGCTAGCAAGGCAGGGAAAGGCATTCCAGAAAGAGGGAACTGCATATGGAAAATGAGGGAAAACAGAGTGGGTCTGTGGATGTGGGAGGTGTGAGGGAGGGAAGCAGGGCCGGATGGTCTGTTCGAAGCCTTTGTATGCAGTTTGGCAATGGGGAGTCACTGAAAAGTTTGGAGCAGGGGAGAAAGGTGATTAGAGGGAGTGAGGAAGGACAATTTTGGTTGAGAGGACTTGATTAGAGACGGAAGGGAAGGAGACCGTGAGGAGGGCTGAGCCGGGGAGAGAGGAAGCCTGTTGCAGGATGGAGAGAAGTGTAAGAGGTTCAGGGACGGGATTGGATGTGGGACATTCGGGAGAGGGGGAGTCAAGGGTGATGGGGGAAATGGGCGATCCCTGAGGCAGGAACACAGGAGGAAGGGTAGGTGGTGGGAGGGAGAGGAGTTGTGGTTTCTGATGTGTTTCACGGTCAAGGTTCAGCTCTGGAAGCCATTCCGCATCCCCCTCGGAGGGCCTGTCATATGGAGTCTACCGTGGGTGAGGGTCCCTCCTTCTTGGTTCTCCCGTAGCTTTGGAGCCGGGCTCCTCTGGAAAACAGTGCTTGTCTCAGCCTCACTGGGGCAGGAGTGGGAGCTGCCCAGGACCCAGTGAGGGTGCTTAGCAGCAGCTGTGTTCCTTTGTGTGCTTTATAGCTTTAATTTATCTTTGGAAATTTAATATATTCACTTAGCACGAAATCCAAAAGGTACAAAAGAGTATGCAATAAAAATCCTGTCTTATGGAATGATTATGTACATGCAAGCACGCAACACATTTTCTTGACAGAGAGCAAGAAGCATTTGCGAAATGTATCCTGCTCTCCCTCTTACTTTGGTAACAATTGTCTTTTGGGATGAAAGAGCCTTGGGGGTTCAGGTATCTGTCGATGACAGTGAATCAAAGTCCCTCTTTTCCCAGATGAAGGATAGCTTGCAATGTAAGATGACCAAGAAGACTGGGCAGGGCAAGGTTTTCCAAGCGTTCCTGCCCAGCTGTCAATCAGCAAGAGGAGCACAATGCCCTTCCCATACTGACTTGACCAGGGAACCCTTCTGTTATGGGACATCTTACAGGGCTGGGGTTCCATGGAGTACACTTTGAGAAAGGATGCAAAGGCAGCTATTAATTGTGTCAGCAAGTGGGACAAAGGACCGAGCCCCCCCACAGAGGCTCTGGATGGTCCTGGACAAGTCATAGTCCCTCTCCAGGTCCCTGATTTTGAAGGATGCTATTAGCTTGGACTCTAAACAGGCAGGTTAGTGCAGTTGGTGAGGGAATGAATTCTGGAGTTCAAAAGACCTGTTTTCAGAGCATGGGCTTGCCATTGACTCTCTGTGTGGCCTCAGGCAAGCCCCTTAGCAGCCACCTAGTTGTAAGAATAAAGAGATTATGCACGTAATATACTTGGATCCGTGCCTGCTACACAGTGGGCACTGAACCCTGGGGTCAGGTTCAGGGTCAGTCTCAGGCTGGGGCTCTAGATCAGGCTCAGCTACCCTGCCCCTCCCTGCCATGCCTCCCAACTCCCTATCCCCTGGAACATCTGGCAAATGGGCAGAATTTTTTTTGTGTGATGGAGGTGAGTTGGCCGGGTTCAGACCCGACTGATCAGGGTCCACCAGAGGAGGGAGGCCTGGGTTCATGTGCCTCTCCCCTGATGCCTCTTCCCCCAGGTCCCTCCAGACGTGATGGTGTGGCCGTGGCTGTCCTGCTTCTTGCTTCCTGCCCTCATGGTGTCTGGTGGGTACCTCCCCTCCCCCACCAGGGCATCACTAACCTGGGGATCCTCAGCAGAACCCTCCAGAAGGATGGGATGCTGCTTCATCAGCAAGCACCCAACTCCTATGGCCCAGCCCTGGGCTTGGCTGCTCTGGGGAGGCCTGGAGAGGAATCCAGTCCTGGGCCGGTGAGCTGGACTGAAAGTTGGCCAGTGGGACTGGTGTGGGCTCCCACAGGGGCAGATGGGGGTGTCTTTATGAAGGTGTCCAGATGTTCCAACACTCTGTGTCCCTACAGTGTCAGCCAACATGGCCCCAACATTCCTGTCCAACATGTCATTAGTGACCCTGCCCGAGGACCTACCAGTGGGTGAGTAACTGTCCCTGTGCTCAGACTGCACCAAACGCTTACCCACAAGAGGGCCCCAGGGGCTCCCCTGTGGGCTTGCTTGCCATCCCTGCAGCTCCACGGCTTGTCATGGGGCAAAGGTGGCCTGAAGGAAGTTTTTTCCAGAAGTTTGTTTTCTCCTTTGCAGCTTTTGGGTCGAGGGCCCTCACACAGCACCAAATAATCAAGACTCACCCCAAGAGAACATTCCTCGCATTTCCCATCTCTTTCAGTCTTTCTGATTTCCCAAGGGAGAAAGTATCCATTTGGTACATTATTTCTCTTCTACCTCTCTCACTTGTTCATCTCTCTTCCTCCTCTGCTATTTTTTTTTTCAGACAGAAAGAGAGCAGGCTTTAGGCTCAGAGCCTTTCATGCACACATCTCACCAGAAATTGATACTTTTGCTGTCTTCGTTTGTAGAGTTACCTTCCCTCTATGGCGAGTGAGATGAGTTTTCTACGTCCAGTAGCCATCTAGTTTGCTTTTAAAATAAATGTATTTACATGAAACAGTAAGTCAGTTAAAAGGAGGGTCATAAACAATGAGATGTGGATGTGGTAATGATCTTGGCAGTGTACAGGAGTGAATGATGTTCATGAAACATTGTTTTGGATGAAGCCACAGGGACTGGATGCCAAATTCCCAGCAGGCAGGATGGGGGTTGAAGAAGCTGAAATGATAGATGACTGTATTCATTGGGATACAGGGTCAGCTGCACATAACAGACCCCAAATAACAGAGCTGTCAACAAGGTCAAAGTTTCCTATTCTCTTACATAGTCATCTAGAGCAGTGAGCCCAGGCTGTCAGAGGCTCTGTTCCATCAGGCTGTTCTGTGCCCTATGCTTCTGGCATCAGGCACCCTCCTTCCATTTCCAGGTTCTGCCTCCCCTAGGGCCTGGCCCTCATCCACATGGTCCTAGATGGCTCATGTCACGCCCTATTCCAGTGAGAGCTGGGGGCAAGGAAGGGCCAAGAGGGCCCATTTCTTTCTCCTAGGGACAGGGCTCCAGGTTTTACACGTTACTTCTGCTCACATCTCATTAGCCAGAACGTAGCCACATGCCCTAGCTGCAAAGGAACTGGAGAAATGAGGTCTTTATTTTATTTAGCCATGTGCACAGCTCAAAATCTGGGGTTCTATTAGTCTGAGAGAAAGGGGGCTGTGAATACTGGGGGACAATTTACAGTCTTTGTTGCAGTGTCAGAATTGGGTCCCCAAATATCTAAATCTACTAGATGAAGCAAGAGACTGCATCAAAGGTGAAATCCAAAGTCTGCCTTGGAATCCAGAAACCCAGGTCTAGGTACACGAAGAAAGGGTGGGCGATGGGCTTCAGAGCCACGAAAGCCACATCCATTTGCATGTGGTTGCCAGGACAGCAAAATCTACTAAGGGTTATATTAATAAAGGTTTAGATCCCAGGATGAGGGAGGTGATAGTCTCATTACATTCTGAGTTGGCACAATCCTCCCTGGAGGACTGGGCTGAGGTCAAACTATTTGGTATCTGTGAATACAACAGACAAGTAGTATATACACGTTAATGATATTTTATGTATATTTTCATAGCTGTTTGGTCGTGGATAAACACACACACACCTTCAAACAAATGTCACAAACATATGTAACCCAAATGTCCTCAAGATCTCCATTCTCTTGGGTGACCCTTTAATGTCAAGTCTGATCTCAGGCAGACCAAATGAGAGTCTTTTCTTCGATAACCACAGGGCCCCTCTCTGGGCTTTCTTAATCCGAAGAGCAATTTCTTCCTTTCTGAGATGAATTGTATGGCTCTCTTTGGATGAGAAAGCATTTTCAGTCAGGTTTTTAAAAAATGTTGTTTAGACCTTTTATTTTGAGGTATAATATATATACATGGAAGCACACCGACCCCCTCTCTGCCCTTCTAGTCACTCCCTGTCCTTTCTTTCCTGCAGAAGACCTGTTTACTTGACACTCACACTGTATAATAGTTTAGTTTTGTCAGGCAGACGTTTTAAAATACGTCAAATTTGAGTTTAAAGACAGACACCTAATATATGTCTTTTATTTCTGTAGCTCTTATTGATTTATTTGTTACAGTTAATTCTTTTTCAGACAGACTTTTAAAAAAGCTTTTTCTCCCTGATCCTTCTTTCTGTGTCCATGAACACATGTTTACAGAGAAGGATTTACACATCCCCACTCACTTCCCATGGGTATGGGTATAAGGGCCATATCAGTTTACATTTTGACATTTTTGAATCAGGATGTGTCTTATATTTGAGATAGTCAGTTAACACAGAGTGACTCCCCACCCCAGCAGTCATTAAATTGACAGTGTGTCTCACAACAGAGGAAACATACTGTAGATACTAACAGCTTTCTAGCCCGATGGTCTTCCTGGAGGAGGGGGCCTGGGTGGGAAGGGACCAAGCTTTCTAAGGAGTTTCTGGAGGAGCCAGAACTATTTGGTCAAAGAAGAGCAGACTCCAGATGTGCTGCCCAGACTGTCCCTGCAAGGCTGTCGTGGGCAAGGGTGGGGGCACGCTGGTTCTCTGAGACTCTCAGGCTGGGTGCTGGGCCCCACCACCATGTCACTGTTCTGGCACTTTTGTTTTTGTAGGCCTCTCCCTCCAGAAAAATACATTCAAAATATACTTTAATATACTGCATTGGCATAAAGACAAATATCCTGAGGGCTAGATTATAATCATTTATTCCTTTTGATTTTTTTTTTTACCGTTTGAAAAAATGAGGTATAATTGACATACAATATTATATTAGTTTCAGGTGTACAACATAATGATATATTTGTATATATTTCAAAAAGATCACCACAATAAGTCTAGTTAACATATGTTACCACACATAGTTACAGATGGCTTTTTTTTTCCCTTGGGATGAGAGCTTTTAAGACCTCATCTCTTAATAATTTTCAAATACCCAATACAGTATTGTTAACTCTAGTCACCATGCTGTACATTACATCCCCAGGACTTATTTATTTTATAACTGGATATGTGTACCTTTTGACCCTCTTCACCCATTTCTCAGTCCTCCGCACCCCACCTCTGGCAACCACCAATCTTCTCTGTATCTATGATCTTGGTTTTTTGTTTTTAGATCCCACATGTAAGTGAGATCATACAGTATTTGTTTTCCTTTGACTTATTTCTCTTAGCAGAATTCCCTCTAGGTCCATCCATGTTGTCACAAATGGAAAGATTTCATTCTTTTTTCAAGGCTGAAAATATTCCATTGTACATGTATACCACATCTTCTTTACCCATTCATCCATTGATAGACATTTAGGTTGTTTCCATGTCTTGGCCCTTCTAATTTTAAAAGAAGTTTGACATTCTTGTGGGCCTCGTGGGCAGCTTGGCCAGGCCAGCATTGAACTAGGTGGCCGTGGGCCCTGTGCATTCCCTGTCCCGTCTGCAGGTACTGAGGTCTTCTGGCTGATAGCTCAGGACCAGGAAAATGACCCTCTGACCTATAGGATTAGTGGCTCCTATGCCTACTTCTTTAATGTCACCCCGAATACTGGGGAAGTGAAGCTGGCCAACCTTCTGGACTATGAGGTAAAGGGAAGCAATCTGAGAAGGCCTCGTGCGGGATTGGGGAGGTAGGGAGGGCTCTGGTGGGCACCCGAACAGGGCTTACCTTGTTTCCCTTCTCTCTGCCCACTGCAGACACTCTACTTGTTTTCCATCAACATCTCTGTGAGCGACGGTCACAATAATCCAGTGAGTCAGAAGTGGGCCCGGAAGGGAGGTCCAGGGATTAGAGAGCAGGGGACTGAGGGCCCACCGCTAACTGCCCACCGCAAATAAGCAGAGAGAGCCCCAGCTAACAAAAAATGAATTGAATGTTTATTTTTATTGAAATTATACTTCTCCATTTTTCGTCATACAATATTAACCAAGATTTTAGTATTTATTATAATTTATATTAATTTATACAAATATATGGTTTATCTTTTGTGTATTTTGTATATCTATTGTATATCATTAATTACATTATTATTTTTTAAAAGATTTATGTACTATTTTTTATTTACTTTTGACTGCGTTGGGTGTTAGTTGCAGCACGCAGGATCTTCACTGAGGCACGCGAGCTATTCGTTGTGGCGTGTGGGCTTCTCTCTAGTTGTGGCGCATGGGTTACAGAGCACATGTGCGCTGTAGTTTGCAGCAGGTGGGCTCTAGTTGAGGCGCGAGCTCAGTAGTTGTGGCGCATGGGCTTAGTAGCCCCGTGGCATGCGGGATCTTAGTTCCCTGACCAGGGATTGAACCCACGTCCTCTGCATTGTAAGGTGGATTCTTTACCACTGGACCACCAGGGAAGTCCCAATTACATTATTAACTTGTATTAATATACTTATTAATAAAAAAACAAGTGCCAAATACCTCCCTACCCTCTCTCCACTGAGGTCATCACTTTCAACCCCTTTGGCTGATGGGTTGGTCTCAGTGTTCATGTTTCTCAATAACACACTTATGCAGCTGTGTCTTGTGTCTGTGAAAGTTGGGGGTTTTGTTTTTATAACCTATTCCCCAAACCCTATCCGTTAAAAAAGTCATTTTAATGACTTGGATATTCATAAATATTTTCTCTTTGTAAACAGTTTTAAAAGTGCAGATAGAGCTCAAGTCCCCTTGGGCAACCCTTCCCAGCCCACTCCCACCTGAAGTGTCTGCCATCACCGTGTTCTTTTCTATCCATCGCTAAACACTGACATGGATATATGCATCCACGGAAGAGAGATGGTAGTTTTGGGTGCGTTTTCTGAAATCCAAGTGGGATCCTACTGCATATATGGTCTTGAACTGCCTTGATGACTTGACAATCAGCTTTGGAAGACCTCCCTGGTGGTCCAGTGATTAAGACTCTGTGCTTCCGCTACAGGGAGCCCGGGTTCGATCCCTGGTCAGGGATGTTCCGCATGCCACAGGGTGCGGCCAGAAAACAACAATCGGCTTTGGGGTCCCTTCTGTGTCTGCACATGAGTCTCCTGTTTCCTGTATGTCTATAGCCCAGTGTGGGGACTATAAGCTCCATGGTGCTCAGCTGGTCTCCTCAACACTTAGGTTGTTCACAGCTTTACGCTATGGCTAACAAAGCTAAAAGGAACATTCTTGTAATAGGACATTTTAGATTTTTTTTTAATGACCTAATGATTTCCACAACATACTCTCCAAATGGTTCAGTAAATCTGTGGAGAGAAAAACTAAATAAGGGGTAAATCTGGATGAAGAGTATCAGGAATTCTTTGTACCGTACTTGCAACTTTTCTGGCCTTTGAAATGGTATCAGATAAACACAGAGGGGAGAGGGGGAAGCTGGGGCAAAGTGAGAGTAGCATCAACATATATACATTACCAAATGTGACATAGATAACTAGTGGGAAGCTGCTGCATAGCACAGGGAGATCAGCTCGGTGCGTTGCGACGACCTAGAAGGGTGGGATAGGGAGGGTGGGAGGGAGGCTCAAGAGAGAGGGGATATGGGGATATATGTCTGCATATGGCAGATTCACTTTGTTGTACAACAGAAACTAACACAGCATTGTGAAGCAATTATACTTCAATAAAGATGTATTAAAAAAAGTCACCCCAGACACCACCTGATTGTTCTCCTGAGAAGCTATACCAACTTGCACTCCCGTCCTGATACTCCTGAATTTGTTTTCTCAAGCTCCCACGTTTTCTGGGCTCACCTGGGCTTTCTCACTTGCAGGTGCGGAAGGAAATGGTGGTGATCGTGGAGGACAGAAATGACAACGCACCCGTTTTCCAGAACACAGACTACTCCACCAGAATCAATGAGGTAACATCTGCCTTAACGGGGTGTGTGTGTAGGATGCAGACATCCCACAGATCTGCTCAGAGTGGGAAGGACCAGAGATAGACAGCAGGGCATCCAAGATTGGGAAGTGCACCTCCTAGAAAGGGCAGCTTGATGAACCAAATTCAGGGGGTTGCATGTAACCCCACATACCATAGTTACAGCAACATTTTGCAATCTATCAGACTGGATTGGAATTCTTTAAGTTATGATAGTCAGGGGTGGTGGGGGGAAAGGAATTGATTTTCTCATGTTTCTGAAAAATTTAACAGTATATCTGACTTCAGGCATGGCTGGATCCAGGTACTCAAGCCATGTCATCAAGAAGAGATTTCTCTCTACCTAGAAGCTCTGCTTCTCGTGTTGCCATCATCCTGGGGTGGGGCGAGCAGTTCTCCCTTATGGTGATAAAAGTGTCCCCCAGCAGCTCCAGGCTCACATCCCACCGGCTTTGCAATTGCAACACAGACTGTCTCTTTCTCAATGGTCCCAGCCAAACCCCCAGGACTGACTCTCATTGGCCCATTTTGGGTCAGGTGCCCATCAGTTGAGGAGTATGGAATGCTCCAATTGTCTAGGTCTGCATCATGTGCTTTCCCCTCTAGCAAGAGGAGCAGCCCCACTTGAACTGCATAGGCAGGGAGGAGGTTTCCCAGTGGTTCCAGGGCAGCAAACACAACACCACTCCTGAATCTTCATTACTACGTGGCTTCAAAGTCCTGACAGGTGTGGGTCCCCCTCCCCCAGGCCAGACCTGAGGCTGGTGAGGTTCAGACAGCCCTTCAACAGGCTCTGATTGAGCGCCTACTGTGTGTCTGGCACTGTCCTTGGTGCTGAGGATATCCAGTGAAGACAGACTTGGTCGCCACCCTCGCTAGCTCACATTGTAATGAAGAGCACAGACAACAAAACATTTAATCAACAAAACATTAAATAAACAGGATTATTTCAGATGGTGATGAGCTCTATGAAGAGCATAAAACATGACTGGGGAGGGGCCTGCTTTAAGTTGAGCCAGTCAGGAAAATCTTCTCTGGGTAGGTGACATCTGAGCAGAACTAAATGTTGAGGAGCCAGCATGGGCTGCTCCAGGAAAAGGATATTCCAGGCAGGGAACAGCAGCTGCAAAGGCTCTGAGGTGGGAATCAGCCTGGAGTGCTGTAGGCATAGCCAGGAAGCTCATGTGTGTGGGGGGAGGAGGCTGAGGAGAAGGTAAGGTCAGAGAAGTGGGCAGTGGCCTGAACCTGGAGGGCCATGGAGGCAGTCTGGATCGTATTCTGGGCAGAATGCGGGAACCACTTGTTGGTTTTGAGCACGAGACTGATGTGGCCTGGTTCAGGATTTTCAAAGATCTTTTTGGCCACCGTGAAGAAACAGTGAGGGTGTGGACAGGTCCTAGAGGAAAAGCCTCCCAAAAGAACCTTCCAGCTCTGCGAGGTGCTGTGTGGAACCTACCGATGGACGCTACAGAGAACACACAGGGCTGTTTAAGCAGGGGAGTGGCACAACCTGAGTTCTGGAATGGTCACTCATGGTGGTCCTGAGGGGCGCTGCAAATCAGAAGCCAGCTCAGGTTTCAGGGAGGCTGTGTGGGGAGAGGAGAAGGGGGAACTCTGCTCCCTGCCTCTATCCAGATGCCCCGAGAAGCCCAGCCCAGGTGGGAAGGAAAGGGGGACATCTGTGGAATGCTGGGTTTCAGGTTCTGGAAGGTCCATCGCTATCCCCGTGGTACAGCTGGGGGCACTGAAACTCCAGGAGGGGGCATGATGTGCTTGGGCATGGAGGAGATGTGTTGGAGCTCAGAGGTGACAAAACCCTTGTTACAGACCCTGCCGGTTGGCTCCCTGGTGTTCTCTGTGCTGGCCAAGGACAAAGACACGGGGGCCGGAGGCGCCGTGGTGTACTCCATAGAGAAGGTAAGTGTGTGCGGGTCCACGTGGGAGTGTGGGCGCCACCTCTCCTCATGGCCGCCAGGGGGCAGCATCTCCCACACAACCTGCAGGGACCTTGCGGAGCAGGGGCTCTGCGACGGCCCAGCCCTGGTCCCCACGCCTTCCTCTGGCCCCCCTCTGGACCAGCCGCCTAAGGAGGGTGCCTGCTGCAGACCGGACTCTCCTTCCCACCCTCTCGCCTGGGGCACTGTCTGTGTCTTTGCGCGGTTAGCGTCACACCACCTGGTGGCTGCGGCAATCCTGGCTTCAAAGAAGAGGAAATCAAGGCTCAGAGCGGTCCAGGGTCTTGTCCAAGGTCACACAGACAGTGGCGGGTGTGACCCCAGTTTCACGAAGACACATTGGCTAGCCACGGCCCCCATCACTGAGCGCCCACTACATGCCTGGAACCTACCTTAGCTCACTTGACCCTGTTTTCGTCCCACTGAGGCGATATCTAGCCCATTTCCCAGGCTCAGAGAGGTTAAGTGACCTGGTGAGGTCGAGAGCAGAGCCAGGATTCGACCCCAGGTCTCTCAGAGCAGGTCCTGGGGACAGGGCTGTCCGGGGGAGCCTGGCCTGACTGTGCTCTGCCTCAGGTCATCCCTAGCACGGACAGCAGTGAGTACCTCTTTGGGATCCTGCCCAACGGCTCCATCATCCTCAACGGCAGCCTCAGCTACAACAACAAGAGTGCCTTCTATCAGCTGGAGCTGAAGGCCTGTGTGAGTGCAGGCGCAGGCGGGGTCGGGGGCATCGGGACCCGAAGCCCCGGCTTCATGGAGACCCATCTCCCGGCAGGACTCAGGCGGCGAGTACAACAACAGCATCGTCGTCCAGTGCTCCTCGCCTGTCTTCGTGTCCATCTCTGTAATCGATCAGCCAGACCTGGACCCCCAGTTTGTCAGGGAGTTTTACTCGGCCTCTGTGCCTGAGGATGCACCCCAGGTGTGCCAGGGAACTGGAGGGGTCTGGGTGGAGACAAGAGGTGGGGAAAGGGTCTGGCCACTGACCATGCCTTCTTGCAGGGAACCTCGGTGCTGAAGGTGGAGGCCATGGATGGCGACAGAGGCATCAATGACCCTGTGATCTACAGCATCTCCAGTGAGAATGGGGTGTCCCCAGGCTGGGGCTGAGGCAAGGGAAGGGGTGGGGGCTCTGTCAGAGCCACTGGAAGTAGCTGCTCCTGCTGCCTTTTCCCAGACTCCACAAGGCCTGGCTGGTTCGACATTGGGCCAGACGGGGTGATCAGGGTCAACGGTTCTCTGGACAGAGAGCAGCTGCTGGAGGAGGATGAGGAGGTGCAGGTGCAGGTCATGGTGAGTGAGAGGGCCACTGCCCACTTTGTACCCTGACTTTCTAAACTCTGACCTTTGATCTCAGCTCTCTCTGAATTCTGGTTTTCTGATCTCTGCCTCTCGGCCTCTGCTCTGCTCTCAGGCCACCGAGGTGCACCCCGACGTCTATGGGCAGGAGGCCAAGGTGAGCATATGGGTCAAGCTGAGAGTGACAGACGTCAATGACCACAAACCTGAGTTTTACAACTGCAGCCTCCCAACCTGCACCTTCACCCCCCAAGAGGCTCCAGTCAACTTCACTGGCTACGTGGACGAGCACGCCTCCACCCGCATCCCCATCGATGACCTAACCATGGTGGTCTACGACCCAGACAAGGCAGGGGCACCCAGACCATGCGTGGCATGGGTGGAAGTGATGGTTGGGAGATCGTTGGGGGAGGGAAGTGGCAAGTGACCAGCAGAGTGCAGCACCACAGTGCTCGGTGGGGCAGTGGGCAGTGGGCAACAGTGGTGCTGACCATGAGTGGTGGTCGGAGTTGTTGGGTGACACTTGGAACTGCTGAGTGATGTTGACCTGGCTGGTAGTCTTGTGTTCAGGGTGGTGCTACGTGGCGGGGAACAGAAAGGCAGCACTGAGAGGAGGTTGGTCCTGGATGCTGGGTAATGTTGAGTGGAATGTAAGTTTTGGCGGTGTTGAGTAGAGGGGGTAGTGATGTGTGGATGGTGAAGTTGCGGGGTGCTGGGATAGTACTGGGTATTGGGGGATGTGGGCAGTTTTGAGGACAGTGTGGTCTGGGTGGCTGTCAAGTTGGACAGTATTCCTAGGTGGAGGTTGATACTGAGTGGTGGGTGATTTGGGTAGTATTGAATGCTGAATAACCATGGATGGTGTTTGGTAGTATTTGGTGATAATAAGTTGGTACAAAATGTCGACTGGAGGGTGATATTGGGTAGTGGTGGATGGGTGGGTGTGTTGAGATGGTGGTTGGCCTTGACTGGAGAGGGGTGTGGAGTAAGGGGGTGTGGATAATGGACCGATGTTGGACATTGATGATATTTGGTGTTGGTATGGGTGGTGGAGGGTGGTGCATGGTGGCTGGTACGGAAGACTCAAAGGGAGTGAGGGGTGTGTGTCCAGGCACTGCAGCCCAGGCTGGGGCCTCGGGGAGGTCTTCTTCTGATGAGCCCACATTGACAGGGACTAGTGACTAGCCTATCCTCCTGGGACCTGTGGCCAGGGATTGGGAGAAAGATGCAGGTGGGTACATTGCAGGAGTGGGGTCCCTAATATACAGCCCACGTCTACAGGGCAGCAACGGCACCTTCCTGCTATCCCTCCGGGGCCCTAATGTTGAAGCCTTCAGCGTCTCCCCGGAGCGGGCGGCGGGCTCAGTGGATGTGCAGGTGCTGGTGAGAGCACCGTCGCTGGTGGACTACGAGACACAAACGGTGATGCTGGTGCAGGTGAGGGGTACTCTGGGGCACCACGGAGAGCAGGCCATGGGGTGCTCCAGTCCCAATGTCGCTGCCTCTTCCCCTGTCCTCAGGTCGTGGCCACTGACTCGGTCAGCAGAAGCTCCTCGGTAGCCTTGGTGACCATCCACCTTAGAGACATTAATGATCACAGGCCCACATTCCCCCACAACCTGTACAACCTCAGTGTCTCCGAGCACAGTGCGGTCGGCTATGTGGTCACCAACAGCATCCAAGTGAGTGATGGGGGACAGGGCTGGGCAGGGCTGGGAGAGATGCGGAGATGGGCAGGCCTGGGGCTGTGGCCCTGCTGGAGTCCCAGTATCATCTGATGTCAGCGGGGGCCAGCAGGTGTGTATGCGCGTGCGCATGTATGTGATGTCTATGTGTCAGTCTGAGTGTGTCGGGGGCTTCTCCCTCTGGGTCAGGAAGCAGGACGGCTCTGTCCTCGTCAACTGCACGGTTGACAGTGCAGGTGTGGCTTCTGCTCAGTGTCCCATTATCTATCTCTCTGCCTCACAGGCCTCCGACCCAGACACGGGCGAGGGGGGCCGCATCACCTACAGCTTGCTTCCGGGGAATGGGTAAGTTACCCGGGTGGGCAGCGGGCAGGTGGGCGAGGGGGACCCCGGCTCACCTCTCTGCCTCACAGCAGGGCTAGAGGAGTCAGATAAAATATAGGGTACCCAGTTACATTTCAACTTCAGATAAACAATGAATGGGTTTTTTTTTTTTAGTATAAGTAGGTTGCAAATATTCCATGGGACGTCCTAAAATATTTTTCATTGTTTATCTGAAATGCAAATTGAAGTGGGCATCCTGTATCTTTATTTGCTCCATCTGGCCACCCTGCACAGGGTGGACATCTTTGCGGTGGATCCAGCCTCGGGGACAGTGACGGTGAGAAACAGTGAGCTGCTGGATCAGGAGAAGCAGGCTGTGTACTACCTCACGTTGCTGGCCACGGACGGCGGGAACATGTCGTCCTCCACCATGCTGCAGATCGTTGTGCTGGACATCAATGACAACAAGCCCGTGGTCAGCGGTTCCTACAACATCTTTGTCCAGGAAGAGGAGGGCAATGTCTCCGTGACCATCCAGGTGCGAGCCGGCCTGTAGCTGATGGGTGGGAGGGGCACACGGCACCAGGCCTGCCTCTGTAGTCCTGCTGGTCCTGGGTTGGAATCTGGGCTCTGCTGTGTAGTCCTGAGAAAGTCACTCAGTCTCTCTGGGCCTCCGTTTCTTCTTTGGAAAATGAAGACAATCTCAGTACTTATTCCCAGGGTCATAACGGATGTAAAGTGCTCGGCACAAGGCCTAGCACAGAACAAGCCCTCAAAAACATATTGCTCTTTTAAATTCAGGAGCCTGCCTCATTCCAAAAAGGATTTGAGGTGGCTTAGATTTAAAAGTGTGATAAAAGAAATAAGGAAAAAGAGAAAATAAGGATGGTATTTTTTTAAAGTGCACAAAGGTAGAAGCCATACAATTGCTAAGAGTGGGCTGAATACTCAGTTCTGAGCTTCCTAATGGCCAAAGCAAAAATGGAAATGAGATCAGTGGTCAGGTTCACAGACTCAGTGAGATAAAAACGCACTACTGGCTCCAGAGGAACACTGGAAAGAAGCTTCTCCCCTGATTCTGAGGCCTTCAGAAGCTTCTCCACTGAGTCACCTGTAAGGGGATCTTGTGAGAATTGAGAAACCAGGTCCTTGGAATGACAATCACATGGCCGTGGAGCCCTCCCGTCTTTCCGGGGCTTGTGGTTTCCAGAGTACATTCCCATCTCTGATCTCTTGACAAACTTATGAAGTAGGTGCTCTAATGCTCCCCATTTCACGGAAGGAGAAAACTGAGGCTCAAAGAGGTTAAGTGACTTTTCTGTGGTTATACAGCCAGTCAGTGGCAGTGCTGAAACCTGGGCCTTCCTTCACGCACCTCAGTGCTCCTCACCCTGGTCTGTGAGCTCTTTGGGGCAGGAGCATTTCAGATCTGCTGCCAGAACCATGGTGCCCAGTGTGAGGCCTGAGAAGTGCTTGGTGAATTAACCGGCCTGAGTTCAGAGTGCCAAGGAATGAACAGAAGAGTTTTTCATTTCATAAACACGATCCCAACAGATCTGAAACAAAAACCTGAAGGTGGCAGTGGGCAGAGAGGAGGGGAAAGAATTGGATCCAAGTGGGACTAGCCTAGCTCTGTATTCAAAGCCATGTTTGCTGAGCACCTACTATGCACCAGGCCCTTTGCTGGGCCCTGGGTCCTCCGAGATGAACCCACCATAATTCCTGCCTTCAGGGAGGGTGGCGGACCATCATCCAAGGGTGTCACTTGTGCTGTACTGAAGGTAGCACAGGGGTTGTGGAGGACCAGGGGAGGCACCAATCTGACCTGGAGTCAAGCAGACAAGGTGTAGAGGGCATTCATGTGCATGTGCAAAGGCCTGGTGGCAGGGAAGAGCATCTTGTGCTCTCCATGCTGGATCACCCCAAAAGCACACTAAGCATGTGTTCACAACCTTGGTAGGACAGAAACACACACACACACACATACACACACACACACACACACACACACACACACACAGATTGGAAGAAGAATTTCAGCTATTTAAAAAATATAGCACTGAAGTAGTCATCATGGGAAAGTCAGAATCTTGTTGGACTTCACACTTATTTATTTATTTGGCTGTGCCGCATGGCTTGTGGGATTTCAGTTCTCCATCCAGGGCTTGAACCCGGGCTACAGCAGTGTAAGCCCAGAATCCTAACCACTAGGCCACCAGGGAATTCCCCCCCACTTTTTTTTTTTTTTTATTAAATTTATGGCTGTGTTGGGTCTTCACTGCTGCGTGCAGTTTTTCCGTAATTGCGTTGAGCGGGGGCTACTCTTCGCTGCGATGAGCGAGTGGCTTCTTTTGCTGAGGAGCACAGGCTCTAGGTGCGCGGGCTTCAGTAGTTGTGGCTCGCAGGTTCCAGAGCACAAGCTCAGTAGTTGTGGTGCACGGGCTTAGTTGCTCCGCGGCATGTGGGATCTTCCCGGACCGGGGCTCGTACCCATGTCCCTTGCATTGGCAGGCGGATTCTTAACCACTGCGCCACCAGGGAAGTCCACACACATACACTTATTTTTGTTTATTTTAAACTTCGACTGTCTATATTATACTGCCCCAACTCCTCCCTCCCCACTAGAATATCAGCTCCATAAGGGAACTGTCTTGATCGTGGCTCTATTCCCAGTACCTAGAACAGGGCTGAGCATGTGGTAGGTAAACATTTGTGGGATGAATGAGTGACCTCAATGTTTCAGGCCTCAGAAGCTCTTGAAAGCTGTTGGTCTGGCCTCTCAGATGCAAGACTGAGACTGGGAGATTGGGGAGCATCCCTCTGGCTTCAGGCCCAGTTACTGCCCTCATGGGCCAGCGCTGGAGGGAGAGTCCAGACTGCAGGGCAGGGGCTGGGGCCGGGGAGCACCTGATGGCTGACGTCCCAACCCTGCTTACCTGCACAGGCTCACGACGATGATCAGCCAGGCACCAACCACAGCCTTCTGCGCTTCAGCCTGCTGAGCAGCCCCTACAGCCACAACTTCTCAGTGGACCCCGACAAAGGGATCCTCAGAAACCTGGGGCCCTTGGACCGAGAGGCCATCAACCCCACCCTGGGGGGCCGCATCGTGCTGACCGTGCGCGTATCTGATTGTGGCGAGCCTGCCCTCTGGACTGACGTTAATGTCACCATCACTGTGGAGGTAAGGTCTGGCTCAGCCGGGGACAAGGTCCAGGATGAGCCCTGGACTGGGGGGCTCCTGAGCAGATGGCCAGCTCCCCATCCTCCCAACTCAAGTCACATTTCTGCCCTTTGCAGTGCGGTGGGTAAAAGAGTTCTGGAGCCAAGCTGATGGGTCAGAATCCTGGCTCATTTGTTGTGTGGTCTTAGGCAATCGCTCAACTTCCCTGTGTTCTCAAGTTCCTCATCTGTAAAATGGGGATGAAGATAATATAAAACGAGTTAAAAAATGGAAAGTGTTTCAAAGAATGCCCGGCCCAGAGAATACACTCAGTGTATACCTGGTCCTGCAAGGGAGGGCTTGTTTAGCACCATTTTATTGATCAAGGGACTAAGACACACAGAGGTTCTGTAGCCTGCCTCGGGTCACAGAATGGGGTTTTGAATCCAGTCTGTCTGATTCTAAGGCCGCCACTGGGTCACAGGCACCTTCCTCTACGATGTCCAGAATGTGGTTGGTGCCCCCTTGGGTTGTGCAGTGCACAGCCTGAACCACCCCACACAGCAGCCCTGTTTCCCACTGGGTTGGGATGTGCCGCTTTCCCACAAGGATCAGAATGAGACCTCAGGGAAAATAGAGAAACAGAAGTCGGATGAGGACTTGCCAGCTGTCCTTGGGGTGGAAGTAGGCCTCAGAGAAGGAAGAAAGCAAAATTGCATTTCCTGAGCGAGAAGAGTCCTTTCACACCCAGGAGCTCTGTGAGTAGGGAGGACCACTCCACCTTGCAGATGAAGATATTGAGGCCCAGAGAGGTCAAAGTCACATGTGAGGAAGAGGTGGAGCTGGACTGAACTCAGAGCTGTGCTCTTAGCCCCTCCTGTGAGTTAGGACGGCCTTGAGAGTGCAGTTGGCCATGTGCACGGAGGCAGTAATGCCATCTCTGGGAAATTGCCATCAGAAATTACATCTGGTTAAGGGGGAGAGGGCTCAGTTTTCAAAGATGTTCTCTCTACCATTATTTAGAAAAAGCTGAAAGCAAAAGCAGACACCTCTGGGCCATCCTGGGGAAGGACTGGGAAAGCCAAGGGCGCCCAGCACGCACCAGCATCAGGGGAGGAAGCACAGGCAGAGTTGGCCTGATGCTGTGACAGCAGGGGCAGCACTCTGTCTGGGCGGGGTGACCAGGGCTGGAGAGGGAAGGCGAGAACAGAACACAGCGGACGTCTCAGGACAGGACCAGGTCAAGCCCTGGCAGGTCCCCCCAGCCCAGCCCCACCTGAGCACAGAGTGAGTGTCTTGGGGTTGACCGAGGGCAGGAGGGACAGGAGAAAGGAGGGGACCAGGGAAATCTTGGGCCTTTGTGGGATCATGGTGGTATTGGGGCCAACCCAATAAATCCGAGAGATGGGGAGTCAAGCTGGGCCAGACAGGGACACAGGTGGGGACTCAGAACTATCCCTCCCAAGAGCAGGGTCTAAGACGGCTCTGAGTGGTGCACAGGGAAACAGAGTGTACACCAAACTTCAGAGTACCGCCACAGACCTCTGAGCCCCAGGGGTGGGGTCTGGGCGAGTTCTGTCTGCTTGAAGCCTGTTTCATCATCTAGGAAGCGGGCAGTGCTGTCTGAGGAGACCTGGACAGAGAGTCTGGGCCTCGGGCCAGGGGAAGTATGGGCTTCTCAGACTGGCTCTGGGGTTGCTGAACCTGGGGTCTCCTGAGTTCCCTGGGCTCAGAACTGCCTCTGTCTGCAGGACATCAATGATAATCTTCCCATCTTCAACCAGTCCAGCTATTCCTTCTCAGTGAGGGAAAGGGACCCAGGTAAGTCCTCCCTCGGCCAGGCTATACAACCCCTTCGAGGGCAGGCCTGAAGCCCCCAAGGGGAGTGAGGACAGAGGATGCCCCCAGTGGCCAGGTCAGGGGTCCCTCTACACTCTGCCCCTCATTCACAGGAGTGCTGGTGGGCGTGGTGGAGGCCTGGGATGCAGACCAGACGGAAGCCAACAACCGCATCAGCTTCAGCCTATCAGGGGGTGGTGCCAACAACTTCTTGATCCGAGGCTTGGTGCTGGGGTCTGGGCTGGCAGAGGGCCACCTCTGGCTGCCCTTGGACGTGAGCCTGGACTATGAGACACAGGACTTCTTCAATCTGACAGTGAGTGCTGAGAGCCCAGACCCCCAGGGGCGTGACGCCACAGCAAAAGTCCTCGTGAATGTGGAGGACGTGAATGACGTGCCACCCACCCTGGACTCAACCTCGCTCCGGGGCATCCGTGTGGCTGAGAATGGCTCGCAGCATGGTATAGTGGCCGAGGTGGTGGCTCAGGACAGGGACACCATGTCCCAGGTGGAGGTACAGCTTGTGAACGTCATCTGTACCAAGGCCGGGGTCGACGTGGGCAGTCTGTGCCATGGCTGGTTCTCTGTGCTGGCCAACGGCTCTGTGTTCATCCATCAGAGTGAGGTCATCGACTATGAGACCTGTGACCTGGTCACGCTGGTTGTGCGGGCCTATGACCTCACAACGGACCCCCGCTTCCAGGCCTACAGTGACAATGGTGAGGCAGCCTGGCCTGCAGGGCTCAGCAGGCTGTAACATAGGGGCTGTGGGAAAGAACTGGCGCCTGCAAGGTCTGGATTCAAATTGTGGCTCCAGCCCTTACCAGCTGTTCCACTGGGAAAGTCATGACACCTCCCCAAGCTTTAGTAGCCCCATCTATCAAGTGGAGCTGGGTAGTAGGTTGGCTGTGAAGATTAAATGAGAATATATATGTAAAGCATTTCATGCAGTGTTTGGCACATAGTAAACACTTAATTAATGCTATTATGTTGTGAGGCAGCGTAAAAGAAAGAGCACACTTCAGAGCCACATGTGCACTCAGATCCCACCTCTGACACCAAGTAGCAATAACAATCATATTAACAGCTAGCGTATATTGAATCCTTACTACAGCCAAGATCTATGCCAGGTACCTTGCAAGCATTTCTTCATTTTATTCCCACACAATCCATGTGGTAGGTGGTCCCTATCCATTTTTATAGATGAGGAAACTGAGGCAGTTCAATAATCTAGATTACACAGCTAGTAAGTGTCAGAATAATGTTATGGTCGGGTGGGACATACCTGGGTTGGGCTCAGTCTTGGCCCACTGCTCTTGCTGTGTGACTTTGGACAAGTTGCTTCTCCTCTCTGAGGTCTGGGGAGGATGCTCCCTCCTACGAAGGCCAGAGGAGACTGAGTCAGCATCCTGAGTCAGGAGCAGGGGAGGGGACTGAGCATGGGTGATGCATGGGAGGGAGGCTGCTAGGAGCAAGACTGAGGATGAGACTTTCTGGGTCAGGTCTTCGCTTAGACACCAAGACCAGCCAACATTTCCCCCCTAGGAAGCCTCCCCATCACCATCGAGGATGTGAATGACAATGCACCCTACTTTGTGCCTGAGAATAAGACTTTTGGTAAGCAGCAAGGCCCTCCCTCCCCACCCACACTGTACTCTGCCAGGACTACTTTTGGGCAACTCCCACAGATGCTCCTCAGACCCCAGGTGTGCACTTAGAAAGGGAAGAAGGCCTCCAACCCTGCCTCTCCCTCAGGGTTTCAACAGGAGGGGAGACCTGAGTTTTCACCCCAGCTCTGTCCCAACTCACATCTGACCCTGGGCCAGGCCCTCCTTCTCTGGGCCTCAGTTTCCCCATCTGCACAATGAGAGGTGGAGGACCTGCTAACTAACGGCTTAGGGGTAGTTGTAATGGGGGGTCTCTGGTGGTAGAGAGGTTAACGGCAGGTTTGGTGGGGTGAGCCCTGAGCTGGGCTTACGGTCGGCACTTGGCCAATTGGGCACTGGTTCTGACCCCACTGACCTCTTCCTGTCCACACCTGTAGTGATCATCCCAGAACTTGTGATACCCAACCAGCAGGTGGCTTCTGTCCAGGTAAGTCCTTGGCTCCAAACGTTGTCATTCACATTAGCTCCAGGAGACACAGGGCCTAGGCCTTTAAGTCCTTCAGCTGCCCCCAGAATGTTTTAACACTAGAAAGAAAATCTATTGGCTCCGACATATGAAAAGAAAACCTCAGAATGGAAATGAACACCTGCTTAATTGATACGATTAAACTCCATTAACTGTTAAATGTAGTATTCATAAAAATTTCATGACCGTAAAAATCACTTGCAGTGGTTTTCTCACTACACCAGAATTCTGGAGTATTACAGAGAAACCATAGTAACGGTAAATTAAACAAGTTCCTCGTATTAAATAATTTTCAGAGCAAAGTTGTAAAAATACTTTCAATTTTTATGGCATTGTATGTGTTTATTAGAGGGTGGCAGCTATGCCATGCAGGGGGGGCGGGTAGTGTGGCCTCCCACACAGCCCTGGGGCCTGGGCCTGGCTGGGCCTCTTACTGAGCTGGGGAGCTGCCATACCTTTCTGGAACTCACTTTCCCTCCTGGACAAGGAGCTGTCAGTTCTTTGCAGTAACTCCTTAGGGTTAAGAGATGGGTTATATGTGGGCGTCACGCCCTGTGCTGAGGAAAGGGCACAGGTGTGGCGATGGATGGGCCTGGCCCTCCCCACTTAGAGCTGTGTGTGCCTGTGGGCAGGACAGGGTCTCTCTCAGAACCCCAGCGTTCTCCCATAAAAGGGGGATAGTGATTCTCCCTCTCTACGTTCTTTCTAGGCTTAAACATTCAGTTTTCCAGTCTTCAGCCAATTGCATTCTAATGTCATGAGTCTGGCCATGGCTTTGAACAATTTTCTTTAAATTGACTCCTTTTTGAAACATAAACACCAGCTTTGGCCTCATCCTGAAACGTGATGTCAGTGGACTCACAGCTCTGTGTGTTGGTTATATTCTTCTCTAAAAGGCACTAGAATGAATAAAATTGCTGTGCCCTTTCCCCCCATCATTTTGTGGTCCACTAGGGGAATTCGTACTCATGTTAGCAAGCACTGAAACGAGGGATCTAAGGGAAGGTGACTGGCACACAGTAGGTGCCCAGGAAATCTGAGTGTCCCTGAGCTTGTGTGTGTGTGTGGCAGTGGTGGGGGCGGGGGAGAGCAGGGTGGGATTTCCACACGGGAGGGACTTTGGGCAATGACCTGTTGAGCTGGGGCGTCAGAAGCAGGGACTTGTTCAAACACTGTTTGTTTAAAGCATTTGGTCAGTGGCCTGGGGAAGGCTGATAGAGGTCATGGGGACCAGCCTCCCAGGCCACCCTAGCCTCAGACTCCTGCTGGGGATGGAGGGGTGCCTGGCCTGGCCTGGTCCGCAGTTGTTGTTCGCCCTTGCTCCTAGGCCAGAGACAATGACTCAGGGAACAATGGGGCCATCCTGTTCTCCATCCTCCAAGTGGATTTCATCGCTAAGGATGGGGCCGTGATCCCTTTCCAGGGCTTCTTCCATGTCTCCACTTCCTTGGAGGCCAGCGTGTTCATTGGCAACATTGAGTAACTGTGGGCAGCCCCTGGATGGGGTGGGGGGAGCCAAGCAGGGCCTCAAGGCAGTGAGTTCCTCATCCTGGGAGGTGTACCAGGAGGTTCCAAGGAGACTTCAGCTTGGGTTTCAGGACTGAGCTCTGCTCTCCTACCTTCCATAGGCTGGTGACCAACCTTGATTCTACTCTCCAAGGAACTTACCAAGTGACCGTCAAGGCCCAGGACAGGCCATCTGAGGGTCCTGCCCAGGAAGCCAAAATCACCCTAAATGTGAGTGTCGGGTTCTGCCTTCAGTTCCTAGTGCCCTCTGCCAACCCCTGGGTCCCTTGTGCCTCATCTTCCCCCTACCCTCTTTCTGTAGCTCTTCACTGTGGACCAGAGTTACCGTGTGAGGCTGCAGTTCTCCATGAGCAAGGAGGAGGTGGGCGCCAACACGGAAGAGATTAAGGCGTAGGTCTGGGGAGCTGGGAGGGGGCTGTAGGGTAAAACACGGCCTGGGAGCCTGGTCCCTGACAGAAACCTGGATGGCATATCTCTTAACCCTGTCCCTGACCCACACTTGACCTTGTCCTTGTCTTTTTTTTAAATTAATTTTTATTGGAGTATGGTTGCTTTACAATGTTGTGTTAGCCTCCACTGCACAACAAAATGAATCAGCCATACACATACAGATATCCCCTCCCTTTTGGACTTCCCTCTCATTTAGGTTACCACAGTACATTAGGTAGTGTCCTTGTCTTTGACCCTGTACCTGTACCTGTACTTGCACTTCCTTTCTGCCTGTCCCCAGAAGCCTATGGTTGCCTGGGCAAAGACAGGCCTAAATAGGGCTGCCATGTACAGTTGCAAAGGCTGTGCATTGCACAAGGGCACTCTGCTTGCTAAACTGGAAACCCAGTCCCAGAGGAAGGGGCATCCTTGTCTAATTTGCACAGAAGTGCAACTTGCTTAGCCAATGGAGCTATCCAGAGGTGGTGCCCCTCACACAATCCCTAATTCCACTGGCAGAGCCCTGGCCACAGGCCTGGGCTAAGGCCCCTACCCCAGCCCTCTGTGACACCTGCCCCCTTTGCAGGGCTCTTGTCCAGGCGACCAGGACTACTGTCTACATTGTGAACATTCAGGACGTAGAATCCATGGCTCGGTGAGTGCCCACAGGACCGGTGGTTGGGGCGAAGAAGAGAGGACCAGCAGTAGGAGGGGCCTGCCTGTCTGGTGGTTCTGCGCTGTTGGCTTCACCTCTGCCCCATTCCAGGGCCCGAGCCCGTTCCTACCTCGATGCCTACTTTGTCTTCTCAAATGGGTCAGCCTTGACCCTTGATCAGCTGAGTGTGTGAGTGGGGCTGCCCTTGGGGTGGGCAGGAGGGTGAGCAGGAAGCCTGGGGGATGCCAACGTCCCTCGGGCCTGAGCGGGGCTCTGTGGCCAGGACGATCCGGAATGACCAGGACTCCCTGACCAAGCTGCTGCAGCTGGGGCTGGTGGTGCTGGTGAGTGCCGGCAGGGTGGAGGTAACAGCGGGGGTGAGGAGGGGGGTGTTGACCCTACATCCTCCCCCATCACAATCCTTCTTCTCCAGGGCTCCCAGGGGAGCCAGGAGTCAGAGTTGCCAGACACGCTCCATAACACCATCATAGGATTGGGAGTGGCTTTGCTGCTGGTCATCGTGATCATGACCACGGTCCTCGTGTGTACCCAGAAGAGGTGCTGCTCCCATCACCCCCTGTGTCTTCAACCTTGCCTCTCCCACCACCCAAGATATCTGAGGGGTAGAAAGACCTGGGGTTTAGGTGTCAGGTACATCTGTATTCAATCCCAGGTGACCCGTTATGACCTCTTGGGTACGTTAAACTCCCCTCCCCAAGCCTCAGTTTCCTCAGTTGCAGAATGGGCATGACACTAGATTCCTCAAAGCATTCAAGGGAACCATGCGCATCTCATACCGAGCAAGCTGTCTGGCACATACTATATGTTTAATAAATGCTGCTTCTTTTTACCTTTCCAATACATATGAAGCCAGTAGCCACATCTGGGTTTGATTCTAGGCTTTGCCACTGGTCAGCTGCGTGTTCTTCAGCAAATCATTTCCCTTCTCTGGTTCTTCCTTGTACCCTCTGTAAAATGGAGCTAACACTCCCACCTGCCAGGGTTGTTGTGAAGTCACACTCTCAGGGCCTGCACTGGGCACACAGTGGGTGTGCAGGGAAAATAGTGATGCCCCCCCGCCATGTTCCCCCAGCTACCACCGGAAACTTCGGGCTATGAAGGCTTCCAAGGAGGCCCGGAAGACAGCGGCGGGGGTGATGCCCCCAGTCTCTGCCATCCCCGGGACTAACGTGTACAACACTGAGCGGTAAGTGGGGGTCGAAGGATGGGTAAGAGGCCCCATGGAGTGGTTGAGGCCCATGGTCGCTTGACTGGGCCTTCTTTCCAGTGCCAATCCCGTGCTGAACCTCCCCACCAAGGACCTGGGCTTCGAGTCCCAGTCTTCCTCCAGTGACTTGGACCACGTCAGGTGAGCAGTGCTGGTTGTAGTGGTAGTCATGGTGGTGGTAATGGTGATGGTGACAGTGATGGTGGTGATGGTGATGATGGTGATGGTGATGGTGCTGATGGTGATGGTGGTAGTGGTGATGGTGATGGTGGTGGTGATGGTGGTGGTGGTGATGATGGTGGTGATGGCAGTGGTGGTAATGGTGATGGTGGTGGTGGTGGTGGTAGTGGTGACAGTGATGGTGGTGGTAATGGTGATGGTGGTGATGGTGGTAGTGGTGACAGTGATGGTGGTGGTAATGGTGGTGGTGGTGATGATGGTGGTGATGGCAATGGTGGTAATGGTGGTGGTGATGGTAGTGGTGGTGAGGTGGTAGTCGAGGTAGTGATGGTGATGGTGGTGGTGATGGCAGGGGTAGCTGTTGGTCAGAGACAGGGAGGGCTGGGCCTGCCAACTCTCTGAGCTCCATTATCTCCCTTTCAGCCTCAACTCCCTGGATGACAACTCTGTGGATCTGGAAAATAGCAGGCAGGAAATCAAGGCAAGATGGGGGATGAGCTGGTGCCTGGGGCTTCTGACTTGGGGCTCTTCTCTGAAGGGGTGGGTTTCAGGACAGAGCTCGAGGGACCTCCTGCTGCCATGGGTGTGTCTGCATCTGGCCCTGGGAAACCCCACGGCTTTGGAATGGGGCCCGATCCTTGCTCCTCTACTCATTAACTGTGACCCTGGGTGGGTGAATTCTTCCCTCTGGTTCTCAGTTTTCTCATCTATAAATGGGGATCAGAACACCAAATATGCAGGACTTCTGTGAGGATGAAATAAGAGTGGGTATGAAAACGATCTGGCATAAAACGAGTGGTCAGGAATCTGGTTCCCTCCCTTTATATCCTTTATATAAAAGCTGGTGGGGCGGGGGGAGGAGATCCAGAGATGAACATAATCTAGCCAGGGAGCAAAGGTAGGCTCAGATGAACAACAATACCATCATTTATTCAATAGGTTAGTTGGTTCAGTTAGACCAAGCATTTGTGCAGCCTGGGCTGCTGACTGAAATCACGTGGGGAGCTCTTTAGACCTGAAGATGCCAGGTCACAGCTCAGAGATTCTGATCAGATAGCTGGGGTGGGCCTGGGCAGGAAGGTGCTGCTAAAGCTTCTGGGGTTCTAATGTGCAGGCAGGAGTGAGAACCACGAAAGTAGGAGAGTAGATCAGAGGGCTGAATGGGGGATGGGACGCCAGAACCAGAAGGAACTACCCTCTCCTTCCCACTCTGAAAACCACCACTGGAGTAGAAGCTCTAAGACCCACTGAGCTTTTATAGTCTGCGGTTCTGTGTGTGTGTGTGTGTGTGTGTGTGTGTGTGTGTGTGCGTGCGCGCGCGCATGCGTGCGTAGGGGTGGATATCCACCCACCATTCACCTTATCCACCCTACTTTGGGTCCTGCCCTCAGCCGGGCCCTGCCCTTCCAGGGGGTCCCTTGCTGTTCCTCATGAGTCAGGACTTATTTTCCCTTGAGGACCCCTTACTTGGAAAGATTTGGTCAACCAAAGCCTCTCGTGGGTGTTAAAATATCAGAATGCTGCCCAGGGACCTGGCTGTAACATGGAGGCCTCCAAATGGACCCCCAAGGATGGGGATCATCAATGGTGGTCCAGGCTGCCAGGCAGTGCAGGAGGCCTCTGGGTGGATGGCTCACCTCTGGTTCAAGATGGTTTGGGGCAAAAACTCCAATAAACATATCTGGGGGGAACTGAGGCAGAAGGGAACAGTCTTGTGGGCTGGAGCTTGTGACCCAGCAGGTAGGCCCTGGTGGAGGCCAAAGCTGACCCCCAGAGGGGAGTGGGGTCAGAAACCCCAGCAGTGGGGCTGGACCTGTGGGCTGAGGAGGTTCAGGGAGCTCTGAGAGTCTGGAAAGGGAGAGGGGGCCAGGCCGCTAAGAGTCTTCAAAGCCAAGAAAGAGCCAATCCTGCAATGGCAGGGGGTTGTTCAGTTTCTGAGAAGCTGCCCGAGGCTCCACCCCAACTCCTGCAGTGGTAGGTGGGCCTTGGGGTCTCTGGGTGGGGAACGCAGGTGGGGCTTCCTTCCACAGATCCCTTGGTGCCCTGACTCACCTAAGACTTCCGTAAATGTTTGTGTGGAAGGTCTGTGAGATCTGAGGGCCCATCCAATCCAAACTTTTCAAGCAACCAAGGCCAGGGAGGGGTGCTGAGCTGCCCAAGGTCAGCAAGCTTGCAAGGCCAGGGCAGCCCAGAACCCAGGTATCCTGTCTCCCGGGCCAGGCTGCACTTCCTGGGCTGTACTGTGCCAACTGCTCCCACTGGGGATCTGTGTAGAGGGCTCTGGGAAGCTCAGGCACAACGTTTAGTCCCTCCTGGGGCCCCTCATGTGTTCCACTGTTTACCAGGGACTGGAACAGTCCCAGTCTGGACAAAGCCCTTAGTGTGCCCTGGGGAGGGTGGAGGTGGTGGAGGCTCTGTCCCCGTGGGTGTCTATGTGGTGGAGTAGCTGAGTCTTGGGGCCTGGCTGGTCCACAGGAGGGATTCTTGTGAGGGTGTGACACATCACATGGGGAGGGGTAAGAGGAAAGGCAGGAGACGAGAGAGTGTGTGCCATGATGGCCTGCGGGCGGGATCCTGGGTGTGACATGTCCCTCTGGGGTGGCAGAAGGACCTGCCAAACTCAACCAGGAGCAGCGCTGAGCCATGGACAGGCTTTAGAGCCAGCAAGACCAGCGGTCCAAACACCGCTCTGTCCCTTCCTGGCCAGAGAGCGCTCCGAGCCTCAATTTCCACATCTGTAAAGTGGGGGACATGATCCCTCCCTTGGGGGTCCTGTGGGTACCTCAGCTGATGGATGGTTGCGCCCAGCATGGTGCCTGCCATGAGGTACAGGTGACAGGAACTGTGCTGGACTGGCTCCTTGGCACAAGACACAGGGCCTGGCATCGTTCAGGACTGGGCAGAACACCCAAAGGCCACCATGTCCATGGGTGGGCAAAGGCCAGAGTAGACCCCCTAGGCCCTTCCCTTCACCTGAGCCCATCTGTACCACCAGTATCCATGGCCCCCTCTGGGACAGGGTCAGGAAACTGAGGCCCCAGCCAAGGAGCCATCTGGTCGTGGGCTTGGAGGGCCACCCACTCTCCTAAGGACTGGGGAGATCACCCCATCTTGGCCCCGGCCTCACACCTCCCCTCCCTCTTCCCACAGGAGGAGCCCCTGCACAGTCTGATGGGGCCGGATCCAGAGCCCCTGAACAGAGTGCTGTCAGGAATGAAGGTGGGCACACGTGGACAGCAGAAGGAGGAGCTGGCCTTCACCAACACTGGCCTGAATACCACAGACGTGTGATGGGGGCCCTGCCACAGGACCCTGGCCACAGAGCCCCACATGGGCCCCCACTCTTCTGGGTCACCTTGGAAGAGCCTTGTTATCCCCAAATTATACCTACCCCTCCCTGAACATAATAAGATATCATGTTGCTCCACCCCCGTCTGCTTGTAGCCAATCACAGCTGACAAGAGTTGGGGGAGTATTTTATTACCAATGTATATATTGTGACAGTTTGTAGCCAAAAACCGCGGCTGGAGGGGTGGGACACGGGAACTGAGTTGTCACAAGGGACTTGTGGGGCTCACAGCACTGGGGGACCGAGGGCTGGAGAGGGTGGTCTTTCAGGGACTACTGTGGTTGTAGAATGAGCTCTCCATCCTGCCCCCAATACCCAAGACCAGTTGTCACCCAGGCTGTCTGTGAGCCTCTGACTCTGATCCCCGGACCTGTCTGAGCCCTCTCCCCTTTCTGTGACTCAGCTGCGCCCCCAGGGCACTCCTGCAGCTGCCTTTGGCCTGTCTGCGAATTGTGGACCAGTGTCCAGTGGGGGTGGGGATAGGGTTGGGGATTGGGCCAGATGAGGGGGAGACAGGAACTGGGGACAACTACCAGCATGCAAGAGATGCCCAGGCCATGGGGCCAGCCCGCTGCATGGACATGCACTCGCATACACCCGGGGCCTTGCACATCGGGGGGTCTCACATGTCAATCCTCGCACACTTGGGGTTTTTGTACACAGTCTCTCCCGTTCTGGGGACCTGGCCGCCGCTGGAGACCACAGTGCACCAGTCTGGACATCTCAGGAGCCTGCCTCAGCTCTCAGGGCTGGGAGCGTGGGTGCTGAGCGGGTCCCCAGAGGTTGCCCAGTGTGACCGGGAGGGGGCGGAACTGAGGGCTGTGAGGGGACAGTGGGGTGTCAGGGCTGGGTTCGTGGGCTCATGACCACGAGGGAGCCGGGTAGAGGGCGTTCATTTGTGTGTTTAGGAGGGGAGGGGGCTGGAAAGACAAGATAAGACCCTAGAGGCTGCCCGCCCCTCGGAGGCCTGTCACGCGTCGAGGGGATCCCTTCTAGGGGTCTGGGGTCAAGAAGGGAGCCTGAGAAGGTTGGAAACCCGGGCGTACAAAAGGGGAGCAGATCACTCGGCCGTGGGTCCGGCCCGTGAGCAGCACCGCGGCCGGCGCACACTCTGCAGCAGCGCGCGGAAGAGGCCGGGTGGGCGCTTCGCTGCGCCCTCTGGGGGCGCGGTGCGCACGGAGCCCGCACGGCCCGGGCCCTGACGCGCAGCGGGCGGCGGCGCGGGCGCCCCTTGGCGGCCGTGCTCCTCGATCTGTCGCTCCAGATGCTTCTGGATGGCCATGCCCAGTACCTCCACCTCCATGGCGGCGCCGTACACCTCCCACGTCATGCCCTTTTCGTCCCAGCTCACGTCGCGCACCGGCTCAGCGGCCTCTGGGGGCGCCACGGCGGCTGCCAGTGCGGAGCCCGGCCGCACCCGCACTTCGGGGAAGGCGGGCGGCGCGGCGGCCTGCGGCGTCATGGGCTCCGTGGCCACGGAGCGCGTCTCAGCGGCGCCCAGTGACACCTGTAGGCCCGCGTCCCGGCGAGAGGGCGGCCTGGGCGCGGGGCTGGGTGCGCGCGGCGCCGCCTGGAAGCTGAAGGCCGAGCCGCCCCCGCCGTCCTGCGGAGACATGGGGCTCACGGCCACCGACACACAGGCCTGCGAGCCCGCCTGCGTGCCCGCGTCCTCGCGTGGCGGCGTGGCGCTCGCCTCCCACGACGGCGCCTTGGTGAAGTTGTCGCGAGTTCGCGGCCCTGGCGACGGCGCTACGGCCTCCAGGCCCGGGTTTCTCTCGGCCATAGTGGCCGCCGGGTCCTTCTGGCCAAGGCTGCAGGCCTCGGAGCTGGGCAGTGGCGCTGGCTCCACGCGACCCCCGCTATCCGCGGGGTAAGAAGCGGAGCCGCAGGGTTTGTCATCTGCCTGCCTGGAGGAGGAGGCCTCCGCCTTCTCCAGGGTCAGGTGGGCCTGCTTCCCCGAGGATGGGGGTTCCCCTTTTCCCTGAGGCGCAGAGTCAGTCTTCCCCAGGGCTACAGGCTCCAACTTCCCAGAGACAATAGAGGATCCAGGATCCCCCTTCTCCGAGGTCAGCGGCTTCTCCTGCAAAGATTTAGCCTCTGCTTTTCCTGATGAGGTGGTGCCCTCCTGCCCAGGGGCCCTTGTTTCTGCTTTGCCCTCAGACTTGGGTTCTGCTTTCCCTGAAGCCCTGGGATCCACCTTCGTGGAGTTCATAGGATTGCCCTTCTCTAGAGGCAGAGGATCCACCTTTCCCTCTGGGACAGCTTCTGCTTTTCCCGAGGATGCCTGGACTGTTTTTCCTAGGGTCGTGGGGGCCACCTTTCCTGCAGACTCGGAGTTCATGTCTCCAGGGGGAACAGTTTCTGCCTTTCCCTTGCACACAGGGTCCACTTTACCCAAGGTCGGGGGATCAGCCTTCCCTGAGGCCATGAGACCCACCTTTCCAGGGGCCACAGGACCTGACATTTCTGAAGATAGTGGATCTGCTTTTCCTCCAGTCACTGCCTCAGTTTTTACAGAGGATGGGGGACCCGCTGGGCCTGAGGACACAGGGTCTATCTTTCCTGATGATTCAGGATTCACTTTTCCAGAAGATGATGTTTTTGTATTTCCCACAGAAATGGGATCCCCCTTTCTGGAGGACACTGGGTCCTCCTTTCTTGAGGATGCAGTTTCTGTCTTTCCCACAGACATCAGTTCTGCCTGTCCAGGAGAAAAGGGCTCTGGCTTTCCTGAGGACACAGGATCCACTTTTCCCAAAGAAACTGGACCCGTCTTGCCTGAAGACACAGGGTCCATGTTTTTCAAAGATGTAGGATCCATCTTTCCTGAAAACATGGGATCCACCTGTCCAGTAGACATGGTTTTTGTCATTCTCATAGACATGGACTCTTGCTTTCCTGAGGAGGCAGGATCCATCTTTCCCAGGAACTGAGGGTCCTCTTTTGTAGAGGACACGGTTTCTGCATTAACCATAGATGCAGGCTCTGTCATCCCTAAGTGAGTAGGATCCACCCTTCCAGATGACCCCAGAGCCACTGTTCCAGGGGATACAGGCTTGATTTTGCCTGATGACCCTGGAGTCAGCATACCCAAGGACCCGGGATCTGTCTTTCCTACAGATGCAGAATCCGTGTTTTCCAAGGACATGGGATCCACCTTTTCAGATAGCTCAGGATCTCTCTTTCCCAAGGATACAAGATCTGTCTTTCCTGCAGATGCAGGACCCACCTCTTCTGAGGACACTTGAAGGTCTTTTCCTGAATACCTGGGCTCCTCCTTTTTTGGGAATGCAGGATCCACTTTGCCCAAGGATACAGGATACTCCTTCCTTGCAGACATTGTATCCACCTTGCTGGAGCACTCAGGATCTACCTTTCCCAATGATCCAGGATCCTCCTTTTCTGGGGTCACAGGATCCATCCTTCCAGAAGCCACAGGCTCCGTCTTTCCTGTAAACATGGGATCTGCCTTTCTCAAGGACCCGGCATCTTCTTTTCCTATGGAAATGGAATCTGCCTGCTTTGAAGACTTGGAATCCATCTTCTGTAATAACGTAGGATTTCTGTTTTCTGAGGGTGAAGGGTCAGTTTTCACTGAGGACACAGGCTCTGGCTTCCCAGAGAAGGTGGTTTCTGGTGTCCCTGAGATCAAGGCTCCATGTGTCCCTAATGTCTCCTTGGCGGCTGCCTCTTGGGGAGGGATGCAGGTCAGGGAGGGGAAGGCCAAACTCCTGCCAGGGCCCTCAGAGCACGATGCCCTTTCCCCAGCCCCAGTGGGGTTGCTGTGTCCATGCCTGGGCTTTGGGCAGGGGTGTGCCTTGGGGGTGCAGGGCTGGCCTTTTGCTGGGAGGGGCAGCAGTCCCTCATGGCCGGGCTCCCAGCCCCCAGGCTCCCATCCTGTGGGCAGCAGAGGGCTGTGGGCTGGGGTCCTGGGGGGCTGGAGTCCTTTCGAAGCAGCTGGAGCCAGGCTGGGTCTTCAGCGCTGCCCAACTGCCCTCATGACCATGCTTGGGCCCCAGGTTTCTGTCTGGTTCTGAAACACAGAGAGAGCAGACTCAGACTCAGAGGGGATCCAGTGGGGAGGAGCCTCCATCTGGGCCTCCTCCTTCTCACTCTCTTTCTAGCAGGCGGGGCTTCTCACCACGTTCTCTGCCTTTGTCTGGTCCCCTCCTGCCCATAGGGTCTGGGCTAAAAACATGAACCCAACTATGTCATTCCCCTGCTTCACTGCTCCCAGTGGCCCTCTGGATAAAGGTCAGCCTTCCTAAAATGGCATTCAAGGCCCTTCACAACTTGGCCACAGTCTAACTTTTGCACTCCATCTACCATCACCCCTCCCTTATCAGCCCACCCCATGCAACATGCTACCTAGAAGTTATGCTTTTCTCCTTTAGGCCATGGGTCACAAATTCTGATGCCATAGGAGCCAGGTAGGTAATTTAATTGAGGGAAACAAACTGGGTACAGAACAGTAGGGAGTGGTGGGGACTAAGGCAAAGTGGAGAGCACATGCCCTGTCTTAAGGGGGAGCCATACTCCATCAGCCAAGTACTGCCCTGGAGAAATGCATCTTAGTAGTATCAGTCAGAAGTGGGAAATATAGAAGTTTACTGTAAAATATCCCAATTAATTCAAGATTAAAAAAAAAAAAACAGTATGTGGCCCAAACAAAATATGTCTGCAGATCACCAGTTTATGTCTGTGTAGGCCCTGGGGAGATGGGAATGGTTTACAGTCAAGGAAAGGACACAGTCTGAAATGTGTGTTTTCAAAGGTTGCTCAGGGATGGTGTGGAGGCTGGAGGGGAGGGGCTGGCCAATCATTTATTCAATCTCTCATTCATCTAATTCTTCATTCGTTTACCCAGCCCCTTCTCTGCGACAGTCTAGATGAGATACGGTACAGCGAAGGTTGTGGGAATGAAGAGTTGGCAGGATTGAGAGGTCTGAGGGAAACTAACAGGAACCAGCTGGCGGTAAGAGGTGATGGTGGGGGTGGCCTGCAGGATGCTGGCTAGGGTGGCGGGTGCTGGACGACAGATCCGGGAAAAGGGGGAGTTGCATTTTGGACAAGCTGAGTGTGTGGTGCCTGGGGGATATCAGGGAGAGGGTCTGGCAGGCAGCTGGATCTGCATGCAACTCTGTTTTATTATACACTCAGCGGCCAAAGCAAGCAGAGTTCCCAATTCCCCCCAGACCTCTTCCTCCTGCCATCTTCTCCAAAGCCATATTGCTGGTGCTCAGGCCAATATCCCTTGACTTTTCCTCATACCCGGCATCCCATCATCAGCAAAACATAATGGATCTACCTTCAAAATATATCGAGAATTTGGCCACTACCCTGAGCCAAACCTGCACCTTCTCCTACCTGGATTATCCTTGCTTTTTCCTTCACCCCATATAGTTTTTTCTCAACACAGGAACCAGAGGGATCTTAGTAAAACTCAAGGTAGATCATGTCCCTCCTTTGCCCAGAACCATGCAATGTCTCGCCATCTCATACAATGTAGAAGTAAACTCCTTACCATAGCCCACAAGTTCCTGCATTTTCTGGCCCCGTCACCGCTCTTGGCCTTGTCTCCTACTGCTCTCCTGTGATTACCCTGCTTCAGTCACCCTGGCTGCCCCGCTGATCCTTGAACCCACTGCCTTGGGGCCTTTGCACTCGCTGTCTCCTCTGCCTGAAATGCTTTCCTTCCCAACATCTGCATCTCCCTAAAGCTTTCCCTGACCCAACCTGTGTAAAATAGCCTCCTTCACAACACTGGCTGACGCTTTCCACCCCCCTTGCCCCGATCAGTTTTTCTTCATGGTACCTGTCTCCAGCCACCATATTGCATATGTTTGTTTATTGCTCGTGATTTGTCTCTACCATCAGAATGTCATCTCCAGAAGTGTGGGGACTTTGCTGTGTTTACTGATGTGGTCTCAGGGTTGAGAACAATGACTGGCACACAGTAAGCAAGTGGCTCCCAATAAATATTCGTTAAATGAATGACTGAATGACCTGTCTGTGATGTTAGTCCAACCATGCCACTCCTTGGCTCAACACCCTCCTTGCTTTTTCGGGGGAAGTAAATTGGTTGTAATGTTTTTGGAAGGACATTTATCAATTCATATCAGTTTACAATGCATACAGCATTTGGGCCAGCAAGCCCACCTCTGGGGTGGTCTTGAAGACAGACAAATGGTGCATTGAGAACATGGCTGGTGATGAGAAGAAAACCAGGAAGTGGGTTTGTAAAATGTGGGACAAGCACAGAGGACCTCCCCTCCCCCACAGCTGTTAGAATGTGTGGAGTGATGAGGAAAGATGCCCAAGATAAATTAAGTGAAAAAAAGCCAGAGGATAGCATGGCTAGTGGGATCCCATGCGGGTAGGCAAGGACAAGGACAAATACACATCTGTAGGTTTATTTATAAAGAGAAAATTTCTGGAAGGAAACCCATGAAACTTTTAGCAGTGATTGCCTTTGTGAAGGGAGACCAGGGATCTGGAGGTGGAAGGGACTTTTTTTGAATGCCCCTTTGCGACACTTGAATTTTGGTTGTGTGCACATATTTTTTTAAAAACAGGAAAAAAAAATAAACTTTTAATGACTCCCTGTTACTTATAGGGTCAAGTTCCAACTCTTCAATGTGCTTCTAAGCCCCTGTGTATTTACTCACCTGCTGGGCTTTATCTTTCATTATGCACTCCATCCCCCAAAGCATGTGTACACACACACACACACACACACACACACACACACACACACACACACACACGAAACCTCTTTGGGTTCAACCATGGGTTCACATTCTTTCCAATCTTGGCCTCTACACACCTTCCCGCTTGGCTCTTATTAAACTTTCAGTCCTCAGTTTAAATGCCTCCTCCTCCAGTGAGCCTTCTTTGCCTACCAGCTTCCTCAGGGTCCCTGTGGCCTCTTGTTCTGCCCCTAACCAGACTCTTGTCATTCTGCTTGTAGCCCTTTACACCTCTGGGTCCCCGCCTAGCTCTCAGGTCCCTGGATGGGGACTCAGCTGGTATTGTTCACGACTGGGTCCCCCAAGCTTTGGGCATAGGAGACTTGGGGGGATAAGGGTTATCACCAAAATGGGGGCATGGGGGGAGGGGCAGTTTGCAGACGATGGTGCAGGACTGGGTTTTGGGAAGTTGAACTGGGGTGCCTGGGGGACTTATAGGGGAGATAGCCAGGAGGCTGCTGGGAGACAGGTTTGAAACACAGGAGAGGTCTGCTGCAATTCTTCGGATCTGGTTTTCGTCAGCATAAAAATGGCAGGTGTATGGGGAGCTTGGGCTGGAACTGGAAGGAGTCACCAAGGGCTATAGGAGGTGTGCTCTGAGTCTTCACCACCCTTCCTTTCACCCCTGGTAGCTCAGCCCTGGGGTCCTCTCACACCAGCCCCTCCAACAGGCTCCCTACCCCTGGGTGAGGCATGGGTAGTAAGTTGGGACAGCTCCCTGATTTACCAGCTCTGTGACCTCAGGCCAGTCCCATCTCCTCACTGGGGACCCTAACAAACCTACCCCCTGCTCCCACAGGGCTGCAGGGAGAATAAAGATGGGGGGTGTGCACGTCTCTGCTACTTTAGGTCTGGGCTGTGTACATGCAAGGCCTGTTTTTATCTACTCAGCCTGTCAGAGCCCAGCTGTGGTCCCAGGAGGGGGCAGGGGAGGGAGGGCCAGCAGCACAGGCACAAACTGGCAAAACCTCACCCTTAGACATGCTTAACTCAGAGTGCTTAAAAAATTTTTAAGGAATTTAGTCATCAACATTTAAAAATTAGAAGGTTTCATGTAAAAATCAGATTTCTAGCTTCTCTTGGAAAACTAAAACTTGGCAATCTGAGCATGCTTCCTGCATGGCAGCAGTCAGCTGGAGCCAAGCAGTGGCTACTTCCTTAGTTAGGGGTACACTCTCCAATTAGCCACCATCTCTACCCCTCCCAGTGGTGTCCTGGACACTGAGGTTGACTGCCCGCTGCCACTGATCACTGATTTGCACCATCATTCTTCTTATAGCAGCCTTTCATGCATGCTGCCCACCTGGCCGGTAGTCACCTGAGTTTTGACCCTTGACCTAGATGCCAAGAAAGGTGGGAGGTGACCTCAAGCCCTTACTATGCTTATTATGTGCAGATCCCATACACTTTCCAGGCAGATGTTGTGTTCTTATTTTCCAGAGAAGGAAACTGAGGTTCCAAGAGGCAGGCATGGCCCAGCTGGTAACATACCCCTTCCAAAAGTCCTCCTGGAAGAGGCCGGCTTCTTAGTTCTCAGCTCACAATTCTCTGATACGGGATAAGGTTCCGGATTGGGACAGAGAGCCTGGCCAGGGAGTTAGAAAGATGTGGGGTCAAGCCCCAGCTTAGTCATTGACTTCCTACATGACTTTGGGTGAGTTTTTCCACACCCTGAACCTCCATTTCCCAATCTGTGAAATGGGGGAGAGGATGTAGCTATATTTAGTAGAGCTGGCTGAGCCCTGGGTTTAAGATCTGCCAAGATACCATTCCCAGAGGCTCTGCTGCTCACAGTTCTGCTAGACTTTTCCTGGTTCTCAAAGAAGCCTCGGTATCGGCCAGCCTCTTCTCCAAAAGGCAACTCAGGCCTGGGGCCCTACCTCCTCACCTCCCATCTCCCACTGGAACCCAGCTCCATCACTCTCCCACTGTGCGCTCAGCCCTGGACGCAGCATTCTCAGGCTCATTTTAGCACCTGGACTCCACAACAATCTCACGAGGGGGGCATTATCATCCCATTTCACAGATGACACTGAGGTCAGAGGGAGAAAAGACTTGACCAAGGGCACACAGCTGGGATGGGGGGCTCTAATTCAAAGCCTGTTTTGTCTGAATCCAAAGCCTGGTTCTTCCCACTCATATCAGCTGAGATCCTGGACACTGATGTTTGGCTCTTAAGACCCCTTTCTGCTCTTCAGGGTCATGCCAAGGGTCCTCCCAATCCCCTGGACCTAACAGGCAACAGTGTGAGGGAACGTCTAGGAAAGGAAGCAAGAGTGTCCTCCGTGCGGGAACCCGCCTTTGGGAACACCCTATGAGCAGATAAGCCTGCGCACTTCTCCCGCCCGGTTGAGGTAAAAGATTGAAATGACCCCCGGTTGCATGGGCTGGCTCACCCAGCATGCAGGAGAGCACCTAGGTGGCTTGTGGACATCTGCACCAGCTTAGGCCAGCCTGGGGAGCCAGGGCCTGGCTCCTACCTTCTGCTCAATAACTTGGTGTGCACATGTGCAGAATGCCCTGTGTCTCATGGTGGCCACTTGGACCCTGTGGGTATGCACATGTGTGGCCACATGGCCTCAGAGCCTCACTCATAGGAGAGATGGCCTGGCTATGTGCACAAGTGATTGTGCCCTGCCCCCAGGCAGAGAAGCCCCTGTGAATGCTCACTCAGGCCCAGAGACCTGACCAGCCAGTTATTTTCCCTTTAGGATTTCTTCCCTAATTGGAGCCAGGGCGCCAGGCACCTGCAAACACCTCCTCCCATGGTGATAAGACTGACAAAGGCTTGTGGTACTTCAGCAGGTGTGTGAGAAAGAGTGTGTGTGTGTGTGTTACAATCCTGGTGTGCTGTACTTCACTCTCTCATCCCTTTGTCTCCTACAATCCTCAGAGCAGCAAAGCTTCCTCCCTGGGGCTGGAGGGGAGATGGAGTCTAGCAAAGGGTGATAACCAGTCTTCCTTCCAGAAATGGCCTCCAGACCATCCGTCCGTCTATCCACAGGAAAGCAAGACTAGACATGCAGGAGTGGGTGTGTGTGTGTGGAGAGCAAGCTAAAAGTGTGTGACGGAGTGTGTGACACGCCTGCTCCGGGGTCCGGGGGTACATGAGGAATACCATGACGTGAATAGGCGCAAGCAGGCCAGAGCAGGATGGCTGCGAGTGCTTTGTGATCGGGGAGTATTGCTGAGTGTGCTGTGATAGGCAATGGCTGGTGTGAGTGTGTAGCTATGCCTGGGTGTGTACCAAAGGTGTACGGGGTGGGTGCACAGGTGACCATGTGTGTGAGTCTGATGGAATGATCAAGGGACACAGTGGGTGTAGACCTGTGGCCTCGAGCGGTGAGTGTGTGACAGTGTGTGTGATGGAGCCCCAGCGTGTAGTCCACACTGAGCGTGCGACAGCGAATGTGCTCCATGGTGCCAATAGAGCCACTCGAGCGCCGAGCTCGCTCCAGGGGGAAAATGAATCAACGCGGGCGGACCCCTCCCCGCGGTGGCGGGAAGCGTCCCCTCCCGCACCACCGCGCCAAACAAAGCGGCAGTCAGCGGCGAGGCCAGGAGCGGGGCCGGGGTCTTACAGGGTGGGCTGGCCCGCAGGGCCCCTCGGGTGCTCGACCAGGACTGCGGACCCACCCCCGCCCCGCCCCTGAGTGGAACCTGGAAATGGACACCCGCCGCCCCGGCCGCGCGCGTATATTCACCCGGGCGCACGCCAGACACACGCTGCGCACGGTGCCCAAACCCCGCCACCCAGGAGGTTCGAGGACCCTGGACAGCGGCTCTGGGGCGGCCGCGAGCCGAAGAAGGCGGTCGACACCGCCCACCTGGAGCGGGCAGCAGGTGCAGGCGCGGCGCTTACCCGGCTGTGCCGCCGTTCCGTCTCCCCGGCGCGCTGCGCTCCGACTCCCGTCACCGCCACCGCTACCGCCACCGCCACCGCCCGAGCTGCCTCGGCTGCCTCCGGCAGGGCTGGCGGGCGGACCTGCGGACTCCGCTACGCCGTCCTCCGCGCCGGCTACGCGCTCCAGCCCCGCGCCCCGCCCCGGGCATGCGCACTGGCCGACTCGCGGCCTCAGAACCCGGGAGGGGGCGGTGCCCGCAGGGTAGCAGGGTCCCAAAGGAGGGAGGGGCGCCCCTCGCCTGCCGCCCCTCACCACGGCCGCTGGGCTCCTGGGTTCCCCGCCCTCCTCGACCTGGCTCCCATTTCACAGACAGGAGTCTAAGGGGTGGAGAGGCTGCCTATTTGCTGCGCCCCTGTTGAGGGAGGGGCGCGCTGTCAGATCTCACTCAATCCGGCCCGGTGAACGCTCTCTGCTTGTTTCACCGAGGAGGAAATTGGGGCCCAGAGAGGGGAAGCCGCTTGTGCGCGGATACTCGGCCCCTGGAGCGGGACCCAGGTTTGCGCGATCTCCGAGCTCCCCCTGCGCGGAATTTCCCGCCTCCGCCTTGGCCGTACTTCCGGCCTTCTCCCCCTCACCTCGCCCCGCCTCCGCCCCCTTTGTCTCGCCTCCACCCACGCTCCCGGGAGTGGAGGGACCTGCGTGGTCGGGGGAGCGCCTTCGATTTCCCCGCTACCGGCCTCCCTAGCCGGGGTGCCCGCCCACCTTCTAGTCTGTGCAAGCCGGGTTCTCCTCCTCCTGGGTACCCTCAAGCAAATTTCTCGATTTCCCGATCTGTAAGATGGGACTAACATTAATCACCTCACAGTAAGTGGTCTCGGAAGGATGAAGGAGCCTGAAGTAGGTGTTAAGGGCCTTCCAGCTTAATCTGAATTGCCAAGGACATGAGGAATTGCTGCCCACCCTGCCTTAACTTTTCTCAGCAGAGAAATTGTCCCCTCCCCTTTGACTTCCCAGAGGAGAAAAAATGTCTGTAATTGCCAAGAGGTGATAAAGCCCTCTCGCTTGTACTGTGAAACCACCTACTAAAAATGGTAACAACTAACGTTAATATAATGCTTATTTAGGGGCAGTGTTTTTATGGTAAAGCCCGCAAGTTAACCTAACAACTAACGTTACCTTAATTTTCTTTTCCGGTTTCATCTAATTTCAATTTCCAATCACTTATAAGCAAATTAATATATGTATTATATCCCCGTTTTTCAGATAAGAAAACTGAGATACTGATGATAAATCAGTTGTCTGCGTTAGTAGTGAAGCTAACTCCTGAAACTTCAAGCTTCACCCTTACTTTCTATTCCTCTCACTTACCTGGTGAACCATAAGTCACCGTGATCGTTAAAAAATTTTTTCTTTTTTTTTTTTTTAAATCTAGATGGCAAATGAAGAAAAAAAAAAAAATCTAACGGATGACGTCTTTAGCCAGCATCCCAGGGAAGCCAATAACGGGAGCACAGAACCAATTTTCAGCACCACGGACAACACTCATGCAAGGGCGGCTTCCCCACGTCTCTGGCCCTGAAAATTGCTCATTCATTGCCACAATGGCACTTCGCTTCACAGTTTACAAACCCTATTCTACGCTCATCGTTTCATTTTACTTTCCCTACAGTCCTTCAAGGTAAACATCATCGGCTCCATGATACAGATGAAGACATCGAGGCTTGGGCAGGTTCACAAGACATGAAAAGTAGCAAGAACGTGGCTGTGATCTAAAAAGCCCCCCACACCCCCACCCCGGGGCAGGGCAAGTGCGGATGGGAGCAGGATCAGGGCATGAGTGAGGAGGCCGTAGCAGCTGCCCAGGTGAGAGGTAATGATGCCTGAACCATTGGGATGGAGAGGAGGGGCCAGATCTGATAACTATTTAGGGGTAAAGTGAACACGTCTACGTCATGGGGTGGATGTGAGTGTGAGTGGAGAGAGGATTCTGCTGCCTCTCTGAGGTTCTGCCTTGGGGAGCCAAATGGTTGGAGGACAGATACCCGATGAACCCTGGGGAAAGAAGGGACTTGTGAAACAGCCACACTGAGACATCCGAGTCCAAAACTGAGCTCTGAAGTGGCGAGGCCTGGCGACAGACCAGGGAGCTGGTGATGGAGGTCAGGAGAGGTGTGTTGGTACATGAGGGGAGAGTATAGGCCAAAATAGGGTGAGACAAGGGCCCATCCTGAGGAACATCAACATTAAGGGAAAAGGAGGCTGCAAAAGAAGAATGAGAAAAAGTGGTCTGAGAAACCAGAAGAAACCCAGGAGAGTGTGATGTCTCAGAAGCCAAAGGGAGAGAACATTCCAGAAGGAGGTCAGGGTAAACTGCATCAGGAAGGCAAGATACAGCCTGAGAGTTGTCCTCTGGACTTGAAAAAAAGATAATGGAAATTTGATGAAAGCATGGTTACTGAAGTGGTGGGGGTGGAAGCCAGACTGGGGTGGGGTGGGGCAGGGACTGATGAGGTAATGGGAGCAAGGAGGTGGAGAGGGCAAGTAGATGACTCTCAAGTTTGGGCTTGGAGGGAGAAAGGGGATCTGATAATCTCTACAGGGGCATTGGAGGCATTCAAGTCCTGATGGGAGGGGGACAGTAGAGAGGGAAAGGGAGATGCCAAGAAAGGAGATCATAATGGCTGGGCCCAGGTGCTCAGTGTGGACGGATAGGATGGGATCCAGCACCCTGGGGCAGCTCACAGACCCTGAAATGAAGATTCAGGGAATATGGTTTATTTAGGAGGTGCAGGGACACCAGCAGTGGAGTGGGAAGGTGACCCAGGAAGGGAAGGCATCCAATAAGAGGTGGTTATCAAGCCAGCTACCACAGTGGGTGAGTGAGGCTTAATCCTGCAGGAAGTCTTGGGAAAGGGGGTAAATGCACATCTCAGAATTCCCCTGGCTGAGGGCAAGGGAGCTGGTGTATTTATATCCCAGCATCTGGCAGACATTGGTGAAGAGCCAGCCCATGGGGCTGTGTGTTAATTCCCAAGCACTTCTAGCCCACAGTGCATGTGGACAAAGTGGGTTCCATAGTCCGAGGACAGCTCTTCGATAATGATGCGGGTACTGGCTGTTGGGAGTCCTACTGGTGGGCACAGAAATAGTATGGTCATCTGAGGGGATGTAGTCAGAGCTCTGGCCATGTCTGCTACATGTGCACAGTCAGGGCCTTTTTCCATCGGTGCCCTTTGCCACACTCCAACCACTCTTGTTCCACGGTGACTTGTTGATAAAAAACACGTTTAAAAATGAAAATTTTCAGACAACAAAACAAAACACCTGCCAAGGCGGAGCAGGAGCTCAAAAAGGGCACGGAGGTAGGCAGCGTGGGTTCACATTCTGACTTTGGCAGTTGCTAGCTGTGTGGCCTTGACTGAGGTCTCTCTAGGCCTCAACTTCATCATTTGTAATTCTTAGCTCTCGGAGCTCTGAGGAGGATGTAGGGAGAAAAAAATCCCCAGGGACCAAGCATAGTGTAACACTTGTGGTGGATGCCAGGGTATGGCAAGCCCAGCACTGTGTACCCTTGTCTGACCACAGGACCTCCATTTTCCTTGAGGAACCGCATCCTCACTCCAGTCCATGTGGTGGAGTGGGATGGACCCACTGCCATTTTTAGGGATGGGCAGTGACCCAGGCCTGGCCAATCACTGTGCAGTGATTAGTTCCAGGCGTAGAAGTAGAGCAAAGGACCACAGCCAGGGCAACTGGCTCTCCCACTTCCTTGGAGCTTTAGGGGGTGCTAAATTGGTGGTGTGTCTGCCTGGAGCTGCTGAGGGTCATCTTTGTCCCCACGTGGAGTGAGTCTGCCTGGGCCCGGACCGTGGCTCATTGGGTTCAGGCTCATACTGTGACAACCAACATGATTGCCCGCACCAGTGTGAGTGTGTGTGCGTGCATATCTCTGGTTGGTCTGCCTCCGTGAAGTCATATACACTCATACACACCAGAAGATAAACAAATGCCTGCAGCTCCTTGGCTGGCGCCCAGGCTGGGGGTGGAATAAACAATCCCAGTGACTTTCTGAAAAGCAAGCGTGTGTGGCAACAGGCACCATGGAGACAAGCAGACTGTACCAGAGCAGAGACAGCAGCCACCCCCCAGTGCCACCCCAGCCCCACCGCCACACACATGCAAATACACACGCACATCTCATGTTCATATCTACACATGGTTCCGCTTTCAAATCCAGGCACATCACCCTTGGGATCTGGCCCCCATTCCAGCTTTGCTTGAGACTAAAGGCCTTTGAGAAGGTCTGAGATTTCCAGTACAGTGGCATTCACAGTTTCTCACCCCTTGCGTGGACACTGGTCCTGGTCTAGGCCAAATTTCAGCAAATCATAGCTTCTAGGAAAGGTGTGTGTATGTGTGTGTGTGTGTGTGTGTGTGTGAGAGAGAGAGAGAGAGAGAGAGAGACAGAGAGGAGAGAGAGAGAGAAGGGGAGAGAGAGAGGGAGGGAGAGAAGGAGAAAGAGGCGGGAGGGTGGGCAGGATCACATGGCAGGCAATGCCATATAAACCCAACTTTCTGGAAAGTTCTCTATGCTTCAGAGGTGCACACACAACACACATTCCTCTGCTTCTTCAAGAAACACTCACCCAGACCCCTCACCCCCTGAGGCTTGTATGGACACAGCCCTGGATACAAACACTCAGATATGTATCCATCCTCATGCATGCAGGGCATAACCCAGTATCCCCTAGATGGTGGTGGTGGTGGTGGTGGTGGTGGTGGTGTACCATTTACTGACTGCCCAAGTGTTTTACAGTCATCTCTTTATATTTAACCCTTAAGAAAAAGCACCTGAGATTGATATTATTATTATTCCCATTTCACAGATAAGGCAACAAAAGTTCATAGAGGTTAAGAAACTTGCCAGGGTCACACAGAAAGTGACAAAGCTGGCAGCCAAACTCCTGCCCACACTATTAGCCCCTCTTCATTTAGTCAGATATACATGCAACAGCCATGCGTGCACAGGTGTGCGTGTGTACACAAACACACACACACAAACCCTGCCTCCTCCGTCAGTGCAGGTAACTGATGTCCATGGAGTCATTTTCCTCACCCTGACCTCCTCATATGCACCACTCCCAGACCCACACAGCACTGCCCTGATATTCATGAGAGCCCCTCGTCCAGGCATCTATGAGCACAGCCTGCTGCCCACAAAGGTCCCCTCCCCACAGCAGCTGTAGGCTCAGCTGCTGCCCAGCTGGGGGCCACCCTGGCATTTGGATGGGTGACTCAGGCTGAATCATGGCCCAGCTGCTCCTTGGCAGCCCTCTCCCCCACTCTGCCCAGAAAGCCTATTTTGAAGGCAGAGATGGGCCTTGGGTAGCGGACAGGGAGCGGGGCAGTCGGGGATGGGGACAGGGAGCATGGGCACTTGAGCAGGAGGGTCTCTGTGCCCTCCTCTACTCCTCAGTGGTCTGCAGGTGCTCTCAGGCAGCCCCTGACCACGCCCCTCATTCTGCCAGGGAAGTGGACCCTTCTGCCTGGACACAGGCAAGGGGCTCCCTCTCTGATCCCAGGGCCCACTTTGGCTCCCCTGCCCCACCTTTTGGCCCTAATAACAACAATAATAACAATATTTACTATTCTAATTGATCACTCACATGTTACAGTATTCTACAGTTTCAAAGCACTTTCTCATCAGTATTGCATTTAATTCTCTTATTAGTCCTCGAGTGGGCTAATAGCATCCTTAGGAGTGGAAATTATCATCCTTACGTTTGAGCTGAAGAAACGGAAGCTCAAAGAGATTATGTGAACTATCTAAGGTCACACAGTCGAAGTGACAGAGCCAGGAACCAAACTTAGGCTTCTTGGTCCAATCTGTGGAAGGTAAGCATTAGGGCTGGAGTTAAGCTGCAGTTGGGCACGGCAGGGCCATGGTGGGGCCACGGTTGGGGCACTGGAAGTGGCATGGGGGAGTGGCAAGGTAGGGGGCCTGCCTAGTGGCTTGGTGTGTGGCAGGATCATGACAAAATTTTTCTCTTTACCCTTCTACAACTAACAGATTATGGAATCATTTATGCTTTTAAATCTTCTTTTCCATGTTTCAGGCCAATGTCCTATGGCTAACAAGTGCAGAGCCATGGAGTTTCTACTGAGAAGTCTTGACCCAGAGGACCTTTGCTTTCCAAAGCCTTAGTTTCCTCATCTGAAAAAATGGGCCTGGGCCTCCAGTGGGGCAGGGTGTTGAGAGGCGTGAGTGCAATCATGTGCATCATGCCCTTTAGAAGCCATGAAGGACTTCACAAAAAAGGCTGTTGTTCACATTTTGTTTTATCTTTAAAAAACACCTGTGGGTACTGGGCAGAGGGCAGGTGGGCTTCTGGGAACCTGGGGGCAGTACCGAGAAGGGGAGTGGGTGACAGGTCTTCCTTCCCCCTGCCTGGGCTCGGCCTGGCCTTCCCCCACCCTCAGCCCAGAGCTGGTTTCTAGGCAACAGGATGGATGCAGGGATGGTTCGGAGGGGAGAGAGCTATAAATAGGGAAGGGAGAAAACAAAAATAAAGTTCCAGAGAAGGCTGTGGAGCCACATTACTAAGGGTGGGGTTGGGAAGACAGGGAGGGAGATGGGTGAATGGTGGGGCACAGGGACAGCCCCCATCCCTTCATCAGGAGAGAGGGCAGTTTCAGGTTACCCAGCCGGCAAAGGTCCACAGAATGCTGACATGTGTGAGGAGGGGGTCTCCGTGTGCACAGCTGAGAGGATGGGGGTGACAAGGAGGAGTCAGTTCTGGTTAGAGAACTAGGGGAAGCTCAGAAGAGGGAAGGATTTCAACAGGCAGAGTTGCAGGCAGATGTCCAGGTGAAGGAAAGAAGCAGGCTAAGGAAAGGAAGGTGTGAACCAGGTGGGGTGGGGCTGGACCCACAGATCTCAGAGGCCTGGCCAGGCGTGGCCTCGCCAACCACACACACCGTGTCCACAAAGACGCAGCAGGGCTCTTCCTGTGCTGTGATGCTCGCCCTCCCCAAATTTCCCAAGCCACTTCCTTTTCATTCAGGTTTCAGCTCTACCTCGCCTCCTTAGACGCTTGACCTGACCACGCAATTGAATGCTGGTCACCACCCTTACTGTGTCACATTCTATCACATTGCTCTGTTTTTTTTTTTTTTTTTTTTTTCCGGTACGCGGGCCTCTCACCGCCGTGGCCTCTCCCGTTGCGGAGCACAGGCTCTGGACGCGCAGGCTCAGCGGCCATGGCCCACGGGCCCAGCCGCTCCGCAGCACGTGGGATCCTCCAGGACCGGGGCACAAACCCGCCTCCCCCGCATCGGCAGGCAGACTCTCAACCACTGCACCACCAGGGAAGCCCTGCTCTGTTTTATGTTCTCCATAAAACCCAAAATTATCTTGATCCATATATTTGCTGATCCATGGACATGAGTTCTGCCAGGGCAGTGACCTGCAGGGCTGTTCCCTGCAGCCCCTTACTTCTAAGAACAGAGCAGGTAAGCAACACACACTGTCGAATGACTAAATGCACACAACGTGTGGGCAACCTCCATGTACACGTGTGAACAGAGATACACCTGCATCCATATGTTAGTGTGCACACTCAACACCCCCCCACACACACACAATCTCACTTGCAGTCTCCATGAAATTGCGCAAGCATCTGTTATCTACACTCTGCTGCCTCCACATTTTCCTGTTGTTGGTGGGTTTTGTTTGTCTCTCCTCAGAGCAAGTCCCTTTTGGAAAATTCCAAAGGAACTGGGCTTCGGAGTCAGGCTCGGGTCTGGATGTGGCCTTTGCCACTTCCCAGCAATGTGACCTAGGGCAGGTAACTCTGCCTCTCTGGCCTCCATTCTCTCATCCATAAATTGGGGCTAATAAGGAATCCTTGAGGACAGTTTCAAGTGAAATGAATGGAGGCAAGTGCTGGATGCCTGGGAGATACTGGGCACTGGGGAAATGGCTCTGTCCCTGTCCTGAGGGTGGAGCCCATGAGCTGTGTGTGCTCACACAGGCACTCACAGTCAGGAATCAGGGCTGGCATCTTCCGTTGTCACTTCTGGGCTTGTGCCTGGAATGCATTTAAAGTGACCTCTGCAGATGAGAATACTGGTCTATGAGCAGAAAATCAAGCTCAGAAAACCAGGTGTGTGGCTTGGCACCCGGGAACGAGGAATAAACCTCTTCACAAGCCAGATGGTGAACCTGGTTTGGGCATCTAAAAATGGATATCAGGTGCTGGTAGCTGGCAAGGGGTTGGCAAACTCAAATTCCTCAGAGGTCAGGCAGTTCATGAAAATGAGTGAAGTGGATGGGAGGCACACAACAGGGAGGGAAAGGGACTGTCGCCAACTGGAATCAAATGAAAAATATTTAAACCTTGTGCTAGAAAGTTAAACATCTCTACAGGCCAAATTCAACCTAAGGGCCACGAGTTTGCAATCCCTGCAGACTGTGGGTTGTAAATAATGTCTTAATTCAGCCAAAAAGGATCTGGCCATCCTGGAACCCGCACGTTGAGCCAGAGAATTGGAGCCCACCGGTTTGTTCTCCCTACACACACGTCTGTCATAAGCCTCCTACTTCCAGAAGTAAAGGCTCGTACACTGCAGGCCAAGGTGACCCGAGTGGACCCCGGTCTCCCGCAGCGTGCAAGGCCTTCTCGAGCCAGGCACCACCCCCCGCCCCGAACAACTCAGGGAAGGAGGGGGCGCTGAACACCTGGCGGTTGACTGAATACAGTAAGCTCCTTCCAGCCCTTGGGGCTGGAGGGGAGAAGCAAGGTTTGAGTGGGAAAGGAGGTCGGACCTGGCAGAGAAGGGGCTGGGTCTTCCTCAGGCAAGAATGGGGGTTATTGCGGCAAAGCAGAGCCGGGCTTCCGCATGGGTGAGTCAAGTTAGCCCGCGGCTGCGGCAAAAGAGAGCAAGAGCACTGCATCGTCGGGGGCGGGGCCTATCACAGGTTGGGGCGGGGGAACTTCTGTGCCAATCAGAGCAGTGCCTTCGCCTTGATGGAGGCGGGGCCTCTGCGCAGCAAAGCGGCATCTTCGCCCCCCTACTTCCCTGCACCGCGGCGGTGTTGGGGGCCCTCTAGTGCCAATACTCATCCGCTCAAGGCGCCTGGTCGGCTTCCCAAGATTTCTGCATACCCTTGCTCACCTCAGCTGAGGTCGCAAACTTTCGGACTCCTTTCCGGGAAGGGTGGAGCACTGGTTGCCCGAACTCTGCTTTTTTCCGTGGCAACTGCCCATTTCCCCTCCCCTGGGATGAGTTTTTCTGCGGTGAGCAGGTGTGCGCAGTGGTATGTGCGTATCAGCGTTCTCGCGGGGAAAGGTTTGAGCGAAGCAGCTTCTTCCAGTGACCGCGCTGCTGTTTTCCCAGAGCTTCATCGCGGCGCTTGTGCAACTCTGAGTGCGCGCGCTGGTCTGCACGTGTCGGCCAGCGTGCGTGCACGCTGGTCCGCGCGTGCGTGATCATCGAGGCGCCTGCGCTGCATGCGCCTTGAGCCCGCCGGCCCTGCGCCTTGGCTGCAGTGGACTTCCCTCCGCCCAGCACGCGCAGTAGGAGCTTTACTGTCCAGTAGGTGGCGCCCGAGGCCGCCTTCCCGCCTCCCAGCCCACAGCGTGGCCCAACCTGGGGGGAACCCCTCCATCCAGGTCGTCCCCCGGGGGTGCGGGGCGGGTAGGAGCTGAGGCCAGATGTGGTCAGTCTTGTACCTGGGCTGAGTGTGCCGGGCCCCAAAGAGGGGCGTGGGGCAGGCTGGGACGTGGAAGCCTGTCGGTCGTCCCCATCCGGCGCCCAGCCCAGCCCAGCCCTGCCCGTGCGGCGCCTGCTACAGACAGATTGGCTTTATTCATGGACACCCGGGGGGCGGCCGGGCCCGCCCGCCCGGGACACGCTCACACGGGGGTGGGGGACTCTCCATGCCACAATCACGACACACGACGCCCGCGCTCGGACCGGGCCGGCTGGGGGAGGGGCGTGGCACAGCCTGGCTCCTGGTTTTGGTTAAAAAAAAAAGGTTCTTGGGGTCGATGTGGGAATGCGGGTGTGGGGGGGTTCTGGGGCTGCCCGGAGCCCCTCAGAGAGCCTCTATCGGGGGTGGCGAGGAGCCGCTGCTTTCCGACTCGTTTAAAAACACATCGAACATGCTACATCCGCGCAGACACTGGATGGGATGGGATGGGGTGGGGAGGGGGCAACATAGGTGGGGCGAGGCTACCAGCCGTGGCCGCAGCCCCGGCCCTGTCCACGCCCCAGGGTTGGTCGCGGGCAGGTGAGACAGACAGACTCTAACACAGGCTCCGAGGGGGCGCCTCGGAGCGAAGGAAGATCTCGTGTTTTAAGGGGAAGGGGTAGAAGGACAACCCTGGCTCTGGGAGGCGGGGCACAGGACAGGGAAGGGATTGTGCTGCTGATGGGGGGCCGTCCTGGGCCCTTACGCCTCTGGCTCATACTCCCGATACTCCTCCTGCATCAGAGGGATGGGGGTGGAGTGGAGAAGAGCAAAAGAGGAAGGGGTTGGAGACCAAGTGGCCAGGCCCGGCCCAGAGACCCCTACCCCTCAAGGAGGAATAGTGCATGTCCCTCTCCCTGGGCAGAAGAGAAACCTGGAAGTTGGGGACATCTGGGATGTTCTGGGCAGGGGTGCCTGGCGCCCAGTGCTAGGCCCCATCTGTCCTCCCTCCCTGTTGCCACCTCTGGTGTCTGGGTTCTAGAAAAGGGGGGCTTGAAGCTCCCAGGCCTAACCTTATCCTGCCAGGAACCTCCCACCCCAGCTGGGGATGCCCAAAGCCCCACCCAGCCTTGACACCCCTCACCTGGGGCGGTTCCTCATAACTCTCCCCTTCTGGCTCCATCAGGGGCTCAATCAGCGGCTCCTCTGCAGCTTCCTGGGCCACTTCCTCTGGCTGCAGGCAGAGAAGAGACAGTGCCCATGAGACCAGCTGGTGATGCCCCTCAAATTCCTACCTTGGGAAGCTTTTGGTTGTTGGGGGAAGGCTAGGTTTTTTTGGCAATGCAACCAGAATTTTTAATTAAATTGTTTATTTGGAGTGCCTTGGAAGTGGGATGGAGGAGTGAAATTCCTCCAATTATGGCTTGAAGCTGGGGGTGGCGAGGGGGAGAGGGCTCTCCATACCCCTCTCCCCAGCACGTGGCAGCCTCCTGTGCTCCCATCATATGGACTGGGTGGGATGGGGAGATAGATGGCACACTCAGTCACCCATTTATCCCTACCCTCTTTGTGTCAGCTCTGTGAGGGGGTGCGTATCAGGTCCCCAGAGATAACCCTGGAGGGAGATGGAGGCTCAGGGACAGGGCTGAGCAGGGGCTCTGAGCCATTCCCCTGCCACTTTCCACCCATCCCTCCCCCAGGGCCCTGTGTGGCCTGGTTTCTTCAGCTGTTGCTATTTTAAGATAAGCTGGAAGCGACAGCTCATGGTGTTGCTTGGATGTGTGAGCTAAGACTCTCCCCTCCCCACTGCATCTGCTGTCCAGACCGGTGCAGACCAGCAGGCACGCAAATAGGGGGCTGCCAGACACATGGTCAGTCCCCTGTGGGCGAGCACATGTATGTGCACAAACATGGGACTGAGCTGACTGCACACGTGGGCACTCACAGTAACCTGAGGTCCAGGCACGGCTGCACAAGGCCACGTGTGGGGGAACCTGTAGGCAAGGGGCACCCCACCTCCCCCACTTCCACATGTAACCACTGTCCCTCCCTACTGGACAGAGGTGAGAATCTTGGGACCCTGGAGGGCTGGCACCTCTACACTCCAGTTGCTCCGGCTCCATCCAGGCAGCTTCAGCTCCTTCACATTACCTGTCATGGGCCCTGTGGGCACATGAGTTTACACTCCTGGCCTGGCTCACTCCCCAGTTACAGGTGGGTCCATCAAGGCCCAGGAGGGGGGAAGTGTTAGTTTGCCCAAAGTCACCCAGCTATGACCAGAACCCAGGAAAGAAACAGACTATTAAGAATCCTAGCTCTGCACATTATTGGGAAACAAATGTCCAACAACGGTAGAATGGATGTGTGCTCTGTCATCCTATCACACAGTGGTTACTTCACCTCAAGGATGGGGAACCACAGTGCACACCACAGCATAGTTGACTCTCACACTTACTGATGAATGAAAGAAGCCAGGTACAGAAGAGCGTGTGCTCTAGGATAACATTTCTGTGAAGCTGAAAAACACCCAACTTATTTGTGGTGATAGAAGTCAGGAAGCAATTAGCTGTGTGGGGGGAGACAGGGCCAGGACAAAGGTGAGGAGAGTCAGGTGCCTGGGGTACAAAGGAGACCCTGGAATAAGCATCCTCCCTTAAATTTTGTGCCCCAGATACCTCACTTCTCTCACCCTACTCTTGGCCCCGGGAGTAGGGACTGGGAGGAGGTGTAAGGGAGGCTTCCAAGGGGCTGATGTTCTGTGTCTTGATCTGGGTGCTGGTTACTTGGGGAGAGTTGAATTTGTGAAAATTTCATGGAGCTGCGTGCTTTCTGCATGAATGCTGTACTTCAATAAAAAGTTCACTTAAAAACCATCCTAGCCTGGCCATTCACTACCTCTTTGGCATTAGGTAAGTCATTTTACCTCTGATCTCAGCTGCCTCGGGTGGGAAATGGGATGGTGTCTCTGCTTTGTATGCATATGGGGAGGCTTCTATGATAACGTATGTGAGCAGACTGGGAGGTAGAGACAGAAACTTGCGCCCCCAGCTTGCATGGGCTCTCCATGGGCCAGTGGCCCCAAAGGCCTGGCTTTGGATTGTAAGTCTATGATCTTGAGCTCCCTTGAGAGAGGAGGATTGAAGTGTCAACAAGTGCTGGTAAGAGGAAGGCAGCCTGAGAGAAATGGTTCTGTGCAAGGCCCCCACCAAGCCTTGAGCTGAGAGCTCAGGCCCAGACCTGCCTTCTCTGCATCCCAGCTCTCAGCGCTGGGCCTGGCCCTATGTTGGCACCAAGGGACTACAGTGACATGAACCTGAGCTTATCCTCCCAACCACCTTCTCAGGGGGGCAGTCAGGATTTGTGATCTTGGGCAAGTCATTTTACCTCTCTGAGCCTCAGTTCCTTCATCTGTAAAATGGGCTAATTGTGATGCCTTCTTTACAGGGATGTTGTGAAGATTCAATGAGTGACTCCACATACAATATCTAGAACAGTGCCTACCCACACAAGAGATCAGTGAATGGGAGCAATCACTGGAAACATAAGGATAAGAAATGGGAAGTCACACAGCTGATAAAGTGCAGAGACAGGACTTGAACCAGAGCTTGAGTCAAGTCCCAGCTTTCAGACAGGGGAAGGAACCAACTGTGCAAAATGTCTGGAGTGGAGGGTGCTGTGGGATCTCCTCAGCATGGATACCCTCATGCTGAATGCACTCTGATCTCCTGATCACGCTGAAGAAAGCCCCACCCCCACAGAGGTGGAGTCTGCACTTACACGTGGACAACACAGAGCACCCCATGGGAGGCGTGTCTCTACAGACATCATATAGACCCACAGAGTGCACTGTCCTAGCACACCTATGGTGACACAAGACCTTGGGGGTGCACACAGGCTGACCATGTGATCGTGGGGCCATCATCTCTTACTGAGCACTCACTATGCCATCCAGGGTTTTTACATCAGTAGTTCTCAAAGTGTGATCCCTGGACCTGCAGCATCAATATCACCCAGGTACTTGTTAAACATGCAAATTCTCGAGCCCCACAGACCTGCTGAATCAGAAATTCTAGGGGTGGGACCAACAGTCTGTATTTTAACCTGGCCTCCTGGTGATCTAATGCACACTTAAGTTTTTGAGAACCTCTGAGCTACATTATCTCTAATCTACCTAAAAGTCCTCTTGTGCTCATCTCCCCTCTTAGAGGCAAAGAATCAGGCTCAGAGACATGATGGGACCTGCTCAGGGTCACACAGGAAGTAGTGGAGTTAGGATTCAGATCCAGCTCTGTGGCGCTCCAGAGCTCACAGCTCTCACCCTACAGCATGTCCTAATGAGGTATCTGACTTCCTGCACACGTGGGTAGCCGCCACCACTTGCCTGGGGTAACATGTCTGCACAAATGTGTGACACACAGTTCACCCCTCCCCATGGCCCACTTCTGCTCATGCCTGCCTCAGGGCCTTTGCACGTGTTCTTCTTACTGCCTGAAATATACTTTCCACATGGCTTGCCTCATCCCTTGGGTGTCAGCTCTAAGGTCACCTCCTCAGAGAAGCCTTCCCAACTTAAAGTAGCCCCCTCACCCCTTGACTGTCTATCTCCTCACCCTTGTCTTTTCTTCATAGCACATACCCCTGTCTGAAACCATCTTGCTTACTGGTTAGCTTTTTACTATATCTTCTCCCACTAGAGTGTCAGCTCCATGAACGTAGGAACCTATTCTGTCATAACCCCTAGAACAATCCCTCTCTAGCATGAATACTTGTTGACTGAAAAGACATGAGTGAACAATCAGTGACATATGTGGATGAGGCCAAAAGTAGTCCAGATGACTCTCACAATCAGGATACATGTATCCAGCCAGATCTGGGTCACAGTCACGGGGAGTGCCATGCCCGTACACAGCTTCATGCAGACTCATTCTGAGCTGCGTCTAGCAGGGCCCTGCAGAACGTGAGGCAAGGTGGCTTGTGCCCCAGGCTGGCTGGGGGAGCAGGGAGCCTGGTGGCAGGTTTATGGGTGTGCCTGGCACGTGTGTGTGTGTGTGTGTGTGTGTGTGTTGTGTGTTTGTGTTGGAAGGATAGCTCACCTTCAGATCGGTGGGAAATTCCTCCTTCTTCACCAGGCCTGTGGCTGCTGCGATATTCCCAGCCCCAGAGAACACAGCTCCTCCCAGATGAGATGCCTGCTCCTTGGTTTTCTCAGCCACTGCGTCAGGGAGGGGGTTGGGGACCAGGGTGAAGCAGGCATAGATGCCACCCTCCTCCATAGTGTCCCAGGGCCTGCCTTCCCATGGAGCACACCCCCAGGAAGCCTTAGGGGTGCCCTCTTCCACCACCCCTCCCCCGCAGTCTCTGGGGGCCAGCCAGATCCCAGGCCAGGGTGAGGACACAGGGCTGAGCAGGGCTGGGCCGGTACCTGAGGCCACTCCTTGTACAACCCCCTCTCGGGTCTTGCTTCCTATGGGGACAAAAATGAGCACACATAAGGGCTCTGAGCCAAGGGAACAGACTCCAGCAAGCACAGTGGTTACAGAGTGGGCAGAGGGACCCAGTCAGCAGTGGGCATCCTGGCCGTTCACTGCCTCCTTGGGCTCCCAAATCCCACAAGTGCCCCCCATGCCTATATCCTCAGGACTTCCAGTTCTCCCCACTCTCTGTCCCCTACCACCCCCACCTGATATGATATCCACACCTCTGGTGGATGTTGCCTGAGCGCCAGCACTGGGAAAGCACTCTACCTGCGCCGGTTCATTTAATCCTCTGCCCAGGATGGGAGCAGATGGGGGTGGAAGGGGGGTGGAACTGGGGGCGGGGAAAAAAGGCTCTGTATTTGGAAAGGTGCCCCTGGTGCCCCTGATGCATAACTGCCCACATCCTACCCGAGGACACTCACATCCCAACATTCCTCGCTCCATTTCTTCTAAAGACCCTCTTCTAACTAGAGTGCAAATCCCTCCTTCTGGCCAAAGTTGGGAGAGTCTTAGATGCAGAATGGGTGTATAAGGGTGACGTGAAGATGGTGACTGACACCCATGGCATTGGCTGGGTCTTTCCAGGAGGGTAGCGACTGGGAAAGGCAAGACATCCTAACCTGAGGTGGTGGGGGGTGGATGCCCTCAGGGGAGTGGGCTGTCTCCCATCCTGAGGATTTGGCAACCCAGACAACAACTGACGGAGCCAGAAACGGGTGTCTGGGCCAGCTGAGGCTGGCAGGAGGAGGGTGCAAGAAGACAGGATTCTCAGGGCTAAGTCCAGTTAGACCCAGAGACTGGCAGGGGTCAGGGGTTGTGCATGCACATCCATTTATTCCTCCCACAAATGCTTGTTGGCACCTGCTCTGATTCAGGTTCCAGGCCAATGGCTCACTGTCAGATGGAGGAAAGAGAAGAGCAGAGTTGGTGCCCTGGACCTCAAGCAGTGGGGAGAGGACTTCCAGCCTCCAGGGGGTGCGTGATGGGGGAGGGGGCACTGCCTGGGTCTTGACAAATGGGGAGCAGGTGGATATGCAGAAAGGAGGCTGAGGAGGGTGTTCCAGGCACAGGGAACCATGTGGGCAAGGCATAGAGAGGTGTGTTTTCAGGGCCTGAGCGGAGCACATCAACGGGGTCTGTGTGCTCGAAGCAATGGAAACTTAGGCAGGGCCACAAAGCACGTTGAATGCTAGGCTACAGGGAGCTGAGGCTTTGATGAGTAAGAACCGGGGGTCATCAGGAGTTCCTGGTCAGGGGGAGGAGTAGGAGGTGCCCATCTAAGGGGAAAGGGAGGGGCCGAGTCTTTTAGCAAGGACACAGTGTCAGGGGTGCCAGGGGTCCACAGGAGTGAAAGGGCTGAGGGAGAAGGGAGGAGGGAAGAGGGAGGCCAGAGCTGGGGTCCAGCAGGTGTGGGCTCAAGCCTTCTCCCAGTCTCCATCACCTCTGCCCTAGCTCCAACCACTCTCATCTGGCAACTATGTTACCACCCAGCAGGCCTCCCTGCAATTTGTTCTGTCCCCAGAGGACTGAGGGACTTTCCATACTGAAGTCAGATCCTGTCGGTCCCTGGCTTACAGTCTATCATGGCAATTATAATAATGCTTTGCCCGGGCCTGCAGGGGCCACTCATGAACTGGCTCTTGCCCACCTTTCTGATCTCATTTCCTACCACTTCTTTCTGCCCTCTGCTCTCGAATCCAGTATCCTTCGGCCCATTCCAGGGCCTTTGCACCTGCTTTTCTGCACCCCCTTCCCAACCTCCTTATTCTTCGGGCTCAGCTCAGATGTTACCCTCTTTGTTTACCCTACCAAAGTGGCCCCCACCCCAGCCACTGGATGTCAAATCCCACTACTGGAATACTTGGCATCACTATCAGGCGAGCCGGCACCTACCAGCACATAGTAGGTGGTCAATAAGTATTTTTCGAATTATCACAACTCCAAGTCTGCCAAAACCCTGGGCAAGTTAACCAGCCCTCTACAGCCTGAATAGGAGATAATTCTACGGACCGCACAAGTTAAGCCCTGAATCAGCAGACAGAATTCAATCAGTTTCTTGCCTCCCTTTATGCAAATGATCCTGCAGGCTCCCTCTTTTTTCCCACTTAGGGTGAGACATTTTAACCACTTGGCCTTTCTCCTGATGACAGCTGTCAGCTGCAAGGAGGGTGCACCCAGAGGAGAGATGCCAGTGGTGGAACTGCTGGGAGGAGGGAGACCCAGAGAGCGATTCAGAGGTGGAAGTAGCTGGAGAGGAGGGCTAGGAGGGAGCCCCAACAATACTGGGGGGAGCACAGCAAGGGGAGGGGGCATTTTGGAGCCCATAAAGCTTGGCTCAAACTCCAGCTTCGCGTTTTATCAGCTGTGACCTTGACCAAGATAGTTAAACCTCTGGGAAGCCCCAGTTTCCCCGGTCTGTGGATGGGTAGGGAGCATTAAATGAGGTAATAGATGTTATGGATGTATTTCACAGGGTACTTGGCAGAGAGTAAGGGCTCAGCACCAGGTAACTATTAATAATGGGAAGAATAAGGAAAAGAAGGCTGTCTCCTTTGATCCCCGCATTGGTCCCTGGACTTTCAGCTGAACCCCACCCTCACCAATCTTTCCCCCATTCCCCCTCCGGTCAGTCTCATCACTGGCCCAGGTTCCATCACTGGCTATGCCTTCAGTGACCCCTGCTGACCCGGCCCCATCTGCTGACTCATATTCTCCTGCCCAGACCCCCCACTCCCTCCTTCTAAGGACCTCGGCTCCACTCCCTGCACCAAAGGACACCAAACCCCTGCACCCCGGAAGCCCCGCCCCTCGCCCACCAACGTAGAGGACACCCTCCTTGGTCTTCTCCGCGGCCTCGGTGACCCCCTGCTTGGTTTTCTCCGCGGCGGCCACGACGCCCTCCTTGGCCATGGACAGGCCCTTCATGAACACGTCCATCCTGGCGGCCTGAGGAGGGCGAACACACGGGCACGGATGTGCTGGCCCCGCATTCTCATCCCAGCCCTTCCGGAGGGACGCTGGTGTCCCCTCCCCTCCCTCCTGAGACCGAAGGCGCCCTTCCGGGTCCGGAACCCCCTCCCGCCTTACCCCCTCCCCAGCGCTAGGCCACAGGGCCGCAGCGAGTCCTAGCGTCCTTGAAACCGGGGACGCAGGAGAGGCCACCGCCTCGGTTATCCGGGGCCCTGCAACCTGCAGCCCCGCGGAACCGGAGTGCTGGGCAAGGCGCGAAGCCCCGGGGTCTGTCTGTACACACACGACAGAGTCACACGGCCATGCACACAAACATACTCCATGGACACGCTCACGTGCACACACAGGACATGCAGGCGTTCAAAAGCGCACGGACACTCTGACACACAGGGGGCACACGGCCGCGGACGCACGTCCACACGGCCACCCAGGCAGTTGCAGACACCGAGCAACAGAGACACATATCCCGGGGCGCACACTGACACGCACCCATCGGCGTCCTCTTTCCATTCTCCAGCCTCTTCCCCATCCCATCCAGTTCCCTCTCCATTCCCAGCCCTTTCCTCAGCCCGGGTGCCCGGAGCGCGGCCGCCTCACCTGGATGCGGGTTCCGGTCTGGGGATGGAGCTGCGGTTGCGGCTGCGGCTGCAGCAGCGGCAGGCGGATGCAGGGGCTCGGCTAGGATGGGCTGGGGTGGGCTCGGGGCCGATGGGGGATCGGGCCGTGGCCAGGCGCTCAGTTTGGTCTGCAGCAGGCGGGGCGTGAGTCCTGAGCCGGGGCGCAGTAGTGCCCTGGCCTTGGGTGCGTCGCCAGCCACCTCTCGCTCCTAGCGCCCTGCTCGCTCGCGCGCTTCTGCTCTGGCTGGGGCGCTGCGGCAGCTCTGAGCTCAGCGCCCCCACTGGCGGCCGCGCCACCCCTCGGCCTGACTGACAGGGGGCGGGGAGGGTGACATCTCCGCGGAGCCCGCTAGCCTCACGGGGCGGGCCCGGGACACGCCGCTGGGGAACCCGGAGCGTCGTCAGACTCAAGTCCTGCTCCCAAGAGTCTAGTCTGGTGAGGGAGAAAATGCGGCGTGCTGAGTAGGGACGTGCAGTTGGTTTTAGAGTTCAGACCTGTTTGGATCTCAGCTGTGGTTTTATTAACTGTGGGACCTTGGGCTACTCAGCTCTCCTTTCTGAATGTCAATTTCCTCTTCTGTAAAATACGGATGGTTCATTCAATGAACGATTATTGAGCGCTTAGGTGCCAGGCAGGTTTGAGGCTGGAGACAGTGGAAAAGGAAAACAAGGTCCCTTGCTCTTCGAAGTTTACAGTGGTGAGTTTCTGCGTGTGCAGAGATGGGTCACAGGACAGAAAATAAACGTCAACACTTAAACCAAACAAGGTTATTTCAGCTTCTGAGAAGTGTCATGAAGATGATGAAATGGAGATGAACCAGAGTTACTAGAGGAGGGGCACTTGAGACCAACTGGTCAGGGGAGGCCTTTGTGAGAAGGTGAATGGGAGCAGAGACCCCAGAGAGGCGCCAAGGCCAGGATGCTTGAGAGCAAGATCCATAGGGAGGGAACTGCAAGTGCAAAGGCCCTGAGGCAGGACTGTGCTTGGGAACAGATAAAAGACTGAAGAACCAGGAGGGAGGGAGAAGGAGGTGGACATGATCCTTTTTAGTGTGGTTATGGTCTGGATTGTCAAAATGGCCATAGAGTGCCAGGCACACATAGGTCCTTAGTTGGTATATGACAGAATTATGCCCAAAAAGCTGTGGTATCCCAGAGGAAGGGGACTCTGACAGCTCAAGGGAGTCAGGGAAGGCTGTACAGAGGAGGTGACATCAGAGCTGGGCCATGTGTGATTTCATCTGGCAGACAAGGGAGGAAGGGAATATTAGGCTGTGGACATAGCATGGGCAAAGGCACTGTCGTTGGAAATGCAGGGTGTGTGAGAGGGCAATCAGGAACCAGACTACGCAGGGCCTGGAAAAAAAAATGTTCCCAGATTGCCGGTAGAGCTGCAAATTGTCACATGCTTTTTGGAAGGTGATTTGGAAACATTTACCAAAGACATAAATGCATGCTCCTTTGGAGCCAACAGTTCCTCTTCCGGGAATTCATCCCTTGGATCTCTACTCATACAAGCACACAAAGACATTTGTGCAAGGATGTTCACTGCAGCCTGGTTTATTGTAGCAAAAAACTGAAAATAATCTAAATGTCCCTCTGTAGAGGACTGGCTAGTTAATTGTGATTCATCCACTCAGTGTGACTCTGTACTGCCATTAGAAAGGATGGGCTAGACCCATGTGTACTGATATAGGAGTGTGACAAGACATGGTGTGAGGTGAGAGAAGTAAGGTGCCAAACTGTAATGTGTGGAGCTAGGCAATTAAAAAAAATTATTTTATTGAAGTATAGTTGATTTACAATGTGTTAATTTCCATTGCACAGCAAAGTGATTCAGTTATACATATATATATAGATATATATATACACATTCTTCTTCATATTCTTTTTCATTATGGTTTATCACAGGATATTGAATATAGTTCCCTGTGCTATACAGTAGGACTTTGTTGTTTATCCATTCTATATATAATAGTTTGCATCTGCTAACCCCAAACTCCCAATCCATCCCTCCCTCACCCCCTGCCCCCTTGGCAACCACAAGTCTGTTCTCTATGTCTGTGAGTCTGTTTCTTTTTCATAGATAAGTTCATTTGTGTTATATTTTAGATTCCACACGTGAGTGATATCATATGGTATTTGTCTTTCTCTTTCTGACTTTACTTCGTATGATAATCTCCTAGTCCATCCATGTTGCTGCAAACAGCACTATTTCATTCTTTTTTATGGCTGAGTAATATTCCACTGTATACATGTACTACATCTTCTTTGTCCATTCATCTGTCAATGGACATTTAGGTTGTTTCCATGTCTTGGCTATTGTAAATAGTGCTGCTATGAACATTGGGGTGCATGTATCTTTTCGAATTATAGTTTTCTCCCACTATATGCCTAGGAATGGAATTGCCGGATCATATGGCAACTCTATTTTTAGTTTTTTGAGGAAGATCCATACTGTTTTCCAGAGTGGCTGCACCAGTTTACATTCCCACTGACAGTGTAGGAGGGTTCCCTTTTCTTGTGGAGCTAGTCAATTTTGATACAAGGAAAATACATACATTCACACAGTTATATATAGACACCTTATATATAAATATAGACATCTGGATATACAAAGAACACACCTGCAAGGACTTCCAAAACACTGTTAACAGTAGTTGCCCCTGGCAAATGGAATTGAGAGAACTCAGGGAGAGAAGCTTGTACATTTCATTACCTTCCTTCTTGTGCTGTTTGATTACTTTTCCTTGAATAGTATTTTACTTGTGTAATTTTAAAAGCTGGCATGGGGAACAGCATGGCCTCTCATCACTGAAACTGTCTCCTTCTTATGTCTGGGGGATCCCGCACCTTATGAGGCAGAGCCCATCTCCCCACTCCAGGAGCTGACGATGCTTTCCCAGCTTTCCTTGCTGCCAGGAAATGTGACCTCAGCCCCAGACTTGGAACCTGAACCTAGTGCCAGGAAGAAGCAGGGAAGGAGGAGAGTGCTCTGGTGAAGACAGGTGGTGGTGATGGTGGTGGCAGTTCCTGCCAGGGACCAGGGGCAGCACTGCTTTTGGAAGCATCAGTCACCAATAGGGCAAGCTGTACTGTCTGTACTCAGCTGTAGCATCTGGGGAGTCTTCCTGGGACTGCTTGACAATGTGATTTGGCCATCATTCCAGGCTGCATGGTCTCCAAGGGGACTCTGGCTTTCCAGGAGAGTTTCTGAGCTTCCCACTAATGGATAATAAACTCCTTATCTGTTTAAATAAGCCAGAAGTGATGTTTATAACTCTTGACTAAGATCCCCTGAATGTCAGATGAGGAAGGACCAAACAGTAGGGAGGAGAGAGGAGGAAGAGAGAAAGAAGACCATACGAAGGGTGTCTGTACTCCCTATTTTAGGAATTGGGAAGTCACTGAAGGATTTTAAGTACAAAAGAGACCTAAATGAGACTTGCATTTTATGGGGCCCAAATGGAGGTGGGTTGGAGGGGGACACTGCTAGAATCAGCAAGAGCAGTGAGGAGGCTGGGTCAGAATCCACTGGAGGAATGATGAAGCCTGAACCAGGGAAGCCTCGGTGAGGCTGGAACAGGACTGGAGGGGAGACATGAGCACCACTGAGGACATAACTTATTAGATGTTGGGGAGGAGGGAGTGAGATGAGTTCAGGAAGATTGCCAGGTTTCTGGCTTGGACAATGGGGTGAGTGATGCTGCTGCAAAATGAAATAGGCATTGAGGGGGTGGGGCAGCTTTGGGGAGTGATGGTGAGTTTGTCTGGGGCACACCAAATGTGCAGGACGAGGAGTCCAGATGAGAGTTGGACATCTGAGCCCAGAGCTCAGGAAGTCACTCCAGGCTGGCTTCAGGTATCGATTTGGGCCATGGTATAGTGGGAAATCTTTAATACATGGCTTTCTAAGCAGGGAAGCACCTTGATTTGTAGAGTTTGCCCATACCCGTGGTGTAAATTCTCCTGCTGTGGTTGATTTCAAGCTGTCACTGTGATGTCTCTGAGCATTTCCACCATTCAGATAAAATAGATAAAAAATAATCTTAAAAGCATAGATAATAGTAAAATAACTAGGAAGTTATGTTTTGAGTGTTTATTATCTTTGTTTTGAACATATTTATATAATCATAAATTTATATAACTTAATTTTTAATAATGGCCTTAACACCTGGCTCACAAAATTCCTGAAACTTTGTTCTCAGGAGCTGGTCCAAGCCAGCCCAGTACACCATTGGATTTGTAGTCATCTGCATAGAGGTGGTGGCTGGAGGATGCAATTGCCCAGGGGAACAGGTAGAGTTAAAAGAATGGAGGGACCAGAACGGAATCCTGATTTACTGCAAACTTCCTGAGTTCCAGAGCCCAGGGAAAGCCTGATAAGGAGCAGCACAGAGAGGAGGAGAAACTGGAGAGAGCGGTGACAGGGAAACCAAGGGATTAGAGGACAAAATGTTACAGGGAAGCCAAAGCAATGAGTAGTAAAGAATCCTCGAATGGTCAGCAAGCAGTCTGTGGGGGAGTTTAACAGAAGCAATAGGAGGTGCTGGGAGTCCACGAGGGAAGAGGTACCTAGGGAAAGCCTCCAGAAGAAAGTGACATTCAAGCTGGGTTTTTTTTTTTTTTTTTTTTTCAAGCTGGGTTTTGAAAGATGAGAAAGACCTTACAAGTGGTGGTGAACTTTCCCAGCAGATGATCCAGCAGGTGGAAAAGTCCAGAGTGTAGAGGGAACAGAAAACAGGTTGAAATCTGAATCAGGTGGGAAGTTCATTTGGCTGCTAATCAGAAGCTTCGGCAAAGCAGGTGTTTATTCTTTCACTTAAAGAAGTCGTGCTACTGCAGTAGGCAGTCCATAGTTGGTGTGATGACTTCACAGTCCTCAGGGACCCAGAATCCTACCTTCCTGTTCTACCATTCTCAGTACCTGGATTCGACCTTCAAGGCCCCTTCAACGCCCAGGGTGGCTGCTTCAGTTCCAGCCATCATGTCTATGTAGAAAGCAGGAGGAAGGGAAGTAGGCTAAAAAGAGTACCTGCCAGTTTTCTGTCTCTTTCTTAAGGAGTTTTCCCAGAAGCCAACAATTTCTGTCTACTTCTCATTGGCTACACCTAGCTGCAGGGAGGCTGGAAAACTCTGGTCATCTTGCTGGGCTTATGACTTCCTAGAATCAAAGTATGAGAAGGGGAGAATGGTTACTGGTGAGCCACAAGCAGCTCTGTCACCCCTCCCAAAGTTTTGCCCCCAACTTATTATTTTTAAAAACTTCAAACATAAAGAAAAGTTGCAAACATAATACAATGAACAAAACCTTCAGAAAAGTTGCAATATTAGCACAATGAATACCCAAATATCCTCAACTACATTTGCTACATCTTTGTTTCTCTCTCTGCATATGTGCTGTCTCCAGAAGAAGGTGGCATGGTTACTGGGCCACTACTTCCTAGCACAATGGATTCTTTACCCCATGTCACATGGCCAGCCCCCCTATAGGGCATAGGATGGCAGAGCACAGGCCCCTGTGTCTCTTTCTGGCCAGGCCCTAAACCTGTGAGTTCTCGGGGCCCTCTCTTTGTTTCTGTTCTCTCTCCACACTGGAAAATGGGCCGCTCCACTCCTCTCTTTTCTCTCCCCTTCTTAAGAGTGTACCAAGGAGCACAGCTATTGAAGCTTCTGGAGAGGAAAGGCTGGGAGAGTGTGAAGAAGGGTTTGGGAGAAAATCCCAGCTGGAGCAGCAGGTGCTCTCTTAAGAGAATCCTAGGGATCCTAGCTTTGCCTGGGTTCTGCAAAAATCCAGAAGTGTCTTTATAACTCTGAGTGTGGTGCCTGACAGTGTGATTGAACATTTACCAACATTATTGCTGTCCGGGTCTCAGGATGGGGAGGAAGACAGGCAGGCGGGATTGGGGTGCTAAGAACAGAGCGGGGGTGGGTGGGTGATACTGAGTGAACACCTGTGTGCCAGGCACTACATCATTAAGCCCTAAAATCAATCCCTTAAAGCAGGCACTTTCATTCCCACTTGACTGATGAAAGAACTGACACCCAGAGAGGGAAAGTCATGTAACGGGTCATTGGCCTCTATTCTTTTCAGTCGGTTTTTCCTGAGTGCCTACTCTGTTCCAGGTACTGTTCTAGGTACTGGAGATTCAGCAGAAAACAAGATGCATGAAGTCCTTGCTCTTCTAGAACTTACTATTCTAGAAGGAGGCAGCAGACAATTAACAAATGAACTAGTGACCAAATAAAATGCCTTAGATTGTGTCCCTTTTGTCAAAATCAGTGACATTCACCTCGCTAAATCTAATGGTCAATTCTCCCACGTGACTCTGATTTCTGGGTCCTTGCTCTGAGCCAGGCCCTGCTCCAGGAACTGGAGAACAGAGTCGTGAGTAAAAGAGGCCCTGGGGACCTTATATTCTAGTACCAGAAAGCAGATGATGAGTAAAATAAATAAGTAAAATATAGGGTGTGTCAGGAGGTGATAAGTGCTTGGAGGGAAAGCGAAGAAGAGAAAGAGCATGGGGGTGCTGGGGTGAGGCTGAGGTTTTGACCAGTTAAATGCAGTGGGCAGGGAAGCCTGGCCTGAGGTAGGAATTGAGGGAGCGGCCAGAGTAAAGTCCTAAGGCAGGCGTGGGCCTGGCACATTTGAAGACCTGCAAGGCGGCCAGTGGGTGGAGTGAGTGAGGGGTGGAGAGTAGCGGGGAGGGAAGGCTGAGAGCTGGTGGGACCTTACAGACCCTTGTAGTGTGAGCTCAGGAGTGATGTGATCTAACTTTCCTTTTTAAAGATTGCTGTGTAGGGAGTAGATTGTTCTTGGGCCAGGGTGGAAGCTGGGACCGGTTTGGATGCCATCACCATAGTACAGGGAAGGTGACAGTCCGTTTGGGCTAGGGTGGTGGCAATGGAGATGGAGAGAAGCAGCTGGATCCTGGATATTTTGAAGGTAGAGCTGAAGATGGGTTACAAGAGAGGAGTCAGGACCAGTCCAGAATTTTTGGCTGAGCAGGTGGAAGGATGGAGAAGATTGTGGGAGGAGCAGGTCTGGGGACAGGGGAAAGTCAGGAATTCAGCTTTGGATGCAATAAGCCTGAGCCAGATGCACATTAGATACCCAGGTGGAGCTGTGGGCAGGCAGCTGGATGTGCTCTTTGGGATTTCAGATTGGGGCCACAGGTGCACCATACTCGTCACATTCAATGCCCGAGACTGGGTGAGACCGTGAAACAGCAAGTGTTGACAGATCAACATCTGTCAACACTTAGTCCTGGGGCCTTCCAAAGCAAAGAGGAGGAACCATCAGCTTTGTTCACATCTTTAACCCCCATCGCCTAAAACAGTGCCTGGCACAAAGTAACTGCTAGGTCAGTATTTTTTGAATGAATGAATGAATGAGTGAGTGGTGCTAAGTGCTAAGAAGGAAATAAAATGGATGCTGAGTTAAAGAGTATATGGGGGACTTCCCTGGTGGCACAGTGGTTAAGAATCCACCTGCCAGTGCAGCGGACATGGGTTCGATCCCTGGTCCAGAAGATCCCACATGCCATGGAGCAACTAAACCCATGCGCCACAACTACTAAGCCTGCGCTCTACAGCCCGCGAGTCACAACTACTGAAGCCCGCGTGCCCTAAAGCCCGTGCGCAACTACTGAGCCCATGTGCCGCAACTACTGAAGCTCGCGCGCCTAGAACCCACGCTCCGCAACAAGAGAAGCCACCACAATGAGAAGCCTGTGCGCCACAACAAAGAGTAGCCCCCGCTTGCCACAACTAGAGAAAGCCTGCACGCAGCAATGAAGACTCAATGCAGCCCAAAAAGAAAATAAAATAAAGTACATGGGGGAGAGTGGTCTACTTTAGATAGAGTGGTCAGGGAAGATCTCTTTGAGAAGGTGGAATGAGTCAAGCCCTGAAGGACAGGGAGAAGTCAGTCATATAAAGAGTTGGGGAGAGATGTCAAGTGCAAAGTCCCTGAGGCAGGAATGAGACTGGCCTCTTGGAGGATCAGCCCTGTAAGCCTGGATCGTGCAGGAACTTGCAGTCCCAGAACCTAGACTTTGGATCACATCCTGGGTATCCTGGAGAGGTTTAAAGAGAGGAGTTAAGTGATCAGACTGACTGTTTAAATAATCCCTCTGAGCCACGTGGAAGATGTTTTGTAGGGAGGCAGGAGTGGAAGCAAGGAGAGTGTTAGGAGAGAAAAGGCAGTGGCCCAGGCCAGAGATGGCGATGCTTGCTGAGGTGAGGGAGGGAGAGTAATGGGCAGATTCGAGATATTTTAGGAACAGAATGGCAGGATTGGGATTCAAGAGCCTCTACTTGTTCAACCCCACTGTGAAAATGTCCTCCACAGATAGACTTGGAAGGGCCTGGGGTAGGGACCAGAACCCCATAGGGCTGGGGGGGGGGTTCCTCCTGGGGTCTCTTCATAGTCACCCAACGCCAGACTCCAGGGGCTGCCCCACGCTGGAAGACGTGGAAGATGGTGGGAAGGGCTGCTGTGGCTGCTAGGATCATCCCATGCCAGGCTCTGGGCCAGGACTCTAAGGCAGCTAAAACCATGTCCGGCACTTGGAGAGGGTCCTTTTACCCCTTTTTCTCCATCAGATCTGGATTCATGATCTCTCCCCAAGCCTGGCCCTCCTCCAATGCTTCTCCTGTCCAAAATTCTTCAACATTCCTCCCACTGAGAGGTGGGATTGTGTCCCTGTTGTTGAATGTGGGCCCTGGGACTCAAAAAGAGTACACTGGACATAAAGCTGTGCCAGGTTTCAGGCTGAGGCCTTAAGAAATTGGCAGCTTCTGCCTCTCATCTCTTGGGACATTGGTTATAAGAACCCAGCCACAATGCTGTGAGGAAGCCAAGTGGTCACATGGAGACGCTACATAGAACTGTCCCAGCTGACACCCCAGTTGAGGTTCCATCTGTCAGCCAGCAAAGACCGCCCCACTGTGAGTGAGAAGATAGCCCCAGCCCCAGCCTGTAAGCCACTCCAATCGATAGGGCTTTGGAGTAGAGATGGGCCATCCCTATCGAGTGCTACCCAAATTGCAGTTCTGTGAGCAAAATAAATGATTATTGTAGTTTTAGGCCACTCTGTTTGGGGTGGTTTGTTATGCAGCAACAGGGAGCTGGGACTTCATGCCCACCTCTCCAGAGCCTATCCACAACCAAGCACTACTGAGTCTTCCTTCTAAATACATGTTCTCTTCATCTTCCCTGCCACCCCATTTGTGACCTGGACAGCTACGTCAGCATCCAAGTAGATCTCCTCCCACTCGCTCTTAATTGCTCAGGGTCTGTTTCCTGCACAGCAGCCAGAGAACTTGCTAGAAAGCCCATCTGATTACCTCCCCAGCCCCTCTGTACCCACTTGAAGCACCCAATGGCTCTCCACTCTCCTAAGATCAAGACTCACCCCCCTTGCCCCCTTTAGGCATCAGCGACAGTGGTGGTCTTTCTTCTCTTCCTCCAGTACCTCACGGGCCCTTTGCCCCAGAGCCTCTGCACGTGCTGCTTCCACTCCCCGAGATGCCCTCCTCCACCTACCTAGTTAATGCTTGCTCAAATGTCACCTCTTCTGTGAACTGCCTCTGAGTCGGTGGTTCTTGAAACGGGGTCTCTGACCAGCATCATCAGGGAACTTGTTAGAAATGCCAATTCTCAGGCCCAAGCCCTGTGCTAAGGCATCAGAAATTGGGAGGCAGGGCCCAGTGGTCCGTGTTTAACAAGCCCTGCAGGTGATTCTGATCCATGCTCTTGAGAAGCCCTGCTCTAAAGCCCTCAGCGCAGGTCATGGATTTTGTCTTCTCCCATCTGTGAATTCCTCTCCTTCACAGGTCTGCATTTATGATGACACAGGTCTTTGTGAGATTACCTGATGCCTGGCTCCCCTGATAGACCAGAGCACAGGGGACACTCATCTTCTGCTCCTCACTGCCTCCTAGGCCTAGGCCTGGCACACCCTGGAGCTTAGGGATGTGGGTTGAACAGATATTAACTGTCGGCCTCCAGGTGGTCATGGGCTTCTCTGGCTGTGGGGTAGGGGAAGGGACTGGTCCCTTACAGAGCTGGGACCCTCAAAGTGGACAAGGGGAGGGTGAAAAACCTTAAGAAGTTTGGGGAGCGTTCAGGCCCTGAAGAAAAGGCTGCTGTTCAGAAGGCAGGGAAAGGGTCTCCCCAGCCAGAGCTTTCCCTCCCTCCCTCACCTCCCCAGTCCCTCCTCCACCCTGGGGTAGCCCTCAGCTGACTGCTATTGACCACTGAGCCAGGCCTTGTTTTGTGGGCTTTACGTGTTTTATATCATTTAATACCTAAGCTTCTGCGTTGTGTATCATTAACATTCCCATTTTATAGAGAGGGAAACTGAGACTCAGTGAGGTTCAGGTACTTGGCTGAGGTCAGGGCAGGGAGGACTTGAACCCAGGCTGTATGACAGGTGCACTGGCCCTCGCCATCCATGCCCAGGTGGAGAACACTCAGATGGCCCAGGAGGTAGGAAGCAGGAGTGCAGTGGGCCGGCAGGCCTGTGTGGAACCTTACTTGCTCTTCCCTAAGGCAGCGTCCGCTGTAGCAGATTGGGAGAAGGAGGCCTCAGTGTTGCCAGACCTCTCTAAAATTTCAAGAGCAACCAAAAATGTGGATTTTTTATATCCTCCTTGTTTCTAAATAATCACATTAGAAAGAAAACCCTTAGGTGCTTCCAGAGACCAGATAAATGCCTGTGTCAGATGACATTGATGGTGAAATCGAGGGGGTGAATAACAGCAGAGCCAAAAAGGAGACACCACAATGTGTGTATAAGGTCTCGGACCTGGCCCTGCCCTGCCCCCCTCCCCCATGTCAGAGTCGCAGCTTCTGCCATGTCTGGGACGGTCCGCTTTAAATTCAGCGTCCACCCTTGGCGGGATGCGGTTTCACTAAGGGCAGACCCCTAATACTGACCCTTACCATCGTGTCTCAGCCCCCAAATGGCCAGCACCATGTGGGCGGAGGCTAGGTCTGCCTCGTCACAGCTGTGTTCCCAGCCCCCGGGGTTCCGGTGCTCACTAAATGCTTGCTGATGGAAGTAATAGTGTAAGCCCTTCCCCCTCTGAACACCCCACTCCCCCACCCCTACGCTGGCTCCTCCCAGTCCCCTGTCCTGGGTGAGCGGGGCGGGGCGATGGTGGGTTAAAGGCCGCCAGCTGGGGACCCCCTCGGATGCTGGGTGCCCGTGGAATCCAGGCTGTAGCATGGCTACTGCGCACTCTGTAAGTCCACCCGCCCGCCCCCTTGGGCAGCGAAGGCTGGGGCTCACCGCCCACCTTGACTTCTTTCTTTGGCCAGGCCAAAGAGGCTGAGGGTGGAATCCAAAAGTGGAAGAAAGAGAAGGAGGAGAAAGAGAAAGAGGAAGAGGAGGCAGCAGCGGGGGTGTGGGTGGGTGAGGAGGCTCTGAGGAAGGCCCGGGCCGAGGGCCCCGTGGAGAGCAAGCTGGAGTTGCACCCACTGCTGAACAGGTAGGCCCTACTCTTGGCCTTGGAATCACTTCCTCATCTGGGAACGGCCAGAGCTGGCCTAAGACTTGGGCTCTAGTGGCCCTTCCAGCCTTAACCCAGTTGAGATTCTGGGTTAAAGACCCTCACTCATCCCCTGGCCCTTCAGGATAACTGGCTCCAGTCACCTTGGGCGGCCTGTGCCCCAAATCCTATCTCCCTGTTTGCCCTTGGAGGGACAGGGCTTCCCTGCCAACCTAGCTGCTGCTGGGGGCGGGCAGGTGGGTGCACTCTGCTTCCTCCTGGCCCGCCCTCCTCTAGGTGGTCTCTGTGGTTCTTCAAGAATGACTGCAGCAGGGCCTGGCAGGACAACCTGCATCTGGTCATCAAGTTTGACACCGTGGAGGACTTCTGGGCGTGAGTGTCTGTCCCTCATGGAGGAGGCTGGGGCCATAGTGTTCTGAGCTGGGGATCCTTCGTAGACCCCACCCCTCCATGGAGCTGCTTTCTACACAGCTTTCCCAGTCTTCCCTGGGGCCTTGCAGCATCTGCTGAGGACTGGGGCTTGGTGGGTTCTGCAAGGAGGTGGCGGGGGGATTGGGCTGGGGCACATCCCCCCCGAAGCCTCCTTGGGACCCAGGGAGAGAGCCTGGGAAGTGGGAGAAAAAAGGAGTTGACCCTGACTCTGCTGCTCCATGCTTTGTGACCCTGGGCAAGTTCCTGCCCCTCTCTGAGCTTGTCTCAGCCACAAAGTGAGTTTTAAGGCTGTCTCAGTGTCTGTGGTGATCCAGTGAGGAGATCTGAAAGGTGCTTCACAAACCCTAGAGGTGGGTGAGAAGGTAGGATTTGAAGGTCTGGACAAGTGGGGATGGAATTCCTGGCAGGGGGCACCGGTATGAGCAAAGGCTTGGAGGCTGGAAGGTGGGTGGAAAGCAGTGGGGTCTGGTAAGAGATTGAGGGGTTCTGAGGCCAGTTGGAACCAGGCTCTAAAAAGCCTGGACTTTCAGCCTGGGGTGGGGGCCTCTCTCCAGGATGTACAATAACATCCAGCTGGCCAGTAAGCTCTCTTCCGGCTGTGACTACGCCCTGTTCAAGGTAAGCCCTGCTTCCCCACCCCCACCCTGTCCCCAGGGCACAGGGGGGCTGATTCTTCCCAGCTTCCTCCCTCACAGGCGTTTGGGGGTGGGGTGCCGAGGACAGCCTCCCTCAGAGTCAAGTATAATTTCAGATCAGAGGACCGCTCGGCAGAAGCATGGACAGAGTGTCAGACCTGAGCTGTACCTTGAAGGACAGGGGAGGGGGATGAAGGGGGAACAAGGAAGGAGTCTAGGTTTCTGGCCTGGCTCCTTAACTAGGGAGGTGCATCAGAATTGCCCCAGGACACTCATCAATGTCTAGGCCTGTCCCTGGAGGTGCTGTGCAGTGGGGCCCTGATATCAGCATTTAAAGATTTTCCTTAGGTGACTTGTTTCCAGCAGCTGAGCCTGGAATGTCTGCCTTTGGCCACACTGGGGTCGCCCCAGATGCTTTCTTTTTTTCTTTTTTTTTCTTTTGCGGTACGCGGGCCTCTCACCGTTGTGGCCTCTCCTGTTGCGGAGCACAGGCTCCCCACGCGCAGGCTCAGCAGCCATGGCTCACGGGCCCAGCTGCTCCGCGGCATGTGGGATCTTCCCAGACCGGGGCACGAACCCGTGTCCCCTGCATCGGCAGGCGGACTCTCAACCACTGCGCCACCAGGGAAGCCCCTCCCCAGATGCTTTCTTAATCACCTCCATTTGAACTCTCATATCAAGGAACTTGGTTCAGTACAGGAGACAAACACACACCCACGCAAGGCTATGTGAGGTGACAGATGTTGAGGCTTAGGGGCCCATGGGAACTCACAGGAGGGTCTGGGGGGCTGAATGGCTGGTAGAACCTGCTTGTACAGGAGGGATGAAGGCAGAAAGGTCCTGGCCTGTGGAGGCCTACCGAGGGGCTAGAGCAGGACCTGGGGAGGTGGCCAGGCCCTCACTTTCCTCTGAACAAAGGGAGGTGGTTGATCTGCAAGCCTGCCTCCCAGGATGGCATTGAGCCCATGTGGGAAGACAGCAGGAATAGGCGGGGTGGCCGCTGGCTGGTCAGCCTCGCCAAGCAGCAGCGCCACAGTGAGCTGGACCACCTATGGCTGGAGACGGTGAGTGGGGGACTGGGCGGGGAGGCTTCCCAAGGGAAGGGGCTGGGCTGGTGTGTAGCGGTGGTCTCAGGGTGGTGGGGGCAGACTCTGTGCCCACCAGGAAGCCTCATCCTCCTCCTTTTTTTTGGCTCCAGCTGCTGTGTTTGATCGGGGAGAGCTTTGAGGAGCACAGCCGGGAGGTGTGTGGGGCCGTCATCAACATCCGAACCAAGGGGGACAAGATTGCCATATGGACGAGGGAGACAGAGAACCAGGAGGGCGTGCTGCGCATTGGGTGAGGGGTATCTCTGGCACAGGGTGGGGGCTGGGTCTCTTCTAGGAGAGAAGGGGAAAGTAGTGGAAGGGGTGTGGTTTGGCCTGCAAGGGAGACCTCTGGAACTCTGCATGCTGTCTCTCCCTTCTTTCTTCACCACTTGTGTAAAGGGTGTGGCATCTCAATTTCAAACTGTTTCTTAACAGACCTCTTCTCCTTTGCACTAGGCACATTTTGGGTTTCCACATGGGTAAGACAAATACAACAGGAGTTACTGTGGTTGGAACCAGGGTAGGAGCTCTGAGCAAAGGACCCAGGGTCCCACGTTATCTCCAGGACCCGCTGCTGACTGCCTGTCTCCTTTCTTCTCCCACTTACCTCCCAGGCGTGTCTACAAAGAGCGCCTGGGACTCTCCACAAAGACCATCATTGGGTACCAGGCCCACGCAGACACGGCCGCCAAGAGCAACTCCCTAGCCAAGAACAAATTTGTGGTGTGAGGGGACCCTGGCACCACTGCCCATTTGGCTGCCCCTGAGCCTCCCACTGCTGTGTGTGTGTGTGTGTGTGTGTAAAAGGGGCTGGGCTGGGGGCAGATGGCATGGTTCTCACCTATTCTGGAGTGAATACGAACACTCTTTAATGTGAATTGGGGCCCAGGACAAGGGGCAGTTCTGGTGGGGGACCCAATGTGAGGGACCAGGGCAACGGAAAGGTGGAGGAAAGCCTGGGCTTGTTTCACCCTGGGGGTTGGGTTGGGTAGAGTGGGGTGAGGTGAGTTATTGGTGGGAGGAGGGCTCAACTGCAGGTGGAAAGATAACAGGAGAGAATCCTAGGATCCAGGACTTACTCCGTGCTCCCCACCTCGGGGAAAGAGGCTAGGTGGCCTGAGGGCCAGACTCTTCCATTTTGGGGGAGGGGGCTCAAGGCCGCTGACCCAGAGCTGGAGCTCAGGGACAGGAGTGGGGGGCTCTCTCGATTGATCACTCTGCTTTAAAAACTTTTATAGATTGCCTCTCATCAGATTTGTAGCCTTGGAGCCTGCCCTGTATCCCACACCTCCCCTCAGCCAGCTGTGCGTGGGTCCCTAGAGGGGCGGGAGCGGGGGCGGGGGCGACTGATGAGGCCCTGGCCCAGGAGAGGTGGTCAGGCCTTACTATGGTTCTGCTAGACAATGATTAACTGGAAGGTGATGAAGCTTAAGCCCCTTTCTGTTTCCTAAATAAATACTTTTAAACAAAACCAGAATTATTTTTAAAGAGGACTCTAAAATTGAGTAAAATTCAGGCCCCCCAAACCTTGATCTGCTCTAGTCCTGCCTTGAGAGGGCTCATGTGAGACACCCCAGGTACCAAGGAACCTGATCAGGGTGGAAGCTGGTAGGGGGGAGAGGGGTTAGATGGTAGGCGGGGGGCTTTAACCGCCAAAGAGGCTTGAGCCAGGGGATGCAGTATATGCCCCTGGCAAAACTGAAGGGGCAGGGAGCAGCAGGAGTGGCCCTCACAAGACCCAGGTGTCATCCACTCTGAGTTTGAACGAGTAGAGGTAGAACTGAATTTCTGGGGCTTCCCTGGTGGCACAGTGGTTAAGAATCTGCCTGCCAATGCAGGGGACATTGGTTCGAGCCCTGGTCTGGGAAGATCCCACATGCACGCAGAGCAGCTAAGCCCACGAGCTACAACTACTGAGCCTGCACTCTAGAGCTGGTGAGCCACAACTACTGAAGCCCGCTCCGCATCAAGAAAAGCCAGCCCGATGAGAAGCCCACGCACGGCAACTAGAGAAAGCCCGCGCGCAGCAACGAAGACCCAAAGCAGCCATAAAAAAATGTAAAAAAAAAGAATTTCCATCCAGTGAGGAGCGCTTTTTTAAAAAATTTATTTTTATTGGAGTCTAGTTGCTTTACAATGTTGTGTTAGTTTCTACTGTACAGCAAAGTGAATCAGCTATAGGTATACAAATATCCCTCTTTTTTGTATTTCCTTCCCATTTAGGTCACCACAGAGCATTGAGTAGAGTTCCCTGAGCTATACAGTAGGTTCTCATTAGTTATCTATTTTATACATAGTATCAAGTGTTTACATGTCAATCCCAATCTCCTAATTCATCCCAGCACCCAAAAAGCGCTTCTGATTGGACTCCACTGTAATAAAACGTCCTGCACGTGTGCTAAACACCATCCATATAACCATCCTCCTCTCGCTCACCAGCTCAGTAGTTACTCCTCTCTAGGGATGGGAACAGACGGCAAGGCCGGGGATTGGGGTGGCGCTGGTCCTGAGCTTTGCGGTGTGGGGGGAACTAGGGGTCTTTCGTGTCTGCGACTTGCGGCGCCCTCAGCATCTCAGGTTGGTCTGAAGGACGCTGCAGCGGCCAGCGCATAGGGAGGAGTCAGGCCTAGAGGCTAGCCTCCGAGAGGGCTGAGTCGGGCTGTGGGGAGGGGCCTGTATGGGGGTGGGGTCCGGAGGGGACAGTCGGGAGACTGGGCTCCAAAGGGGAGTAAGGCTGGGGGCGGAGCCTATGGAGGGGGCGGAGTCAGGCCTAGAGGTGGGGTTCTGAGGGGGACCAAGCAGGGGGCGGTCCGGGAGCCGAGGGCGGTCCCTGCGGGGCGGACCCTGGGGGGCGGGCGGAGCCCGACGGGCGCTCTGGGTGGCCGCAGCCATGAAGCCGCAGCCGCCGGGCTAGGCCCCGGGCGGCTCCAGCCCCGGGCGGCCCGCGGAGGGCTGGGCCCAGCCCCCGGCTCCGGTTCCCGGGCCGGCGGGCGGCCGCTCACCATGACCGGCAAGCACCAGCACTTCCAGGAACCCGAGGTCGGCTGCTGCGGGAAATACTTCCTGTTTGGCTTCAACATCGTCTTCTGGGTGAGAGCGGGGTGGGTTCTGGGCCCTGTGCTGGGGATGGCGGGAGAAGGAGGCTCAGTCCCCTACTAGGGGGAGACACTCTCTGCCACAAGGGCTTGGGACCGTCCCCCCACTCCTTCCTCCCATTCGCACCTCCACGCCCACCCCCAGGACCACCCAGGGGAACTACGAAGAGGCCCGGATTGCAGGGGACGGGTCCCAACCAACAGTCTTCCGGGGTCTTCCCGAGGCCCGGCGGAGAAATGGGAGGTGTTTCCGTGAAGACCCCACGGGCACGCTTAGTGCGGGCGCCCCCTCTCCCTCCCAGCCCCTTTGCTACCCGGGGGTGTCAGGGATACGCGGAGCCCCACCCCTGGTTTTACCCGTAGGGATGAGAGCCTCCTTGAAGGACGGGATCCCGTCTCCTGCCCCTTTACCTCTTCAGTACCTGGGCCTGCTGCCTCGCCTTAAGCTCCTACAAAGGGGGAGGGTAGGTCAAAGGTCGAAGCCCCACCCCCACCCCAAAGAGGCTTGCGGGCAGGGAGGGCCAATCGCCCTAGTTCTCGGCCGGGGACAGGGGATATTTCCTGATGAGAGGCCAGGAGAGCTGGCCCTGGGGAACAGAATTCAACATCCACAGCTGACCAAACCGAGGCTCCAGGGCAGGGCTGCCCCTGCCTGGAGAAGGGAGCTGCTGGTGCCCCTCCCAGGGTGGCATCTGTAGCCCTGGGCCCTGCCAAGTCATCTTTCCCTTCTCCCTCTTCATCCCATATCTCCAAGGCTACTTGCTGCCTCTGCAGTCTCTGCTTCTGACGTCTTGGGTCAGAATGCCAGACCCATTCAGTTTTGTTTATCAGGACTCAGTGGCACTGCCCTTTACCCACATGCTGCTCATGCAATGTGGGTGTCCTTTGGCCCCAGCAGTGCCCAGCCTCGAGGGTGTGAGCCATGTGCAGAGAGCACTAGTCAGGGAAGTCTGGGGCTCTGGGTGAAGCAGGCCTAGCTGTGAGACAGTGGGCAAGTCACTTCTCTCTGGGCCTTAGCTTCCCTGGCAGCGAGTGGGTGATAATGAAGCCTGCCCCTCAGGACTGTTACGCAGATTAAATGAATTATAACTTACTGTATTCTTGCAGCTACTTTATTATCTACATTTTACAGGTGAAGGAACAGGCACCGAGAGGTTAAATCTTTTAACCCAGAGTCACACAGCCAGTAAGTGCAGAGCCAAGGTGACAGCTCAGTGGGCAGTAGATGGAGGTGAGGCAGAGCATTAAGCAGAGGGAACCCCCCTCAGATGTCAAGGGGCGAGAGGCATGAGAGACCCAGGCTTGTTCCAGGGTCCTCCAGGATGGGGAGCCCGAGTGTGAAAGGCCCCAGATCTGGGGCAGAGAGTTTGAGTTTTATGTTGAGGGCAGAGGGTAGCACTCAAGGCTTCAGTGCTGGGTGATGGGTATGTTCTAGCTTCTGTTTTGGAGGCAGATCTGCCTGGCTGACATGGGGAGGGTGAGTGAGGGGCAGGGTTTGGAGGTAGGGAGACCAGGGAGGAGGGCTGGGGCAAAGTTGGGGTGGTGGCAGGTGGGAAAGGTGAGGAAGGCTCCAGGGTAAGTTATGAGGCTGAACTGACAGGACTGGGCCACTTGGGGGTTTGGTTTTGGGTCAAGGTGGCCTGAAGGAGGTACCTGTGAAACAGGCCCAGAGATTTTTTTATTTTAATGGAAAGCAGACCCTTATGTTACCCTGCTCAGAACCTTCCAGTTTTTTCTCACTAGAATACAGTCCAGACTCCTCCCCGTGGCCCACAGCACCCTGTGGTGTCTGGCCTTGCTGTCCTTCAGTTTGTCCCTTGCACCGCCAAACATGATCTTACCTCTGGGCCTTTGCCAGTACTTCCGCCTAGAATTCTCTTCTCTTCAGTGCACCTTTTCATCATTCAAACCTCAGCTAAAATGTCACCATGCTCCCTAACTGAAACATGCCCCCACTACCCTATTAACTCCCCATTTCATCACCCTGTTTGATTTTCTTTAAAGGCTCTGTTGGTATCTGAAATTACCTTGTTTGCTCACTGTGGATTTCCCCCACTGGAGTGTAAACTCCATGAGGGCTGAGAGCTCATGTGTCCTATTCCCTGATGTATTTCTGGTGCATGGAATGGATCCTGGGACATGGAGGCGTTTGCAGCAGGCAGGTGGACTAAGGGCTCTAGAGCCGGGGAGAGGTTTGGGTGGAGATCAGGAGATGCCAGTGTCACGATGGGGTGAAAGATGAGTGTGAGAAGAAAAAGGGTAAAAGGCTGAGGTTGGAACCTGGTGGGGGAGGTGGGTAGCCATGTGCATGGCGCAGGTGAAGCAGAGCACTGTAGGAGGGAGGCTGAGAAAGGGCAGGAGGAGGAACGGCGTTGCGTTAACCATGGAGAGGTTTGGGAGAGAGAAAGTACTGATCATTCACCTAAAGGCCACGGGCGGGTCAAGTGGGATGAGGCAGGAGAAGTGATGTTTGGTTTCACATCCCAGATCCAGTGTGGGGGAGGGAAGGAAAAATATTTCTAGAAAAGAGTACAGCAGTGGGAGGAGCCTGGGGTTGGAGAGGGGAAGGTGCTAAAGGTGGCAGGTCAGGGGTGGAGCTGACTGAGGCTCTGTGCTGAGGGGAAGGAGCCTGTAGAGAAAGCAGGTGGGAGAGGGAGGTCTGAAGAGGTGGGGTCGCAGCCTTGGGCTTGGGCCAGAGGGGCACTCTCCCTCTGAGACTAGATGTCCTGCCCGGGTTCAGGCAGCTGCCCTCGATATCCAGGGCTCTTCCTAGTACGGAAATGAGGTGGGATACTGGGTGGTGTTTAGAAGGCCTAGGCTGGTGCCACTCTGCTGATATGGGGCTGAATTGGGATTCCCTGTCATTTAGGGGTCTTTGGCTGTGAACTACAAACGTACTCTGCCAGATAGAGGTTGAAAGGGTGGGACGGGAGTGAGGTGGCAGTCACAGAGTTGCAGGGCAGCAAGAGGACCAGACTTGGGAGGGGGCAGAGAGGATGCCAGGAGCCTGGAACCCTAACATAGGCCTGGGGTGAGAACAGAGGCTTAGGAAACAGCTGCTGCCACTTGGTGGGACTGTTTTGGCCATCCTCTGCTCCAATTCTGAGTTCCAAGAAGGGGCCCGCCTTCGTCCGTCTTAGGGCTGGGGACGGTTCAGTCTTCCAAGCTGTGTCCTGTGGGAAGAAACACTGAGATGCATTCTTGGGAAGATTGAAAGGACCCTGAATGTAAATTGATATAGCCACTATGGAGAACAGTATGGAGGTTCCTTAAAAAATTAAAAATAGAACTACCATATGACCCAGCAATTCCACTACTGGGCATATACCCTGAGAAAACCATAATTCAAAAAGAGTCATGTACCAAAATGTTCATTGCAGCTCTATTTACAATAGCCAGGACATGGAAGCAACCTAAGTGTCCATCAACAGATGAATGAATAAAGAAGATATGGCCCATATATACAATGGAATATTACTCAGCCATAAAAAGGAACAAAACTGAGTTATTTGTAGTGAGGTGGATGGACCTAGAGACTGTCATACAGAGTGAAGTAAATCAGAAAGCGAAAAACAAATACCGTATGCTAACACATATATATGGAATCTAAAAAAAAGAAAAGAAAAAAAATGGTCAGAAGAACCTAGGGGCAAGACGGGAATAAAGATGCAGACCTACTAGAGAATGGACTTGAGGATACGGGGACGGGGAAGGGTAAGCTGGGACAAAGTGAGAGAGTGACATGGACATATATACACTACCAAACGTAAAATAGATAGCTAGTGGGAAGCAGCCGCATAGCAGAGGGAGATCAGCTCGGTGCTTTGTGACCACCTAGAGGGGTGGGATGCAGAGGGTGGGAGGGAGACACAAGAAGGAAGAGATATGGGGACATATGTATATGTATACCTGATTCACTTTGTTATAAAGCAGAAACTAACACACCATTGTAAAGCAATTATACTCCAATAAAGATGTTAAAAAAAAAAAGAAGAAAGGACCCTGGATCCCATTTACAGCCCTTTCCCCTCTTTCTCTCTTTCCCCCTGGCTTCCTGAAGACCCTGAGCAGTAGTGGGGAGGGGGCTCTGCTGGGGGTGGGAAAGGATGCTGGTGCCCCAGCCCTCAGCTCTTTGCTGCTGCTCCTGCAGGTGCTGGGAGCCCTGTTCCTGGCCATTGGTCTCTGGGCCTGGGGTGAGAAGGTAAGGCGGTGGGGTAGGGTGTGGGGCTGCTCTGGGTCAAGATGGTGGGAGGGCCAGCTCCCCCCATTTGCCTCTGCTCGCCCTTCACAGGGTGTTCTCTCCAACATCTCGGCGCTGACAGATCTGGGAGGCCTTGACCCTGTGTGGCTGTTTGTAGTGGTAGGAGGCATCATGTCGGTGCTGGGCTTTGCTGGCTGCATTGGGGCCCTCCGGGAGAACACCTTCCTGCTCAAGTTTGTGAGTGCCCTCCCACTGGGGACCCCAACCTCCTCCCACCCACTTCTTGCATAGTTCATGCTTAATAATGATATTTTTATTATTATGTTATTGTAACAATAATCACTAGATTTGTATTCTCCACGTTTATAGTATCCTTTCTGTTGTACGGGGCCGAAACCTAGTGGCCTAAGCTAAAAGGGCCACTAAGAAAGCCCAAGGGCGTGTTAGCTGCCAGCGCATTTGGATCCAGCAGCCACCACAGTGTCACTTGTCCTAGTCGCTCTGTTTCTCAGCTCTGTCCCTCTGGGTTGGCTCCAGTCCTCTTGGGGTGGAAAGATGTCCGGGAATGGGTGGGTGCTGGCTTCAAGCTGCCCTCCCAGGAACTCCTGCTGGAGGCTGCGTGAGGCTCTCCCTTCCCAACCATTCTGCCCAAGTACTTCAACTGCATCTCCTTAGTCCTGATTGGCCGCCTCTGGACCAATCCCTGTGGTCCCAGGGGAGGTAATGCTCTGATTGGTGGGATCTTGACGCATGCCCAGTCCTCTGTGTGGGAGTGGGAATGGGGAAAGAGGTGGAGGTGGCTCCTGCGTAGCAGCAGAAACTGAATGTGCGTGTGGAGAGTGGTTTCTCAAAGACAACAGGGTAGGTAAGAACAGCACTATCTTTTTTCATCATAAAACAATACTAACATGATAGAAGGTGGGGACTCTGGGCTGTCTTGGGTCAGGGTGCAGGAGGTTGGAGCCCCACCCAGTGGCAACCCCAGACCCTGTATCTCTGACCCCCACTGTCTGTGTGCCCCCAACCCCAGTTCTCCGTGTTCCTTGGCCTCATCTTCTTCCTGGAGTTGGCAACAGGGATCCTGGCCTTCGTCTTCAAGGACTGGATTCGAGACCAGCTCAACCTCTTCATCAACAACAATGTCAAGGCCTATCGGGATGACATTGACCTCCAGAACCTCATTGACTTTGCTCAGGAATACGTAAGTCCAGCATCCAGCTCTGACCACATGCAGGAGGCACGTGCTGGACAGATGAATGAGGGAGCAAGCTCCCTGTGTGCTGGGTCTGTTCCCTCGCCCACCAGGCCAGGCAGGCCCCAAGGAAGCGAGCCAGGAGGGCCCCTGTCTGAGAGGAAGCCAGCCACTCGTGATCTCCATGTGCCTAGCCCTGCATGGTCACAACGTTGGGGAACAGAGGCCAGAGGATCCAAACTGGCAGCTCCTAGGCCAGGCTTACAGAACACTTAAAGGAGGAAACGTGGCATAAAAATATAGATTTCTTCTTCTACTAAACTGGGCCCACAGTATGGGCTGGTGCTACATTGCCACTGCCCCCTTTGCTGGTAGAGGGACTGTTTGCCCCGTCCCCGCCACTCTATTTTATTATACCTGTCGGCCCTCTTCCCTCATTTATATTATTCGTTTGGCCTCTGAACATATTCGAGTTTGAGACCTGCCCCCCAGAAGCTCTGCCCTCAAGCTTGCAAACCTAACCCCTGTGAAGAAGCAGTCAGTGAACAGTTCACAAAATCCTAGATACCTCCCGCCTGCACATTCTCACCCACTCACACGCGTAGTCACACACACTCAGAGTCATACTCCTTTGGTGCCATCCACCCCAAGAACTGCTCTGGGATCCAGAGGTGAACCAGAGCCGGTGCCTGCTTTGAGGAGCTCTCAACCCAGGGCAGAAGTAAACAGAGAGGCAGGTGGTTAGGATGTGATTTATTTGTTCATTCAACACAGAATTGTTATGGACCTATTCTGTGCCAGGCTCTGGGCTAGGGGCTGGGGATTCAGAGGTGAAAAAAGCTGGGACCTGTGTTTGTGGGGATGGTAGTCTGGGGGAAGAGACAGATGATAAAAGAGCAAAACAAACAAACGTGTGTGTGTGTGCGTGTGTGTGTAGAATTATAAACTGTGGTAAGGGCTGAAATGGGGAAGCTCGGAGAAGGCGAAGGCCTCTTGGGGGCAGCCTTGGGAGAGGAGAAGGCCTCTCAAGACCAGCCTTGAGCTGGTCCCTGGAGGGCCAGCTTTTTAGCAGCCTGTGCCATGTCAGTGAGTTAAGGCTGTGTGCTCCTGTCTCCCCACTAGATCATGAGCTCCCTGCTTCATTGCAGCCCCACGATGTGCTGGGTAGGGGTAATGGTGATACAGGTGCTGACAGCAGCATCTGTAAAGTGGAATGGGATCATTGTGAGGGTGGCAGGATTGCCCTCCTGTCCCGGCAGAGAGGAAGAGAGAAGGTCTTCTGTAAAAATCGCTGGGGCAAGTGTGGGGAGACGGGTCACAGATGTGGGGTTCAGTGGTGCCTTTCCCCACAGGGTTTGTTGAAACTCGAACCCCTCAAGGTGGCCTGGAGGAAGCCACAGTCCTTGGGCCACCATCCCTGCCCCCTCCCTTCCTTTTCTCAGCCTCTCTTGGACTAGGGGACAAGCTCAGGAGCCCCTTCCTACTCCACCCAGCCCCCACCAACCCAGGCAGGAGCCTCAAGCTGCTCTGGTGGCCCTGGGCCCAGGCCTGGCCTATCTGTGGCGGAGCTACCCGCCTGCCTGGCTGCCTCTAGGCCCCCTCCCGGCCAGCCCAGCCCTGTCTTCCTGCAGCCTGGGCCTGTCCCCAAACAGGATGGGGCTCCTGGGCTGGGCCTGGCTCACCTGGGGTTCTTCTCCCACCCGCTAGTGGTCTTGCTGCGGAGCCCGAGGGCCCAACGACTGGAACCTCAATATCTACTTCAACTGCACTGATGTGAACCCTAGCCGGGAGCGCTGCGGGGTGCCCTTTTCCTGCTGCATCAGGGACCCTGTGGTGAGTGGGGCCTGGTGAGGAGGGGTGGGCCTTGCAGTTCGCAGGCCCAGTCTGGGAAGAGCCCATCCCCGGGCTGGCTTGACTCCACCCTGCTCTGGGGGCTGTGGATGTGGATGTCGGGGGAGGTCAGCTTACATAGGAGTAGCCCTGTGGGCTGGGGAGTTTGTGTCCATGGGCAGTGCTGAGGCCTGTTGGATAGGGACTGCTCCTCTTGGGCCACCATGCTGGGGTGGCAGGGTTGGGGGTTCTGACCCTTTTATGGCTTTCTTTAGAGCAGAAGCTTCTCTCGGTGACACCCCTCCAGTCACAGTGCACAGGGACAACGAGGGCCAGGTTTCTTCCCATTCTTATAAAACTCGAGCAGTCAGGGTTCCTAAAACTGAAGCAGTTCAAGCTGGTGTTGTGGCCATGCGCCCTGGCATCAGGGAAAGAGGTGCACAGGTCCCAGCCAGCCTAGCTTAAGGAGCGGTGGACACAGCGGAATCCACGGTTCCATCTGCTTACCCTGAGACCCCATGGATGCCCCCCCCCCCCCCCACTGAGTTGCTCACTGGCCTGTTTCTTCTCAGGAAGATGTCCTCAACACTCAGTGTGGCTACGATGTTCGGCTCAAACTGGTGAGAGGGGAGGGGACAGGGCTGGGGGCAGCTGGGGGCACTGGGATCGGAAGGGGGGGTCCCCTCTAGGCTCTAAAAGGCCTCAGGGATTCGGGGGAGGGGATGCTGAGTCCTAGGAGGCACGCGGGGCTTGGTACTGCCAAACACAAGGCAGTGGACTCCACTAGAGGGAGAAAACAGTAAGACATGGATAAAGAAATACGAACAATAATGTGACAATTTCAGCTAAGCACTTGGAAGAAAATAAAATCAGAGAAGTGATGGGATTGGGGCAGGGCAGTCAGGGAAGGCCTCTCGGAGGAGAAGGCATCTGTGCTGAGACCCCGATGAGGAGAAGGCCCTGTGGTGGAGCTCCAGGCTGCAGGCACTAAGGTGTAAGGTCCTGGGTGGGGCTGAGCTTAGCAAGCTGGACTGAGATGGGGCCTGCAGTGGTGGTGGGTGGGCTGAGCCGAGCCTGGTGCCCATCTGTCCCCAGGAGCTGGAGCAGCAGGGCTTCATCCACACCAAAGGCTGCGTGGGCCAGTTTGAAAAGTGGCTGCAGGACAACCTGATCATCGTGGCTGGAATCTTTGTGGGCATCGCCCTCCTCCAGGTACCACTGTGGCCCTGCATGCCCTCACTCTGCCCTGGACAACCTGCCCTGCCAGTGGCCTCTCCCTCACCTGCTCTCCGTCTTACAGATCTTTGGTATCTGCCTGGCCCAGAACCTCGTGAGTGACATCAAGGCAGTGAAGGCCAACTGGTGAGGCTGCCTCGCTGGCCATGGCCACCCGCCTGGCTGACCCAGGGACCCCCCCCCCCCCGCAACTCTCCCCATGATGGGCAAGGCTGCAGGAGGTGTTTCTGCTTGGACCTGAACCCCACATGGGGCTTGCGTGCCTCTGGGCTGTGCACCCATGGAGAGAGCTGCATGGCTCTGACCTGGCTGCCTGTCCTGTAGCTGTGTGCACGGAGGGTGGGTGTGGCCAGTGGGTGTGCACAGGGAGCCGCCATCTCAGCTGTTGTTGGGTGGTTGGCTCTCCAGGGGACTAGGAAGGGCACAGCTAAGAGGGGGCAGGCCAGGTGGGGTGGGCTTGGGGCCTGCTGTTGCGTGGGACACAGCCTCACGTATCTCAGAGCTCTCTCCACTAGCTGTGACCTTGACCCTGCCAGGAGCCCACTTCAGCCTCAATGTCTCAGACTCTAAAATGGGTCCAAGAATTTTCTCTCCCTTGCTTGCCTCTCAGGATCAAACATGATGATGGCTACAGACTACTCAAATAAACAAAACCTTGAAAACCACTGGCTTCCGCCCGGCATCTTGAAGGTTCTGTGAGCTGCAGGTTCTCAGCAGAGCTCTCCATCTTGGGCCCCAGCCTGGAGCCATCCGCCAATGTGTTTTCTTGGCCTGGGTAGTATATACATTTGAGCCAACCTGTAAAACTTGGTGTATTTCACATAAAAGTCCAGATCCCCAGCTTCTTGTGAAGATTGGCCATCTGGCCACAGCAGCTCTTGGGACATCGTCTCCTGGGACATGTGCTTCCTGTTCTCTGAGGGACCCACCTGGCCTGTGCTGCTCACCCTGTAGGTTGGGGTTGGCCTCCCCACTGCTGTAGGGTTTTTCCCTGCAAACACTGCGAGGCTGCCGTGGGCTAAGCCTGGGGCGAGGCACCAGGATGTGAAGAATGGGGAGGCTGGACCCTGCCGTGAAGAGGCCACACAGCCTAGGAGGAGTCCAGCCGCACTGGAGACTGAGATGGGTGCCCAGGAGAGTGGCTGAGGGGTGGAATGGAGATCAGGAATGTTTGGGGAAGGAAGTAGTTGGAAGTTGAAAACTTGGCACACATGGGGTTGGGGGGAGCCTGCTTTGGGACCCATGGTGGTTGACACGGGCTCACTTGGAATCAAATCGAAACTCTTCATGGAGGCCTGCAGAGCTGCCTCATGGCCACCAGAGGGCGCACCAGCAAGCTTTGCCTGGGTCTGGCTGCTTCGTCCGCAACCTCACTCTGGTACAGCCAAGTGCCTGGTGTGTCCACCCAGCTTACCAGTGCTTTGGGTTCAGGGAATTTGAGAACTTCGAAAGGAGCAACTGGCTCAGACTTGTGAAGTCTGCTGCTCTCAGCTCTGCCTCTTAGCTGCATGAAGGGGTGTGTGTAGAGTGACTGCCGCACCCATCCCTAGGGTGCCCTTTGTGGATAAAAGGGGGGATTTGGGCTGGTTCACAGATCTCTTACTCAGATGCTCTTAAGGTTGTATAAATGAATGAAGTAGGCCTTTGACTTGTGAGGTCTTTGCAGTGCAACTGACTTTCCTACTGTTCCTGAAGACTACACAGAGAGACATTGCTTTATGATGAAAAATATTTGGACCATCAAGTTGATAATGGCAGCTGACCTTGAGGTACAATAGAGTGGTGGGGACTGGCAAAGCACAGGTCCCCATCTGAAGTTGGTGGTTGTCATTTAGTTGTGGCTAATTGCTATAAAGTGGGAATGCAGGTCTAATGTCATAAATCTGGAGAAGCCAGAGATCCAAGCTTTTATGTGAAATATTCCTATTTTTAAGGTGTTGACAACTAATGAAAAAAAAAATGCAAGCCCAACAAAAGAGGAGGGAGCCAGCTTTGGCCCCTGTGTCACTACGGTTCCCTCTGGGGTAATCACCCATTGGGGTCCTGGCTGCTGTGCCATTCAGGGGTGCTGGGAGCTGCTGCCAGGAGGGGAGGGTGTGGGGTATGCAACCAGCATTGTAGCTCCCAGACACAGGCTGGACAGTGTCCTGGGGTCCCTGACAGGTACCAGTGGAGTACAATAAATGCAGCTCACAATATTGTGCATGTCTTGCAATTTTTAATTTCACAAGCTTTTACTTTTCATTTTCCCCCTCAAACCTCACAACCCCCTTGTGAGGTGGAGACTCTTTTTCTGATGAAGAAACTGGGCTCAGAGAGGGGAGCGAGTTGCCCACCACACAGCTGGAGGAGGCACCCAGATCTGAGCCTTCTCGCCGGAGTTCTGCACCAGACCCGTCCTGCCTTTCTGATGCATTTGGGTGACACCTGCACACTTGAAGTGTGAACCAGTAAGGGACAGCAAGGGATCGTTCCCCAAGCATGAGTTGAGCTTCCACACAGGTGCCGGGGATGTAGAGGAGAGAGAAGGGCAAAGTCCCAGCCCTTGTGCTGCATTCTTGTGGGGGAGACACAAGTAGGCAAATAAGCATTTTTGTTAGTAATATAATCTATGAAGAAAATAAGAGTGATGAGCTAGACAGTGATGGCTGGAATGCCTGTGAGAAGGGACCCCTTGCTGGGGTGGTGGAAGAAGTCCCATATCTGGGAAGCTCCAGGGGAACAGTGTTTCAGGTTTTGGTACCAGCTGCCCTAGAGGCCCTGAAGCTGGGTAGGCTTGGCATAAGGGAGGCTGGGGTGCTGGAGAGGTGCAAGTGAGTGAGGGGCAGAGGGCACGGACAGAGGGAAGTGGTGGAACCAGGATATATTTGGAAATAGGACTGATGAGATGCATGGGAATGACTGGAAGGAGTGGTCGTGAGCTTGGCTGCGGACCCAGAGTTCTCCAAAGCTCAGTTCTGCTACAGGACATCCATCCATCCATCCATTCAGGTAGGCCCTGGCTGGAGGCTGGGGTTGCTGAGGCAGCTCAGACTTGCCCTTCCCCTCCCAGAGCCCATGGTTTCCTGGTAGAGGTAGTGGTGCAATGTGTATGTGGTGACGAGCACATGATGATCACTGCACGTGGCGTTTCATGCTGGTGAGAGACAAATCTTCTGTCCCCAAAGTAGAACTTGGAGCAGTTATTTTCCTTGGACTGAGGAGCCCTTACCCAGATGGGACCTCTCCGGATGTGTAGAAAACACAAGGAAGCTTATAAGCTACCTACTGCCCATCACACTAGGATCCCTGGGACATGGGGACCAAGGTCACCCTCCCACCCACCGTCAGGGACACTGGAGGTGACAGGGGTCGGCATTGTCTTGCAGCCTGGGAGACCCTCAGGAGCCATGGGCCTACCTAGTCTAACCAGAGGAGAGGCTGCCAGCAGCTCCCTTATCATCTTGGCAGGAGGGCATCTTCTGATATCAAGCTACCTTATGCGTGGGGGGGAGGGCGGGGGAAGAACTGGAAGGGACAGATTGAGCCGGACCATTGAGCCCTTGGATCTCTGGACGAGGAGGTCAGATGGGCTATGGAGTCCAGGGCCAGGGTTCACTTCCAGAGGGTGGCTGGCGCATGCCTTGGAAAGAGACACTCCCGGTGGCCACCAGAGGGCACCAAAGCGCAGCCCACGCAGGCAGCAGAGTCAGCTGTGGGCAGAGAGGGGCTGTGGGTCGTTGGAGGGAGGTCCGCGTGGCTAAGCAAAGACATGCCACCTTCCAGAGAACTGGGGGCCCACCCTGTTGGTACCAAATCCAGACCTTGCCACCCTCTGCTTTATTCTCCGAGGACTTAGAGCAAATGACACTGCCTGCCCCACAGATGCCTCTCCCAGTGCAGTGCTCAGGGAGACCTGAGCCCACCTTCCCATCCCTGAAGGCGGTGATGTCTGCCAGACAGAGCTGGGAAGGGGGTCACTTTCTCTAGGAGGTTGAAGCGACATGCTCCAACGCATACACCTCCATTCGCTCATTCAGCCAGATTTACTGAGCCCCTAACTGTGTGCCAGACGCTGTGGTGGGCACTCGGGATACATAAGGGAACAAAACGAGACCCCCATCCTTGTGGTGCTTACAGTCCAGATCAGGGTTGGCAACCTTTGTCTGCAAAGGGCCAAATAAATATTTTAGGCTTTCAGGTCATACAACCACTCAACTCTGCCTTTATAGCAGAAAGCATCTCTTGACAAGACGAACGAATGGGCTTGGCCATGTTCAAATAACATTATCTGGACACTGAAATTTGAATTTCATATAATTTCCATGTGTCACAAAATACTATCCCTCTTTTGATTTTCAACAATTAAAAAACATAAAACCATTCTTTTATATATAGCTCTGGAGCTGTGTAAAAACAGGCAGTGGGCCAGATTGGCCTCACACACAAGCTGGTATAGCCGTCCCCCACTGCCCCCTCCCCCCAGGAAGGGAGAAGACCAGGCACAGCGAGCCTCACTGCTGTGGAAATATGAGTGAGCAAGGGGCCTTGGGAGTGTAGGGGCTAGGTCAGGCCTCGGCACTAAAGAGGGTGGTCAGAGGGAGCCTTGATGAGACAGCAAGATAGAGCAATGACTTTTTATATTAACTTTAAATCATTTTGGTAGCACAGGTAAAAATAGGAACCCAGTCTACTTAAAAAATGGATGACTCTGAGGTCCCCTTACTGCCCTATTCTATTCCCCTCTCCTCTCCCTGTGATGCTGAAGCTGTGAGCTATAGATCCCTCTGGACCACTTACATTTTAAAAATTTCCTCCTCATATTATGCACTCAGAGACAGTGTTCAGCATCGTGTGTATGTGTGTTAAGTGGCGGGATACTGTCCGCATCTTGCTGGGCTAGCTTTCCCCCCACCGCTCCCCACACACACACCAGTGATGTGTTTTGAAGACAGAGTCACATTTGTGCATGTAAAGCTGCTTCATTTCTCCACTTTGGGGGTGTTCCCTGCAGGGATAAGCCATGTTTTGCCTCTCCATCCCTTTCCTTGACTGTCCATGGATAGTGGACAGTCAAGCTCTTCCCACTTTGGGGCTCTTTCCGCCACAAGGCTCTGGTGAGAGACACAGCCGGGCCTCCTCTCCTGGGGTTCCAGCTGGAGCAGCCACTGTTCACTGCACAGGACGAGGGCTACAAGGGAGGGTGGCTCGAAGTCAGGGCTGATGGCAGAGGTGGGCCCAGCAGGTCCCTTCCTGTGCCTAGGGGCATCATTTCTGCTCCTCAGCCCAGGCACCAGCCTGGTAGGCTGCATTACCACAGATCTGGGACCTGGAACTCAGCCCATCAGAAGTGTGAAAGCCACGCAATTAGTCCCTTGGCACTGTGAAGGCTGTTGCCACGGTAATGCCTCCCTGGTCCCTCGTGCAGCCATGCAGATAGATGGGGACATCAGCCTCCTGCATACAGAGGGGCCTGCGCTGTGGCCTGAGAGAGGGTCCTGCCCTTGATCGAGGCTGTTATCTTAGGCTCCTGGAGGCCTGGATGCACCTGGACACCTGGGTCCTGCTTCCAGGAATGATCCTCTAGGAAGTAGCTTTCCAGGTCTGCCTCCCACTAAGGCCAAATGCTCCCCAGGCTGCTCCAGCATGCCCCATCCCTAATCTGTGGGCATCTCCTGGGAATCATGCCTTGCGGGGGAGTCCCAGCAGAGGGACCACATGGAATTCCAGCCAGCTCACCCATCAGCCAACATTTGCCAGGTACCTTTGTGTGCCAGGCTGGGAATTCTGCAGTGGCTCCAACACAGTGTCTGCCCTCAGGGGGCTCATGGTCTGGTGGGAGATGCAGACAGGTGAATCACCAGTCTTCATGAGTGATTTATTTGTTTGAATAGATGGTGCAGGCATGTGGTTAAAAACTGCAAACTGCGTGGAAGTCTCTGTGCAAATCTTCCTCTCGCCCCTGTCTCCCGGTCTCCTGCCCCTCCCCGGAGGCAGCCACTGCTGTCAGCCCTGTCCACTTCCCTGGAGATGGTCTATGCATTCAAAAGCAGATCTCCTCAAGAAACAAAGCCAGGGGCTTCCCTGGTGGCGCAGTGGTTGAGAGTCCACCTGCCGATGCAGGGGACGCGGGTTCGTGCCCCGGTCCGGGAAGATCCCACATGCTGCGGAGCGCCTGGGCCCGTGAGCCATGGCCACTGAGCCTGCGCGTCCGGAGCCTGTGCTCCGCAGCGGGAAAGGCCACAGCAGTGAGAGGCCCACATACTGCAAAATAAATAAATAAGTAAAATAAAAAAAAAAAAAAAAAAGAAACAAAGCCAGCCAGAACCCAATCCACATCCTGCACCACTGGCGGCCTCTGTCTGCATTTTTCACTGACCAGCATTTCTGGGAGATAATTACATATCAATATGTACAGATCCACCCAATGCTTTTCAACAACAGCAAACCCATAATAATAGCAAGAACTTATACTTACTCTGTGCTGGACGCTCCTCTAAGCACTTTATTTATATTAACTGATTGACTCCCCGCAATAGCTTGGAGATGGGTGCTCTGCTTATCTCACTCCACGGGCAGGAGGTTGGGGATGCCCATTGTGTGACGTGGCCTGAGTGACTCTCACCACCCTCCTGATGGACAATGTGGAGGACATTTCCAGGCAGTGAGCACTCTGGTACTTTTATCTTTGGGCACTTGTATCTCAGACGATGAATGCTTGGAAGTGAATGGCTAGGTCAAAGGGCAGGTACATTTTGAATTTACATAGCTATTGTCAAATTACCCTCTGAAGAGGTCACACTCGGTTACTAAGGTGGCACCTGCCCCTCCTGCTCTGGCAGCGAGGGCTAGCACTGCCTTTGTCCACCTTTTCTATCTTTGCCAATCTGATAGAAGAAAACCATCTCTTCTCATGGTTTTCCTTTGCATTGCTCTTACGAGAGAGGTTGAGTGTCTTTTCAAACAGATCAGTACAATCTGGTAGAGTCAGAATTACACAGAGCGAGGTCCAAAGGGGCTAGGAGCCAAGAGGCTGGAGTGGTTTTTCTGTCAGGGGTAAGGGTAGAGGTGGTCCAGGAGCGTTGCTGGTGATGACATCTGAACTGGCCCTTGGGATATGGGGTAGACACAGGGAGGGCATTCTTGGTAGAGGGGAGGGTCCGAGCAAAGGCTCAGAGGGCTGGGCAGCAGGGATACCCGAACAGGCCAAGCCTGAGAATGCACCTCTTCTCATCAGTGTCACCCCTATTCCCTGAGTCCAGAATCCCCAGCCAGGCTGTTTCTTCTGCTCCCACACACAGCTTGAGCTAAACCATGGTTCCTGGGGTCTCTGCCCCAAGGGAGCATCTTCCAGGGACCCTAGAGGGGACCTGCCCCACCAAGCACTTAGTAAGTAGCCTCCCCTGCCCCTCCCACCCATGCCCACCACCAGCTGGGTGTGCGTACATCCTCATTAGCACGGTTCAGTGGCCAGCACTGGTAATTGATCTCCCTCCAGCCCAGTGTGGACAGTAGCTAATGGGGATGATTGGGGAGGGAGTTGCCGCTGAGGGACGCTTACTCGGAGGCCCGCACATGGTGGAGAGGCAGGCAGGAGATGGAGATGCAAGGCCTTCAAGTCAGCTGGGAAGTCTGCAGCTGCCTCTGCCCACCCCTCCAGGCTGCCATCCGACCCTCAACCTGACCCTGGGGCAGGATTAGCACACAGGTGGGCAGAGGGGCTCTGGAATTCAGCTGCCTGCTGGGGTGGAGGCAGGGGCCAGTCTTGGAGGTGGGATTGGAATTCTGGGAGGGCATCCTAGGAAAGCTATGAGTGCTGGGGTCCAAGGTAAGGCAGGGTCCCCAGTTAGTCATGTGTGGAGAGGGACCAAGACACTCCAAAACTGAATTGGCCAGCCATAGATTCCATCATACAGTCAGTCAACAAATATTTATTAAGTGGTTACGGTGTGCCAGGCACTGGGTAGCTGCAAAGTGACCAGAACAGTCAAGATCTTCTTCATGGGCGGGGAGATGGACAGTAACTAGGAAAATACTTCATGTGGTAATAAATGGTGATAATTGCTCAGAAGAAAATAAACAGGGTTACATGACAGGGATGCAGGATGGAGTGCTACTTTAGGAAGAGGGCTGGCGAGGCAACATGTGAACTGAAACCTGAATGGTGACAAAGAAAAGCACTCCAGGGCTTCCCTGGTGGTGGAGTGGTTAAGAATCCGCCTGCCAGTGCAGGGGACACGGGTTCGAGCCCTGGTCTGGGAAGATCCCACATTCCACAGAGCAACTAAGCCCATGCGCCACAACTACTGAGCCTGCACTTTAGAGCCCGCGAACCACAACTACTGAAGCCTGAGAGCCTAGAGCCCGTGCTCCGCGACAAGAAAAGCCACCACAATGAGAAGCCCGCGCACCTCAACCAAGAGTAGCCCCCACTCGCTGCAACTAGAGAAAGCCCGAGCACAGCAATGAAGACCCAACGCAGCCAAAAATAAAATAAATAAAAATAAATTTATAAAATATAAGTAAAATAAAATAAAGTGAGGTGTATTTAAACAAACAAAAAAAAAAACAAAAGAAAGAAAAGAAAAAAGAAAAGCACTCTAGGCAAAGGGAACAGGCAGTGCAAAGGTTCTGAGGCAGAAATGAACTTTGGGTGTTTGAGAAAGAAGATGGAACCAGTGTGACTGGAGCAAGTCCGGTGAGGAGGAGATGAGCTGAGAAATCGGTGGCAATAAAGTAAGGACGATCATGGTCAAGGCCAGAAGCCCAGTTGCCAGGTGTGTGGGGTCATGGTGCCCTTTCCTGGTGGTGTTGGCCACATGCAAAGACAGAGAGAAAGGTCTGCCCTGGGGTCAGCATGGCCAAGGAAGTCGGGCTTGGGAAGACCCCTGTCACTCTCTGGTCATGTGCCTGCAGACTGGGGAGGGGCAGACTTTCAGTGGTGTCAGGGCCAGCCTCAGCCTGACTTAGAGGAGGCACAGAAGCCTCGCTGGCCATTCTGGGACAAGGTATACCGTCTCTGCTGCGTGTACAGCACAATGACATTCTGCATCACCTAACTTCTGGCTGACTTGAGCTACAACTCAGGTAATCCTTCCAGCAACTAACAAATATATTAATGAGTGTAAATGTTAAAGGATAAAGCTTAATAAACTCCCAGAAGCAGGTTGGAGTCAGCCTGGCAGGCAAGCAGGAGCACTCTAGAATTCTTACAGAGTTTTAGACATAAAACCCATGTATGTTTTTTATAGGCAATGTAAGCAGTTTCCGTGGGTTAATCTTGACTGTTCTCTTGATTTTTGCCATGAGTGCCGACTTCACTGTAGAATGCCCAAGTTACTGTTCCTGTGGGGTTGAGGCGTGTCCTGGACCCACAGTGGGCAGGTGTTTGCAAACCAGGAGAGGGGGTTTCACATGAAAGAACCACTCAGACTAGTTCTCATTCTCTAAAGGCATGTCCACACGCCCATATCCTTGCTGAGATTGTCCCCGCAGCCTACAATGCCATTCCCCTCATTGAGGCTGGTCAGTTTTTCACATCCTTGAAGGAACTACTCAAATGCTCCTTTAGCCCCTGCCTCCCCTCTCCTAGAGCTTAGTGTAGTATAGCTTTTGGATTACAGAAAATATGATCTAGAAAAAGCATTTGATAAATTTTAAATCAATTTATGCTTATTTTTAAAATCACAATTTCTTAGCAACTAGAAATAAAGGAGAGTTCCTTTAACCTGATAAAGGGCATCTACCAGACATATAAGGCAAATGTTATACTTAATGATGAAACATTAGTAGCAGGAATTGGACAAGGATGCCTAGTATTGGCATTGTAGTGGAGTCCTAGCCAATGCAATAACACAAGAAAATAAATTAGTGTAAAGAATAGAAAGCAAGAAGGACTTCCCTGGTGGTCAGTGGTTAAGGCTTCGCCTTCCAATGCAGGGGGTATGGGTTCAATCCCTAGTTGGGAAGCTAAGATCCCACATGCCTTGGGGCCAAAAAACCAAAACATAAAATTGAAGCAATACTGTAACAAATTCAATGAAGACTTTAAAAATGGTCCACATCAAAAATCTTAAAAAAAAAAAAAGAATAGAAAGGAAGAGACAGAGCAGGGACCATCTCTTTCATCTTGCTTCCAATTAAGCAGATACTTAATAACTGTTTGTTAAATTGAAGAAAAATTCAGTGTGTTCTCAAAGAAGTTTCTTGAAGGAGGCAGGAGTGGAACTGATCCTCTAATAGCAAGAGTCAGAGAAAATTCACTGGTGCTCACGAAGTTCCATCATCATGGTGCTGCCAGAAAGATAGAAGTATGATGTTTCCCTGAGACCAGAAGTGAGTGAGAGAGCTCTTGGGATGCCAGGAAAAGACTTAGTTATGTCCAGGAAAAGTAGCTCTGGCTTAAGGCAAATTGGGTGTTGGGTACCTACTGTCTCTGCCTGGTCCCTGTCTCTTTCCCCATCTTCTGGATACAGCACCTGAGTTATCTTTTGGGGAGAAATCTCCCCCACCCTCAGTCCGTGTTCTTCAAGAGGAGTAGGAACAGAACCCAGGCCTGACCAGTCAGCATGTTCCATCCCTTTGGCTGTGGAGGGTTGGCAAAGGACATCTGTTCCTGAATGTTTGCTGATAACAGAGATACTCCCTCTCCTTGGTGTTCTGGGTCTACTGGTGACCACCTTCCTGCCCATGGTCCCAGAGTGAAGCTGACACAGAGAGAGTCAAGAGAGGGAGATCAGTCTTGGCCTGGTGACCATACATGATCCCTAGATCTAGTCATGTCTGATGGCAGAGCTTTCCTGCTCTTTCCAATGACATGAACAAATAGCACCCCGACTTTCTTTTTCAATTTTTAAAACAGTTTTATTGAGGTAATGTTGACTTCAATAAAGTACATATTTAAAGTGTGCAATCTGACCAATTTTAACATGTATACACCCACAAAATCATCATCATAATCAATAAATGAACACCCCAAATCATCATCCCCAAAGTTTTCTCAGGATTATTTGGAATTCTTTTCTCCTGTCCTTCTCTTCACCCACAAGAAATCACTGATCTACTTTTCCTCATTATAGATTAGTTTACATTTTCTAGAACTTCATATAAATAGAATCATACAGTATGTCTGGCTTCTTTCATGCAGCATAATTATTTTGAGATTTATTCATGTTGTTACATGTATCAATAGTTTATTCCATTTTATTGCTAAGTAATATTTCATAGTGCGGATATACTATTCACCTGTTGTTTCCAGTTTTTGGCTACTTCAAATAAAGCTGCTATGAGGGACTTCCCTGGTGGCACAGTGGTTGAGAGTCCGCCTGCCGATGCAGGGGACACGGGTTCATGCCCCGGTCCGGGAAGATCCCACATGCCACGGACCACCTGGGCCCGTGGGCCATGGCAGCTGAGCCTGCGCGTCCGGAGCCTGTGCTCCGCAACGGGAGAGGCCACAACAGTGAGAGGCCCGCGTACCGCAAAAAAAAAAAAAAAAAAAAAAAAAAAAAGCTGCTATGAAAATTTGTGTATAAGTCTTTTTTTTAATTGAAGTATAGTTGATTTACAATGTTTCAGGTGTACAGCAAAGTGATCCAGTTTTATATATATATATATATATATATATATATACATATATATATGTATATATAGATACATATAGTCTTTTCCAGATTCTTTTCCTATAGGTTATTACAAGATATTGAATATGGTTCCCTGTGCTGTCCTTGTTTTTTATCTATTTTATATATATTAGTGTGTATCTGTTAATCCCTCTCCTCCCTTTCCCCTTTGGTAACCATAAGTTTGTTTTCTATGTCCTCCCCTGCCCCACTGCTCTGCTTTTTGTCTAAGCTGATTTGAGTTGGGTTTCTGTCACCAGCAACCAAAAGAGTTCTGACTGACACAATGGGAATGAGAATGTCTGGGTGGGAGAAGCTGAAGGTCTGCATCATACATGCTGTCTCACAGGGGTGAGTTTTGGGGGGTGGGCAGTGCAAACAGCTTCCAAATGGAGCCCAAGTCAGCATCCCTGCCTCTTCCTTTATTCTGTGCTGACCCTTCCAAGGGGGCTGGCCCCAAGATCCCAAGAAGAATGGAAGAATGATCAGATATCATTTTTGGTAAGTCGTTTTTATAAACTCAACTTCATTGAAGTAAAACTTACAAACAAACAATAAAATGCACTCATTTTAAGTGTATATTTCAATGAATTTTACAAATGCATTGCCCTGTGTAACCCCCATAACAATTAAAATACAGAACATTGTCATCACACAGAAGGTGCCCCATGGTCCTTCCTGGCCAGTCTCTGCTCTTCCCCCAACCAGACAGCTACTGACCTACTTTCTGTCACTGCAGGTTAGATTTTTTTCATATACAGTCAGTCCTCAGTATTTGCAGATTCCATATTTGAGAACTCACCTACTTGCTAAAATTTATTTGTAACCCCCAAATCAACTCTCGTGGTGCTTTCGTGGTCATTTGTAGACACACACAGAGGGGTGAAAAATTTAATTCATATGACGCCATTCCCAGCTGAGACTGAAGAAAGCAAGGCTCTGCTTTTTGCTTCAGTTCCCACTGCAAACAAGCGTTCTCTTTGCAGGTTATTTAGTGCTGCGATTTTTGCATTTTGGCATTTGTTTTTGGTGGTGGTTTTGCTGTTTAAAATGGCCCCAGATGTAGTGCTGAAGTGCTGTCCAGTGTTCCTCAGTGTGAGAAGGCTGTGATGTGCCTGATGGAAAAAATACGTGTGTTAGATAAGCTTCGTAGAGACATGAGTTACAGTGCCTCTGGCTGTGAGTTCAATGTTAATGATTCAACTATATGTATTAAATAAAGTGTCTTTAAACAGAAACACACACACAACAAAGTTATGTATTGATTGGCTGACGCACATGTGACCAGAGGCTTGCAGGAACCTAACCCTGTGCGTATTCTCCCAGGAGCGATGGTTCAGACTCACAAATTCAGTATTTGCAGTGACTTTATAGAAGAATGAACCTCTGTGCTTGAGATCCCACAGAGGCAGCCTTTTGAGTCTGGCTCTGCCACTCAGCATAATGCTCTTGAGATGCATCCACTTCGTTGTGCGTATCCATAGTTGTCCCTTTTACTGCTGTGTAGTATTCCATCATGTGGACACACAGTTTCTTTATTCATTCACCAGTTGATGGGGCATCTGGATCGTGTCCAGATTTTGGCAATTATGAATAAAGCTGCTATGAACTGTATGAACGTACAAATCTTTGCATGGACATATGTTTTTATTTCTATTCCAAGTATTTTCACGTGAGCAAATCAATGTCATAGTTGCCTAATCCTTACAATAACCCTGACAAGCAGCCTCATTTTATACACAGGAGGATAGGAGCTTAGAGCTTGGTGGCCTGCCACAGGTCACACGGCTCACAGCTCCTGCCCCAGCCAGGCTGCCCCTTCCCTGGTGGAGACCTGAGGGTCCCTAGTCAGTGTTGGCCCCATGCTGGGGTTGGAGGGATCTTGGCTCTGTCACTGTCTCTCCATGGGCCTTGGACTCCCCAGCTACAAAATGTGCAGTTTCAGTCCCCTCCAAGGAGCCCTCGCTCTCCAAGTCTGTGAACTTTACCCTGTGGGGAATCTGAACAACTGGGCCAGGCCCAAAGCAGCCCTTGGGAGGCCAAGCCAGGCAGGAACCAGAAATTCAGAGTCTGGGTGGCTTGGCTTATTCGCTTACGGCACCTGAGCTGCCCGAGTCCACGCCTCTTGCTAGAAGTAACAGTTCCAGTTTTTTCTCTTGGGGATTCTCCTCCTCCGTCACATGCAGCCTCGTGGGGACTGTCCTTCAAGGCCTTACCCTGGCCAAAGGAGGATTACCTGCCTGGCTCTGTGCCAGGGCTTTGAGTCCCGAGCAGAGGGAGGCCTGACACAGGGACGGATAAGTGGCCTGAGCAGGCTCTGAGCTGCTGTTGATTCAGTAAGCTGCCTGACAACTTCCCAGGGCGACCCGGGAACTTTCTGTTGCTTGTAATCAGTGAGCCCTGCACACCATGATTGCTATTCCCCTCCCTCGTGAACCTGCAGCCTTAGTGTGGGCTTGGCTCTCAGGAGACGCTTCCTCTGGATCTCCCTTGGCTTGAGGAAACCCAGGAGAGGGCGTCACGTATTTGGGAGCAAATGGCAGAGGAGGGGTCCCAGGCTTGGGGAGAACTCCCAGACTTGGGTCCTGACTTGTCACTCTCCCTCTGGGGCTCATCATCCTTATCTCTAAAAAGGGCACCCCTACCCCTGTTTCATTCATTGTCAGCAACCCACTTCCTATGGGCAGGCGCTGTCCCCGGTGCTGGAGAGACAGGGTGAGGAGATGACTCAGACAGGCCCCTGCCCTAAGAGGGGACAGACAATGAGATGTCACAGTTGGGAGAGATGATGGAGCAAGTCCCAGTGCCTTGGAAGTCAGTTTGGGGCTTTGTCCAGACCTTGGTCAGTCTTTGGACCAGAAACTGACCTTGGCTACCTTGAGCAAGGAGATTTGGAAGGAAAGGACAGAAATCAGGGCAGCACAGCGGATCTAAGCAGTGAGACCTTCAGGTAAAGTCTCTTCAGGGGGTGGCCATCAGAATGAAAAATTCTGCTGAAGAGTCAAAATCACAGAGAGGGGTCTGCCTAGCCTCACGGGCCTGTGTCAGTACCCACCAGGGTCTCTTGATTGACAGCCGCCAGGACTCCCTGTGGTGGAGAAGGGCTGAGTCCTCAGGAGCCGCTCCCTGCAAAGTGGGGGAGACACACGGAAGGCAAAAACAACCAGTGTCCCCTGGTTGTCAGGCAAGGGCTCATAAGAGGCACTGAAAGTGCCGGGGGAGCTGAACTGTAAGCACATAAGGGTTTGGTATGTCAGGGCTCAGAAGGGAAGGTGGCCTCACCTGCCCCGCCTACGGAGTGACCGCCTTTGGGCAGGGCTTCCCGTCTGAACCTGGGAGGGCTCCATGCGTGTTTGGTAAATGCAGGTGGAATGAATGAAACTCTGCGCACGTGCCTAGGTCGAGAGGGTGCTGCAAAGCCAGACCCACGTGGCCCCTGCCTCCCAGGATTGAGTCCAGCAGTGGAGACAGATGTGCCCTGGACTAGAGATAGAACAAGACATGGTCACTGAGGCGTGTGGCGAGTGCCAAGGGAGTGTCCGGCATGGGTGCTCAGCCTAGACAGGAGGTCAGGGGCTCCCAGAGGAGGTCTGCGTGGGAAAGCTGAGAGGGTGGTTGGAAGACTGTGGCAGAGAGGGAGCGCATTCCTGGGGGACCCTAGTGTTTTGTTCTGGGGCCTGGCTCTGCCCTGTGGGCCTTAGAGGGAGTGGGGGGTATGGGCAGACAGGTGCAAAACTGTCCAGTGGGTGAGCTGGGTGGGCGGGGCAGGGGAAGGAGGTTGGGGGTGGGAGCATGGGAAGCCTTGGACTGGGGGAGAGGCGCGAGGAGACGGGGGCTGCAGTTCCCTGCCGGCTGCAGAGGACACCCCAAGGTTACCTTGGCCTGTGGCTCCGCGGCTCGAGCCACTGCCAGCGGTGACAACGGCGAACCAGCAGCCTCTCCGAGTTTTATTATCATTCAAATGAGGACGTGGATAGGTATTTCATTTGATTGGTAGAATAATAGGAGCCATTTATCTACCTCCTCTCAACCTTTCATATCTGTTTCACTATTTTATGGGATCGCATACATCATAGTAAAGGCAAAAATGTATTTTTTTCCCCCTGACTTGGGTCTGGGGGGGGGGGGCAGCAGGGATGGGAAGGCGGCTCTCAGAGTGGCTGGCAGGAACTCAAAGAAATGAAATCGAAAAAGACTATTACCGGTGACAGACAGTTACATCGGAAAGGGAATAAGAAACTCCCCAGTGCGGGCGTGGATGAGGAGTTTTAAATGGAAGATGTAACAGCCTCCAGCTCCGGGTCCAGCTAGAGGGTGGGACTGCAGGAAAGCCTTAGGGATGGGGGCAGGCGGGGAGCCAGGAGCGAGGCTGGCACAGGGGGCCTGTGGCCCAGCTCTTGGAATTCTTTGTCTCTCTTCAGCTATGATAAATTACACATGTCATACAAGGATCAATTCTCCTTTTGAAAAAATTAGAACATTCCAGGTAAAATCCACTGTGACCACCAGGCCCAACCCCACCCCTTCCTCCCCTTCCCCAGAGGCAACTACTAAGGATTTTTTTCCTCTTGAGTTTACAAATATACAAAGATACCTTAAAAGAGGTAGTACTCTGTTGTGGATTTGTTTTCCTTTCTTAAGTGGTATCGTACTGCATCATGCAGCTTCTTGTGTTTTACACTCAATATGTTTTCAAGCTCCGTGTGAGTAGACCCATGTGGGTCTCGATCCTTCCTGGAATTGCCAGGTCGTTCTCCCTTCCATGACTAGCCTGTCTTTTAGCCACCCAGCGACCCCTTGATGAACACTTGGGTGGCTCCCAGCTTTTCACAATTACTAACCACGCTGCAAGGCTCCTGGCACCTGGGCCAGTTTCTTGAGGGCAGGTGAGCAGCAAGCTCACTGGTGGAGAGAGGCATGCTTTTTCAGGTGGAGGACGTCGGATGGATCACTGCCCAAAGTGTCCCCACTGTGGGGCTCCAGCCGACTGCCCCCAGCAGCCCCCACCTCCTAGGTGACGGTGAGTGAAAGTGCACGGAGGGTCATGTCTTGGATAGAGGTGGGCGGCAGAGCAGGGAGCATCAAAGACCTGGATGGACTGGGCATCAGGGTGGAAGGGAGGAAGCTGACCCCAGAGCTCCAGGCGTGACCCCACAAGGTAGGGGCTGGATTCCAGGCAGGCACGCAAAAGGCCATCAGGGTTGATGCTGGACATGATGGTGGGGCCACAGGCAAGGGCTGGAGGGTGGGTAAGGACGGAAATCAGAGGGCACTGGGTGGCTGGCAGGGTAGCTGGCCAGCAGGGCCAAGGAGAACAGCTAAGGCGAAGCCAGAGTCTGTGGACAGTACCAAAACACAAGGCAGGGGGTGGGCAGCACAGGCATAGAGGGGTGCTCCAGGGACCCTGGCTCCCTGTGGGCAGCACAGAGACACGAGGGTCCACGGAAATGTAGGAGACCTTAGCTCAGGCCCGTGGATGTGGGCTGAGGCTCCCTGCTTGGGCCCCATCCATAGGACAGCATCTGGGGCCCCGCCCTCAGGGATGTGGGAGGGGCAGTTAGGGGAATGGGGGCAGCAGCCTGGTGAGAACTAGGCTCTCTATCCTGGGAGAAAGACTCAGGTTCCAGAACTCTATGGAGTCCAGTTGCAAAGATTACAAGGGAGAGTTGCTCTAAAAAAAAAAAAAAAAGACACAGCTTTTTGAGGTATAATTCACTACTTCATACTTCATCCATTTAAAGTATACTATTCTGTGGTTTTTAGTATATTCACAGATACATGCAACTATGATCACAATCAACTGAGAACATTTTCATCATCTCCAAAAGAAGCCTTTTAGCTATCATCCCCATGTCCCCCCAGCCCTAAGCAACCAGTAATCTACTTTCCATCTCTGTAGATCCTCCCGTTCTGGACATTTCGTATGAATGGAATCACACACTATGCGGCCTTTTGTGTCTGGCTTAATTCACTTAGCATAATGGTTCATTCATGCTGTGACATGTGTCAGAACATTCTTTTTATGGCTGAATAATATTTCATCGTATAGAATGACCACATTTGGTTTATCCATTAGTCAGCTGATGGACATTTAATCGTTTCATCCCACGTTTTTTGGATTATTATGAATAATGCTATAAACAGTTGTGTACATGTTTCAGCATGGACACATGTTTTCATTTCTCTTGGGTACATGCCTAGGCGTGGAATTGCTGGGTCATGAGGTCATTCTGTGTATAGGAGCTGCTAGACGGTTTTCCAAAGAGGCTGCACCACTTTACATTGCCACCCGCAGTGGGTGAGGGTTCCGATTTCTCCACATTTCTTGCCAACGCTTGTTATTGTCTAATTTTTGGATTCTATCCATCCTAGTGGGAGGAATTGCCTTTTGAGGCAACTTCAGAAGCTGGTGGCACGAGCTTGGTGTACCTCTGGGCTCCAGGACCCTCCAGAGATTCCCCAGCTCTCTCCTGGGTTGGCTTCACCTCAAGCAGACCCTGGCAGCATAAGACAGGTTCAAGCCACTTCGTGAGCTGACCTTGGAGCCTCCTTCCCTCAAAGGCTCCAGAAAGGCTCTATAAGTCAAGGTTCTCCAGAGAACAGAACAAATAGGCTGTATATAAATAGATATAATTTGCATATTTATTATAAGGAAATGGCTCATGTGGTTATGGAGGCTGACAAGTCCCAAGATCTGCAGGGTGAGTTGCCAAGCTGGAGACCGAGGTGGAGTTCCACTAGTCTGAAGGCTGGCAAGCTCAAGACCCGGGAGGGGCTGATGTTTCAATTCAAGTCTGCAGGCAGGAAAAGGCTGGTGTCCCAATGCAAAAGCAGTCAGACAGGAAGAATTCTCTCTTCCTTGGAGGAGAGACAACCTTTTTGTTTTTTCAGGCCATCAACTGATTCAACAAGGCTCACCCACACTGGGGAGTGCAATCTGCTTTACTCGTCTACTAATTCAAAAGTGAATCTCAGTCGTAGGGAAGATGGTGGAAGAGTAAGACGCGGAGATCACCTTCCTCCCCACAGATACACCAGAAATACATCTACACGTGAAACAACTCCTACAGGACACCTACTGAACACTGGCAGAAGACCTCAGACCTCCCAAAAGGCAAGAAAGTCCCCATGTACCTGGGTAGGGCAAAAGAAAAAAGAATAAACAGAGACAAAAGGATAGGGACGGGATCTGGACCAGTGGGAGGGAGCTGTGAAGGAGGAAAGGTTTCCACACACTAGGAAGCCCCTTAGCGGGCGGAGACTGCGGGTGGCGGAGGGGGAACGCTTCGGAGCTGCTGAGGAGAGCACAGCAACAGGGGTGCGGGGGGCAAAGCGGAGAGATTCCCGCACAGAGGATCAGTGCCGACCGGCACTCACCAGCCCGAGAGGCTTGTCTGCTCACCCGCCGGGGCGGGCAGGGCTGGGAGCTGAGGCTCGGGCTTCGGTTGGAGCGCAGGGAGAGGACTGTGGTTGGCGACGTGAACACAGCCAGCAGGGGGTTAGTGCACCACAGCTAGCCGGGAGCGAGTCTGGGGAAAAGTCTGGACCTGCCGAAGAGGCAAGAGACTTTTTCTTCCCTCTTTGTTTCCTAGTGCATGAGGAGAGGGGATTAAGAGCGCTGCTTAAAGGAGCTCCAGAGACGGGCGCGAGCCACGGCTAAAAGCGCGGACCCCAGAGACGGGCATGAGACGCTAAGGCTGCTGCTGCCGCCACCAAGAAGCTTGTGTGTGAGCACAGGTCACTATCCACACCTCCCTTCCAGGGAGCCTGTGCAGCCCACCACTGCCGGGTTCCCGGGATCCAGGGACAACTTCCCCGGGAGAACGCACGGCGCGCCTCAGGCTGGTGCAATGTCACGCCAGCCTCTGCCGCCGCAGGCTTGCCCCCCACTCTGTACCGCTCCCTCCCCTCAGCCTGAGTGAGCCAGAGGCCCCAAAGCAGCTGTTCCTTTAACCCCGTCCTGTCTGAGCGAAGAACAGACGCCCTCCTGCGACCTACACGCAGAGGCAGGGCCAAATCCAAAGCTGAGCCCCGGGAGCTGTGCGAACAAAGAAGAGAAAGGGAAATCTCTCCCAGCAGCCTCAGAAGCAGCGATTTGAAGCTCCACAATCAACTTGACGTACCCTGCATCTGTGGAATACATGAATAGACAACGAATCATCCCAAATTGAGGAGGTGGACTTTGAGAGCAAGATTTATGATTTTTTTCCCCTTTTCCTCTTTCTGTGAGTGTGTATGTGTATGCTTCTGTGTGATATTTTGTCTGTATAGCTTTGCTTCCACCATTTGTCCTAGGATTCTATCCGTCCGTTTTTTGGTTTTGTTTTTCTTTAAAAAAATTTTGTTTTCTTAATAATTATTTTTTATTTTTATTTTTTAATGTGGTACGCAGGCCTCTCACTGTTGGTGGCCTCTCCCGTTGCAGAGCACAGGCTCCAGATGCGCAGGCTCAGCGGCCATGGCTCACGGGCCCAGCCGCTCCGCGGCATGTGGGATCTTCCCGGACCAGGGCACGAACCCGTGTCCCCTGCATCGGCAGGCGGACTCTCAACCACTGTGCCACCAGGGAAGCCCTATTTTTTATTTTAATAACCTTATTTTATTTTATCTTACTTTATTTTATTTTACTTTATCTTCTTTCTTTCCTTCCTTCCCTCCTTCCTTCCTCCCTCCCTCCCTCATATCTATCTATCTTTCTTTCTTTCTTTCTTTCTTTCTTTCTTTCTTTCTTTCTTCCTTTCTTTCTTTCTTTCTTTCTTTCATTTCTTACTACTTTTTCTCCCTTTTATTCTGAGCCATGTGGATGAAAGGCTCTTGGTGCTACAGCCAGGAGTCAGTGCTGTGCCTCTGAGGTGGGAGAGACAACTTCAGGACACTGGTCCACAAGAGACCTCCCAGCTCCACATAATATCAAACGGCAAAAATCTCCCAGATATCTCCATCTCAACACCAGCACCCAGTTTCACTCAGTGACCAGCAAGCTACAGTGCTGGACACCCTATGCCAAACAACTAGCAAGACAGGAACACAACCCCACCCATTAGCAGAGAGGCTGCCTAAAATCATAATAAGTCCACAGACACCCCAAAACACACTACCAGATGTGGACCTGCCCACCAGAAAGAAAAGATCCAGCCTCATCCACCAGAACACAGGCACTACTCCCCTCCACCAGGAAGCCTACACAACCCACTGAACCAAATTTAGCCACTGGGGACAGACACCAAAAACAACGGGAATTACGAACCTGCAGCCTGCAAAAGGGAGACCCCAAACACAGTAAGATAAGCAAAATGCGAAGACAGAAAAACACACAAAAGATGAAGGAGCAAGATAAAAACCCACCAGACCTAACAAATGAAGAGGAAATAGGCAGTCTACCTGAAAAAGAATTCAGAATAATCACAGTAAAGATGATCCAAAATCTTGGAAATAGAATAGACAAAATGCAAGAAACATTTAACAAGGACCTAGAAGAACTAAAGATGAAACAAGTAACGATGAACAACACAATAAATGAAATGAAAAATACTCTAGATGGGATCAATAGCAAAATAACTGAGGCAGAAGAACGGATAAGTGACCTGGAAGATAAAATAATGGAAATAACTACTGCAGAGCAGAATAAAGAAAAAAGAATGAAAAGAACTGAGGACAGTCTCAGAGACCTCTGGAACAACATTAAACGCACCAACATTCGAATTATAGGGGTTCCAGAAGAAGAAGAGAAAAAGAAAGGGACTGAGAAAATATTTGAAGAGATTATAGTTGAAAACTTCCCTAATATGGGAAAGGAAATACTTAATCAAGTCCAGGAAGCACAGGGAGTCTCATACAGGATAAATCCAAGGAGAAATATGCCAAGACACATATTAATCAAACTGTCAAAAATTAAATACAAAGAAAACATGTTAAAAGCAGCAAGGGAAAAACAACAAAAAACACACAAGGGAATCCCCATAAGGTTAACAGCTGATCTTTCAGCAGAAACTCTGCAAGCCAGAAGGGACTGGCAGGACATATTTAAAGTGATGAAGGAGAAAAACCTGTAACCAAGATTACTCTACCCAGCAAGGATCTCATTCAGATTTGATGGAGAAATTAAAACCTTTACAGACAAGCAAAAGCTGAGAGAGTTCAGCACCACCAAACCAGCTTTACAACAAATGCTAAAGGAACTTCTCTAGGCAAGAAACACAAGAGAAGGAAAAGACCTACAATAATGAACTCAAAACAATTAAGAAAATGGGAATAGGAACATACATATCAATAATTACCTTAAATGTAAATGGACTAAATGCTCCCACCAAAAGACACAGATTGGCTGAATGGATACAAAAACAAGACCCATATATTGGCTGTCTACAAGAGACCCACTTCAGACCTAAAGACACATACAGACTGAAAGTAAGGGGATGGAAAAAGATATTCTATGCATATGGAAACCAAAAGAAAGCTGGAGTAGCAATTCTCATATCAGACAAAATAGACTTTAAAATAAAGACTATTAGAAGAGACAAAGAAGGACATTACCTAATGATCAAGGGATCGATCCAAGAAGAAGATATAACAATTATAAATATTTATGCACCCAACATAGGAGCACCTCAATACATAAGGCAAATACTAACAGCCATAAAAGGGGAAACTGACAGTAACACATTCATAGTAGGGAACTTCAACACCGCACTTTCACCAATGGACAGATCATCCAAAATGAAAATAAATAAGGAAACACAAGCTTTAAATGATACATTAAACAAGATGGACTTAATTGATATTTATAGGACATTCCATCCAAAAACAACAGAATACACATTTTTCTCAAGTGCTCATGGAACATTCTCCAGGATAGATCATATATTGGGTCACAAATCAAGCCTTGGTAAATTTAAGAAAATTGAAATCATATCAAGTATCTCTTCCAACCACAATGCTACGAGACTAGATATCATTTACAGGAAAAGATCTATAAAAAGTACAAACACATGGAGGCTAAACAACACACTACTTAATAACGAAGTGATCACTGAGGAAATCAAAGAGGAAATTAAAAAAATACCTAGAAACAAATGACAATGGAGACACGATGACCCAAAACCTATGGGATGCAGCAAAAGCAGTTCTAAGAGGGAAGTTTATAGCAATACAATCCTACCTTAAGAAACAGGACACATCTCGAATAAACAACCTAACCCTGCATCTAAAGCAATTAGAGAAAGAACAAAAAATACCCCTAAAGTTAGCAGAAGGAAAGAAATCATAAAAATCAGATCAGAAATAAATGAAAAAGAAATGAAGGAAACAATAGCAAAGATCAATAAAACTAAAAGCTGGTTCTTTGAGAAGATCAACAAAATTGATAAACCATTAGCCAGGCTCATCAAGAAAAAAAGGGAGAAGACTCAAATCAATAGAATTAGAAATGAAAAAGGAGAAGTAACAACTGACACTGCAGAAATACAAAAGATCATGAGAGATTACTACAAGCAACTCTATTCCAATAAAATGGACAACCTGGAAGAAATGGCCAAATTCTTAGAAATGCACAAGCTGTCAAGACTTAATCAGGAAGAAATAGAAAATATGAACAGACCAATCACAAGCACTGAAATGGAAAATGTGATTAAAAATCTTCCAACAAACAAAAGCCCAGGACCAGATGGCTTCACAGGCGAATTCTGTCAAACATTTAGAAAAGAGCTAACACCTATCCTTCTCAAACTCTTCCAAAATATATCAGAGGGAAGAACACTCCCAAACTCATTCTACGAGGCCACCATCACCTTGATACCAAAACCAGACAAGGATGTCACAAGGAAAGAAAACTACAGGCCAATATCACTGATGAACATAGATGGAAAAATCCTCAACAAAATACTAGCAAACAGAATCCAACAGCACATTAAAAGGATCATACACCATGATCAAGTGGGGTTTATTCCAGGAATGCAAGGATTCTTCAATATACGCAAATCAATCAACATGATAAACCATATTAACAAATTGAAGGAGAAAAACCATATGATCATCTCAATAGATGCAGAGAAAGCTTTCGACAAAATTCAACACCCATTTTTTTTTATAAAAACCCTGCAGAAAGTAGGCATAGAGGGAACTTTCCTCAACATAATAAAGACCATATATGACAAATCCACAGCCAACATCGTCCTCAGTGGTGAAAAACTGAAAGCATTTCCACTAAGATCAGAAACAAGACAAGGTTGCCCACTCTCACCACTCTTATTCAACATAGTTTTGGAAGTTTTAGCCACAGCAATAAGAGAAGAAAAGGAAATAAAAGGAATCCAAATTGGAAAAGAAGAAGTAAAGCTGTCACTGTTTGCAGATGACATGATACTATACAAAGAGAATCCTAAAGATGCTACCAGAAAACTACTAGAGCTAATCAATGAATTTGGTAAAGTAGCAGGATACAAAATTAATGCACAGAAATCTCTGGCATTCCTATACACTAATGATGAAAAATCTGAAAGTGAAATCAAGAAAACACTCCCATTTACCATTGCAACAAAAAGAATAAAATATCTAGGAATAAACCTACCTAAGGAGACAAAAGACCTGTATGCAGAAAATTATAAGACACTGATGAAAGAAATTAAAGATGATACAAATAGATGGAGAGATATACCATGTTCTTGGATTGGAAGAATCAACATTGTGAAAATGACTCTACTACCCAAAGCAATCTACAGATTCAATGCAATCCCTATCAAACTACCACTGGCATTTTTCACAGAACTAGAACAAAAATTTTCACAATTTGTATGGAAACACAAAAGACCCCCAATAGCCAAAGCAATCTTGAGAATGAAAAACGGAACTGAAGGAATCAGGCTCCCTGACTTCAGACTATACTACAAAGCGACAGTAATCAAGACAGTACGGTACTGGCACAAAAACAGAAAGATAGATCAATGGAACAGGACAGAAAGCCGAGAGATAACCCCACGCACATATGGTCTCCTTATCTTTGATAAAGGAGGCAGGAATGTACAGTGGAGAAAGGACAGCCTCTTCAATAAGTGGTGCTGGGAAAACTGGACAGCTACATGTAAAAGTATGAGATTAGATCACTCCCTAACACCATACACAAAAATAAGCTCAAAATGAATTAAAGACCTAAATGTAAGGCCAGAAACTATCAAACTCTTAGAGGAAAACATAGGCAGAACACTCTATGACATAAATCACAGCAAGATCCTTTTTGACCCACCTCCTAGAGAAATGGAAATAAAAACAAAAATAAACAAATGGGACCTAATGAAACTTCAAAGCTTTTGCACATCAAAGGAAACCATAAACAAGACCAAAAGACAACACTCAGAATGGGAGAAAATATTTGCAAATGAAGCAACTGACAAAGGATTAATCTCCAAAATTTATAAGCAGCTCATGCAGCTCAATAACAAAAAAACAAACAACCCAATCCAAAAATGGGCAGAAGACCTAAATACACATTTCTCCAAAGAAGATATACAGACTGCCAACAAACACATGAAAGAATGCTCAACATCACTAATCATTAGAGAAATGCAAATCAAAACTACAATGAGATATCATCTCACACCAGTCAGAATGGCCATCATCAAAAAATCTAGAAACAATAAATGCTGGAGAGGGTGTGGAGAAAAGGGAACACTCTTGCACTGCTGGTGGGAATGTGAATTGGTACAGCCACTATGGAGAACAGTATGGACGTTCCTTAAAAAACTACAGATAGAACTACCATACGACCCAGCAATCCCACTACTGGGCATATACCCTGAGAAAACCATAATTCAAAAAGAGTCATGTACCAAAATGTTCATTGCAGCTCTATTTACAATAGTCTGGAGATGGAAACAACCTAAGTGTCCATCATCGGATGAATGGATAAAGAAGATGTGGCACATATATACAATGGAATATTACTCAACCATAAAAAGAAATGAAATTGAGCTATTTGTAATGAGGTGGATAGACCTAGAGTCTGTCATACAGAGTGAAGTAAGTCAGAAAGAGAGAGACAAGTACCGTATGTTAACACATATATATGGAATTTAAGAAAAAAAATGTCATGAAGAACCTAGGGGTAAGACAGGAATAAAGACACAGACCTACTAGAGAATGGACTTGAGGATATGGGGAGGGGGAAGTGTAAGCTGTGACAAAGCGCGAGAGAGGCATGGACATATATAGACTACCAAATGTAAAATAGATAGCTAGTGGGAAGCAGCCGCATAGCACAGGGAGATCAGCTCAGTGCTTTGTGACCACCTAGAGAGGTGGGATAGGGAGGGTAGGAAGGAGGGAGACGCAAGAGGGAAGTGATGTGGGAACATATGTATATGTATAACGGATTCACTTTGTTATAAAGCAGAAACTAACACACCATTGTAAAGCAATTATACTCCAATAAAGATGTTAAAAAAAAAAGTGAGTCTCATCCAGAGACACCCTCACAGAAACACCCAGAATAATGTTTGACTGAATATCTTGGTCCCACGGCCCAGCCAAGCTGACATAAAATTAACTTTCACAGAGGCTCTCAATGGCCAGCTCAGCCATCTCTTGACTTTCAGTTGTGAGTCAGCATATTTCCTCTTGTGACTGATAGTCACAGTGGGGCTTTGGCCACTTGGAACCAAAAGACACCTGACTGAGGTCATCAGTACTTTCACAATGTTCAGAGTCCAGGAGACTGCTGGGGCCAGGTGATATTCCCTGATGTGAGTAAGCAGATGAGCCTGCTGTCTGGAGTCTGCAGGTGTTCCTCTGAGTTGGGAGCCCCTACGAGGGGCTCCTGTTTCCATTAGTTAAACCCAGACCACTGCTTCTTCGGATTCCCTCTCTCCCTGGGGGTCTCTCCCTCTGATTCCTGCCACCCACCCCTCAGGGATCAGTGGCAAGTGCTGCCCCTTTTTATGTCCTGGCTCCCGTGTGAATAACCTTTTCCCTGGGTCCCCTGTGCACAGTTTTGTTACTGCTGGGACTTAACAAAGGTATAAACACAGAGAAGCCAAGAAGCCCGGGTCCGGCCCAACAAGATGGGCTCCTCCAGCTCCGATATCAGCCCCTGGGCCTTGGTCACCAACTGTGGCTGGTGCTCTCAAGTTCCTGGTCCGCTTGGCCTCTAGGTGGCAGGCAGGGCAGCTTTTCCGGCCTCTGCCAGGAGCTCCCCACTGGGTGTCTGGCTGCCTTGATAGGCCTGCCCCACAGGGAGGGACCCACCTCTATAGCTGCCCCCACCCCCATGTGTGGCTCTCAGCACACAGTGTCACTAGAGATGGCCTTGTCTCTCCCAGGGTTGTGGCTTCACCCCAGCCAGCCTGAGGTGGGTGACACTGTGACATCTTCCCCAGCGAGGGCCAGCGAGGGCCAGCGAGGCCTGCAATGCCCTCTTTACTGTATCACACTCCCACCACCCACAGCAACCAGACCCGACCTGCAGGATGCAGGCTATGCGGAGGAGCAGAGAGAATCAAAAGTAGCTAAATCTTAGCTTTTGAGCTCCCAAAGGCCCAGGTCCCATCATAAACAGTAAACTTGGAACAATGCCTGCCCAGCGCATTTTTGGTCACCACAGATACGTGAGGTTAAAAATTCTGTCTGGCTGGGAAAGAGAGAGAGTGTAAGGAATGAAATGAGTGAGCTGGGCCCTGCTGGGGCTGTTCTAGGTCTGGAGGAGGGAGGGGAGGGAATCCCTGAAACAGGGCAGCTAGGAAGAATTATACCCCCAGCGGAGCTGAAGATCTGATTGCAGGGGGCACCTGGCTGAGCGAGGCCCCCAGGTCCCCAGTGCCCTGTCTTGGCCCTTACAAGCAGGGACCAGATGAGGACACAGACACCTCATCGGCTGCCAGCACTGAAGGGAGATGACAGCCAAGAACCAGATGTGCCCGTGTATGTCTTGGGGGTGTCAGCAGGGCAGACACCAACCTATGACCCATCTGCCAACTACCTACCCACGTTGTGATACCACCCACATTCACTGGAATCCAGGGACCAGGAGACAGGGAGGGGGAACTCCGAATCAACTGAGTATAAACACCAGTCGCTGAACTGACCAACACTTATTTTCTTCTGCTGGGCAGGAAATGGGGGTTTGCAATAAAGAAGAATACAGATAATAGGAATGTAAGGTTGTGGTTTGGGCACACTTGGGTTAGTGGCCTGAATAGTCATACCCACAACCCACGGCTTAACTCAGGACTGGGGCCACAACAGGAGCTGGTGCTAAGGAAGAAGGAAGAAGGCAGACAGGGGAGCTGGGCGAGCTGCTGGTCAGAGGAGAGCACAGGCCTGGAGGGGGCTGCCACGACAGAGGGAAGCATCTTGTGTAGGCACGGGGGGGGCTATGGAGGGGTAGGGGCAGGGGAAGGGGGGTGGGTCAGCAGGCTTGGGAGCACAAATCAGCTCCAGGGTCCTAAGCTCTCTGAGCCTCCAGGTCCTCACTCAAAACAGGGCGGCCTGCCAATCCCGCCTGACCCACATCTTTCCCCTGCGCGACTCTCATCTGGGAAAACCTCATCTCCCAGTAGTTCCGGCAGGGCTGACCCTGGCCTCTAGTTTCAGGCATGGGTATGTGATCTGGGCCTGGCCGGCAAGACTATATTCTGGCACCTTTGTTGGAACTATTGCTAAAGAGAAGCTAGCTCTCCTGGGGTGCTGAGCATGAGTATGCAGCTTGGAGCTGCTGCGGGGCCTCCATGAAGAGGTAGGTTTGTCCGAGAATGACTTCAACTCAGAGGAAAGCAGAGCTGAAAGGTGAAAGAAATGAAGTCCGTCTCAGTCAGCTCAGTTGCTATAACAAAATGCCATAGACTGTGGCTTGAACAACAGACATTTATTTCTCATAGCGCTGGAGGCTGAGAATCCACCATCAAGGTGCTGACAAAGTAGAGAGAGAGAGAGAGGGACAACCAGCACTCTTGTGCTTCTTCTTATAAGGATAATAATCCTGTGGGATCACGACCCCATCTTTATGACCCCACTTAACCTTGATTACCTCCATAAAGCCCCTATCTTCAAATACAGTACATTAGGGTTTGCAGCTTCAACATGTGAATCTTGTGGTGGGGGGACACAAACGTTCAGTCCATAACAAAGTCCTAAAAACATGGTTTGCACCCCTAGGTCCAGCTATGACTGAAGTGAGATCTTCCCAAGGACTTTCCAGCTACATAAGCTGTTCCATTCTAGACCAATGTGGTCTGGGTTTCCTCAACTTTCAAGTGAGAGTCCTGTGACAATTGTCATAGATATTACACGTGTCTGTGCTTAGCACACGACATATGTGGAAGAAGTATTCTTTTGGTCCCTGGGGAAAAGGCTCAAGTGTTTAACATGGGGAGGGGGAAGCAGTCAGGAGAGAAAGGGGAGAAGACAAGGAAAGGCAAATCATGGGAGGGAAGGAAGGATTCAGAATGGCAAAGGACACAGGAAATGTTATTTGGAGGGAAAGTGAGAAGAGAGAAAACAAAACCAAGACTCGTTGTTGGAAATGTTTGGTTCCCAGCAAATTAAGTTCCTGTTTGCTGTGTGGTGTTGAGTGATAAGAGTCTTTGTGGAGGCAGGCACGTGGAGTGGGCTAGGGGTTGTGGGGGCCCATGAGGCCACGAGGCTGGCGTGGATGAGGAGTCAGGTGGCGTCCGAGGGGGTCACGGTGGGGCGGTGCGGGGCACGGCAAATTGTCCCCTGTCGCCGAGATATCCTTTAAAAGTAGTAAATCAGATCAGGTCTCTTCCCTGCTTTACCTCCTCTGGCCCCTGACTTCCCATCATATAGAATGAAGGGCAGACACCCTCTACCCCGTGCCTTCCTGGGCCCATCGCTGCGCACAACATGCTGCAGCCCCCTGGCCCCACCCGCCGTGCTCCCGTGAACATCCCACCTCTGGCCCCTTGCACCTGCCGTCCCTTCCCCTGGAAAGCCTTCTCCACCGACCTTTGCCTTCAGCTCCTTCTCCGCATTTGAGACTCAACCCAGTGTCCCCTCCTGAGAGAGGTCCCCCTGGATGTCCTCCACAGCAGCCCTGAGGCTCCATCACAGGGTTCTGTGCTATTGTTCTCTCAAGCACTCACCACCATCACATCACTTCCACTTTTGTATCGCCTGTCTCCTCCTCCAACATCAGTGCTGGGACCTCGCCTCAGCTGTGCTCACTGCTGCATCCCCTGTCCCAGGATGGAAACCGCCACAGCGCAGACACTCAGTAGAGGGCCTGCCCGGACCCCAAATGCCTCTTGAGAACTCTGAGCTGAGCATCAGGCAGAGTCTCCAGGTTAGAAACCCAGGTGTGTAAAAATAGTCTCAGGTTTTTAAAAACTGAGCTTAACCTTTTTTTTTCCCATTTTTATTTTATATTGGAGCATAGTTGATTAACAATATTGTGTTAGTTTCAGGTATACAGCAAAGTGATTCAGTTATACATATACATGTATCTATTCTTTTTCAGATTCTTTTCCCATTTAGGTTATTACAGAATATTGAGCAGAGTTCCCTGTGCTATACAGTAGGTTCTTGTTGTTTTAGCTATTTTAAATATAGTAGTGTGTTCATGTAAAACTTAATCTTATCTTAACCCCCACTACAGTAAACTCAGGATAAATGTAGTCATTTCAAGGTGTTCTTGGTCAATTCTCGGTCTCCTAGGTCACTTGCAAGTTCCCGCTTCTCACTAGGGTTGGAGTCGAACTTAAGGTGGGAGCAGGGCCCACGAAGGGTGGAGACCTTGAATGGGAGCCGAGCTCACCACATCCATGTTGTGTCCACATTCCCAGAGCTCTCCGCTCCTCCACACTGGCTGCCCGTGTGGTCCCCAGTCCGGCCAGGTCCTGGGTCCATCCCCTGCCACATGTCCCTTCCTGGCCACTGAGGTCCCCCCATCATGTTTCAGGGCCACCCTGGTGAATTTCTCATTCCAAGAGAAACATTCTTCCTCCAGGGGCACATGGGGACCCTCTGTTCTGCTCCAAGCCTGTCTATACCGACCCCTCCAAAAGGCGTTTCTTGTCTTGCTGGCTGGGGGCCGAGTGGGCTGGTGGAGGTCTCTGTGGGCCTCCATGCTCCCCAGGCCTCACCTCAGAAGTGAAGCATGGTCCCGCTGCCGTGGGATCCCCCAACTCCACACAGGCCCAGGTTAGCTTTCCCCACCCCTCCCATCTCACTCCAGGGCTCTCCCCAGCCTGGGGTCTTTCTAACCACCACACACATCTCTGTGTCTGCTGCTTGTGGCACGCGTGTTAGCCTTGGGCCTGCCAGGGCTCCCTGGGGTCCTCAGAGTAAGGAAATGCAGAGAGGAAGGGAGGGCAAGGGTGCCAGGAACAAGGCTCCCCTGCCCCTACCCCCGGCCCGGGCTGGGCAGAACCTTCACTCCAACTGGTCAGGATGGACTCCCAGGGGGCAGGCATCTGAGGGGTCCTGGGTGCCAAGCCTGAGTGAGCCAGGCTCGTGCTGAGGGGTGAGGGGCATGACAGTGGGCTTCATCTTGCTTTAAGTAGCCACAGGACCAAATTGGATTCCTGGTTTCGACAAGATCGAGGCTGCGATGCAGCTCTGCTCCAGGCCTAAGCTCCGAGGACAGGGCAGCAAGGAGACCCATCCCCGGCGCCCCTGCAGCCCCCGGTGGAGGGCCGGAGCCCACCCGTCCGCCCCCTTTCACTTCTGATTCCTCTTCAGATATTCCATCTCAGCCTCAGCCTCCAGTCTCCACCTCCCACACTGCATTGCTTAATTCCCCTCTCTCTTCTGCAATTTATTATTTAAGTCTGCAGAGCGACTGGGGTGAAGCGCCGCTTCCTGAGAGACGCTACGTTGGAGAAAAGAGACCCACCTTGGTGGGAGGGGGCCAGCTCAGGGCCAGGGACCAGGGCCAGGTCCCAGGGAGATGGCTGAGCCCAGGGGCGTAAGCTCGGTTCCAGGGCAGACTCTCTGGTCAAGCATCACCCACCCAGGGCGGCCTTTGAAGGAGGACATTCTACCTCCGCCGCCCTCACTCCACCCGCCGGGCCCTGCCAAGTCAGGCTCCGAGAGGGTTGGAGCTGCAGAGACCCAGCTGCCAAGCAGCCACCGGGCAAGCAGGCCAGTTTTGTGTGGCTCCCAGGGAGGATGGATTTAAAGAAAACCAAGCAGCTTTTAAAAAACAGGAGATTTCATATACATACCTGGATTTAGCTTCTCCTGCAAAACGGGTCAACACTGAGCTGCTTTCCGCAAGGCCAAGTCAGGCTGCAGTGGAGTTTGGAAAGGGCCTGCATGGGCCTTAACCACAGCCCTGCCTCTGCTCCCCTAGGGGCCTGCCCCACCCCAGGAGATGTCTGGGTTTAGAGACCCCTGCTCAGAGCCAGCTCCCTCCCTCCCCCTCCTCTGCACTGTGCGTTTCTGGAGGGCAAGGACTCTCTATTCTCCCTGTATCTCTGCATATTACTCACTGTAATACCCAGCACAGTGGCTGGCATATAGAGAAGCTGAATAAACACATTTTTAATGAGCAGCTGGATGAATGAGTGAACAAGTGGGAGAGCCCTGCCCAGGGTTAGGAGGTTGAATGCCATTTGAAAAGCTGAGTCTGAACTGCAGACGAAGGAAGCAGGGGGACAGAGGCTGGGGGCATCCAGAGGAGGCCAGGGCTCTTGGGATGGAGTGGGGATGAGGACAGGGAGGTCTCCCAGGGGTGGCTGCAAGGCCAAGCTGAGGAGTTGAGATTTATTGTTCAACTCCCCGAGCTTAAAAAGAACACAATCTGGGGACCACTCCAGACCCACTGAATCAGACTCTTCAAGGTGGGAGGCAATCTCTGTTTTTAAAAATGTTCTCCCCAGCTGGAGGACATGGAGCCTCAACAGGTGTGGGAACTTGTCCGTGTGGCCGGGAGGTGGTCTTCTGTGCCACAGGTCTGCTGCTGTCCAATTCCCTTCCCGCCCCACCTGGGGCTGTGTGTCTCTCTAAAGCCACCTGTCACACTTCCGAGTGGTGGTATGGCCCTGTGTCCATCATAGTCACTCACCACATTTTCAGCAAGTTTTAGAAGGAAGTATTAAATGACTGTGTTTGTTTTGTCCAGCAAAATCCATTTATAAAGTGCAGCACTTGTTTAAGAAAGAACAACAGCTATTGACAAAATATAAAAAAATAAATTAAAACAGCAGCTCCTTAAAAGGACCCTGTCCGATAATTTGATTTTTTCCCCCCTTCTTCCCTCAAAGGCCAGAACGACACAATCAATCTTGCAATTCCATAGGCTGCCTCATTACAGCTTTTTCTTAAGTGGAGGAAAAAAACATGGAAAGAAAAAGAGGTACCATCTGCAGCCCCATCACCTCCCATCTCACGATGGGTCCCTCTCGGTCCCCCTGTTTCCCCGCCCCAGCCTTCTTGTCCTTCTGGCAGCCTGGACCTGGCCCCCCGCCCTGCCCCAGCTGTACCCTCCAGATGGGACCAGCGTGCCCGGTCAGCTCAGGGCTTCTCCTGCCAATCCCTACAACCCTCAGGCCCTGTGGGGACCCTGTCCTCTCCCCCAGCCCACGAGTGTGTTCTCCAACAGATTTCTCATCCTGATGCCCCATCCACATCACTGATGTTTTTCATGAGAAAAGCACAGAGCAGGACACATGTGTGCTGAGAGGAGACACACTTTGCACACACAAGTGAACCCACGCTGCAGGCAGCACCTTGCTTCCAGAGACCATATGCAGGACCTCAGATGGAGGGGCTCCCACACTCCCCTCACTTCAAGACCCCCTTCCCCGAATGCTGCCCCCATTGTGGTTGTCATCCTTTCACTGGGGGCCTGCCCCACCGTTGGTGACACCATCTCCACCCTGACGACAGGTACGATTCAAACCAGCTTTAAAGTCCACCTGTGTCCTGGGCCAAATCACTGCACCTCTATAAGTTTCTCCACCCGGAGAGCGAGGTCAGTAACACACAGAGATTGTTGTGAGGACTGAAGGAGCAGCCACATGTAGTAATAATAATAATACTTTATAACTGAGCACTAGCTCAGTGCCTAAGCCTGACTAATCCTTTTCTGACATTATTGGATGAAATCGTCAGTTCATATGATTATTAGGCTTATTTCACAGCTGAGAAAACTGAGGTATAGAGAGGTTAGGTTACTTGCCTATGGTCTTATAAGTAGTAAAAGGGAAGAGGATTTTTGGTGGGGAGAGCTTTCCAGAAGCCACCCTCCTTGCTTGTTAGTCCCCGTTCCTCTCTGGCAGTGTCCCCAGTGAGCATGGTCTTCATGGGAGGGCGGTGATAGCACCTGCCTCCCACCGTGGGAGCCTGGGGGCAGTGTGTCCCATGCTGTGGGGCTAGGAATGAACTCAGCTGTGAACCTCAAGCCAGCCTGCAGTCGCTGGTGCTCCTTGACTTCGTCCCCCTCAGCTCCTGTGGATTCTGGGAGCCCCAGATATACCTTCCCTTTTGCTTAATATAGGCAGAGTTCGTCTCTGTAACTTGCAACCCCAGGCGGTAACGGTAACACCAAGAGTTGCCATCAATGCCTTGAGCACTTACTGTGTGCTGGGTCCCAAGATAAAGAGCTTTACAGACATTATTGCATCGTCCTTACCACAATCCTATAATTGTCCCTGTTTTACAGGCAAGGAATCTGAGGATCATATACATTTGGATTCTTGCCCAGCATCACACAGCTAGAAAGAGGGACAGCTAGGTTCAAACCCTGAGCTGCCTGAGCATAAGGGCATAAAGCTGCGAGCCTAAAGCTCTGTCGTGTGCTCACTAAATGATGACTTTAGCACCGTACCACCTCTGTATGCTTGCATGCAGTGTCCTTTAAAATATGACTGGGAGTTTCCAATTCCAGGTAAGATGAGGTAAACACACTCGTCCTGTCTCTCCCACTGAGTGTAGCTTAAAACCTGGACGGAATGCATGGATTTGAAGTCTCTTCTGCCTACAAGCAAATAAGTGGTAATAATAACATCAAGAGTAGCTATCACTTCTTGAGCGCTTACTATGTGCTGGGTCCCAAGATAAAGGGCTTTACAGATATTATGGTGTCTCAGATATCAAAGTAACACCAAATCAGTGGTAAGTTTACTATTTCCCCACCCCCCTGCCCCACCCAGTATCTCCTGGGCTGAATTCAATGCAGCCTGAAACCTTGAAGTGGGTATTGGAACCTACAAAGAGAGCTCCAGGAAAAGCCCTCTGATTCTGGCTTGAGGACCAAGAAAGGTGAGAGAATGCAGAAGCCTTCTGTTTTTCTTTTCTTTTTTCTTTACCCCCTTTTTTTCCATTGTCTTGCACCCCAGCCTCCAATAAATCATGTGATGGCAGCTGCAGCAGTAGCAGTGTGGGCTGGTGGCAACCTAGAACTCCAGTGAGAGGAGCCATGGTCCATGATGGTGGGCAAGCCCCTTGGGCTCCACAATAGCAGTTAAGGAAGTACATGGTAGGGGAAGTAAATAGAGACTCAGCCTCTGGTCTGGGGACCAGCAAAGGGCAACCTCAGTGAACTGGAAAGTCCAGGGGCGATCACAGAAAGGGAGGAGTTGGGAAAAGCAGCCCCTTGAAGTTGTTTATGAAATCCTGGGCTCGTCCCCAAACTGTGCATGGCCTGACCCTAAACAGCCTGCAGAGACCAGAGAACTGAACATCTGAGGATAGACCACTGCCCAAATCCCAGATTGGCCATGGGGAGGTGCACATACGGGACAGATCCAAATAGCACTGCAAAAGCTTTGAAAATTGCACTGACACTGGAACCATGACCCACAGGAGGCTTGTGGGAACCTGTGATCTAAACCCAAATAGGTCAATTGCCTGCTAAAGGAAAAATATAAAACACTCTGTGGGACTTCCCTGGTGGCGCAGTGGTTAAGAATCTGCCTGCCAATGCAGGAGACACAGGTTCAATCCCTGGTCCAGGAGGATCCCACATGCCAGGGAGCAACTAAGCCTGTGTGCCACAACTACTGAGCCTGCGTGCCACGACTACTGAAGCCCATGCGCCTCGAACCTGTGCTCCGCAACAAGAGAAACCACCGCAATGAGAAGACCACGCACTGCACCGAAGAATAGCCCCTGCTCACCGCAACTAGAGAAAGCCCACACGCAGCAACGAAGACCCAATGCAGCCCAAAACAAAAAACTACTCTGCATGGGAAGAGCCAGGAAAATCTCAACTTATTTGGGAAAGACAATCAACAGATGCCAATGCGGAGATGACTCTCCTGAGATATCAAAGATTTTACAGCAGCTGTTATAAAAATAGCCCAATATATAAGGGCAAACACTCTTGAAGTGAATGGAAAGACAAAAAGTCTCAGCCTAGGAATAGAAGATGTCAAGAAGAACCAAATGGAAATTTAGAAGTGAAAAATACAATAACTGAGATTTAAAAAACTCGCTGCATGGGCTCAATAGTAAAATGGAGATGATAGAGGAAACAGTGAACTTGAAGATAGAATAATAGAAGTTATCTAATCTTAATAACACAGAGAAAAAAAGATTGGATTAAAATGAACAGAGCCTAGGAGATCTAACATTGATATCACTGGAGTCTTGGAAGGAGAAGAGAAAGAGGGAGGTCCAGAAAAAAATTGAAGAAATAATGATGGAAATTTTCCAAATTTGGTGAAAAATATAAACACACAGATTTAAGAAGTTCAGTGAATCCAAAACGGAATAAATATGAAGAAATCTATGCCCAGACACATCATAATTAAACTTTTGAAAACTAAAGACAAAAGAAAAAATCTTGAAAGCAACCAGAGAAAAATGACATATTACCTATAGGGGAACAGTGATTCAAATGACTGTAGATTTCACATTGGAAACCACAAAGGCCAGCAGGAAGTGGAACAACATTTTTTAAAATTCTCAAAGAAAAAAACTCTCAGCTCAGAATTCTTCACAGGAAATATATTTCAGGAAATAAGGTAAAATAAAGACATTTTCAGATGGCGGAAGGCTAAGAAAATTTGTTGCCAGAAGACCTGGACTAAGAGATTGCTAAAGGAAGTTCTTCAACAGAAGGAAGATAACATCAGAAAGAAACTTGAAATAGGAGTAAGGAAGAGTAGCAGAAATGGTAAATATTTGGAAATATATTATAGACTATATTTCTCCTGTTGATTCTCCTGTTGAGCTCTTTAAAATATGTCTGATGATTGAAAACAAAAATATAACATTACCTGATGGGATTTCAATGAATGTAAATGTTATATAGAAGAGAAATATAACATAAAAGGAGGACGGCAAAGTGACCTATATAGTGGTAAGGTTTCTTCATTCCACATGAAGTGGTAAAATATTAATTCTAAGTGGACTGGAAAAGTTAAGCATGGCTATTCCTAAAGCAACCACTTAAAATTTTTTTAACTTAAATCTTTCTCTTTATCCAAAATTTAATTCTAAATAGATTATAGATACAACTTTTGGAAGATAACAAAAGGGACAAATCTTCATGACCTGGGAGTAGGTAGAGTTATAACATTAAAAGCACAATCCATAAAAGGATAAATTGAGCATCATCAAAAGCAAACCTTCTGCTATGAGAAGGACACCTTTAAGAGAAAGAAAAGACAAGCTACAAACTTGGAGAGAATATTTACAAACCACATGTCCAGCAAAAGATTTGTATCCCAAGTATATGAAGAACTCTCAAAACTCAACAAAAAGCAAACAAACAACCCAAATAAAAGCTGGGCAAAAGATTTCAACAGAAACGTCATCCAAGAGGATGTAAGGATGGCCAATAAGCATGCAAAAAGATGTTCAACATGATTAGGGCAAAGTTACAATTACACACTTTTATGAATGGACAAAGCAAAAAACATACTGAGAAAACCAAGTGCTGGTGAGGACGCAGAGCAACTGGAACCCTCATAGACTGCCGGTGGGAATGCAAAATGGTCAGTCCCTCTGGAAACCAGTTTGGCAGTTTCTTATAAAGTTAAACATGTACTTACCATATGACCCAGCAATCCCACTCCTGGGTATTTATTTACCCTAGAGAAATGAAAACTTATGTTCATGTGAAAACTGGAACAAAAATGTTCATAGCAGCTCTATTGGTGATTGCCTAAATGGTAAACAATGCAAGCGTCCTCCAATAGGTGAATGGAGAAACTGTAGTACATCCATTCAATGGAATAATACTCTGCAATAAGAAAGAATTAATTATTGATTCATGCGACGACTTGAATGAATTTCAGAGGCATTATGACGAGTGAAAGAAGCCAGTCTCAAAGGCTACATACTGTGTGATTCCATTTATGTGACCTTCTCAAAAAAACAAAGCTATAGTGATGGAGAATACGTCAGTGATGGCTGGGGGGTAGGGGTGTGGAACGTGTGTGAAGATAAAGGGAGAATGTGCTTCATGGGGGTGATGGAACTCTTCTGTATCCTGATTGTGGTGGTTACATGAATCTATAAATGTGTTAAACTTCATAGACCACACACACACACACACACACAAAGACAATTTTACTGAATTGTTAAAAACAGAACAAAATGAAAATGCTGTGAGGGAAAAAATTCCTGAGGAGTTTGACCCTGCTGGGTCTCCAGTAAGTAGCGGGTGTACAAAGCTGAATCAGGTAAGGTTTACATTTTTAAGGCTCTTAGAAGCAAAGCCAGTAACAATGTGACAGAAGATTTCAACTTAATTGTCACATTCTCAGAGAGGCCTTCCCTGACCCTCCCCCACTAATACAAACAAAGTAATACCCCTGTATTAGTTCACCACTGCTGCTGTAACAAATGATCACGAATTTAGAGGTTTAAAACAACATACTTTTGTTATTCTACTGTTCCAGAGGTCAGAAGTCCAAACTGGGTCTTTCGGGGCTAAAACCAAGGTGTCAGCAGGACTGCATTCCTTCTGGAAGCTGTAGGGGAGAATCTGTTTCCTTGCCTTTTCCACCTTCTAGAGGCTACCCTCCTTCCACCATCCTCTCAGCCCCTTCTCCATCTTCAAAGTCAGCAAAGTTGGGTTGAGTCACTCTCACACTGCCGTCTCTCTGGTTCTCTCTCTTCTGCCTTCCTCTTCCATTTCCAAGGGCCCTTGTTATCAGGTCCACTGGATAATCCGGGATACAAGCATACCTCGTTTTTTTTTTTTTTGGCTTCGCAGATATTGTAATCTTACAAATCAAAGATTTGTGGCAACCCAGGACTGAGCAAGTCTATCGGCACCATTGTTCCAACAGCATTTGCTCACTTCATATCTCTGCATCACATTTTGGTAATTCTCAAAATATTTCAAACTTTTTCATTATTATTATTTTTGTTATGGCGATCTGTGATTGGTGATCTTTGATTGTAATAATTGTAATAATTTTGGGGCACCACGAACCATGCCCCATATAAGACAGCGAACGTCATTGTTGAAATGACAAAAAAGCATTTAGAATACTACACAAACTTAATTGATAAAGCAGTGGCAGGGTTTGAGAAAATTGACTCCAATTTTGAAGGAAGTTCTACCATGGGTAAAACACCATCAAACAGTATTGCATGCTATAGAGAAATTGTTCATGAAAAAAGTCAATCGATGTCACAAACTTTATTGTTGTCTTATTTTAAAAAGTTGCCACAGCCATCCCAACCTTCAGTAGCCACCACCCTGATCAGTCAGTAGCCATCAACATCAAGGCGAGAGCCCCCACCAACAGAGAGATCACGAGTCACTGAAGGGTCAGATGATGTTTAGTATTTTTTAGCAATATAGTATTTTTAAATTAAGGTATGTACTTTTTGTTAGACATAATGCCATTGCACACTTAATGAACTACAGTATAGTGTAAACATAACTTTTATATGCACTGGGAAACCAAAAAATTCATGGGACTCACTTTATTGCAGTGTTGGCTTTATTGTGATGGTTTGGAATTGAACCTGCACTATCTCTAAGGTACACTTGTAATCTCCCAACTCAAGGTTAGCTGACTAGCGACCTACGATGACACCAACTACCTGGAATTAGACCAAACTTCACAAGTTAAGGTCACAGTCCTCCACAGACACCAGCCGGAAGTTCAGGGGTCCCCAGGCTGCCCTCAATTCTGACCAGCTGGCTACCAATTCAGGGGTTCTCACTACCCCCTTAGTTTCTATAATTTGCTGGAGTGGCTCAGAGAACTCATGAAAGCATGATATTTATGATTATAAAAGGATACAATTCAGAACCAGTCAAGGGGAGAGGTACAGAGGATGAGGTCTAGGGGCCCCAAACATGAAACTTCTGTGTCCTCTCCCCAAGTTGTCAGGAATGCCTTACCCTCCTAACACATCAACGTGCAACAGCACAGAGTATTGCCAACCACGAAGCTCACTGGACCTTCAGTGTGCAGAGTTTTTGTTGAGGTTTCATTGTGTAGGCATGACTGACCAACGTGACTGAATCATTGGTCAAGGGGCTGAACTCGATGTCCAGCTCCCTTCTCCTCATTAGGCTGATAGCACGTGGCTCAAAGTTCCAATTCTTCTAATCACATGGCTAGTCTTTCTGGCACGATTGGCCTCCATCCTGCCACCTCATTAGTATAAACTATCAGGTGTGGTCCAAGGGGCCACCATGAATAACAAATACAGTCCTATCACTCCAGAAATTCCAAGGATATAGAGGTTACCTCCCAGGAACCAGGGACAGAGGCCAGCCAAGTCTTTATTATACACAACCTTAATTCCATCTGCAACCTTAATTCCGCTTTGCTATATAACCTACCATATTCACGGGTTCCAGGGACTAGGACGTGAACATCTCTGAGGGCACTATTCCATCTACCACAGCCTCTCAGTTGCTTTCTAACATGTCACCCTGTTTTGTTTTCATCATTACACCTAACTCTCTATAAAATGGTCTTATTTATTTTGTTTGTTTGTTTATTGTCTGTCTTTCCCTCTCCAGTGAGGGAAGTTCCCTAGCACATGACTAAGCAAGAAAGGGGAAGAATTAGAGGAGGTGACACTCGAGCTTGGTCTTTGAAGGATAAGTAGAGTGGTGTAGGGGTAGCAGGGACTCTGAGCATCTTTGCAAAGGGACAGAGGAGGGAAGGTTCGGTGGGTTTAGGAGCCCTGAGTGGATTGTCTTGGCTTGGGCACTGGGGTGTGTTGTGGAGGGAGGGGAGGTGTTGGGATGGAGAAAGGCCAGGTATCACAGAATGGCACATGCTAGGCTACAGACCTGATGGCACTCTGGTATCTGCTCTAGTGCCTTTGCTCTCTCACCCAGAGGCCAGGAGGGAAGCAGGGTGTGGTAAATAGGGCATGGACCTGGGGTCAGACATATGTAGGCTCAGATCTCAGTTCTGCTGTTCACAGGCCACCTCTCCATGGTCGTCACTGAAGTTGGCTCACTCAGCATTCCTGGATAACCCACCTCTCCTCTGCCTTCCTCTGTTTGGAGCCCAGAAAGCCTCCCAGTATCTCTTGCAGCAAACGACATGGATCCAGCCAATGAGCTGGAAGTAGAATCCTGGTGAGGGGTGTTCTGGAAATGGAAAAGGCCCAATAAAAAGGAAAACAGGGCTTCCCTGGTGGCGCAGTGGTTGAGAATCTGCCTGCCAATGCAAGGGACACGGGTTCGAGACCTGGTCTGGGAAGATCGCACATGCCGTGGAGCAACTGGACCCGTGAGCCACAACTACTGAGCCTGCGCATCTGGAGCCTGTGCTCCGCAACAAGAGAGGCCGCGACAGTGAGAGGCCTGCGCACCACAATGAAGAGTGGCCCCCGCTCGCTGCAACTTGAGAAAGCCCTCTCACAGAAACGAAGACCCAACACAGCCAAAAATAAATAAATAAATTAAAAAAAAAAAAAGGAAAACATACTCGACTAGATCAGAATTTTGCCTTCTCCTCTCCTTCCTGCTTTGAATGTCAAATTATGTCAGCAGCCACTCTATGACCATGAGGAGCAAGCTAAGAGTAATGGCCTAAGAAAAACTGGGCAGAATGATGGAGAGTTCCTCAGCTTATGAGGCCATCACTGAGCAATTGGACCAGTGTCAGCAGTCACCCACTTCTGCGTATTAGTTGGATGTTCTGTTACTTTTAGTCAAACATAGTCCTAATCCATACACTCTCTAAGCCTCCATTTCCTCTACTATTAACTAGAGGGAATAATATTTGTCAATATTCATTACACTTGTGTCATGTACTAGGAATTCCTCCAGGTGCTGGTGGCAAAGCACTGAACAAGAGATAAGGTTCCTATTCTTTCTGCATTTACATTTTGGTGGGCAAGACAGGTAATGAACCCATAAATAGGCAAGAATATATGTGAGAGTGAGAAGTGCTATGAGGAAAAGAAAATGAGGTAATGTGTCAGAGAGAGACTGGTGTGGACATGACATAGGACTATATGAGGAGGTGATACTTGAGCTGAGACCTGAATGTGAAGATAATGGCAGGACAGAGCATGGGAAACAGCATTCCAGGCAGAGGGAACAGCAAGGGCAAAGGGCAAAAACCTTGAGGCAGGGCCAAGCTTAGTGAGTGGGCAGACCAGGAAGAAGGCCAAGTGGCTAGTGAGTGAGGAAGGCAGAGAATGGAGGTGAGACCAGAGAGGTAGGTGGGGTCAGATGACATATGTCCCAGTAGGTGGAATGGATTTATTCTAAACACAGAAAGGAAGCCACTGGAGGGCTTTCAGGGGAGTGTGGGACAATGACTTGAGTACCTTGAACACCGTAGGTGCTTAATAAATGTCTATAGCCTAGGGTAGACAGTGCATCCACTTGGTGGGATTCCTGTCCCTTCTCAGGCTCAACCAGCCCCTTCCCCTTACTGCCTGTCTCATGACCCCAGCACCTGAGCTGGACTCCCTCTGGCTGCCTTCTGAGGTTTCCAGGCCCTGTGTCATCCTCCCCCAGGGCCATTTGCTTCCTCCAGAGTGGGCAAGCATAATTACCGCTTTCCACAATGACATAAAAATCTAAGAGTCACGATCAATACAACATGCACCCACATCATCGTCTTTCATTGCAAATGATAAAAGCGTAAACAGCAGGGGTGGCAGCAGCTCGGGAGGATCCAGTGGGGGCAGGGGAGGCTGCCACCACCTCCCTACCCATCACTCCGGTTCTGGGACACATTCTCCACTCTGGGGGATGAGTCCCCTCATTAAAGCCTATTGGAGGGCTTCCCTGGTGGCACAGTGTTTGAGAGTCCACCTGCCGATGCAGGGGACACGGGTTCGTGCCCCGGTCCGGGAAGATCCCACATGCCACGGAGTGGCTGGGCCCATGAGCCATGGCCGCTGAGCCTGCGTGTCCAGAGCCTGTGCTCTGCAACGGGAGAGGCCACAACAGTGAGAGGCCCGTGTACCGCACACACAAAAAAAAATGCCCATTGGAGAAATGGTTTTCTCTCTCTTTTCCTTCCAGATGCAGCAACCCAAGCCTCTTTAACCTGACTTGAGAAATCCAATTTGTCTTACCTTTCACTATTTTAAATGCTTTTTTCTTGCTTCCCTGAATCTTCTGTTTCCCAAAATACAAAGCTAGGAGTGCTTTCCTGGAGGCAGAAGGACTTGCCTGGGTCTTGTTTGTCACAAACCCATGAATTGACCTCAATGGGGAGAGCGGCCCTCTGTGGCTGGCTTCTTTTACTCCAAATCCAACCTGCCACCCACAGCTTGTCTTGGAATGTGCACAGAAACCATTACATTCCCAGCTCTCACAGACTCCCAGCAACAACTTCTTCAAACTAGTTACTTAATGGACATCATCCGATTACGATTCAGCCTTGCCATACCCTCATTTGCGAAAGCCAGTCTGCTATACAATTCTAACCTCTGGCTAGAAACTGCTTCCAATTTCATGTTATCCATAAACCTGATGAACGATTAGCTTGCTTCTCTGCAGTCATTCATTTATTTATTCAACCAGCATTTAGTAAGCACCTACTGAATGCTGGGCGCTGGATACAGAGTTAAAGGAGATAAAGGTCCTGTCCTTGAGAGACCCCTATGCTGGTGGTGGAGCAGTCGTGGAAATGGTTCATTCAGTATCCATGCTCACCTATGCAGGGGACTGAGAGCTGGCCTCCTCAGGGAAGGAGCAGCTTCAGCTGGTCTTTGAGATGCTGGAGGGGGATTTTGCCAGCTGGAGAAGAAATGGTGTTCCAGTTAGACCAGAATTTGCACAGGCAAGTAGTTTTGGGTGGTGATGGGAGAAGAAACTTATTGATATCTACAAGTGTGAGGGGTAATGAGCGTCAGGCCAGGATCCAACTAGGACCTGGATGCCTCTCTACCTCTTGGCTCTGCCCATTTCTGCTTCATCTGGAGGCTCCATGTGATAACAAGGTGGCTGCCAGCAGCCCAAGGGTTACAGCCTCCCAAGGTCAAATCCAGGGGAAAAAGACTACTCTTCTCTTAACAGACACAGTAAACCTCAAGAGTCTTACTGGATCATATGCTCATCCCTGACCAATCAGGGTGGTTGGGGGAATATAGACACTCTGACTGGCCAGGCCTGAATCACATGGTTTCCAGACCCTGGCCTGGAGTCAGCTCTGTTTGAAGCCAGTGGGTTGAAAGAGGGGAGTAGGGATTCCTAAGGGAAAACTGGGTGCTGTTAGCACTGAAAACAGTGAACAGGTGCCTGGCTGCTGAGTCACAGATGGCCACTATGTGGCCACAATGTGGTTGTGGCTCTCAGTCCTCCCAGGTGGTGGAAAGGGGAGCCACATGGGTCCTATCTGCATAGTGGGTACAGGGACTCGCTCACCAGCCACTCTGGGGGTAGGGGGAGGGGGTCGGGCATCTGAACCCTTCTTGCTACCATGTTCTTCTAACCATTTGCAGGCTGGTTGAAAATGAACTGTCTGCTTTCCCAGATGCTTGATTTGAGCCAGCCAGCAAGTAATTTGCCCTTCTGTTCTTAGCCTCCCCATTCTTCAAGCTCTTTTCCTGCCCTTCTCAAAAACTAACTCTCCAGCCATTCTGGAAAACCTGCGGGGCTGGCCACCGGCATCTTCTAGCTGGAATTTAGCGTCGGAGGGTCAGCCCCAGCCAGGGCCCACCCACTCTATCGGGTCGCCCGTTGGCACATACTGAGCGGTACCCACCCAGTCTGACCACTATAGGCTTCCATAGGACTTATGATGGAGTGGTGGGCTCTGCAGTGGGTGGTTCCCTGGGCTTGGAGACAGACAGGTCTAGGTTCTAGTCTGTAGGGACCAGGATTAGTTCCAGCTGTGAGTGACAGACACCACCCCAAATAGAAAAACAGTGCCAAAATGATAGAAATTTATTTCTCTCTCAAACAATCAAGAGCCTAGAATCTGGAAGAGGTTTCTCAAAGTCGGCATCAATCATTCTTTCTTGCTGCTCAGCCGTCTCCTTCCATGACTTCCACTTCATGATCCAAGATGGCTGCTTGGTTCCAGCCCCCAGGAGGAGAAAGGGACAAAGAAGTGCACGTCCTCCCTTATGAACACTCCCCAGAACTGCACACCATACCTGTGTGTACAGTGTTAGGGTCAGAATTTAGTCAGATGGGCAAAGATGGCAACAAGGGAGGTTGAGAAGAGAGTCTTGATACCAGGTAGCCATGGGCCAGCTAAAGATCAGAGTGAGGGGACAATGGACATTGGAGGATAACTGGCAGCCTGTAGCTCGGACTCATTAAATGTGTTCATGATTTTAACCACCCACCCTTGGAGAGGGAAGCTGTATTTCCTACGTTACAGATGAGGAAGTTGAGTCAGAGAGAGACTGAAAGATTTGCCCAACATGTTTTCTGTTCTCTTTCTTTCCTTCCTTTGCTAACTTCCTTGCTCCTTGCTCTTGCCCTGGATCCGGAACATAGCTCTCAGTTCCTCTTGAGAGCTACTTTTCAAGGAGCAGGGTCTTTTCAGACTGATCCGTGGGTTTGGTCACTGGCAATCTGGGCCACCTGTGGGTCTGTGGTACCTCTTTCCAGCAGAGGCAAGCAGTGCAGCCCAAACCTGCAGACTTGTCACTGTACAAGGCTTACAAGTCTTCCCCTAACTGTACCCATTTGTTATTGATGCTGGTTTAGGCTCCAACAAACATGAGCTCTTGTCACTCTGAGCTCCTGAAAAATGTGCATCCCTTTCCTTTTGCACGGCCCGTCCGTAAACTAGGACTAAGCTACATCCTTCAGCTCTCTCAAGGGTTTCTTGACGGGTATCAAGTGAAAAATAATGTGGGTAATGTGTTCTGAGAAATTCAGGGAAAGCTGCTGCCTGAGCCCTCATTGCCACTAAATGATAATTGCCTTGGGCCCTGAGAGGGGGCCTCCAGTCCCAGCAAGGGAGCCGTTCACATTGCCCATTCAGTCTGGGGTGGGAGTGGGGGTGGTGCTGTGGTCTGGAGTGATACCTACTCACTTAGGGAGCAGGAGGAAGTGGGGGTAGGGCTGGGAGGCCCCTGAAGATGCCCAAGCACAGAGATCCAGAATGTCCCCCTGCAGGTGGGTGGGCAGTAACGATTGGCACAATGAAGTGTCCAGGGGCAACAAGGATTCAGGCATTGGCCTTAAGCTAGAGGTCACCTCCAGCCTGGTGAAGGAATGGGGGAATGGCATACACAGGCCAGGGTCTGCTCCTAGGCAGAGAGAGGAGAGAGGCAGGTTTGCAAATGGATGATTCATCTGTAGAGAACACGGGGAGCTCCAGGAGCCAGCATCTCCTACCTTGGCGACTGAGATGGCCCCAGCTTTGCTTTCCCTGAGTTGGGATGCTTTTGACTTCAGGTAACCAATCCAACTTGGAATGGATTAGGCCCTTTCTTATCTCACATTGCAGGAGGTCTAGAGGAGGAGTGCCTCCAGGCATGGGAATCAGAGGTCCAGTGAAGTCATCAGGGAGCTCGGCTCTTTCCTTTCCTCTGCTTTGCCTTTGTTGTTATGTCAGCCCCAACCTCAGTCTGGCACCCCTCAGGGTCACAATATGGCTGCTGAAGCTCCAGGATTCACATCCAGATGCCATAATGCTTGGAGATAAAAGAGAGTATCTCTCCCTGTGATGATTAAAGTAATCTCTGACATTCCTTCACGTGTCATTTGCTGTAACTAAACCACACTCCCACCCCCGCTAAACAAATCAGGGGCATGGGACATGGAATAACCAAGAGTCAATCTGAACAATATCAGGTAAGAAGGAAATGGATGCTGGCGGATGACCAATGGTGTCTGCCTAATACACTTACCATTTTCGGATTAGGAGATGGTGATTGAGAAACCAGAGCACCAGCCTTGGGGGCTGGGCTTTGGCAGGACCTGACAGCAAGGTCTTGAAAAGAATGTCTTAGCTTTTGATCTGGGGAGAGACCCTGTGCCCTGGCAGATGGTTTCCTGGACTCCTCAGGTTTCTGGTTCTCCCAGCAGCCTTGGACGAAAACCTGGGGCAGGAGGAATTTGGAGAAGCTGGTGAGGGGACCTCTGCTCCTCTTTGGCGGGTTTGTGTTTCCTTTGGCAGTGAATTACTTAGGATGGATGATTCTAACTCAAATGGAGGCCCCTTCCTCCTCTCTCCTCCCTCCAGCTGGGACAGAACAGGTGGTAGAGGGAGCAGAGGGCTCCAGCCTGCGGCTTGCAGGGCCATTCATCACTGGGCATGTTTATACTCCACCTGGGACTGAACTGGGCCGAACAGGTGATGCACTGAGAGGGGGTGGGAGGTGATATGGAATTAACCCTTCTGGCACTGTCTCCAGAAGGGAGCCTGGCCTTGTGACAGAGAGAAGAGGTGCTGGGGTTTGACAGGGGGTGGCTCAAAATGTAGGGCACTCGTGCACCAAAGGAAACAGAATGAGGGAAAAAAATGCAGGAGGCATTTCAACTTTTCCTGTATTTGGAAGATTTGGAGATTAAGAAGATTAACCCAGATTATGGCTATACGTGTTTTGCTGGGGATGGGGTGGGGTATAGAAAACGACCCTGATTTGTAACATTAGCTGATTGCTGTGGTGTAAATACTCTCACCAAGGCTGACTTCAAGCTACCAATTTTTTAGTAACCAGCTCACAAATCTTGTATATTTAACAATTGGATCCTGGGAGCCAGCCCCAGAATGCCCTGTGTATGAAGCTCTTCATGTACAGGATGGAATTTATTTATTCATTGTTCATTAGAAATCACATGGCACCCTCTCTGTGTCCGGAGCCATGTTCCTGGAACACCAGGCAGACCCAGTGCCTGCTTCTGAGAGCACGCAGGTACAGGACAGGACCATCTCAGAGTGGGATGGAGTTGCCGTGATTGCAACATAACAGGGTGCTGTGGGGGGGAAGTGGCCTCGAGGCCTCTGTATGTCGTCCCTCTGATGTCTAGACTGTGAGTCTAGGAAGGCGATTTGAATCCGCCTCTGCCCTGCCTGGGCATCTCCTCGTGACCTTGGGTGGCTCAGTCCCTCTCTGCCTGGAGAGAACAAAGGAGGGTGAATGCTCGGCTTTTCTGGTTCCGTCATTCTGCAGTTCTCTACTCTGTATCACACACTGCTCTTTTATCCCTTGCCTCCTCTCTCCCCTCCACCTAAGCCCTCAGCTTGGACAGACCCTTCATGGCCATTGCCAAGGCCCCAAGGCATTCCCCTGAGCCCTGCTCTGTCTTATTCCCAGTGGTCAGTGTGACAAAGGGGTTGAGGCATGGGTGCTGTGGCTCTCAAAGAGCCGTCGTGTGCTTCTCCTGGGCACTGACGGCTCCTGCGCCAGCTCTTCCCCAGCAGCAAACCCTCCCAGATTCCAGGAGCACGCAGGGTCGGCCTTAATGCCAAGGGAGGTATGGGAGCTCAAACTCCAGCCCTCACCAAACCCTGGTGTTTAATTAAGAAAAAGTGGCTTTGTGAGCCATAAAGGGCTCTGTAATCTCTTTAAGCACGAGGGTTTAGGTTATCCTGTGTGTCGGCTGATCTAACCACTTCCCAAGTTCCCGCCTGGGGGAGCCCTCAGGGGCTTCCAGGGGCAGCGCCATCTGCCTGCCCTCAACGGGGCTTCTTTCTGCGGGGTGGACAGAGCGGGGGTGACACCTCTGCAGGTTGAGCTTCACAGCACAGACACGGCTTTCTGTTATCTTCTCTTGCACCTGAATCTTTAAATCATCTATGTCTCTTGGCGAGCCGGGGCTGTGGCGGGAAGCTGTTAATAATAGATACAAATGACTGTCTGGTAACGAATTGCTGAAGACCGTAATTAGCATTTTAATTTAGGCATTTACTTCACACTCACCTCTGGAGACCCGGGTTTGGATCTGGAATTGGGGTCACCAAGTGAGGTTTGCGTGTGTCCTCCTACTAAGGCCCCACGGGTTGTTTGTCTTTGTCATGTGGGTCGCCATAGCCCAGGGCTGAGTGTGGCCTGAGGGGGGCACTGTCTGTCCAGGCTGCAGAGCGGCTCAGCGGGCAGAGCACCGATTTGGAGTGGGGAGGGGAGGGGAGGGGAGAGGAGAGGAAGGGAGGGAGGGGAGGGGAGGGGAGGGGAGGCAAAAGAAGGGAGGGAGGGAGGGGAGGGGAGAGGCAGGGAGAAGAAAGGAAGGAGGGAGGGGAGGGGAGGGGAGGGGAGGCGAGAGGAAGGGAGGGAGGGAGGGGAGGGGAGGGGAGACAAGAGGAAGGGAGGACGGGCGAAGACAGGAGAGGACAGGCCTGACTCTGGTAGCGGGTGGGCTGTGCAGCGGCCGGCAGGGAGGAGTTGGGTGGGGAATGGGGAAAGGACTGGGAGAGGAAGAGCATTGAACGTTTGGCATGAGCAGAGAGAGGGCTTCAGGGAGTGGTTGAGTGGGGAGGGAGGCCGTGTGGATCCCCAGCTGTGCCTGTTCCAGGCCAGGGCTGTCGCTCTTTCCTTTCCACAAGCACTCATTTTTCTTGATTTTTCTTCAAGCCCCAGCAGCCTGTTTTGGCTGGAGTTTTAGAACTAAATGCCTTGACAGACTTGCCGTTTTTCTTCCTCTAGTTCACAAAACAAGATTTTAAAATGACAACAATAACAACAAAAGTTCTCTCTTCCCTCAGTGGCTAAGGGCTGGGGACAATGTGTTGGGGTCCAGAAAGACACGAGCTCAAGCTGTGAGTGTGTAAGGAGTTGAAACACACCTCACAGCTCCTTTCCCAGATGCCCCTACCCCCACCCACCTTGGTGGGAGAGCAGGCAGTATAGGCGACTCCCTCTGAGACAAATCCCATTTATCTAGCCCTGCCTCACAGCCCTGGCATTCAGGGCTGCTCGAAGATAGCCACAATTGAAAAATGACCTACATTTTTCCCTCCATGTAAAAGCATCTTTGATGTATGAGACAGTAGCTCCAGACTCCCAGGGCTTTGGGGCCAGTCAGAGACTTGAGGCTGCATCAAGAAAGCGAGCAGGTCTGGATGAGGAGGGCAATCTGGGGGGCACTGGAGGCCCACGATGGGTGCAGCGAGGTACCTGGGGACTGAGGGGCTCTTAATGGTCCAAGCAGAGCTGACCAAATCCCATGATGCTCTTAGGCCCAGTGTTTCATGCTTGTGCCATAGGGGGCTGACAGCAGCTAGGAATCTCAGTTTCCTGTCTCTTCTCTGATATCATCTCTATGACTTAGGAATCTTTAGGTTGCAAATGATAGAAGATAAAACTTGAACTGTCTTAAACAAAAAAGGGAATGTATTTGCTCCTGTAAGTGAAAAGTCAAGTGGTAGGTCGGGTTTCAGGTAATGCTTGATCCAACTGAATTATATCGCCCTAAAATCTGATTTCTTCCTGGCTCTCTGCTCTTCTCCACAGCTTCATTCTAAGGCTGGGTCCCCTCAGGATCACAAGTTGGTTGCCAGAAACTTGTTTGACTCCATGTTTCTTTGTTCTTTCCAGTGAGAAAAGGAGGTACTTTCTGGATTCTTTTCTGGAATTCAGCATCTCTCATTGGCCTGAATTAGGTCACATGACTATCTTTGACTCAACGACTGTGGCTATGTGATGAGCTGTCAGATTGTCTGAAGCCAGTCCAGGCCCACCTCTAGAGCTGGTAGTGGGGTCAGTCTTGCTTTAACCACAAACAAGTCTGCTCCAAAGGGGGTGGGATGAATCCTCCCTAAGGAAAATGATCTTGAAGGCAGTGACGGATGTAAGCCCACTCCATCCTATTTGTAACCACCCGCTCCCTGGAATGCAATTGTACAGCCACACCCTCTGCCATGTGGCTTATTATTATTATTATTTTGCTGTTTATTTAACATAAAGGCTGAGACTTTCAGGTGCTATGTGACTTAGCAGTGGCTCCTACTCGGTGGGCTGAAGACACTCCCCAATGCCATTGATGTTGGGCTTGGCCATGTGACTCACTTTGGCCGGTGGAATGTTAGGGGATATGACGTGAGCAGAGGCTTTAAATCTGTTTGTGTGGTTTAGATTGGCCTCTCGCACTTCTTCCAGCCACCATGAGAAGAACGTGCCCTGGGTAGCCACTGGTCTCAGAATTTAAGACATGTGGAACTGAGCTGAACCCAAACTGTGGCCTAAAACAGAGCCAATCAGCTCACCCTCAGACTACGGACAAGAAAAACTGATGTTTGTAGATTTAAGTGACTGAGATTTTAGGGTTGTTTGTTACACAGCATTATCACAGCAATAGCTGACTAATGCCAATACAAAGAGGATGCTAGATTAGTTAGAGCTTTGACATTCTGGATGTGCAGGGTGAGGGTTGCAATTTCAGAGAGGAAATAGGATGATTTCCCCCCAAAAGCCACTTTTGCTCTCTGGAATCTAGAAGGATGTCTGACCTTCCCTCTGTCAGGATGTCTCATGCCCTTGCTTGCCAGGGGGCCTGGGAGAAAGAGGTTTCTTTTTTGCGGAAAAGATGCCAGAATATGACCTAAAAGAACAATGAGACCCCACCCCAGCCCTGAGCTCTGCTGCCTGTTCCCTGGTGATGGGTGAAGGCAGAACCAGGAGACAGAGGGTGAAACAGCCAGGGAGACTCCCTAGGAGCAAGTCCTCATAGCAAGTGTGGAACAACCACTTGTCTGGGCTGGTTTTGGCCCTAACATAGCTGCATGGCTCTAAGCCTACGGGTGCAGTTGGCACATTCCTAGAAAACAGCATTTGATTAAAGTTTTATAGTTTAATCTCTGTTGGAAATGCCTTTAAGAGAATCCAGTTGGAGGGTGAGGAAGCTTCACAACGTAAGTATTGACTCTAATGTATCTGATTTCCTAACAGTGGGCTCACCTACGCCACAGCAGTCACGTTCACTGTGACAGGTTAGGAAGCACTGTCACATCCAGCCTCAATGAGTTTGAGTCGGGGGAGGATAGTTACTCCATGGATCTGACAAGGAAAGCCAGGCTCAGAGAAGGTAAGAGAAGGTAAGTAAGCAGTGATGGGTGCCGTCCTCCTCCAGGCTCTGGTCCCCTGGCACCTTGCAGCCCACCAGGGACATCTATTGTGGTCAGGCTGTCCGGCATCTTTGGTGTCCTCCCAAGCCCCGAGTCATGGTGAGCTTTGAAGAAAGGGGTCATTGCCTTGCCTTGAGTCTTGGGATTGACCAAGATGGTACAGGTAGCAGTAGCCCCTCCTGGAGTCCAGTGTGGCCAGACTGGAGGATCTTCTCTGGCCCTGTGGGTCAGGTCCAGGCCTTCATTGAAGTTGGAAAGTGAACCTGCACTCTGAACAAGAGTGCAGATCCAAACTCTCCCACTAGGATGAATGACTTACCCCTACAATCCTTAGTTTCCCAGTCTGAAATAACAGAAGTATGCACTGAACAAAATGCCTGGCCCACAGTAACCATTCAACAAGTAGGAGTTACTACATTTGTTTGTGTTCAGAATTGCCAAGATGACAGTGTGCTTAAAACCTTGAATTCTGGATTCGGACTCCCTGGGTTAAAATCCTGGAACTTCCTCTTACTAGGGAGGAATTTCCAAAAATTTCATGTAACCTTTCTGAGCCTTAATTTTTTCATCTGTGAAATAGAGATCAGAAAAACAATTCCCTGTTGGGTTGTGTAAGGATTCGGTCTGTTAATTCACGGGTCTCTTGTCTTGTCTCCATCTAAGTCCTGTGTCCAACGTGCGTACAGTAAGTGCTCCATGCATGCGTATTGTCATACGTCATCTATGACTTCTGCGACCATCACCCTGTTGGCACAGATGCCTGGGATGACCTCGGCATGACCCTTGGCCGCCTTCTGCTCTTCGCTTCCCTCTCATGCCTCCTGGGTGAGTGCTCTAGCCACCCAGATGGAAGCAGGCTGGGGAGGGATGAAGTCGGCAGTGGAGGGACAGAAAAGTAGTCACAAGATAGCTGAGGGCAGCTGGGGGTGACCCAAAGTCCTTCCTTGCCCACGGCAAGGGCTCCGTAGCTGCTGGTCAATACTTCATCAACTCCTCAATCACTTCATATCTCCACATCTCTAACTTTAAGGGGAGTCTTTGCTGCACAGCTAGGTGTTCCCATGGCAACCTCCTGGCGACACAAAACAGCTAGTCCTCCCAGAATGGGCAGCCTTCTTCCCTGTCTCCTGGAGAAGCCACAGCAGTTATGCCCCACTGAGCCCTCAGCACCCTGGACAGAAGACCACAGTCCTGCCAGCAGCCCCTTTCCTAATTCACCTAGTCCTAGGGCTGCCTCCAGAGGATGCAGCTGGACAACGGTTTTGACATACAGTCATCCCTCAGGAGCCGTGGGGGTTGCCCGTGGATACCAAAATCTGCAGAGCTCAAGCTCCTTATGTAAAGTGGCACAGTACAGTCGGCCCTCTCTATCCCGGCTTCCACATCCGTGGATTCAACCTATCGAATCGTAGTTGGTTGAATCCACAGATGCGGAACCTGTAGGTACAGAGAGCCGACTGTATATATATTGAGCACCTATGATGTCCAGTAATGCACCAAGTGCTGGCTGGGGACACATCAATGGAGAAGATAGACAGAGTCCTGGCCTCAGGGACTAGAATTCTGGTTGTCATCTATTCAAGAAAAAGGAAAAGGAACAAGACAACTTCAGCCAGTGCTGAGTGCTATGAAGAGAATGAAACAGGACCATATGGCAGAGGAGACTGAGGAGGGGATCGGGGAAGCCCCCTCAGGAGATGCTGTCTTCGTTGAGCCCTGAATGCAGAGGGGAACCCAGCAACCACAAGACACTGGGGGGAGTGCGTCCAGGCAGAGGAGGCAGTGAGTGCAAAGGTCCTGAGGCAGGAGTGAGCTCGAGTGTTTGAAGAACAGGTAGAGGCTGAAGGGGCTGGAGTGCAGTGGGCAAGGTGGGCAGGAGGCTCTCTCAAGGATGGTTTTGTGAGCTGGGGTCAGGAGTTGGGATTTTATTTTCTGTAATGGGCAGCCATTTGGGGGGGTTTTAAGCAGGGTAGAGACAGGATCTGATATGAGTTTATTTATTTATTTATTTATTTATGGCTGCATTGGGTCTTCGTTTCTGTGCGCAGTCTTTTCTCTACTTGCGACAAGCAGGGGCTACTCTTCGTTGTGGTGCGTGGGCTTCTCATTGCGGTGGCTTCTCTTGTGGATCACGGGCTCTAGGTGCGCGGGCTTCAGTAGTTGTGGCACACGGGCTCAGTAGTTGTGGCTTGCGGGCTCTAGAGTGCAGGCTCAGTAGTTGTGGCGAACAGGCTTAGTTGCTCCGCGGTATGTGGAATCTTCCCAGACCAGGGCTCAAACCCGTATCCCCTGCATTGGCAGGCGGATTCTTAATCACTGCGCCACCAGAGGAGTCCCCTGATTCGAGTTTATAAAGATATTTTGGATTGCTTTGGGCTCCTTACCGTCCAGAGTTCCCCTGCCTGGTAAGCCCCACAGTTACTAAGTAAACTGTGAGTTTGGCTGAGAAATATAATTACAGCTTCCCAGAGCTGGTCATTCTCTTACCCCTGTAGGCCTCAGACTGTCTTCCCAGGTCCCTGGGGGTCTTCTCCTCACCTGGTATCACCACTGTTGCCACCACCCTCCTCTCCACGCCATTGATATTTCTGGTTGCTGATAGCAAAACCTTCACCCCCAAGTCCAGTCAATCATATTCCACCCCACTCCCAAAGCCATTGAGACTTATCCCTGATGAATGGGCAGCCTCAGACCCAAGAATCCTTCAGCAAGTCCAGGCCCGAGCGCTCAATCTCTCATAACTCTGTGTTAAGGATGCGAAGTGACACTTGAGACAGCTGGATAAAGGATGAGACAAGGGGCCTGATAAGTGGGATGGGTAGCTGTCCTTGCCCACACTGGGCTGGGGGAAGGGCAGAAGAGGGCCCAGCATGAGTTATTACCTTTCCCAGAGAGTCTGGGTCTCAGGCTCACTCAGGCCCACATGGAAGACAGGCTCCCACTGCCCCCTGCCCCCTTCAGGAATCTCAGTTTCAAGGTCCCAGAGAGACCCCTGCTTCTGGTGGTCTGAGAAATTGAGAGAAACAAGATACTTTCCTGGGGGCTACAAGGTGCAGATGGGGAGGATGGAGCACTCGATGCTAGCATAGGTCTCTGGGAGGTAGGATGACAAGAAATGGGAGCCCCACCTTGAGTCCCATTGAAGGCAGAAAGGATTCTTTTTACTCATGACGGAAAACTGAACCAAACTGGCTTAAGTCCAAAGGACTTCATTGGCTCATGTAACTGAATAGTTCAGGGGTAGTTCCTTCTTCAGGTGTGTCTTGATCCAGGACTCCAACAGCATCACCAGTCCTTCCATGTTTTGGATCTGCCTTGGAACAGGCTCCATTCTCAGCAGGCTCTCTCCTCATGGTTGCAAGATGGTTAACAGAAGCTTCCAAGGCCACCTGCTTCCTTATTCATGTCTGGTGGGAAAGAGTCCCAGAACTGAATCTCATTGGCCCTGATCATGTTGACATGGGTCATGTGCTCCTTTATTAATTAACCTGTCATTGTGCAATGGGAAATGCTGGTGGGCTAAGCTAACCTGGGCTCACCCCTGAACCTGAACGTGGGGTCAATTCTAGCTGAATGCATGGCTGGGAAATTTGGGATTTTCTGAGGAAGGGGGAGGGGATGAAATGGACCCTGGAGAAACAACAAACACATGCCACGGCACCACTCAATCTCATTTCTTATTATTCCTCATTATGTATCCTCGTGTCTCCCTAATTATTGATCCAAAACCATTCATGGAAGCTCCAGCTCTATCTCTCCATATAAAACCCTCTGTATCAGTCAGCACTCTGGTCGCAAGTGACAGAAACCCAATTAAAATTGGCATGAACCAAAAGGGAATTGTCTCACATAATTATAAAGTACAGAGATAGTGCTGATGGCCCTAGACCCGGGAGGTTCCAGGGACTCTGTCATTGGTATTTGTTCTCTCTCCTTCTCTCGGCTCTGCTCTCCTCTACGTGACTCTTTCTGAGGAGGCCCTCCCAGGTGTTTGTTGCAGGATAGCAGCAGCAGTCCCGGTCTTCATCCCCCTGGTTTGCGGGTGTTCCGCTGAAGTCTCAGGACTATTCTCATTGGTCCATTCCTGACCAATCACTGAGGTGGGGCGGGGCTGGCACTAGTCGGCTGGTCCCGCCAGGTCCCGCGCGCTCCCTGCAGCTGGGGGAGGGGAGGCCCACCTGAGCCGCAGGTGCTGATGGAAAGTCAGAATGCTGTTTCCAAAAGAGAAGGCCTGGGAGCTGGGCAGACAAGGCAACAACCCGCAGCGACCCTGCAGTGACTTTGCCAGCGCTGCGTAACTTTGCATTGTTTTCCAGAAATACCTCCCCCTCCTCATGTAGAACTCCAGGATAGAAATCACATCCTCCCTTCTGTGGTAGTAGCTGCTTAATAAACCCTGCAGAACAAACACAGAGTGCAGCTTGAAATTTGATATTGCAATCACAGCTACTGTGGCTGGAACAGCTACCCTACGCCAGTGCTTCACAAATATCATTTTCAGGAATTCTATACATTTAAACAACAAGATAGGGGTGAGGAAATGGAGGCCCAGAGATGTGAAGCAACTTTCCCAGGCCACACAGCTGGTAAGGGACAGAGCTGGGATCCTTGCCCCTGTTCTGGCTTTACCTCTCTCCCTGCACTCTTCCCCAGCAGCTCCCCCACCACTGAAAACGTGAGCTCTAGAGGCCTGCAGATATCAGGCTGATTCACTTTGGTTTGGTCTCTTTTCTCACCAGCTTCCCTTAGCGTATGGAGTAAACCCCACTTGGCACTTGGGCTTGTTCTGGGGAAGAGGGACAGGGTCTGTGCCACCTCCTCTGTCGTGTACCCCCCGCCCTCCAGTACTATGAAGAGAGCCTGGTTTCCTTACTGTCACAGTCTTTGCACTTGCTGTTCCCTCTGCCTGGAACACTCTTCCTGCAAGTCTCTCAGCTTCTCTGAGAGGCCTTCCTTAAGTAGCTCCCACCATAAACATCACTGTGTTACAGCAGTACTCACAAGCTGAAATGTTCCTATTTATTCACTTGCTTATTATTATCTCATCTCATTAAAATGGTAAGTTCCATGGGAGTAAGTACCTTGTCCATCTTGTTCTGGTATGTGCGATCCTCAGGGCCTAGAACAGTCTCCAGCACATAGTAGGTGCTCAGGAAATACTTTGACAATGGAAAGAGTAAATGACTGGCCTCACAGAGTTCCCAATGTGCTATTCCGATTCGATTTCTGAGTTCACCAAGCCCTTCTCCTATGTGTCCCGCCTTCTGGGCTGGGACCTCTGCTTGGCGATCTGGCTTGTCTGCGGCCCACCAGCCTGCAAGCTGAGCTGCTAGAATACCAACCAAGCAGGAGGCTTTTTCTTTGCAAGTGGTGCTGACCTGCATGCTGTGGGAGGGCTTGTGTACTGACTTGCAGGAGAAATGCCCCAGTGGGTCCCCAAGAGCTCATTTGTGTGTCCCTTCCTGGGTTTCACATGGCCGATGTGGCCTGAGAGGTAGCCTCTGATGGGATTGGTGATAGCCACACACTGTGCTGCTCTCCACATGGTCTCTGCAGCAGGATGGGGTGGGATGGGGATGGGTGCTTGGCACCTTCATCTCCAGCATCCTGATGTCTTGACCTGCGGCTCTGGGGACTCTCAAAAGGAGAAAATGAAGGCACCTCAATGTCTCCTTAGTTACTCCTCGGCCCCTGCCCATGTCCCTACTCCTGCCATCATGGATTCTCTTGGGCTCTCCCAGCCTTTCCTTCAGATATTACCACTTTGTCACCTCCACACTCATTTCCTTATTTTTGGGAATAGCAGACTCTCTCCTCCACCCCTCTCTGCCATCCTAGACTGGAGGAGAGAAATGACCAGGCAAGTCATCTAGACACAGGATCAAACCTGAAGACTCCAGAGAGGTGGGCCATTCCCTGCCCTTTCACCAGAAAAGAGTCAGAAGGTGAATCCAGAGCAGTTACATCACACCAGGTGAGGCCAGGAGAAAGGTGAGAGGATGGCGCAGAATCCGTTTTAGGAAGTCCCTTGAAGCCACTGCCTGTTGCCCCCACGTGTCACATCCGGTACCCTGAGCTCTAGCTCACTGGCTTCATCGCTCTGCTCTCCCTCACCCAGGCTCACAGCTTCTCATCATTCAGCTCTCAGCTCACGCTCCACTCAAGCGCACATCAGAGTCACAGGAAGGCTGTTGAGCACACAACACTGGACGGCCCCCAAGAGGTCCAGATCCAGGAGGTCTGGGTGAGACACAGGAATTTGCATCTCTAGCAAGTTCCCAGGGATGCAGAAGCTCCTGATCCAGACAGTTTTTGACTCAGTGAGGCCTGTTTTGACCCTTCCTGTTAAAGTCTCCTGCTGCCCCCCTCCCTGTCTTTCTCCATGACAACCCTCTGCTAAGCTTTCTTTCTTTATTTTTTCCATAGCAGTTATCTGTAATTTTCTTCGGGGTTTTGTTTGTTTGCTTGTTGTGCATCTCCACTGCAGCAGACTAAATTCCATAAAGTCAGGAACCTATTGTCTTCCATCTCCTGAGTATCTGCAGCACTGAGCGTAGTGCCTGGCACATAGTAGGAGCTCGAGCAATATGTGTTGGGTAAATGAATAGTGAGCTTTCTGTGCTCTCAACGGCTCCCCTTGTCCTTAGGAGAAATGTTTCAGGAAATCTGCCTGAATTCAGAACGACTGTGGAGCAGCTTCAGTGATAAAAATGCCAGAGTTGAGTGAACGTTTCCTGCCCTCAGGCACATGCCCCACTAATGAGCCAAAGGAGGCTATTTTCAAGGAGCCAAATGTTGCTTTTTCACCAGTCAGTCTATAATTCTGACACCTCCTTAGACAACATGGAAGATGTAGGCCAAATTATTATTATTGTTGTTGTTGTTATCTAATATTTATTATACACATTGTGTAGTATGAGCCTTTTCACTCCTGGTTTCTAATCAGTTTCCTGTTCCCTGAAGATAGTCTTGTGAGCAGCCTGTAAAATCCCACGGAGAGCTGGAGGCTTCCAGCACATCTGTTGGGAGACTGAGAGTCAAGGTGGTTTCCAGGCCGCAGCTGAGCTGCGGAGAGCCCTTGAGGCCCCGGAATGGCACGGAGGCTGAGAGCACCCATGGGTTGTTTTAAAAGCTCTCATCAAATTGTGGCGTGTGGAGGGATGGAACTTTAAAAGCATTTCTTAAGTAAATGATTTCCAACTCTCACTGCTTTACAAATGCCTCTGCCCTAATGTCTTCTTTAAAACACAGCAGCAAATCCCACACAGTGAACTGTCGACAGAGGCAGAACCACAAACTATGCTGGAAGCAAGGGGATCTGTGTGTGCCCTTCCAGCTGGGAATGGCAGGGTTGGGGAGGATTGAGGTGTGAGGGTACAGAGCAGGAAACTGGCAGGGTGCCACACCCTCTCACCCTGCAGTCAGCCCCCCTTCCCCTCCCCCATCCAGGAGAGATGGGGAATGGCCTGCAGTCTGGGGGAGCTTCTGCAGGAAAGACACATTTTCTGCCTAAAGGGAGGTGGTTGGGTGGTGATGAGCATTCCTGTTCATCTGGAGGAATGATTTAGCACCAGGAGGAACCTGGGGAAACACCTTCTGAATAGGGAGAGCAGGCAGATCATCTCCCACCCCCACAGGCACCAGCTCCGAGAACCCTTCTACTGCATGGGATTTTGGATCCCATCTACACAGGGAGGGAGTGAGAACATTGGTCGCTGCCTCCTTTGGAAGGAAGACAGGGAGGCAGGTACCAGCCCAGTGTCAAGAGCCAAAGAAGGGAGGGAAGCACAAAGCACAGATTCTCCCCACTCCCCGACAATGGGCTGGTGTGAGGTGGGCAGGGTAGATGGGTTAACGCAGCTTGTGGGTCACGCCCAGCCACCTAGCCAGCAGGACACTCAGCTCTGGGCCTATCTCCCTCTACTGCAGGGACTAAATGGGACAGTGAGCAGGCAATGCAGCACACGTCTGTTCATCCGTTCAACAAATATGTATGAAGCACCTACTATGTGCCAGGTGTCACTTGGGTACTGGGGGTCTGGTGGACACGTCCACCATGGTCCCTGCTCACTTTCCAGTGGGGAAGGAGGAAGGCAGCAGCCAGGTAAGCAAATATTGTACATGAACAAGATAGCATCAGGTAACTGCAGTCTAGAATATAAAACAGAGAGAAGTGCTGGAGAACGCCCCAGGCAGCAGAGGGAGGTGACACTTCAGCTGTGACCTGAGAGATGAGGAGAATCTGGGGAAAGAGCATGCCCCAGAGGGAACAGCAGGGGCAAAGGCCCCCAGGTGGGAACCAGCGTAGAACATTGGTGGGGGAGGGGAAGGATGGAAAGAAGGGAAATGACTGAAGCGGAGGGAGAACAGGTGTGAGGGAGAGGATTGGGCCGTGGAAAGGAGTTTGCATTTCATTCTAAGTGTAATGGGAAGTCACTTGAGAGCTTCAAATGGGGAATTCCTTGTTCTGATTTACATCATTAAAAACCACCCAGGATCACTTTGTTATAAAGCACAAACTAACACACCATTGTAAAGCAATTATACTCCAATAAATATGTTAAAAAAAAAAACCACCCAGGATGCTTTTGGGAATGGAGAGAATGGGTAGGAAGTGATGGAAAACTCTGAAGGTTATAGAGAGAGAGGAGGGGCCTGGGTGGGGAGGCGTGGCCATGGGCAGGTCTGGGATAGGTCTGGGGGAGGAGCCAGCAGCATCTGCTGAGACTTTGCATGTGGCAGGGGGTTAAGGAAAAGGACATCTCGATCTGGAACCTGAGCCAGTCCTGGAGGCCAGGAGATACGTGGGAGGGAAGGCAGGGAACTCTGCTGAACTCCTGATTCAGGGGAGGAGCCCTTTTAATAAGCCAACCCCAGGTGATGCTGATGTAGCTCTTCGCTCTCAAATTCCAACTCCAGAGGCTGAATTCCTTGTGTATAAAAAATATAGCCTGGGGCTTCCCTGGTGGCGCAGTGGTTGAGAGTCCGCCTGCCGATGCAGGGGACACGGGTTCGTGTCCCGGTCCGGGAAGATTCCACATGCCGAGGAGCGGCTGGGCCCGTGAGCCATGGCCGCTGAGCCTGCGCGTCCGGAGCCTGTGCTCCGCAATGGGAGAGGCCACAACAGTGAGAGGCCCGCGTACCGCAAAAAAAAAAAAAAAAAAAATAGCCTGGGGCTCCGGTTGCCAAGTAAGGGATCAGGATACAAAAGTTTAAACAGAAAACCACTTGTCAATTCACTCATTACTACTCTCTCCCCATGAAGCCATAGACCCCCAGAGTTCCCTCCCTCAGCAAGAATGTGGGTGCCCTTTCTGAGCAGCCCTTCTCTTCCCAAAGGCCCCTTCTCTTCTTACATTCCAAGATTCAGAAGGTAGTAGGAATCTTTGAGGTGCCTGCTGCCTGAGTGTGAATGGAGGACACAGGCAGGCAAGAGATCAACACCACCAAACTATCGATGATTCAAGGGTCCCGTACAAGGCCTCAACTCTATCTACAAGTGACTCTCAGGAATCAAGGTGAGCTGAAAGATGGCAGCCTACCCTCTCAAGGGTTCATTTTCTCACATAAAATAGCCAGGAGTTTGGCAGTCTAAGGCTGATAAGACCACTTGAGGTCATCAGGGACCCAGTTTCCTTCTATTTGTCTGTTGTCCCTTCCTAGCAAAGGCCATCACAAGGTCCAAAATAGCTGCTGGACTTCCAGTCATCATGTCGGGCTGGGAGGAGAAAAATGGAGGAACATCTCATCGGCCAGAATTTAGTACATTGACCGCACCTAGTTGCAAGGGAGCCTGGGAAATGTAATTTATTATTATTATTTTTTTAAAGCTGAGCCTTTTGCCCCGGACTCTGTAGTAAGACTGAAGGGGGAATGGATGTTGGGGCAGTTAGCCACTTCTGTCCAAGGACGTTAGTAGTGACCCCATGTAAGTAAGGTCAAGGCATCCTCCTGCATTCACCTGTAGCCCCTTCACCCCTATGGATCCAGTCCCACTCCTCCCACCTCTTAACTCATCTCCTACTGCAATCCTCTTCCCTCTCTACTCAGGTCTTCAACACGTCAAGTTCATTCCCACCTCAGGGCCTTTGCACTTGCTGTTCCCCCCATGCCTGTAAGTCTTTTCCTGAAGGTCCCTGCATAGCCAGCTCACCTCATCATGCAGGTCAAACGTCTCCTCCTCAGAGAGACCTGCCCCGACCTCCCCCGACAACCATTCTCAACACCATTAACCTGGTTTTTATTTTTTCCAAAGCACTTAGTATGATCTGAACTTATATGTTTTTTGTTTATGCTCCACATGAAGAGGGAAACTTGCTTTTGCCCACTGCACTGGGCACTGCCTGTTCACATGCAGGTGTATATGCAGATAGAGGAGAATCCTTAAATTTGTGTTTTCTTCTGCTCAGTGGCCTATGGGGTCAGATGTAAGAAGGCTCTTGACAAGAGGCCCAGCTTTAGTGTAGCAATTTATGTTAGGAATGCCCTTCGTCACCTCCTCGTTCCGTGTCAGCCCCCACACGAGCCTCCTTGTAGAAGGGGTGGCTCCTCTGACTTTCACCGTGCCTGCCTGATCATTTTGGAGGGAAGTGTGACTATAGCTATGGAGCCTTGCCTGTGCTTGGCCACCAATGCTCAAACTGACTCCAGTCTATGCCTGGAACTCAACTGATACCCTGATCCCTTGTCACCATTGCCCTCTGGATTTCTTTTGCCCTCTCTCTGGGTTGGGTCTCCTGATCCCCGAGTCTCTGGTCATTTCTTTTCCTGGTTTCCTCTCTTGCTGTGGAGCACAAGCTCCAGTGACTTCCTAAGAAGGAGTGGAAGGGAGTTCAATTTTTTGAGATCTTGTGGGCCTGCAGGTGTGTTTTTCTCTCCTCTCATTTGATAAATAGCTTACTTGAATAGTATAGACTCTCGCTTGGAAATAATTTTCCTTCAGAATTTTGAAAGCATGACTCCATGTTTGCTAGTTTCTCTGGAAACTTGTAGACTCTGCTTTTTTTTGTCCCTAGGCTTCTGAACTTTTGCAACAACGTGCTTTGGTGTGGCTCTGCTTTCATCCACCGTGGTGCACAGTTGTGGAGGTTTTCAGTCCCCAAACACATGTCCTTCATTCCTGAGAAACTTTCTTGAATTATTTCATTAAATTTCTTTCTTTTCATGTTTCTCTTTATTTATATCCTATTACTCAGATGTGGAATCTCTTGAATTGGTCTTTCAGCGCTTGTACCTTTCCTCTCTTATTTTCCATCTCTTTGTCATTTTGCTCTGTTTCTGGGAGGTTTCCCCACATCTGCCTCTCTAATCCATCTCTTCTTTTCTTTTTTTTTCTTTTTTTAGAAAAATCACTTCTTTCTGCTTTTAATTTCCAAGAACTCTGTTTTAATTCTCCATTCTCTGAATGTTCCTTTTATTAGAGCTTCATAGATGTAGTATCTTCTCTTAGGTCCCTGGAATTATTAATAATAATCTTTTAAGGTTTTCTTCATCTAACATGGCCTTTGTTTCTGTACATTATTTTTTCTATTTGTTTGCTTTGTTCCCTCTACTCCTGATGGAGGTGTCCCTCAGATGTCTGGTGACCTATGGTTCACCAGATCATGATTAAGTACCAAAATGCTGATTGGAAGCTTCAAGATCTTGATGTGCCACTGGTGGGGGAATCCACCAGTGTCAGTACGTTGAGGTCTTTGACTGGGGGCTGGTCAGATTCCCTAGAGAAACTCTCTCAGTCTCCTGCCTGGAGAAGAGTTCTGGCCTGATGGCTTCTGGAGCTGCATAGGGGAAGGGAGCTGTGTGGGGGGTCGCAGCATTCTGTACCCCATTTTCAGTATAGTATCTAAGCTCTTAGCTGTGCCTTGCCTCCTCCAGTCCAGAGAATAAACTTGAGCTTTTGCTGGGGAGACGAGAGGTGGTTACCCAACAGCTTGGACTGAGTTGAGGATCCAGATTTCCCACAGGTTTGCAAAAGCGTTTGCTTTGCTCGTTCTTGTTTTAACTCTCACTCATCCCCATATCCTCGGGCTGCACATTCCCAAGGCTTTGAAGGCTCTGTGGTGAGAACAGACTTGAGCGTCCTCTAGAGAATCAAACAGCCTACTGTTCTGTCTAGCTGGGACCTCTTGGTCAGGTATTACTTCTCCCTGTTTCCAGCGTCCAAAATCGTGTTGCCGTCATCTCCCCAGTTATCCTTCCTATGAAGTTGATGTCTTTAAAAAAATCACCTGCTGTAATTTTAGTGGGGGCTGGAAAGGAACGCAATTAATATGAGTGTTCGGTCTCCCATCTTGTCTCCTTGTCTTACAAATGAGGGGATTTGGGTGAGAGTTCGAGGCTTCCTATGGAGATGAACAGTAGCTCCATGTCTGAACCTCATCCTGTGTTTACAGAGATCCTAACTTTATGAGGCTAACCTCGCATTGTGGCGACTGAAAACGCCAGATACACACTTTCCTGTCATCCCTGGCAGGTAGGCTGTGAGTCCGTGCCCAAAGCCAGCCAATAAGATGCTTCTCACTGGAGACCTGGGTCAGGAGGTAAAAGGTAAAAGGAAGCAGGGTGGCAGGAGAAACTTCTGGATGGGGGACCTGGGTCAGGAGGTAAAAGGTAAAAGGAAGCAGGGTGGCAGGAGAAACTTCTGGATGGGGGAGCAGCAGGGGCTGTGCTGTGTCCTGTACCAGCTGTGGTGGCCATGGTCAGGGTGCTGGCAGCATTGTCATCACTGGCCAGGGTCTTGGTAGGCTTTGATCCATGATCCGCAAAGAACCCTGAGTGATACATACAGCTGTCTATTGGTAGGCTTGGGGTCAGGGCAGATGTGTCTAACGTGACACTGTCCTCCCCATGCTGTTACGTCCTAATCAGCCCTTAGAAGCTGCATCTGGAGCCTCCCCAAAAGAGGCCCTTCCCACCTGAAATTTTTTACAGCCTCTGTCCTGCTCTGCTTCTCCAAACCTCTCCTCCCCTTTCCCAATCCTTGACCTTTGACCTCCTGTCCCCTATCCAAAGGCAGGCCCCACTCTGTGGCTGTCAGCAATCAACTGAAATCAGTCTGACTGCGTATCTTCATCTGCTCTGGCCATGTTTTCTCCTCCTCTGTTTTAGCCAGGTCCTTGCTCCCTGACACCCATAGAGAAGTGCCCCAGCTCTGAGCATCATTATTTAAATATTTTTTAAAATTCACTATTTCACGTGTTTATAACTTGTTCTTCCCACTAGAAGTGTAAGTGTCTCATCTCTCCACTGCAGAGCACAGAGCCAGGCAACATGCAAAATGTTCAATAAATATTTCCCCACTTCCCCCGCTCTGTTGAGGAAATAAAGTACTTATGAACTCATGTATGATTTTCAGACAAGAATGTTGGTAGTGAAAATTATTCTCCCTTATCTGAGCTTAGTTTTCTACTAGCTGTTATTGTAAAAACAATATAACATGAAAGAAATTTTGGAAAAAAGAGGGAGAAAAATCACCCATAATTCTCCTTGGCATAACTGTTTTCATTTTTTGTGTATGCATTGCCTTCAAACCTTTTCCTTTAAGTGTCCACATGTTTACACAGCTCCAATCTTAGTACTCACTACCCTTAAAAGAAGCTCAAAGATCACTTCTCAAGACAGCTTTCTTAGACCCCAAGCAACTCCCTCCCTCTGTGCCATTACATTTCTCACCCTCTGAGTGTCATTATTTGTTTTCACATCATCGCCAGGAACCAAATTTCCTGGGGGCAGGAGTTGCATCCCATGAGTCTCTGTGGCCCGAGCACAGGGCAGGGCACACGCTGGGCACTTCTCATGGTCACACTTTTGCATTCTATGCTGTTACCGTGCATTAGAACAGACGCCTTTTCCCCTGTTGCTCTGTAGCTTTCATAACGATCATTTTTAATGGCTCCAGAATATTTCCTCCAGTGGATGTTTCATGATTTAGTTAACCAGTCCCCTACTGGGGAAAATTTGGGTTGTTTCCAGGTTTTTTTTTCTATCACAAATAACACCGCAACAACCGTTCTTGTGCAATATAGTTTATTTCTCCTTTTGAGTAAATTCACGGAATCTGGGGTCAAACAGATCCCCAGCTCTTAAGCCCATTTTAGCCTGGCAACAACCGACTCACCTGGTTCCATCTCATGGGAGGGACACAGGTGTTCCCACAGTCCAGCTTAAACACTCCCTATGATCACACGAACCTGTCATCCTTGCTTTGCTGAGAGGTCATGGATTGAGTCACCCTCATTCAGCAAATGTTTATTAAAGTGCTACTTATCTTGCCTCTCTAGAGCCTGGTACAAAACCTGGTATGTCTGAGGTGTTCGTAGTATTCACCTGCTGTGTCTGCCTGTGCCCCTTCCTCTGGTATCAGCTCTCTAATTTTCCCCAGGGAAAACCATCCTCCTTCCAGTGCAGTTTCAGTGGTACAGATGCTGTTTTGGGTCCCAGGGATTGACCTGGGCTTCAGACCTGACCAGTCAGAGCACTGTATCCCTGCTTGCAGTGATTGGCTCAGGTAAGGTCACATGACTTAGTCACAGCCAATGAGTTGCAACCCTGGGACATTTGTGAGAGAAGCCCTTTCCTCCCACTGAACTCAGAGCTGCTGTGAGGATGATGTGTTGATGATGTATATAGTTGATGTATTGATAGTATAGTATAGTATATACTGCAGTATAGACCATGAGGTGATATCAATGGGGGAGCATCAGAGCTGCCTGCAGCCATTTTACCACTGTACAAGGAGGCCCCACCAGTGCAAGGAGAGTAAGACTAAGAGAAGCAGAGGGAACATCCCTTTACTTATTCCTTCTACATCTATTTGTTAAGCCCCACCCTATGCCAGGCCTGTTTCTGGCTCTGGGGAAATACCTGTGAACAAGACAAGGTGCCCATTCTCATGGAGCTCATGGACATTCTAGTGGGGAGCAGCAGTTTCTACAACAAATAAGCATATAAGTAAGCAGGTGAATAAACAGGATAATTTCTGGAAATGGCAAGCGTTTGAAGGGTGAGAGTGAGTGGCTAAAGGAGGTTAGCTGCTTTTACTAGCCTGCGGGGGGTGGGGGGGTGGGGGCGGGGCCTCTCTGAGGTGCTGACATTGGAGCAGGGACTTGAGTGATGTGAGGTGATTGCGTTCCAGGTGGAAGCAGCCACCTAAAGACCCTGCCAGAGATGGCACATGGCACAGGACACAAGTATTCTGTTTTGTTTAAAATTTTTTTTTGATTGTGGTAAAATGCACATAACATAAAATTTACCACCTTAATCATTTTAATGTGTACAGTTGAGTGGATGCACGGGTTTTGAAGACATTTTTGAACCCCTGGATTCAGCAGTAACTGAAGTCGTCACTACCCCTGACTTTTCAGTTGTGGAGCCAACAGTCGCCCCATCTAGACCACGTTTGAGCTGGCTTCTCTGCCACTGATTCCCTGAGACCCGATACAACCAACGTTGTTGAGTGAGCAAATACATAAGCCGGAAGTCTTCAGAAACACATGCTACCCCCGCAACCCATCAGTAGCCATGGTCTCTGCAGCCTCGTCAGTGCCAGGTACTATCATCAACCAACTTTCAAGCCTAGAATATGAGATTCGGGGAGGAAACAACTGATCCAGGGAGAGAGAGAAGCAGGACCAGCCTTGCCTCTCTTCCTGCAAGTTCTCAGCTCTTGTCCATGCACAACTGGGCTGGGCCTCGCTTCGTTCCCTGCTCTGGTGGTAGGTTGTAACGTTTCCACCTGGAGGGGTCTTGCTTGTTGCTCTGGGGACGTTTTTATTTTTTTATTTAAAGAGAATTTCTGTGGCAGCCTGTGCCACCAAGGTCCTTCGGGAGCCCCTGGAAATATGATTCTGTCTGAAGAACAAAGAGGCAAATTTGCGGAAGATCAAATGCAAAAGCCTCGTGAAAGGAGAGGGCTGGGAGTTACAGATGGAAAGGAGCTGGTTCCAGCCCAGATCTGAAAGCCGTGAATAATGGAGGATCCATACACAGCCCGGGGTGTGTGCCTCTTGGGGGTGTGAGAGGAGATGGGGTCCCCCCACCGAGCTGAAGATATCGCCTCGGCAGGAAGAAGTAGGGCCGGGCACAGCCCTCCAGGCAGGGTCAGCACAAATGAAAAGAACAATGAAGATAAAGAGGATGGAGTCAAGGGGTGGGAGGGCTGGGGCAGGAGAGCCAGCGGCTTCGGGGGTTGGGTGTCGCTGCCGTGACTGCCTGTGTGTGATGGGAGCTCAGGCATAGGAAAATACAATCCTGGGTTCCCAAGGTGGGGGCCAGGTATCCCTGGAGATTTAGGGGGGAGGTAAAGGACACAGAGCTCTCCCCTTGGATCCTACTGGCAGGTGCGCCTTCTCTGTCAGACTCAGGAAGACGCCTGCAGCCTCCTTTGGGGAGTGTCCTCCGTGCCCCTTCTCCTGAGTCTGCCGGTCCCAGGACCAACTCTGTGCCCCATCGCCCTCTGCTTATTCCCTTCAGCTTGCCTTCTCTTAATGGCCCAGAGCCCCTCCCAGGTCTCCAGCACACCCACCAGGCTCAGCACCTCTCTTTACGCACCCCTGCCCTACTCTCAGGCCCAATCCTGAGCCTCCACCCTCCTCAAACTCCTCCCAGCCTCCCCATCACGCCACCCGCCACCCGACCCGGGCCCTCTTCCTCCCCTCTCCCCTCTCCTGCAGCTCCCAGACCTCTGGGTCGGCCTCAGACCCTTCCCTCTGTGGCAGCTCTGACACATCTTGTCCCCCTTGCCCTGTGCAGCACTGTGTCTCTGGGGACATGGTCCGTCCTTCTGGGAGTGGACTCTCATCATTCTTCTTGTCCACGCAGTACCAGAAACTTCTTTCTGACCAGAAAACGCGAGCTTCCCTTTGTCTAAGCTGAAATGCCAGATGTTCGCCCTCTAGGCCTTCCCGAACACTAGGATCCCCCATCAGTCACATCCTCCCCAGCTAGTCAGGGTCACAAAGCAGCAGGGACCACCCAGCATCCCAGAATCTGTCTGTGGATGGGCAGTGGCAGCGCCGACTGCACGAGCAGCCTCATCTGCCTTCCAGAGGCAGCGGGGACAGGACGCAGGGCCCAGCTGGGCAGGTTGGGGTATCAATGACAAGGGCAAGGGCAGTGGTGTCCTTGTGACTTCTTCCTGGATGACCAGCCTCTCAGCATGATGCTCGGGCCTCCCCGAGGACCTCTAGGAGATCCAAATATTCTATAATAAGGGCCCTTTCTGTTTACATCAGCCAAACTATGTTGCTATTGCTTTGAATCACACACAGTTCTTTTGTATTAAAAGATCCTGACTTGTCCATCACCTTTTTCAATTTCTGTTGTTTTTCCTTATTCTAGTATCTCTTTAAAAATACATACTTATTAAGTTTAAAAAATAAATTGATGTAAAACAAGATATAAAGTAAATTAAAAGGTCTTTTAAATTATGACTTAAAAATCCAGAAGCCACAAGAGATTTGATGATATCTATCAAAATTGCAACCACCAATCCTACTTTTGGGAATTTATCCTACTCCTATTCTAGTCAAGTAATACAGCCTGGAGATTAGAGATCTTTCCTAGTCAAAATGTAGAAACCTTCCTTAACTTCCCCCACCTCTTTTTAAAAATTAAAAAATAATTTTTTTTCTTTTTATAGAAGACTATTCCATTGTGTGGACAGGCTGTAGCTCATTGAGCCTAACCCCTTCTGATGGACCCTGAGTTGCTTTCCATCTTTGGCTGCTATAGTGCAATGAATACCCTTATACATGCTGCCTCATGTGTATAAGGTGGAACATCTGTGCAATATATCAAGTGAGAAAATAAGATACAGAACAGTCTATAGGATGTGTTATGATTCACACAAGAAAGAGGGAAAATAAGAATATGTCTTCATATTATACTTGTTATACCTCTATGAATATACCCTGGAAAGATAGAAAAAAGCTAATAATAAACTTACTGTCCTTTGTGGTTGGTGGAGGGGATGGGGAAATGGGTGGAAGGGGCAGAGGTGGGAGAGAGTCTTCCTCTCCACCTTTAGCCTTGTTTTTAGAACCAGGTGAATGTCTTACCTGTTTCAAAAAAAAAAACAAACCAACAACATAAATGAGTGTAGAAGTGGTACGTAGATGTGATCAAAATCCTGAAGATTTCCATTGGTGGCTGAATTTGGGAACTGCTCCATATTGTGGCTTTGGGCTCTTTCTTATGCCCAGACTATTCCTTCACGCACAGGAGCCAACAGGGAGCTGAGGAGAGAAGGGAGGTGGCACCTGCAAACACAGACTCCTGCCCCACTGTGTGCACATGACTGCCTGCCGCTCTCATACCTGCCCAGAGCATCCCGTTTCTGGTTCACTGCGTCTTGGGGCGTTGATTAAGGGACCTCTTCCTGAAACTGGACTCCTTAAATCTTGCCTCCCTCCCAAGAGAAGACGCCAGAGGGGCCTGCCCTGGGGAGGGAACTGTCCAGTGACAGGCCATATTGGCCAGGTTACCATACTCACGTAGATGTCACCCTTTCCCACCAGCGCAGCTTTATGACCTGACCTGCGCCGGAGAACACAGCAGAGCAGCCCACACCTTTGTTCCCGGACCCCGGCACTTTGTAGAGCCTGAGCTGGGCACACACATTCAAATCTCCCCTCTGCAGCCCGAATGAGGGCCTTGGCTTTGCGGAGAGAGCCAGAGCGGGCTGCTGGGGGAGGGCGCTGCGCCCATTTTGTCTCCAACTGCCTTTGTTCGAGAATAAACACTCCAGGGCCGCCTCCCCCCGCCCCCCACCTGAAAGCCGCCTCTGCCGGAGAGAGAAATCGTATACAATCTCTGCTTTAGTTGTACAAAAAGTCTGAAATTGCTTGGAGAAGAGACAGGAGGGAGCCTGGGCGAGGCTGGGGGGATCCGGGCGGGTAATTGCAGGTCATCTATCTGCCTCTGTCAGCTGGCGCCTGCTCCGCAAGCGTTTGCGGAGAGGACTCCTTGAATTTGCTTTTATTCCCCATCTTGCATTACTTACTTTTTCCTCAGCAGCTGTAAAACCTTTTTCCTAAAACTGCCCTCAGGCATAATGAGCAGGAGACATTCGGAGCTGGGAAGAAAGACCCGAAATTATGTACCTGGCCTTACTCAGGGTCCCTGAGAGGGTTCCACATAGGCTGGAATTTGCTCTGGGGGAGTTGGGGGGCTTCCACTGGAACTGAGGGCAGCAGAGAAGGACACCCACAGCATAAGGAGGGTCCCTGTCTCTTCCTCCCCCACCCACTCAGAGCAGTGGCCTCAGAGGAGAGGTAGAGCCTCCTCCAAATGGGCCTTAGGGCTTAGAACCCGTCAGAACCCACCCAGCCCCGTGGGTGCCCACATGCATCCTCAGGATAGCCCTCCAGCACCCCTGGAGTTGGGTTCCACCTGACCTGAAGGTGGTCCACTCCCTGAATTGAAGCAAGGGTTTGGGGATGGAGGCTGGGGTAGTGGGTAATGCTACGCAGCAGATGGGACATTGGGGTGACCAGTCCAGCTCCTGGGGAGGTGGCAGGACCAGGGACCACTGGGCGGCCCCAAACGTGGCTAATAGAACCAGAGCTGTGCTTTCCTTGGGGGCAGAGTGCAGGAGGGGTGTGGCTGATCGGGGGGGGGCTGTGACATGGAAGCTGTGTGGGGTGATGATACTGCCACTTGCTCACTGAGTGACCAGGGCCACCAGCAGCACACGTCCAGGGGAGACTTTCCCCCAGGAGCCCTTAGCTCCCCCAGGTCTTAGCTTCCTCACCTGCACGGCGGGAGCAGCCTCACCATAATAACCAAAGGGAGTGTGTATGGCTCACACGATGACGTGTGTCAGGTAGGGCCCGAGCATGTTTTACAGAGGATGCCATCTCCTCCTGGTCAGGCTTGACACAGGGTCAGGCTGTGGGGCTGTTTATGAACACCCATTGCGAGTATAAATTTGCCTATTCTAGAAGGAGATGGAGACTTTCAGAGCCAGAAGGGTCCTTAGAGACCATCGAGGCCCATCCTTTCTTTCTCACCACCCCAAAGTGACGTCTCGGAGGTTAAGGGACTCCGGGCTCTTCCCCTGAAATCACCGTTGCCAGAGAAGGAGTTCTGGGGTGTCTCCTCCTTGCCTCCCACATGTTGGATCCTTCGGTGTGCACAATGCTCCCACCCATCTCTGGCCTCCTCTCTGCCCAGGAGGGCAGGATGGAATGGAGGTGGTGAACCTAAGACGTGGCCAGCCCACCCGAACCCCGCCTTCCTTAATGGACCAGCCTAAGGTCTCGGTCAGGGCAGGGCTTCATGGCTCTCCGGGTTTTTCCTCTCTCCCGCTGTCCTGCCCTGGGCGTTGGACTGTTTTGCCCTCTTTCTCTCCCCACAGGGCGTCCCCTGGCAGGTGCCTTGGCAGATTCCCAAAGTAGGAGACACACTCTCAGGAACCCATCCAAGCCCATTTCTTAGCCTATAAAATGACCAACAGTGCATACGTGAGAGTGCCCTAGGGGTCAGCATCTTCTCTGACAGGGAAGGAAAGGGTTCCAGGCAGGCCAGCTGGCCTGGACCTCAAGTTAACAAACCTCAGGTTCAGACTCCAGATGAGGTGATACGTAGACGCAGAGACATGCTCTGCCAGGATGGAAAAAAGGACACTCACCACTCAGTGCTAACTGTTGTCATCCTCGAGGGCACTTTCTCTCATGATCCCTAGGAGTCCCCTGTTAGCTCAGGATCTGTCTAGAGCCCCACCCCTCCCTCTCCTCCAAGGCTCAGCTGCTCTCTCCCCCTCACTGCTCTGCTCCAGCCACTGTCCCCCTTGTAGGTAAGTTTCCACTTCAGGACTTATGCCTTTTCTGTTCTCTTTATCTGGAAGGTTCTCCCCACAGACCTCCACGTGCCTCACTCCTTCTCTTCCTTGGATCTCTGCTCAGAAGTCACCTTATCAAAGAGGACTTCTCAAACCTTCCCCCCCACCTCCCCAGCCCCTCCCCCCTCCCCCTCCCCTCACCCCACCCCCCACTCCCCCATAGGAAAGTGGAGGCCCTCTTTCCCATACTCCCTACCCCCGGGTACTTAACACCATTTGACCCTTTATATGCTTTTTTCTCTACTGCACCTTGAATGCAGGTGGCTATGGAAACAGAATCTTTAGTCTTGTTCCCTGAAGTCTCCGCAGCTATTACAACAGTGCCTGACACATAGTAGGCTCTCTACAAACATGTGCTGGATGAATGAAGGAATTATTAAATGTAGGTATTTAAATTACCCCAGTTTCTGTAACCCTTTGGGAGCATTTCTTGCATTTTTAATATACAAGGACTCAAAAAAGAGTGTTTACTGGAGACTTGCCTTTCTGCCCTCTGAAAGCCTCCGGGGATGAGCATGGCTGTGGGTGGCTAAGACTAGGGCTCCTGCCCACCCTGGGGAAGGGGAAAGACTGAGGTGTGGTGAGTGTCAGGGGCCAAGAATGTCCCCCTTTCAGGGACGGGGGGATGTGGAGGGAGCTGTGAGCTACAGAGAGGAAGCAGCTCAGTCTATGGCCCCGGGGGGTCAGAGCTCTGTTTTACAGAAGTCCCAGTCCTGGGGGACCCCAACTCAGAACTAATTATTCACAGGCCATGAGGGACATCTTCAGAAAGGGCATTTGTAGGATGAGTAGGAACTGCTAAGGTGACTGAGGAAAGGAAGTGTGAGGATAGGGCAGATACAAATACATGGACAGAGCGTGTTGGGCAAATAGACAGTCTTCCTCATGTGACATCAGGGGTTCTGTGTGAGAAGAGGGCACAGGTTGGCAACACTGGATTAAACAAAGTGAAACTGGACATACTCGTCAGAGCCTTTAATACACATTGTCCACTGTGGCTCTCCAGGACAGGATATAGTGTGCCCCACTGGCTTCATGGAGCACCCATGAAGGCCCATCTAACTCACCCCAGCAATTACTGACAAGAGCGTAGGGACACACGGCAGCTGGGGGAGGAGTCTGAGGTAGGGGTGAGGCAGAAGGAGAAGGCATGCTGGAGTAAGGGAAGCTGAGGCCCATTGGTAAATTCTCTGAATGCCTTGCAAAGGAGTTAGGACTCTGTTCTATAGGAAACTGATATTGATGCGGAAATTGCATTTAACTTGTATCTACTTATTGACTCTAAGACAAGGCACACAGTCGAAATGCTACAGGGACTTCAGTAAAGAGATTGGCCTGGTGCTGGAGCACATATGTCCTTGTAGGGAGGGAAGGGCTGCTACGGACTGCCTTGTGCACTGCAGATGTTCAGTGAGCACTGATCCAAGAAACTACTACATGAATGGTGCCTCCTCGAGCTGTGCAGTGCACATCCTGAACTCCTGTCCATGGCAGCCCTGAGAGGGGCATGCTCACTCAGCTCCAGTGAATTGCTGTCAGATGAGAAGGTGTGGTAGACTAGTGTTCACCAATATCAGAACTAGTGAAACTAGTGTTCACACAAGACTGTACATCTCAGCCTCCTTGGAATGTGGATGGGCCACATGACTATATCCAGTCAATGACAAATAAGCAGAAGTCAGATGTGTGTAGCATGTTGAGACTGTGCAACAACCATGTGCTCTCTTCTTGTCTTTTCTCCCCCTGAAGCAGCAACTGACAAGGCCATATGTCTCGGATGCTGCTACATGATGATGGCGCCTCTGTCAGCCTGGGTCCCTAAATGACTGTGTGGAGCAAAGCCCCTGGAACACCTGCACTGGACATGCCATGTGAGAAAGAAATAGACATCTGTGTTGTAAGCCCCTGAGTCTTGGAGGTGTTTATTACTGCAGCAGAGTCCAGCCTGTCCTGACTATAGAGAAGTAGAGCAAATGTCCTGACTTCTGATTTTGAAGAGAAATCTTCTGGTGTTAAATGTTGGGCATCGATTAAAAATAATACTTCATATGATGCAGGCCAGGCATGAACTGACCACTGGCTTGCAACCCACAATCTCTGACTATGCTATGGCGTCTTAGGGAACTGTACATAAGACATGAGCTAACTCATTTTTTTGCACTTTCCTGGGCAATCTCATAGCCTCGTGAGCATACTGGGACAGAATGAGACTCTCTGATCTATGATTAACTGGAAGAGAATGCCTGGTTACAAACAGAGGAAAAGAAGGCAATACTAGGGCTCTTTTAAAAGCTGCTGGAAAGCAGCATCGGGACGTTTGAACGCCTGTGACAGCAGCTATGAGACTGGCTGAATCAGCCTGGAGTGAGACAGGAAATGGTAATTAAGCTCTGCTTCTTGGTGTGTGACCTTAGGCAAGTCATCTCACTTCTCTGAGCCTCATCTTCCTTGTGGAGAAGTTGGGGATCATGGTACAAACCGCTTTGCAGGGATGTTGATGGGAGGAGATGAGACATGTGTACAGCACTCAGCTCACAGGAAGGGCTCAATAAATGCCAGCTCTGGTGGCTCTTATTCTCTTTCTGTCAAGCCAGTCAGGGGCACAGAGCTGCCACTGCAGGAGACGCCCTCAGGGGTGGGGTCGGGATTGGCCTTCCTGAGACACATAAAAGCTCGGTGTCCTGCAGACTGGTCAGCAGCAGGCGGGCTGAATTTGTTTCCTGTAGCTGCTGTCACAAATTACCACAAACTTGGTGACTTTTTTAAAAGAACATATAACTTGAAAGTTATCATTTTAACCTTTTTTTTTTTGCAGTATTTGGGCCTCTCACTGTTGTGGCCTCTCCCGCTGTGGAGCACAGGCTCCAGACGCGCAGGCTCAGCAGCCATGGCTCAGCGCCCAGCCGCTCCGCGGCATGTGGGATCTTCCCGGACCAGGGCACAAACCCGTGTCCCCTACATCAGCAGGCGGACTCTCAACCACTGCGCCACCAGGGAAGCCCCCATTTTAACCATTTTTAAATGTATAGTTCAGTTGTGAAAAGTGTATTCACATTGCTGTGAAACAGATCTCCAGAAGTTGTTCATCTTGCTAAGCTGAAACTTTGTATCTTGGTGACTTTTAAAACAAAAAAATTTATTGCCTCACAGTCTGGAGGCCAGAAGTCTGAAATGGTCTCAAAGTGAAGTTAAGGAGTGGGCAGGGCTGACTCCTTCTAGAAGCTCTAGGGGAGAATCCGTTTCCTTGCCCCTTCTAGCTTCTGGGGGCCCCCTGCACTCCTTCCCATTGCTCCAACCTCTTGCTTCTGTTGTTACATCTCCTACTTCTGTGTCTAATCTCCCTTTTCCTCCCTCTTATAAGGACATTTGTGATTGTGTTCAAGGTCCACCTGGATAATTCAGGACAGCCTCCCCATCTCAAGGTCCATAACTTAACCACACCTGCAAAATCCCTTTTGCCCTGTAAAGTCATATTTTCACAGGTTCCAGGGATTAGGACTTAGATATATTTGGCGGGCACTGTTCAGCTACCACACTGGCCACTGTAGTTAGCTCAGGGCCCGGGCTCCTTCCCCCGGCAGCCAGGAGGAGCAAGGTTGGGAAAGTTGCCTGAGATGGAGGCATGGTGCAGTGGGGCAGCAGGACTTGGGGGTCAGCCCGATTCTGCCCCTGGCCTGGCCCTCACCCTCTATGAGACCATGGCAGGTTCCTGCCTCCCACTCTCAGCTCCCTCAGGACCGTTCATTGAAACAACAAAGCACTGGGGATATAGAAAAAAATTGCCTCTCTCATGAAGAATCTGTTCTAGTCTGGGAAACATGGAGAATGAAGACAAACCCATGGAATGAGAAGCAGTGGGAGTGCTAAGGAGAAAGAGGAAGCAGGGACGGGAGAGGAGGATGGAGCAGGCCCGCTCTGGGCTGGGAAGATTTAGTCCACACACATTGATCAGGCACCTATTATGTGCCAGGCACTGTTCTAGCACCTGAGACACAGCCAAGAACAAGACAGCCTTGGCCCCCGTCCTGGAGGACGTCCTGTTTCAGCAGGGGACAAGCCAGGGAGTAAATGGATGGGATGAGTTTCAGACAGTGATGAGGCTATGACAGAACTAAAACGGTGTCCTGGTGAGAGAGAAATGGGGCCACTTTAGATGGGCTGGTAAGGGAGGGCCTCTGGGAAGAGGTGACCACTGAGGAAGAGTCAGTGTGTGAGGACCTGGGGGGAGAGGGTACCAGATTGAGAGGACAGAAAGGGAAACATAGAAGTGATGCGCCTAGATTGCCCAGTATGGTGTCTGGGTAGCAGGTCCTCAGCAAATACTGTGTGCAGCAACCAGGAGCTTGGGGTGGGGGCGGGGACTTTCCTTGGACGGGACACCAGGTCAAGGGCTTCACAGTCCACCTGTTGTGGCCAGTGCTTCTGAGCCATTGGTCCTGGCAGTGGACACAGCTGGAACAGACCCAGAGGAAGGGCCTGCCCATACCCGGCAGCCACCTTAAACAGAATGAGGGCAGGGCCCAGGCCCCAGCTGCACCAACCCAGGCCTGGAGCAGCCCGCCTTGTGTGCCCCCGCTCCAGCGCGGAGCCCTGTTTCCTCATGCGGGCTGGTTTCTTTAACGAGACCATCTGTCTGGCTTTCCTCACTCTGCTGAGCATGATGGGGCCATCCATCTCCCCTGTCCCCATCCCCGTCTGCCTGTCACTGCCCAGGCCCCCATTATCCCTGCCCGGCTCTGAGGGGGGCCGTGGCAGTTTTTGCCTCCAGCCTTCGTGTTTATTCTTCTCATCTGGCCACATCTGGCCTCCGTGCTGAGTCACTCGCTCCATCTGCCTGTCCTCGCTGTGGGACGGCGGCCGTCTCTTCCTGGCTCTCCCTGTGCCACGTGGCAGCCCACGCGTGCAGCGGGTGCCAGGGTCTGCAAGCGTGGGGACAGGACCGTGAGCAGCTCTGTGCCAGCCTGTGCGCCGGGGGTGGGGACCCACTTCAGGACCAGCTTCCCCTGGAGGCTCCCCTCAGCCCCCCAGGGGCACGTGGCCCATTTGCTGAGTCCCAGTGAAGGTGGGCCCTACCCGAAGGCCACAGTCAGGCCCGGCAGGAACTAAAATGCCCATGTAAGCCCAGCTGTGCTCCATGCCAGAGCCTTTCCCTTTTGCATCTGAGCATGGAGGATGGGCATCTCCATTTGCAATTCAAATCCCAGCAGGGCTGTTCCCAGGACCTACAGCTCTGAATTTTTTTTTTTTTCCCCCCCGCGGGCCTCTCACTGTTGTGGCCTCTCCCGCTGCGGAGCACAGGCTCCGGACACGCAGGCCCAGAGGCCATGGCTCACGGGCCCAGCCGCTCCGCAGCATGTGGGATCCTCCCGGACTGGGGCACGAACCCGTGTCCCCTGCATCGGCAGGCGGACTCTCAACCATTGCACCACCAGGGAAGCCCTAAAGCTCTGAATTTGAACAGGTTCTGAGTCTGACTTTCTTCGTATTTTTTGAAAAACAAACGAGTTGAGCTGAGGGAGTATAATACCATCGTGTATCCCATAGACTCAGCACCTATTCCCCCTTTCCTCTAGCAACGCAGCCCAAAATTTCCTTAAGCCCCTGCCCACAATTCCTGAGATTTGGGCAGGACTGACATCAGACTTGGCTCCAGGAGAGGCCACATGACCAAGAATTCGTCAATCACAGCACTGCAAACACCCTCCACCTCCCCACGTCAGTGATTGGTTCAGGGTCATGTGAGCACCTAGCTGGGCCAGTCAGGGCCAGACCTTTGCTGAAACTTTTCTAAGAAAAGGGATGCTTCTTTCTCCTGGGCCTGTGATTGAGCAAGATGTGGGACCTGAGTGACTGACAGCTGCCAAGTGGTAAGAGCCAGCCTTCTAGGGAAAACAACACAGAGGAGAGCAGAGCCAAAACATGAAGAATGAAAGCAGTCCTAACAAGCTCCTAGATCCAGCTGGGCCTGAAGCCAGACCCACCTCTGGACTTTTCCATCACCGATGCCAATACATTCCCTTTAGCAATAGAGTTTGAGGTGGGTTCTGTCACTTGCAACCAGAAGAGTCATATGTGATACACTCCTGAAAGGGGCTAACACCTGCTTGATATGTAGGAGGTACTCAATAAATACTAATTTTAAAATAAGACCTTTGTGAAGAAAGCTAATCTCAAGAGCTAACGTGTCATACAATTCCATTTATATAACATTCTCAATGTGGCAGTCATAGAGATGGCAAACAGATTCATGGTTGCCAAGGGTTAGGGATGGTGGAAGTGGATGTGACAGTGAAGGGTAGCACAAGGGACATCTTTGTAGTGATGGAACAGTTGTGTATGTTGATTGCTGAGATTTCTCGAATCTCCACAGGTGATAAAATGACAGAATGATATGCACACATTGTACCAATGCCAGTTTCCTGGTTTTAGTGTTATACTAGTTGTGTGAGATGTAACCACTGGGGGGAAACGAGTGAAGGGCACATGAGACCTCTCTGTGTTATTTTTGCAACTTCCTATGAATCTGTAGTAATTCCAAAATAAAAATTTTTAAAGTTTTTTGTAGACTGTCACAATCCAGCAGTTCTTGGGCCTGAAATAGCAGAGTGCATGGATGTTGGAATCATATGGACCCAAGTTTGGATCCCAGCACAGCCATTCACAAGCTGAGTGATCTGAGGTCAGTCATGTCTCTTCTCTCACCCTCAGCGTCCTCATCTGTGAAATGGGGCTCATGGGCCTTACTTGTAAGGTGGTTATGAAGAGAAAATAAAATGAACCATAATTTGCCTAGCACCTTGCCTGGCATATGGGAGGCAATAAACAATAGTTGATAGACGCAGCAGGATATAAACACAGGGTTTAACAGGGAGGAGAATGGTGGGGGGTGGGGTGTCATGGCTTTGGGCTCTGGAGCCAGCCTCCCTGGGCTTGAATCCTGGTTGTGTATCTCCCTGGCTGGGTGACCTTGGCCAGGCCACTTGACCTCTCTGGTCCTCACTTTCCCATCTGTAAAATGGAGATTAAAATAGTATCTACTTTGTAGGCTAGTTTTGAGGATTAAAAGAGATAATGCACCTGAGACCATTTGGGAGTGCCTGGCACTTGGCAAGGATGGTAAACAAAGTTTTGAGTGCCCACTGGGTGGGGAGCCTGGCTCCCTGGGTGGAAATGGGGGTGAGGTGCCTGGCCATGCATTGGGGCCTGTGGCAACCTCGCCCCAGGGAAGCCCCGACTTCCTGGGAACCGGCCTCTCTGGAGGTCCTCCTTCAAAAGTCCGGCAGCCAGTGATGAATCCACCCCTGGCCAAGCAGAAAATCTGATCCCAGGCACCAAGGCATCCCTGCCCCCAAGATCCAGGCTTCCCCCTTCCCACTTCTGTCCTCCCTGAGGAGGGAACACACAAACCTGAACTGGACTCTGCATGGAATGGACTCTGAGGTACAGGCTCCCAGGAGAATGGAAAGGAAGTAGGGTTCACGGTCAGAGAAAGAAATTATGGGGACAGTGGGGGCTGGGTGGTGTGGGTCGAGAGGGTTGGAGAAGTTCCTCTGTCCCCAGTCATACATTTCGTGGTTCGGTTGTGGCTTTAAGATGTCTGCAAATCCATAATCACCGAACACATCCTTTAGGTTAAACACTGCCCACTCCTGTGTCCTGTTCCTCTCTTAAATCTAGAGGAGTAACATATTAAAAGCCACTACAATGTGAATTAGTTTATGACAGGGTGTGGGGTGAGGCCCGCTAAAAGTAGACAGAGGAGGGGTGTAGGAACAAGGGGAGAATGATGTTGAAGGCAAACTTTGCCTGCCCTGGCTAGCTCTCGGTGATAATCCATTTAAAGGCATCCCCTAGCTGTCCTTGTTGATGTAGATCCATTTGAACAGTTTCAGGGCTGCAGTTTTTATTTAATGCAGCTCTGAGCCTGGCAGCACCAGGGCCCAGAGCTGAGAGGCGGCTGGCTCCTGGCAATGCTTAATAGCGAGGTGAATGTGTGGAGCTTCTGAGTAGGAGAAGCAGCGGTGCCAGGCAGCAGTGGCCACATTTGACAGCCCAGCTTGCTGCTGCTGGGATGATGGAGCACACTGGAGGTGAAAATGCTCACCCTGGAGCCAGGCAGGGGCATTTATGAGAAGGGACTCTCAATTTTAAATGAGCTGGTGATCGGCAAACAAGGGAATATGTGGCTCATGTGGCAATCTATCTTCAGGAATGGGGGGATCCAGGACACCCTGTGAGAACATTTAGTAGTTCCTGAGACCACAAGTTTCCTATTTAACGTGGCAGGGGAAGAGCATGTCTGTGGCCAGGCAAAAGTCTTGAGATTCTTTCTGACTGGTCTGGCTAGGGTCACATGCCCATTCTCCAAACCAATCACTGTGACTGGGAGGATGGGATATGCTGAATTTCTTGGCCCACGCCAAGGGGCCAAGGGAGGTGGGGAGGGTGTCAATTGTATCCAAGTCTCACAGAGGGTCAGGGGCCTAGAGCAGGGCCGACCTGGCTAGGAAGCAAGCAGAACACTAGTTCATACTGATGGCTCAGCCTGCGTTCACATGCTTTATCCAACTTACCCCTCTCAACAGTCTCTGTAGAAATTCTTCTTCCCATTTGACACATGAGAACACTGAGGTAGAGGAACTTGCCCAAGGTCACATACCCAGAGAGGCAGTCCAGTCTCATTCTATTTTATTCCAAATTCTTTCCAACATTTCCTGGTCCAGACTGTCCCCTCTCCCTAACCCATGATATTCCAGAGCACTTAGACTCCTAGATTTGGGACCTGGAAAGGATATTAGAGTTCATCTAGTCTCCTTCAGTGACATACTCAAGGCCACACAACCAGTGAATATAGCACAGATACTAGAATCATAATCTAATTGTCACTTACCTCCTATCTGCCCTGCTGCTTGTGAACCTGGTCTTAACTGTGTGCCCCTCATTTGCTCGCTGGCCTCAGTTCCTCACTTCCCTGTGGCCTCACACAGTTCCCAAGGCCTCTGAGGCTTGGATGCCTTTGCTGATAGGCTGTGCTTTCCTGGGTCCCAATGCTACAGCTATTTACATGTGTCTTACTCTTCCTGTAAACCATTTTCTTTCTAGCTAATTGCTTTGCTCTAATTCTTTAGAGGTAATTTCCTTCTGTTACTTTATTTTTACAGTTAACACCCTCCAATTAATTTCATAGTTCTTGAAAGTTCTCACATAAGTTGCCCTAAAAACCCTTGCAGTTTAACCATTGCATGTGATAAACGATGTCTCAGGCAGCCTGGTCATCCAGTCACTCGTACCGCATCCAAGACACTTGGGCACCTTGGTTGCATTTGACGTTCATAATAGCCTTTCAAGAGTAGCCTCATTTTACAGAGAAGGAAAATTAAGGCTCTAGTGCCCTAGTGTGGGCAGAACTGGGATCTGAACCACCACCCTCTCCGCTGTCCTGAGCTCCTGGGCTCTCTTACAGGGAGTGCTAGTGGTGGGTCCTGACTCCCAGGTGCACTTCTGACCTTCTGGGAACTTAGTGGCCATGCTGGCCCCACCCCTGGTGATTCTCTGCCCATCCCTGGATCCTGCTCTGAGAAACTGCCCTGGCAGGCGGAAGGATACGAAATCCAGGGGAATAGGGTCTCAGCATCAGCGCGTGGATGGGAAAAAGACAGTGGCAACACCAGCCTCTCCGGGTGAGATGGAGGGAAAAAACGCAGCATCAACTACATTTGCAGAGAAATAAAAAATGATTTCAAATTCTATTTTCCCGGTCTCTCTCAGCACATCCCCTGGCGCTATTTTATTTAGTAAATAGGAAGCCTACTTGTTATTCTCAGTTATGACATTAATTCTCCGGGTGACCCTTGGCTACTTACCTCCTTACTCGGAGCCGGTTTCTCTATCACCACCCGCGCAAGGACAAAAACATGCTCTCACAAGAAGGGAGCGCCCTGCATCTGGAACAAACCTGGGCCCTCATTACCCAGCAGGCACTGCAGGTGGCGGCACGGGGTGGCCAGCAAGGGGTGGCCAGCATCTTGGCTCCAGGTGTCTGCTCTCACTTTCTGTCTCTCTCCTCTTGCCTCACCACAGACTCCTCCCCCTAACTGTTTTTTTGTACCTGTTAGCTTCACAGACTCTTCTGCCAACCTCCCTGTCCTGTTTGATTCTGGAATTCTCTCTTGCCCCTGCCCCCAACCCCCAGAGTTGGGGGAGGGGTGACGGCAAGTTCCCAGCTGGGTACCAGCTTCCACCATCTTGTGGTTGGGTGGATATTATCTTCTTGTTTTTCCAGCCATCTCCCCTCCTTGGGGGGCAAGGTTGCCATGGGTAATTGGCCTCGAATTTGTTTACCTCAGTGCTCAACATTCCTTCTCCCCTACGTCTCTCCCTCACCTCTCCCTCTGTTTCCTCCATCCCACAGTGGCTCCCTAAACCATCTGGAATCTCAGTTCCCCTCTCCCCCCAACTTGTGAGCCAGAGAAGGCCAGTTTGACCACCATGTGGGAGGCCCAAGCTTCCCTCGAACATGGGCAGCTGGATTCAGAAAACAGCTCATCGGCAGCAAAGGAAAAATACAAATAATGAACCGCAGAAACCTGGGGCTGGAGTTTGGCACATACAGATGAAAGCAAGTCCCTGATGACAAATTCTAATGATTTTTGCTCTTGTTCAGAACTGCAAACTAATTTTGAAATATCCGTTGTCAGGAAAGAAAGGGTTCAAGTGGGGGTGGGAGTTTCTCTATCTATCACCACCCGCTCAAGGACAAAAACATGCTCTCACAATAAGGGAGCGCCCTGAGTTCACTTCTGCAGGAGGTGGAGAGCTGCGTGGCCTGGGAGGCTCTGAGCGCTCACACGTGAAAAAGTCCCCGCTTCCCCCAGCTAAGTTACCTCGAGGATCCTCAGGGAGGTAGGCAGGAAGCATTGTCCTTTGTTGTTGTTTTTAATAGAGAAGGAAACTGAGGCTGAGAAAGAGGATCGTTTCTATCTGTGATGGTCTGAGGCTCCCATCCGGGTCTTCCTGATGAACCAGGTGGGCAGCCTCCACGGGGACAGAGATTTCCTTAGCTTAGGGAGGACTTCAGGTCAGATTTGTGACAAATCCTCTCTGAGACACAGGTTGACAGTCAACATAATTAATAACCTGACGGGCCAGACGCTGATACATCTGAGCTGTGGCCAGGCACGATATGGAGCAGGTCCAGAGGGGCCTGGAGGCCCAGGGAGGCCAGAGTGACCAGGACAGGGGAGCCAGGGGCTTCCGGGAGCCGGAGGCCACAGCTACTCACCACCTGGGATGGAAGCCACCAGCTCACACCACCAGGTGTCCCAGCTGACCCTCAGCACTGCTCCATCAGGCACCTGGACGTGGACCCAGCATGCATTCTTCCACAGAAGCCAAACCTGCGCCATGCAACTTCCTGTCCTCACAGCGGCCTGGGAGGCAGGAGAGGGGTGCGAGGCCAGGCTCCAGGTCACTCAGCTCGCTGGCCTCTCTTGCTTTTGTTTCCTCATCTGTGAGTCGGGGGCAATTCTGGCACCTGGTGCTCTGGAACTTGGGGCGGAGAAGGCAAGCTTTATCCGGCGCTTGGCCTAGAACCCGGCATGAGGCTACTACTCAATAGCTGTTTGCTGTACTTCTGACTTCCATCCACCCCAGCTCTCGTCTCATAGAAATGTGCCCACCGAGCAGTGAGATGAGTTATAGTACCAAGTAGACCAGCATCTGTGCAACCGGACAGAGCAGGGCAGCTGCAGCCACAACAGCCCTCCCCGTTCCAGGCCGCTTCTCCCGTCCTTCAGCCTTGGGGCCAGCTCGTGGGACACCACACAGAACACAGTGTTCTTTCCTGGGGTCGTAACAGCAAAGGTGGGACAGCCTGGCTCATTCACCTGCTGGGCTCCCCAGATGGGCTCTGGAGGCCCTGCCCAGACCTCATACCACTTTCAGCTGGAGCAGGGCCAGGCAGAAGGGCCAGGGGCTGCTTGAAGGAGGCCCTTCCTTGCAGAGACCTGTGGGGGCCATGCAGTCAGCACACCGTCTCCTGAGGGGCCCTTCTCCCTTGAACCCATTTGCACCTTTGGAAGGCAGCCCTGTCCCTTGACGTGAGGCTGCCTACTCACTCTCTGCATGTGTCACTGCTGATGGAGACCACATTACCCGTGGGGCGGGGTGTCAGGCCAGGCACAGGGATGACGGAAGGATTTGACCAGATGCCTTTTCTTCCTCTGGTCCACCTACCCCATGTGTCTCACAGGAAGCTACACAGCGGACTTTCAGATCCATCAACTGACAGCAGCAAGGCTGCCAAGGCATCAATCAGACCTCGTCATCTCACTTTGGAGAGGATGCAGGGGGTGCAGGGTGGAGTGGGGGACCAGCTTGGAGATGGGGGAGGGGGAAGGGGCTGGTGGTTTTGCAGGGAATGTTGCAGTGGTGCCTCCTCTGGTCTCTGGCCAGGACACTCTCCCATCAAAGTGTGGGAGTCCCTGTGGTTCCTGTATCAGAGTAACCTGGGTTGCTTATTAAACATGCAGATTCCGGGGTTCCACCTCAATCCTGCTGAGTAAGAATCACTGGGGTAGGGCTATGAAGCTGACCTTTCAAACAACAACTCCAGAGAGAGTCTTGCTTCAAAATGTTTGAGAGTCACTCACTATTCTAGACTGAGATGTCATGCTCCTGGGGGTAGAACCCCCCCTTAACTCCCTCCTTCCCTACCCCAGACTGCCTGGGTTTGAGCCCTATCTTTGCCACTTATAAGCTGTGGGAGTTTGGTTGAGCATTTCACATCCCTGCCTCAGCTGCCTCATCTGTGAAATAGGAACAAAGCAGAACCCACCCCCTCTTCAGCCTCCCCTTCAGCCTCCCCTGAGCCCTGCTTCCAAGGGGATGGACAGCGTTTTGCCTTGTGGCTCCCTGAGAGCAGCTCAGATAGGAGCTGTCACAGATGAGAGCCTGTCCCTGACTTGTCCCCAGTCTCATCAGGTCCCGGGGGGTGGATTTGTCAGTGGTGGGAATGGTTCTGAGCCCGACACACGAGCCTTCCTGTCCTGGCCTCACCACTTCCGGCTGCTTGATCCTGGGCAAGTCCATTCTCAGCGCTGGAAGATAGCTCTCCCAGACAGACAAGCCCCTGTCCGCACATGGTAAGGATGCAGATGATCAACTCACAAACAAATCAGTGAAACAAAGTGACTGAAAATAACGATAACTGTTGTGAAGGCAAGAAAAAGGGGGTGCTGATAGAGAGGGACAGCTGGGAGGTGGTGTCTGCCTCCCTGGAGAGCCAGCATTTGAGTGGAGACCTGGATGCCAAGTTACTGGCCTGTTATAAATGGTGGCTGAGGCTCCCAGGCAGAGAGAACAGCAAGTGCAAAGGCCTGGGGACAGGAATGGGCATGGAGACCTAAGGGAACAAAGATGGCTGATGAGGCAGGAGCATCAGAGGGGAGAGCAATGGGGAGGGGTCAGAGAGGTTGGCAGTGGGCAGATCTTGCAGGGCCCATGAGTTTATTCCAAGGGCAATGGGAAGCTCATCCCAGCCGGGAGAAGTGAATGGGGTAAGGGCAGTCATGTGCCAGCCAGCATGGTGCTAGCTGAGTGCCCTCTGTGCTCCCACTCTATGACAGCACCCCCGGGGTCAGGCATTAAGGTCACTTGGTAGCTTGGTTCCTCAGATCCTGTAAGGGACTTAAAATTGTTCCCAAGTCCAGGCGCTGGGATCCGGACATTTGAAGACTTCAGGATGTGCTTGTTTAGATCACTGGCTTCTCTGCCACAGGGTGACAGTAGAGAATATCCCTTCTCTCCTTTGTTTCCTCAAACCTAAAATCCAGCCAGAGCTTTTTAGAGCTCTTTTCAGAGATCCTTGAAGGTGGTGCCCCCCAGGAAGAACAGAGCCTGGTCATTTTGGGGTTTTGGCCCTGGTGGGGCTTGGTGTTTGTGTTGGTGAGTGCCTGGTTGCCCCTCCTTGGAGGACGGATGGACTGGCCATGTGCCCGAGGGGTGTGCCATCCCCCTTTGGGGGCCTGGCTCTGGGGACGGAGTGGGCTGCAGGGAGACGGAGCAGGAAGGAAGGAGGCAGAGGCAGCGCAGGGAGGGAGGGCGACTGTTGCCATGGAAGGAGCTGCAAGGTATTCTGGGATCAGAATTCTCACTGCAGAGGACTGGGGATGGGGGGAGCGGGTGGTTGGGGAAGGTGATGGGGAAGCCAGTGTCTTTCTTTTGTCCTTGGCACGTTCCCGCATCCCCACAGACAGAGTGGTCCCCTCACACCCCCGGAGCAGGCCCCCAGCGGTCCCCTCTCTGTCCGGCCTGTCCGCCTCGTGTACAGAAGGCAGAGTGGCCCCTTCCAGGAGGCCTGTTTACCAGCACAACAGCAGCAAATTAGTGCTCTTAAAAGGCATTCAGCCTTTATCCCTGCAAACAAGCTCACCGCAAAGGGGGCCTGTGATGCCTTCTCCCTGGAATCTGCTGAAATGGGGTTTGCTGTGCATCTTAATCGACTTCCTTCCACCCACCACATTAAATGCATTCAATCTACTCTTGCAAAAGGCTAATTTTGAAAATCCGCTTATCAGAATTAGGTCCTCAGCATCCATATTTATTTACTTTTCATTTTTATAATCTTTTTTTTTCATGTGTATGACTGAATTCCATTTTCAATGGTCTGGCTCTATCTCACAGGTCCTGGCGGGGGTAGGGGGGTGGGCAAGGGCCAGGATAGGAGCAAATTGGAAATGGGCACATGGCAGGGATAGAAAGAGTGGGTTTAGGAATTCACAAGGATCAGAAGGCTGTGCTCTCCTGTGTGGGGAACCATTTCTGGGAAATTACAAAAAGCTGATACTTGAGCAGAACAGGGTTAAGAAGATGAGAACATCTTGACATGTCCCGGCCGCTCAGAGCATGCCTCCGTTCCACCAAGGGGAACCAGTAGCCATGGCAGAGATATGCAAGAAAGGGGTCGGGACCAACTGCTATTCCCCAGTGCCTGCTGGGTGCCAGGCTCGGTGTTAAGTGTTTTGCATGTATTATCCCCATGCTCACTTCAACCCTGCTGGTGAGGGGGAGCCCCAGCTTACAGATAAGAAAAACTGTGCCATGATTCAAACCCAGGTTCATGTCCAGACTGCACACTCTTCCCCTTTACATCATATTGTCAAGTGTGCCAGGGATGATTTCTTCACTTCAGTGTGTAGGAAGCACATGTGTGTTGATGTAGGACAGACTATGAGAGAAATACAGACTAAGGGAGAGCTTATTTGGGACAACATCTAGCGCAAAAACCTGAATTTGATTTTATTTCATTTCCTTTGGACATTGACTGGGCAACTCCTATGTGCCAAGTGATGGTATGCAGAATCCCGAGATGGAAGGATGAATACTTCTATCCATGGGAAGCTCACACTTAATGGATTTTTTTTTGCGGTACGCGGGCCTCTCACTGTTGTGGCCTCTCCCGTTGCGGAGCACAGGCTCCGGACGCACAGGCTCAGCGGCCATGGCTCACGGGCCCAGCCGCTCCGCAGCATGTGGGATCCTCCCGGACCGGGGCACGAACCCGTGTCCCCCGCATCGGCAGGCGGACTCTCAACCACTGCACCACCAGGGAAGCCCCACACTTAATGGATTTTAAAAGAAAGGCTCTTTCTGACTTACTTCACTCTGTATGACAGACTCTAGGTCCATCCACCTCACTACTAATAAGTCTATGTCATTTCTTTTTATGGCTGAGTAATATTGTATTGTATACATGTGCCACATCTTCTTTATCCATTCATCTGACACTGTATGCTAATTCATATATATAGAATCTAAAAAAAAAAAATGGTACTGATGAACCTAGTGGCAGGGCAGTAATAAAGGCACAGACATAGAGAATGGACTTGAGGACACGGGGTTGGAGCGAGGGAAGCTGGGGCGAAGTGAGAGTAGCATTGACATATATACACTACCAAATGTAAAATAGCTAGTGGGAAGCAGCAGCATAGCACAGGGAGATCAGCTCGGTGTTTTGCGATGACCTAGAGGGGTGGGATAAGGAGGGTGGGAGGGAGGCTCAAGAGGGAGGGGATATGGGGGTATATGGATGCATATGGCTGTTTCACTTTGTTGTACAACAGAAACTAACACAGTATTGTGAAGCAATTATACTCCAATAAATACCTATAAAAAAAATAAAAGAAAGGCTCAGAACAACAAAGTATTAACACATACGTACGAGATAATTTTATTCTCTCAAAGAACAGCTAAGTTATTTTGTAGCCACCTGCTCTGGTAAAATAAGTGGAGATTTTCAGATCTAACAGAAAGTTCTAGAGCGTAAGGCATTACACCTTGGTGGTTGAGATTAGGACTGAATTGTCAGCAGACTTGAGCTCAAGCTGCCATTCTGCCACCTTCACTGTGACCTTGGGCAAGTCAGAGCCTCAGTATCCTCATCTGTAGACCAGGGGGTTATAGTAACATCTACCCATAGAGTTGTGCCGATTTCAATGAACCCTGCATGTGGTGTTTTAGTGCAGTATCTGACAAGGGCATATACCTAATAGCTAAAGAGTAAACATTATTATGTATAATAATTTTCTCAATCAAACTCAGGAAATAAAGTCTGAAGGTAGGGAAATAAACATTGACCAGTGGTTTTCCAACATCGCAAGCATGTTTGTAAAACACTGGAGTGGATCTCCAGGCCCTGGTGCCAGGTGCTGGGTGAATGGTGAGGTGGATCAATGATTTACCCACAGTCAGTACCCCTCGCTTATTACTTTGCCCCCTCCTTCCCCTCTCGACTTCCTGCCTCTCTCTGGAATTGAACGTTGTTAGTAGGTTAAACCAAAGTAAGTTCCTTCACACTTCTAAGTAGCCTGCGTTTGATCCCCACCACCTCACCCACCTGAGGGTAGGAACTTCTTCAGAAGATAAAGTCACCTTACATCCTGTGTTAGGGGTGTATGGCCATGTCTGCAGGAAGGAAAACAGTGAGAGTGTGTGCGTGTCAGGCAGGGAGGGAGCGGGAGGGCGTGTTTGCAAGGAGACACCTGTGGGTGGGGGTGTGGGGGGGGATTTGTGAATGACCAGGTATGTGTGCACAGGGATGGGGTGTGTGGAAGGGGCGTTGACCTAGAAGGAGGGCAACATTCAGGAAAACCAATTCTTCCAACATCCACTGTGGACCAGGAGCCCTCCAGCCTGAGCGTGCCCAGTACCGGCGAGTACCGTGGGTGGAACTGAGCTCGTGCAGACAGGCTACGGTTCTCCATGGTGAGGTCTAAAGACAGAAACTGCAGGACCAAGGGCTGGAGACATGAGAAGGTGGAAGGCCGAGCCACCAGGCTGTGATGGAGTGCTCTGAGAGAATGGCAGCATATCTGTCTGCAGAAAGGAGAAGCTGGTAATTGGGGCACGAACTGGCCTCAGAGGTGGGCAAGGTAGAAGGTGGAAGCAGAGGGCTGTGTCGACACCAGAGCGGATGATCCGGCTCAAGCGATTCTGAGAGTAGTGTTGTACTGCTGTCGCCATGGTTCCGACAGATCAGGGCGAGTGGACGATGGCCGGAGTCCGCAGAGGGAGGGCGAGCTGCCACCCCAGAGAGAAGATGATGGCTCTGCCCTGGCACTGAGGAGGCGGGTGGGACTCGGGAAGGGGAGGGGTGGAGGGAGGGGAAGGATCTGCAGTGGCAGAGCTGCACAAATACCAGGTATTTATAGTATTATCTGTTGATTTTGAAAGCTGAGTCAAGCTGCATTTAAAATATGAGATTACACACCGGAGGAAAGAATCATGTCCCTTATTAAAAGAAAACAGAAAAGCTGCAGAAGGAAGGCTTACAGGTGGGGATGCTCAGCAGGGACAAAAACCTCTGGACCCCACCTCCCAAATTTCACATCCCCCTTGAGGAGTAGTTATCAATTCTGTCTCTATGACCATGGGAATCTCCTGAGATAAGACCTCTTGCTCTAAAACCCTGGCTTAAGCATAGTAAAATCCTTCCCTACGTTCCTTTAGCACAGCTGAGTAGGGCTGAAATTAAAAAAAAAATTTTTTTGCACACACACACGTGCACACTCCTGCCTCTCACTTGAGGCTTTGGGAGCACTGAGAACATATTTCCCTGATTCATTCCACCCCACTGTCTTTCTTGGTGAGGTCATTTTTGCTTGTGGGTGATAGAAAACCCAACCCAAATTGGCCTATGGAAAAAAGGAAATGTTTTGGCTCTCATAACTGAAAAGGTGGAGTGCGGTCTTCAGGCATAGCTGGATCAAGGACTCAGTAGGGTCTTCAGGACCCAGTTTCTTTCTCTCTCTCTCCTCAGAGTCTGGCTTCAATCTCCAGCTCTGCCTGGGGCCCTCAGAAGCTCTAAACTTCCCTCTGTGGCAGCAAGATGGCTGCTGTACTTCATGTTCCCATACTCTTGGGGTCACTTCAGAAGGAAGAGCTGGCTGATCTTGAATGTCATTGGCTAGAATCAGACCAGATATCCCTTTGCAGGCCAACCACTATGCCTGGTATATGGAATGAACTGATTGGCTGGGGTCCCTTGGAGCTCATGAGAGAGGAATGAATAGACTCTGCCCAGTCAAACCTCAGAAGTCCTCTATGGTCACCCCAGGAAGCTGGACATGGGTAGGGCCACCATCCCACAGCCCAGGGCATGTAGCCTCTCTCTTCACCCTCTTCTCTCCTCTCCAGTGCAGCAGGCAAATAGGCAGGGCCTCTGATTGGGAACCCAGCTTGCATGCTACAACTCACATGTGCTAAAGGGAAACTGGGAAGAAAGCAAAGAAAATGCAAGGAGAGGAAAGCAGCCCTCTGACTGTGGGGACCATTTGTCATTTTCTGGCTGCTCAGAATCCACCCTCATCATGGATATCACCCCAGATTTCCCCGCTGTATCTGGGTGACTCAGGAACCCACCTCTCAGGGCAGAAGCAAAGGTACCAGGACCCCCTCCCCCCACCCCAGATGCAGCTTTCCCATCAGATGCCTGCTCCTGGGACCCTGATTCTTGAGCAGGGGCCGCAGGGACAGCAGGAGGGCCTGTTCTGCCTCCCTGCGACTCTGACACTTTGGTGGCCAAGGTATCAAGGCTGACAAGTTACAAGTTATCCGCGGGGTTTCCTGCCTCTCATCTCACTTTTTGCTCATCCCTAGGCCTGGTCCCCCAGCCTCCTCCTGACTTGGGGAGGCCCCGACAACCATCCAATAATTCTCTCTTACTTGCATGGGCCTCAGAACCCTCCTGATACAGTCCCAAAGTTCAAGTTTCTGTCGAGCCAAGGCTCCAGCCTGTCCACTCCAGACTGCCCCCAGCCCCGGAGGGGAGAGAATTTCACAAACCACTTGCCTGGCCACTTGCTTCCGGCTCCCAGCCAGACTCCTGTGGAGGCAGCCTTCACTGCCAAGGTCAGAAGAGCCCCTGCCAAGGGGCTTCCCCTCTCTGGAACTTCCCAGCGGTCCTCAGTTCTCCTTGGAGCAGTGGACTCATCCCTGACTCACCAGTGGGACCCTGGCAAGTTGCTCGGTGAATGAGCTCACACACACTGAAGTTTTGATCAGTGTGTTTATCTCCCACTCACCCACCTCTGCACTAACCAAATTTCTTCTCCTTGCCCTGAAAGTGTCTTTCCTCTCCCAGCCTCTACAGCCAAGCGTGAGTCACTTGCTGCAGAACCAGACATCCAGGCTGCAAAAGCTCAAAACCCACTGACCCAGGTACAGCGGAGGAAGACGCTGCTGGATGTAGGGTTTCGTGTTGGCAGAGGTTGGGGGAGAAGGGAGATGAGAGGGGCCGAGAGCCTGTGCCGGAGGAGCCTCATGTGCCTCTCTTCACCCCAGCACCCCCTCCTTTTTTGTTCTTTCAGGAGGACTGTCAGGTGGCCATATGGCAGCTAAATCGCCCTGAGTGGTCTCTGTAGTTGCCAATGGTCATGCATGGTCAGTGGTCAGTTCATTTCCCCATCAGTGCTCTGGATAGGAGTGATGCTTGTCTGAGCCTCAGGTATTATAACCCACTCTGTGACTGTGGCTGTCCCCCAGAGTGTGGGGCACATTGAGTGGGACCAAGGCATGCTTGAGAAAGACGTTTCCTGCCCCAGGCCATGTGGGAGCACATTTGCAATCACCCACAGAGCCAGCATGGCTGTAGGACGCAGCATCCCGTCACAGGCTAAGAGCCTGCCTTATGCATCTTGGGAAACAGGTGGGCTCCCTTTGAGGCCAACACTCAAATATGAACTTTGGCATCTGTACCAGAGTTACATACACATCCAGAAAATAAGGGATGGTGCAGTCATGCATGGAACTCAGCTAATTCACATTCATGTGGCTCAGAAGTTCCTGCCCAGTCATGAAGAACCTAGGGGTAAGACAGGAATAAAGACACAGACCTACTAGAGAATGGACTTGAGGATATGGGGAGGGGGAAGGGTAAGCTGTGACAAAGTGAGAGAGAGGCATGGACATATATACACTACCAAACGTAAAATAGCTAGTGGGAAGCAGCCGCATAGCACAGGGAGATCAGCTCTGTGCTTTGTGACCACCTAGAGGGGTGGGATAGGGAGGGTGGGAGGGAGGAAGACACAAGAGGGAAGAGATATGGGAACATATGTATGTGTATAACTGATTCACTTTGTTATAAAGCAGAAACTAACACACCATTGTAAAGCAATTATACTCCAATAAAGATGTAAAAAAAAAAAAAAAAAGAAGTTCCTGCCCCTGCAGTGAGGCTGTGCCTGTCAATCAACTGAGGGGGCGGGAGTTCCACTCCAGGGCCTGTGTGCTTACCAGGGGAGGAAAAGGTTCTGAGAAGGACAGCACAGAGCACCGAGCCCTGTGGCCCAGCAAACCTTTCCTGGAAATGCCAGGCCAGAGGTTTTGAAATCTGCCCATCAAGTATCTCAAAGTCTCTGCCAGAAATTCCCACTGGATGATTTCACGTTGTCCACCAGACCCTAACCTCCTAATGGAAGGTGGGGCTCACCACCAGAAGCCCAGTGCCTGGCAGAAAGCCGATACTTTGTAGGTCTTTATTAATATTTGCTGAAGAAGTGGATATCTGCTCCCAAATAGACAAGAAGTGGTCAGTTAATTACCACTGGCCCAGAGATGACACAGCTACTCAAATGCATGAGTTGCACTGGTCATATCAAAAATCAGAATAAATCTATTCAGATGCCACAGTTAAAAAGACCCAATGATATATTGGTCTGGTGGTTTCTTTTATGAAAACAGCTCTAAAGCGTTATCTATTTTTCACTCAGAGCTCACTTGAAGTGCGTTCCATTTTGGACTTTATCATTTACTTTAGGGCTCCCACTGTATCTTTGCTTTCTGAGTCTTGCGTTGGCTCTGGGCTAAAAGCAATAACCGACCTCAGAAGAAGAAAGAGAAAGGCTCTGCGTTGCAAGAGCATAGCCTCTGAAAGGAAAAAAATTTCTCAGACCTCAGGTGGTAGCTGTGGCAAGTTGCCTGCTGTCTAGGGGGCCGTCTTTGGCCATCTTTCATCAAAGGCTGCAAACACTTCAGCACAAAAACAACCCACGGCCACCAGGCAGGAAGGGCTCTGCTTCTGTGTGCGGGGACCAGTTAGCAATACGCTGGTAATAATGAATCACATTTGAATGATGCTCAGGAAAAGTTGCCCGGCTAGTGGGTAGAGCCTCTAGGTATTCTGGCTGCACAAGGCATGCTTGGCCACCAGACCAGAGACCCTAGCCTGCGGGCTGCTTGAGAAGGATTGAGGGGGTATGCAGAAAGCATCTAAAATTATAATTGTTATTTATTTGTGTTAATCTATATCAAGAAATTACCCTAGCACAGCACACCTGTGATTTCACACTCATTATTTTCAGGACCAGGCTAAAGGTATTTAGATTAAAAACAAGTGAGTCGATTTACTGGAAACATATATGTAAATAATAGTACATGTGGTACATGGATATAGCAAAACTCATGAGACTGACTGAAGTTTGGAAAGTGTGGCCTTGTGCTCCGTTGCTGTGGTCTTAGGTATAAAAGCATGCAGACACTAAACTCCCTGTTTCCACGTCTTGTTACAGTGATGGATGTTTCTGAAGCCACAGAGCAGCGTACCATACATACATACAGTGGAATGTGGAAGTAGGAGGTAGGAAGGATTTTTTTTTTGTCTCAATACCTCCCCTCACCCCTTAATTTTTGTCTCGTCTACACACAAGGAGGTAATCAAGCCATTGGTGCCGGATCAAAAGGAAACTGAAACCATGTGGTAAAGTCCAGCCTTTTCACCCATTTCACAGGTGAAGAAACCAAGTCCCAGAGGAAAAAATTACTTGATGATAAGTTAGAACTGGCCTTAGAGAACTCTTTCTATGTCAAAGACAAAAGCCCAAATTCTCTGAAATGTAACAAATGCCTACAAATCAATAAGAAGAAAGACTCAGTAGGAAAATGGGAAAGGATTTCAAGGAAAACACAAACAACATTTAAATATCAGAAACGATGTTCAACCTCATGCATAATAAGAGAGATGTAAGTTAAAATTATATTGACACATCTGCTTCTGGCTATGATGGACTGGCTTGTACTGGGAATAATTAGGAAAACTGGATGGAATTTTACAAAAACCACAGTTTGAAGATATTGGAGAGCTACCAAGTTTCCAAGATCCCAGAGAGAAGGGAGGCGCATAGAGGGAAGCCTGATGTCTACCTCTGGAGGCATATTCTAGTTCTAAAGCTGTGACTGAGAGGCTGAGAAGAGCATTTGGTAATTTCATGGGGCTGGGAAGACAAAAATTGGAGCTCAGCGTCTCTTGAGAAGTAAGGACCCTGTTTGCACACCCATGTTCATAGCAGCATTATTCACAATAGCCCAAAGGTGGAAGCAACCCAAGTGTCCATCAACAGATGGATGGATAAACAAAACGTGGTGTATACATACAATGGAGTATCACTCAGCCTTAAAAAGGAAGGAAATTCTGACACATGGATGAACCTTGAGGATACTATGCTAAGTGAAATAAGTCAGTCACAAGAAAATACTGTATGATTCCATTTATAAGAGTTACCTAGAATAGGCAAATTGATAGAGACAGAAAGTAGAAAGGTGGTCGCCAGAGGCTGGGAGTGGGGAAAATAGAGAATCACTGCTTAATGGGGACAGAGTTTCAGTTTTGCAAGATGGGAAGTGTTCTGGAGATGGATGGAGAATATGGTTACACAACAAAGTGAATGTACTCAATGCCAACAGTACATTTAAAAATGATTAAGATAGGGACTTCCCTGGTGGCACAGTGGTTAGGAATCCACCGGCCAGTGCAGGGAACACCGGTTCAAGCCCTGGTCCGGGAAGATCCCACATGCCGTGGAGCAACTAAGCCTGTGCACCACAACTACTGAGCCTGCACTCTAGAGCCCGCGAGCCACAGCTACTGAGCCCACGTACCACAAGGACTGAAGCCTGTGTGCACCTAGAGCCCATGCTCCACAACAAGAGAAGACACTGCAATGAGAAGTTCGCGCACCACAACGAAGAGTAACCCCCGCTCGCTGCAACTAGAGAAAAACCCCGTGCAGCAATGAAGACCCAACGCAGCCATAAATAAATAAATTTATTTTAAAAAATGATTAAGATGGTAAATTTTATATTATATGTATTTCACCACAATTTTTTAAAAAAGAAGTAAGGACCCTGATAAACAGCCTAGGCTTTCATTTGAGACCCCAGAGGGCTATAGACTAGGAGTAAGTGATCCAGAACTAAACCAGCCCTTTCTTGGGGGTGGCAGGTCTGCTTCAAATCATCTTAATTCCTGACTGGATAAATGCAAACTGAGATGGCTGGTGTTCCTACCTTAGGCAGCAGTAAAAGCAAATTCTCCTTGGAGGAAGATAACACCATCCAGAGCTTCAAATTATCTTTCCCGTGTTCATCAATTATGTCTGATAGTCAATGAAAAATAGAAATGTAGAAGTACAAGAATGGGACAAAAATCAAGAGAAAAATAACCCATTAGAAACATATCCACAGAGATCCAGATATTTGAGATATCAAGTTTGGGCTTTAAAATAGCTGTAATTAATATAGTCAACAAATTAGATGACAGGAAGAAAATCTTCAGTAGAGAACTGGAAACTATCAAACATGATCAAATAGAAGTTCTAAAAATGATAAAGAAGGTTGATAAATTTGACAAAAGATGTGCAAGATCAGCACATGTAAAACTCAGTGACTGCTGAGAGAAAGTAAAGGAGATATAAATAAATAGAGAAATATACTGTGTTCACGGTCCAGAAGACACAATGTAGTTAAGATGTCAATTCTTCCCAAACTGATCTATAAATTTAATGCAAGATTTTCTTGGTAGAACTTGCAATGTTGATTCTAAAATTTATGTGGAAATACAAAGGATCTAGAACAGCCAAACATTTTGAGAAGAAAAGTAAGCTGGGGAACTTATACTTCCTTATTTTAAGACTTGTTACAAAGCCAGAATAGTTAAGACAGCATAGTATTGGTGTAAACATAGACCAATGGAGCAAAATGTGAGTCCAGTGGTAGAACATGCCAGTTGATTTTGACAAAGATACCAAGGCAATTAATGAGAAAAGAATATTATTTTCAACAAATGGTGCTGAACACTTGGACAACCATATGCAAAAAAAAAAGAACCTTGATCCTTACCTCATACCATGTTAAAAAATTAACTTGAAATAGATCATAGACCTAAATGTAAAATCTAAAACTATAAAGATTCTAGAAGAAAATATTAGTGATCTGGGTTTGGTGAAGATTTCTTAAATATGTCTCCAAAATCATGAACTATAAAAAAATCAATAAATTGGATTTAATAATATTAAATATGTTTAATCTTCAAAAAACACTATTCTTTTGGCAGTATCTTACATAGTTAAATATGCACTTGCCATACGACCCAGCAATTCTACTCCTAAAAGAACAAGTGTGTCTGCACAAAGATTTCCATTTTGAATAATCATAGCAACATTATTCATAATAGCAAAACATTGGGAATAATCCAAATGTCCATGGAAGGATGAATTCATATAATGGAATACTACTCAGCAATAAAAAGAAATGAGTTACTAGGATAACCAACAAGGACTTACCTTATAGCACAGGGAACTCTGCTCAATGTTATGTGGCAGCCTGGATAGGAGGGGAGTCTGGGGGAGAATGGATACATGTATACATATGGCTGAGTCACTCTGCTGTGCCCCTGAAAGTATTACAACATTGTTAATCAGCTATACTCCAATATAAAATTTTTTAAAAGAAGAAATGAGTTACAGATAAATGCAACAAGATAGATGAATCTCAAAAACATTTTACCAAGTAAAAAAAGCCTGACAGAAAAGAATATATATTGTGTGATTTTATTTATATGAAATTTCTAGAAAAGGCAAAACCATAGATACATAAAACAGTAAACCATTACAATCTAAACCATAGATACAATCACTGAAATAGATACAGTTTCAGTGATTGTCTGAGGCCCATGTTGGGAGTGAGTAAAGACTATAAACAGGCACAAGGGAACTTTTGTGGTGATGGAAGTGTTCTTCTAAAACTGGATTATCGTTGACCTATGCACTTACAATGGGTGAATTGTATGATATGTAAATTATATTTTAAAGCTGTTAAAAGTGGGAGGAAAGGACAGTGTTAAGAATATTAAAAGGCAATCCACAGACCAGGAGAAAATATTTGCAAAATACATATCTAACAAAGGACTTGTATCTAGAGTATATTAAAAACTATTACCACTCAATAATAAGAAGATACACAACACAATTTTTTAAATGGGCAAAATATTTATTCAGACACTTCATCATAGAAGATACATGGTTGTCAAATAAGCACATGAAAAGATGTTCAACAACATTAGTCATTAAGGAAATGCAAATTAAAACCACAATGAGATTCCACCTCATACCTACTAGAATGACTTAAATTAAAAACACTGACCAGGGCTTCCCTGGTGGCGCAGTGGTTGAGAATCTGCCTGCAAATGCAGGGGACACGGGTTCGAGCCCTGGTCTGGGAGGATCCCACATGCCACGGAGCAACTGGGCCCGTGAGCCACAACTACTGAGCCTGCACATCTGGAGCCTGTGCTCCGCAACAAGAGAGGCCGTGATAGTGAGAGGCCCGCGCACTGCGATGAAGAGTGGCCCCCGCTTGCCACAACTAGAGAAAGCCCTCGCACAGAAACGAAGACCCAACACAGCAAAAATTAATTAATTAATTAATAAACTCCTACCCCCAACATCTTAAAATAAATAAATAAATAAATAGAAACACTGACCATACCAAGCATTGGTGAGGATGTGGAGCAACTGGAACTTTGAAACACTGTTCGTAGATATATATATTGTTACACTTATTTTGGATAATGATTTGTCAGTTTCTTAAAAATTTTAAACACACAACTACCATAAAATTCAGCCATTGTACTACAAAGTATTTCTTTTTTAAAAAAAATTTATTTATTTTAGGCTGCGTTGGGTCTTTGTTGCAGTGGGCAAGCTTCTCACTGCGGTGGCTTCTCTCATTGCACAGCATGGGCTCTAGGCGCCTGGGCTTCAGTAGTTGTGGCTCGCTGGCTCTAGAGAGCAGGCTCAGTAGTTGTGGTGCACAGTCTTAGTTGCTCTGTGGCATGTGGGATCTTCCCAGACCAGGGCTCGAACCCATGTCCCCTGCATTGGCAGGCGGATTCTTAACCACTGAGCCACCAGGGAAGCCCCTACAAGATATTTCTTGAAAGAAATGAAAGCAAGTGTCTACCCAAAGAGTTGTACATGAATGTTCATAATAAATTTATTTGTAATAGTCGACAACTGTAAAAATCAAAGCCCCATCATGAGGCAATGGATTAACACATTACAGCATATCCATACAATAGAACACTTCTCAATTTTAAAAAAGAATGAACTATTGATACAATATGGACGATGCATATTGATGCAACAACATGCATGAATCTCAAAATAATTATGCTGAGTTAAAAACAAGCCATACCAAAAATAAATTCATACTGTATGATTCCACTTATATAAAATTCTAGAAAATGCAAATGAATCTATAGTGATAGAGAGCAGACCAGTTATTGCTTAGGGAAAAGGGTTAGAGAGGAACAGATTAAGGACATGAGGAAACTTTTGGGGTGATGGATATGCTCATTGTATTCATTATGGTAATGGTTTCACAGGTGTATACATATGTCAAACTTGATCCTAGTGCATACTTTAAACATGTGCAGTTCTTTAAACATCAATTTGGATACAATAAAGCTGTAAAAATGGAAAGAAATAATTTTAAAACACAATAAGTAAAAGCAAGAACTAAATAATTGGGTTTAGACACTGCTGAAGGAAGATTGTGGAACTGTAAGATAGATTAGAATGAAATATCTCAGACTGAAGAATGAAAAAAAAAGAAACCACAGAATAGAAATACAGAAAAGCACATGAGACATATGGGTCATGGTGAAAAAGCTAATGTAATAAGTATCTGGAATCCAAGAAGTAGAGGAAAGAGAAGATAGAAAGGAAGAATAGGCAGAAGCAATATTTGAAAGATACTGGCTAGGAATTTTCAGAAAAAACATATGAAAGATAATATGTCATAGGTTCAAGCAGAGCTAGGAAAACCACACTAAGGTACATCATTGTAAAACTGAAAATCAAAGACAATGAGAAAATCTTAAAAGCAGCCAGAGATAAATGCCAATTACTTTCAAGGGACAGCAATAAGACTGACACCTGACTTCTCAACAGAAATAATGAAATCTAGAAGACACTGGTCTGATAGTTTGAAAGTGCTGGAAGAAAATAACTGCCAACATCAAACTCCACTGAAAATATTCTTCAAATAATGAAAAGACATTTTCAGCAGACAAAAACTGACAATTCATTACCAGCAGATTGTTTAGAAGGAAAATGATCACAGTTGGAAATATTGAGATGCAGTAAGAAAAGTAACAGAAAATATAAGTATGAGGGCAAATTAATTTATTATTGACAACATAAAACAATAAAAATGTCTTTTTAGGGTTTAAAGTGGAAAATGACAATAGCTTAAAAGGTGAGAGCAGAGTAAATTGAATGACGTGTTCTGAGGTCCTTGTAATTCTGGAAGTGATAAAATTATTTTAATTTACACTAGATTTTAGTAAGTCAAGGAAGGGATTTTAGGCTGATTGCTAAAACTTACAAACCAATATACTAAGGAAAGGAAAATGGAGTAAAATAAGTATTTAATTAATACAAAGGAAGGAAAGGACAGATGGGGAGAGTAGAAAACAAATCATAAGATGCTAGATTTAGACCAAAATATGTAAGCAATTACATTAAAAGTAAATGAACTAAATATTCCAATTAAAATGAAATATTCCAATTAAAATATGACAAATATTGTTGGATTTGATTTTTTTAACTATATGTTATTTACAAGAGACAAACTTTAAATATAAAAACAAAAGGTGAAGAGAAAAGTATATACCAAGAAAATTCTGACAACAACAAAAAGTTCGGGTAGTTACATTAATGTCAGAAAAAGTAGACTTTAAAGCAGATACTTAACTAAATATAATGAGAGATATTTCTTTATGATAAAGGTTAAATCCAATAGGAAACTACAATAATTCTACATATTTTAATGCACCTTATTATATAGACTTGAAATACATAAAATAAAAATGAGTAGAACTCAATGGGGAAATAGCTGAATCCACAATCATCATTGAGGCATTTTAACATTTTAACATACCCTTTATTAATGTTTAAGACAAGCAGACTGGGCTTCCCTGGTGGCGCAGTGGTTGAGAGTCCGCCTGCCGATGCAGCGGACACCGGTCCCTGCCCCGGTCCGGGAAGATCCCACATGCCACGGAGCGGCTGGGCCCATGAGCCATGGCCGCTGAGCCTGCACATCCAGAGCCTGTGCTCCGCAATGGGAGAGGCCACAACAGTGAGAGGCCCGCGTACCGAAAACAAACAAACAAAAAACATTTAACAAATTTGACCTAACTGACATGTATAGCATACTGAACCCTACAACTTCAGGATACACATTTTTTTTTATGTGCACATGGAACATTCATCAAAATGAACCATATGTTATGCCTTAAAGCAACTGCCAACAAATTTCATAAGATTGAAATTCCTGACCACATCGGAATTAAGCTAAAAACCAACCAAAAAACTAGAAAATTCCCAAATGTTTGGAATAAGTATTATTATATTCTTCTAAAGAGCCTCCGCTCAAAATTAAAATAATGATGAAAATTTAAAACATCTACATAGGGACTTCCCTGGGGACGCAGTGTTTAAGAATCCGCCTGCCAATGCAGGGGACACAGGCTCGAGCCCTGGTCCGAGAAGATCCCACATGCAGCAGAACAACTAAGCCCATATGCAACAACTATTGAGCCCGCGTGCCACAACTACTGAAGACCACGTGCCTAGAGCCCATGCTCCGCCGCAACAAGAGAAGCCACCGCAATGAGAAGCCCGCACACCGCAATGAAGAATAGTCCCCGCTTGCAGCAACTAGAGAAAGCCTGCACACAGCAACAAAGAGCCAATGCAGCCAAAAGTAAATAAATATATAAATCTATGTTTAAAAATATCTACATAGAATGATAAAGAAGCCACAATATATCAAAACCTGTGTGGGAATAGCTACAGCCATGGTTAGAGGAAATAGGTTGTCTTAAATGAGGAAAAGTTAAGAAGAAAGAAAGACAGAATATATTAATTTAAGGTTAAAAAGAGCAACGTATTTATTATTTAAAGAAGTTCAAAAGAAATAAGAGTAGAATTAATGAAAATGGAAAAAAACCTTAGACTAGAAACAATTAATAAAGTCAGTTTTTTAAAGGACTAATAAAAGTGATAAACCCTTAGGATTTTTAAAGGACAGCAAGATAAGGCACAAATAACTAATATCAGAAATGAAAAGGGGGACCTCATTACAGATCCTATAGATGTTAAAAGATAAGAGGATTTTATGAACAACTAAATATGATAGATTTGAAAATTTAGATGAAATGGAAGAATTACTAGATAAAACAACTTGAATAGGTAGAAGATCTGAAACTTCCCATATCCATTAAAGAAATTCTATCCATAACTAAAACCCTTCCCATAAAGAAAACTCCTGGCCAGTATGTCTTCGCTGAAAAATTCTTCCAAAAGAATTCTTACATTCTCCCATGTAAGAGAGAAACGTAACCAATCTTATACAAAGTCTTCAAGAGAATAGAAGAAAGGGAAACTATCCCCAATTCTTTTATATAAAGCCAGCATAAACTTTTATTAGGAAAGCATAAGAAAGGAAAATCTTTCTTATGAACACATGGGTCTCTTTCATGGACATATACCCCTAAGTAAATTATTAGCTAACCAAATCCAGAAATACAGAATAATATATCGCCACCAAGTTGGATTTATTCAAGGAAGGTAGAGTTGGCTTTAAAAAAAAATCAGTGTAATTTCCTCCACCAATAGAAAAGAGGACAAAAATCATATGATCACTTCAATAAATGCAGAAGAAACAACGGATGAAACAACATCCACTTACAGTTTGAAAGAGCTCTTAGAAAACCAGGAATAGATGGAAACTTCCTTGATGTGATAAAAGGTATATGCAATAAGCACAGCAAACATCATACCTGATCAATATTTTTAAAGTTTTCTGCCTGAGATTATAGGTTAGACAAGGATATCCATTATCTCTACTCTTCAACATTATACTGGAGGTCCTACTTAGTGCAGCAAAGCCAGGAAATGAAATAAAAAGTATAAAGATTGGTAAGGAAGAAATAAATCTGTCATTATTCATGGATAACATGATTGTGTATGTAGAAAATCCACAAGAATCTATAGATAAATCATAGAAATGAATAATTGAATTTAGCAAGGTCACTTGATGCAAGGTCAACATTTTTGTATACCAGTAAGAATTTTTAAATCAAAGTTTAAAAAGTGGTGACATTTATAGAACCATAAACATTAAATGTCTAGGAATAAATTTGACAAGAGGTGACTAAAACTTCTATGCTGAAGTCTATTAAATATTATTGAAATTAAAAACCTAAATAAATGGAGAGATACCATGCTTATAGAGTGAAAGCCTCAATATTATAAAGGTGTCAATTCCCCCAGAACTGACCTATAGATTCAATGAAATCTCAATCTAATCTCAGTAGTTTTTTTTGTGGAAATTGACAAGCTAGTTCTATATTTTACATAGGAATAAAAAGGGTGAAAAATAGCCAATACAATCTTGCAGAAGAAAAACCAAGTGGAAAGACACTATCAGATGTCAAAACTTAATATAAAGCTATAGTCATTAAGAAAGTGTAACACTGGGGCTTCCCTGGTGGCGCAGTGGTTGAGAGTCCGCCTGCCAATGCAGGGGACACGGGTTCGAGCCCTGGCCTGGGAAGAACCCACATGTCGCGGAGCAACTAGGCCCGTGAGCCACAACTACTGAGCCTGTGCGTCTGGAGCCTGTGCTCCGCAACAAGAGAGGCCGTGATAGTGAGAGGCCCGTGCACCGCGATGAAGAGTGGCCCCCACTTGCCACAACTAGAGAAAGCCCTCGCACAGAAACGAAGACCCAACACAGCCAAAAATAAATAAATTAATTAATTTAAAAAAAAAAAAAGAAAGTATAACACTGGCACACAGGTAGACAAATAGACCAATGGGACAGAATAAAGTGCAGAAACAGATATACACATGTATGTGTGGATTTGGTTTTTTTTTTACAAGTTGACATCACAGAGCAGTGAAAAAAGGATGGTCTTTTCAACAAATGGTGCAGTGGCAATTGGATATCCACATGGAAAAAGTTAATCTTGCCTCTTACCTTACAGTATATGAAAAGTAAAATAATAAAGCTTCCAAACACAGCATTGGAGAATATCTTTGTGACTTTGGGGAAGGCAAATGTTTATTGAACAGGACATAATGGCACTAACATTAAGGAAAATATTGAAAATTACACTAAAATCAAGTACTTCCGTTAATGAAAAGACACTATTAAGACAATGGAAAGTCAAGTCACAGAAGGGAAGAAGATGTTCTCTGATGTATTAGTGGCAAAGGACTTCTATCTAGTACATGGAAAGAATTCCAACAAATCATGTAAAAGAAAGAAGACAATAGGAAAACGGGCAAAAGACTTGCACAGGCATTTCACAAAGGAGACTATCTTGTCTACAAACACATGAAAGCATTTTCACCTTCTTTAGTCATCTTGGAAATGCAAATTAAAACCACACTGAGGCAACTATTACAAGAATTTAAAAGATTGACATCACCAAGTGTTCATAAGAATAAGGGTCTACTTGGGCTTCCCTGGTGGCGCAGTGGTTCAGAGTCTGCCTGCCGATGCAGGGGACACAGGTTCATGCCCCGGTCCGGGAAGATCCCACATGCCGCGGAGCGGCTAGGCCCGTGAGCCATGACCGCTGAGCCTGCGCATCCGGAGTCTGTGCTCCGCAACGGGAGAGGCCACAACAGTGAGAAGCCCGTGTACTGCAAAAAAAAATATATATATATATACATATATATAGACATTATTTTTTAGAGCAGTTTTAGGTTCACAGCAAAATTGAGCAGAAAGAACAGAAAGTTCCTACATACCCCGCCCCCTACACTCCCCCACCATCAGCATTCCTCATTAGTGTGGTACATTTGTCGATGAATCAGCATTGACACATCATTACCCACCAAAGGCCATGGTTTACATGAAAGTTCACTCTTGTGTTGTTCATTCTATGGATTTTGAAAAATGTATAATGACACATATCCACCATTATAGTATCATACAGAATAGATTCCCTGCTGTAAAAACTGCTTGTGCTCTATCTATTCATCCCTCCCTCCCCTGGAAACTCTGGCAACCACTGGTCTTTTTTTCTAAGTTGCGGCAAAATACACACAACATAAAATTTACCATCTTAACCATTTGTAAATGTACAGTTCGCTGGTATTAAGTACATTCAAAATGTTGTGCAACCATCACCATCATCTATCTCCAGAACTCATTTCATCTTGCAAAACTGAAACTCTATCCATTAAACAATAACTCCCCTTCCCCCACTCTCCAGCCTCTGGCAACCACCGTTCTACTTTCTGTCTCTATGAATTCGACTATTCTAGGGACCTCATTTAAGTGGAATCATACAACATTTGTCCTTTTGTGACTGGCTTATTTCACTTAACATAATGTCCTCAAGGTTCATCCATGTTGTATCGTGTGTCAAAATTTCCTTCCTTTTTAAGACTGAATAATACCCCATTGCTTGTAACTACTACATTTTGTGTCTGTCAATGACCATTTTGGTTGCTTCTACCTTTGGGCTATTGTGAATAATGCTGCTATGAACATGTGTACAAATATCTCTTTGAGTCCCTGATTTCAATTTTATTGATCATATACCTACAAGTAGAATTGCTCTATCACATGATAATTCTATTTTTAATTGTTTGAGGAACTACCATACTGTTTTCCATAGTTGCTGCACCATTTTATGTTCCCATCAACAGTGCACGAGGATTCCAGTTTCTCCATATCCTCACCAATAATTGTTATTTTCTGTTGTTTTTTTTAATAGTCTTCTTGATCGGTATAAGGTGATATCTCATTGTGATTTTGATTTGAATTTCCCTAATGATAAATGATGTTGACCATCTTTTCATGTATTTATGGATATTTTTATATCTTCTTTGGAGAAATGTCTATTCAAGTCCAAAGGAAAACTGTTTCTCTACTCACAATATTTTTGACACCAAATGTATGGGAGTCTTTTTCCCCACACCAACCAATTTGCCAGATCTCAGGACACCAACTGGGTGTCTTATCAAAAATCATTTAACTATATATGTGATGGTTTATTTCTGGGCTCCCTATTCCATTCCATTGGTCTATATGCCTGTCTTTATTCCAAGACCACACTATTTTGATTATTGTAGCTTCGTAGTAATTTTTGAAATCAGGAAGTTTGAGAGCTCCACTTTTGTTCTCTAGTCACTGGTTTTTTTTTTTGTTGTTGTTGTTGTTTTTACTGTCTCCATAGTTTTGCCTTTTCCAGAATGTCATATGGTTGGAATCATGCAGTATGTAGCCTTATCAGATGGGTTTCTTTCACTTGGCAATATACATTTGCAGTTCCTTCATATTTTGTCATGGCTTGCTAGCTCATCTTTTTAGTGTTGGATAATATTCCATTGTCTGGATGTCCCACAGTTTATTTATTCAATCACCTGTTGAAGGACATCTTGGCTGCTTCCAAGTTTTGGCAACTATGAATAAAGCTGCTATACCACAGACATTTAAAGTGATTACTGATAGAGTTGGATTAATAGCTATCATATTTATTATTGTTTTCTATTCACCACCCTTGTCTTCTGTTCGTATTTTCATCTTCCACTATTTTTCTGTCTTCTATGGTTTTATTTGAGCATTTTATATGATTCTGTTGTCTCTCCTCTCAGCATACCAATTATACTTCTTGGTTTTTATTTTAATTTTACTTTTTTCAGTAGTTGCCCTAGAGTTTGCAATATAAATTTACAACCAATCCAACTCCACTTTCAAATAACATTATACAACTTAGGAAATACCTAATTCCTCCTTCCCATCCCTCCTCACATCTCTGTCCTTCATTTCACTTATCCATAAGCAATAATCATCAAATACATTGTCACTATTATTATTTTGAAAAAATTGTTATCTGTTAGATCAATTACAAATTTTTTAAATGTTTTTATTTTACCTTCACTTATTCCTTCTCTAACACCATTCTTTTTTTTTAATGTACATCTGAGTTTCTGACCTATACCATTTTCCTTCTCTCTGAAGAACTTCTTTTAACATTTCTTACAAGGTAGGTTTAATGATGACAAATTCCCTCAATTTTTGTTTGCCTGAGAAATCTTTACTTCTTCGCTTCTGAAGGGTAATTTCACAGGGTACATAACTCTAAGTTGGTGGGGTTTTTTTTCTCTCGTCACATTAATTATTTCACTCTACTTTCTTCTTGCCTGGAAGATTTCTGAGAAGTTAGATGTAATTCTTATCCTTGCTCCTCTACAGGTAAGACACTTTCTACCACTGGCTTCTTTCAAGATTTTTTTTTTTATCTTTGATTTTCTGAAGTTTGAATATAATATGCCTAAGCGTTGTTTTGGGGGGTATTTTGTTTGTTTCTTTCTTTCTTTTTGGCATTTATTCTGCATGGTGTTCTCTGAGCTTGGGCTTCTCTGGATCTGCGGCTTGGTGTCTGACATTAATTTGAGGAAATTCTTGGTCATTATTGCTTCAAATATGTCTTCTGTTCCTTTCTTCTCCTTCTGGTGTTCACATTACAAGTATATTACATCACAAAATTCTTATTCTGTTCTGGGATCTTCTTTTCTGTCTTTTCTCTCTTTGCATTTCAGTTTTGGAAGTTGCTGCAGACATATATTCACTAATATGGAGTTTACTGATTCTTTCCTCAGCTGTGTCCAGTCTGCTGATAAGTCCATCATAAAAGGCATCCTTCATTTTTGTCACAGAATTTTACATTTCTAGCATTTCTTTTTGATTCTTTCTTAGAATTTCCATCTCTCTGCTTACATTACCAATTTGTTCTTGAATGTTGTCTACTTTTCCCACTAAAGCCCTTAGCATATTAATCATAGGTATTTTCTATTCCCAATGTGATAATTCCAACATCTCTGCCCTGTCTGAGCCTAGTCTGATGCTTGTTCTGTCTCTGCAGACTGTGTTCTTTGCCTTTTATTATGCCTTACAATGTTTTTTTGAAAGCCGGACATGATGTACTGGATAAAAGGAACTGTATCCCTAGGCTTTTAGTGATGTGGTGGTGAGGTGTGAGGTGAGGGGAAGCATTCTACAGTTCTATGATTAGTTCTGTCTTTTAGGCGCCTGTGCCCTGGCCTGTGGCCTTCACGAGTTTTTCCTGGTTCTCTGCCCCCCTCCTCCCATCCCAGATGGGACAGGAAGTCTAGAAGGGCTTGCAGTTGAATATTTCCCTCCCCCAACACTGAAAGCTAAATGCAACTGCAGTTGGATATTTCTCTTCCACCAGGTCAATCAAGCCCTGGTTAAACAGTTTCTCTTGAGGGCAGACAGACCTTGTTAGGAGGAACAGAATGCTCTGGTCTATTTCAAAACAACTACCTCCTCACTCTTCCTGCTGGAAGCAAGAGGGGAATTTTTTCTAATGTTCACTCTGAGACCTTGGTAGAGCTTGTGGAGGTAATATAGTCATCCCTCACTATCCCCAGGGGATTGGCTCCAGGACCTGCTGCAGACACCAAAATTCATGGATGCTCAAGTCCCACAGTCGGTCTTCCATATCCACAGGTTCTGCATCCCTGGACTCAACCAACCTTGGATTGTAAACATAGTACACATAGTATTGAAAAAAATCCACGTGTAAGTGGACATGCACAATTCAAACCTGTGTCGTTCAAGAGTCAACTGCACTTAATACTGTGGAGAGCTCGCTAAGACTGGGCACTCCCTGGAGTTCTTAACTCTGAAATTTGTCTGCAATGAGCAATTAATCAATTACAGTCTGGGTTTCCCCACCCCAGACTGGTTGTCCTGGAGGTTTCTGCTCCAGTAAGTTGTGATCCTCTATATCTGCCTCTCTGTCTCTCCAATTTGGGGGACAGAAATTTGTCCTGTGACCTCAGTTCTCTGCTGGGTTTAAGAAGAGTTATTGATTTTTAATTTGTTCAGCTTTTTTCTTGTGTGGATAGGAGAGATGACTTCCAAGCTCCTTACTGGAAGATATTGGACCAAAGTCCCGTATCTTTGCAATGTTTTATTATGGACATTTTCAAGCACCTGTAACAGTAGTAAAGGACCGTATGATGAACTCCCATATGTACTCATCAGCTTCAGCTTTTACATTCTGCAGCTCTTGCTTCATCCATTCTGTCTCTCATACATACATTTTTTTTTATCTTTAACAAATGTAGTTTGTTTCCTCTGACCAGCAATATCACTTCTAGGAATTTGTTTCAGAGATATATATGCATATGACCAAAATGACTTGTCCAAAATTACTTACTACATACTTGTTTGGATAGGAAGAGGCGGAAACAATGTGACTGTACATCAACAGGGGACTGGTTAAATCCACCATGGAACATCATGCAATGGAGGACTATCCACGCTTAGAAGTGAACCAAGGAACCATCAACCATCAACCACCATATTGATTATGCATCAGTACGGAATATTCTCCAAAATATATTGCTAAGTGAGGAAAAAAATAAAACAAAACAAGGGGCCAAATGATGCATCTAGTACACTGCCACTGTGTAACAAAAAGGGAAGGGGTGATATTTTCTCATGGGTGCATAAAATATCTCTAGAAGGATAAGTAAGACACAGATGACACCGGTTGCCCTTGCAGAGGGGAGGTGGTGCCCTGGGAACAGTGGTGTGAGGGAGATTCTCACTGTATACTCTTTTCTACCTTTTGATTTTCTAATCGTGGGAATGTATTACCCTAGTGAATGAATGAATGAATGAAATTTAAAAGAAAGGAAGGAAACTCTTCCTGCACTTTGGAGGATGGGGAGATGATTGATGGGGAGACCCACACATTTATTGAATACTTGTGGCACTGTGCTACCCTATTTCTCATATAATGCTCCCAAGGCCCTGGGAGGTAGGTGGTTTACACCTATTTCACAGATGAGAAAACTGGGGCTCAGAGACAGAAGGAGTTTGCCCAAGGTGAACTACCATCGTTAAGTGGCAGAGCCTGCTGGGAGCCCGGGTCTGACCCTGTCTGATCCAGCTCATTCCCTGGTAGGGAGTAGACAATGGAGCTCAACTTCCTAGGCTGCAGTGACAAGAGCAGATCAGAATCCCTGGGTCTCCAATCAGACTCAAGTTTCTCCCCAGGGAGCCAGATTCACTGTACAGCCCAGAGCAGCTGCACCTTCAAGTTCATCCACTCCCAAGGCAGAATTACCTGGTTCCTTCCCCAAGGATTTTTTAGCTGCTGGATTAATCACAGCATCTCACTTCCCCCACCTCTGAAAACAAGATCCAATTTAATTTAGGGAGAACAAGCACAAAAGCCATAACACTCAGTTTATCCCTTGAAATACAATCAAGCTGAAGGAACGAATTAATTTTTAATTCCATCTTAATTACTCGGAGAAATAATCTATTGGCACAGCCTGGCCCTAGGCTGCCCCTGCCTGATCTTAGCCTGCTGCCGCCAGCACCTGAGGCTCACTCCAGGCACTGACCGGAATGGGGAGAGGAGGGGCCGGGCTGTTGCTCCTGCACAGGTACCCTTGCTGAAGAGAATTAGGAACTGTAGAAAATAATGCCTTATCTTTCCTTCAGCCCGATCTCAGATTTCTTTAATAAAGAGAGATTTATTCCTCAGTGATGTGCCGTGTGTGTGGGGGGGGGGTGTGTGTGTGTGTGCGTGCGTGCGTGTGTGTGTGTGTGTGTGTGTGTGTGTGTGTGGAGTTGGGGGTGTCCACAGGACATGCCAGATCATTTGTGACCCTGGGCTGAGGGGATAGGGGCTGTGTCTTCCTCGTCATTTCCCATTTGTTAAGCAAATCCTAATTGAACACCTACTGTGTGCCAGGCAACTTGTGGGAGCCAGGGACACAGCAGAGCCAGTCTCTGCCCTCACAGAGCTGACATTCTAGTAGGGAGGTAAGGGACACAGACAATAAAACAGTAAGCAAATAATGATAAGTTCAAGTGGTGATAAGTGCTATGTGGTATGTAAAATAGGGCAATGGCTTGGAGAGTGATGGGTGAGGGTTTGCAAGACTAGACAGGGAGTCAGGGAGGATCTCTCCAGAAAGGGGTTATTTGGGGCTGAGGTTTGGGAAGAGAACACCAAGCAGGGGGCAAGAAAGGTGAAAAGGCCCTGAGGCAGGGACCGGACAACTTGTCTGCGGAGGAGAAAGGTGGGGGTATCTCGGGTGGCTGAGCCAGAGAGAGGGTGGGAGTTGATGACTTTGCATTTCATTCTGGTGCCAGGGAAAGCACTGTGCTCATGCATACACACAGTAGGTGCTCAACAAGGGCTGGCTGCAGAAACAGCACCCTCTAAACCGGTAGCATCTGGGAATCCGTTTGCTGCCATTTTGTCCCTTCCCCGCTGCCAGGGAAATTCAGACAACTGCTAATGTCCAGGAAGCCGCCCTCTGCCAGCCCTCACCAACACTGTTTTGATGTGCTAACAACTCTTAATGAGGATCCTAATGAGTCACTAAAAATGGCATCATTAGGTTGAGAACAGAACAGTCTACACAAGCTAATGTCCAAAACAACCAGGCGATTAGCCAGGGAGCAGACACTGCCCCCTTCCAGCCTGTGCCGGGCAGACTGCCCCCTTCCCCAAAAAGCAGGGGCCCATTTGTCTGCCTGTGTCTCCTTGGGCTGTGATTCCCCATCCCAGCACACTATCACAGACTGGTTTTTTTACTACCACATGAAGCTATTAGTCTAAGAACTGAGAAAAATGAAAATATATATATATATATAAGGATTTGCTTGAATATAAAAGTGGAAATGAAGACATAGCTTGAGGCCGGTCAGAAATTGAAGTGCTAATACATTAGGGCAGAGGTTCTAAAAGGAGGGCTGCAGGCTAAATCTGACACGAGTATGTTTTATTTGGCCTACAAAGTGGTTACAAAAAAATGTAAATGTTTCCTACATTAAATTATGGGGAGAATTTATGAAAAATTTGGATGTTCAGCTTCTCCTGAAAAGCCAGAAACTCTGGTATCCCTGGGCCCTGCATTCCAGTGTGGCAGCACTGGGCTGGGGCTGAGTAATTGCTGTCCCTTAGAGAGGGGGCAGGCTCTGTCCTCTTTGTCACAGCCCCCACCAGGCCCCAAGATCTCCCCACCCTGAGACCAAGTGTCAGTTGCCATTTGTCATCAGGTTTGCCCAGTTGATTTTCTCTTTGGGGATTTAAGAAAGAAGGAATATATTTCTCAAAATTCCTCCATCAAAAGTAGGCAAACAAAACACAGAGAAAATGTAGGGGAGAGACTATTTCTTGAGGACGTGGAGACAATTCCTACATGTTTAATGTGCAAGTAAAGTGTGTCTGCTTCCAAAGAATCCAATAAAATGACTTGGGAAACAATCCCCACCTCATCCCACTGCATGTCGGCCTGGCCCCCACAGCATTGAAGTAGCCTTTGACCCTGCTTGGTGGATTGTCATTTCTACACCGGGGGCTATTGCTACTGCCCGGGCAACACCGGAAGTGAAGTTTTCACTATTGGGAATTTGAGTGTGTGACTTGCTTTGAGCATGCTGCAATATTATGAATATCTTGAGTTATATTCTTGGTGAAACTGAAAGTTACCATTTTTCATTTAAATATCGATTTCAAAACCCATAAGCCAATCCTTCCTGACCGGCTTCTGTGGGTCCAGCTGTGGAACCCACCAAAGACATTTTAGGGGCAACCCCTGCCTTGAGGAGCTGGTCACTCTGGTCAGGGAGATGCATAAAGGCAGTCAGGATTCTAGTGAGCTGATGTGTGAAAAAGACCTTTTTAAAGTACTCAAAATGTTGACTAGCTGGATTACCTCTTACTATTTGAAGTTTGTAAAAATAGGTAGCGTTTGCTCATGGGAAAGAAGTCAAACCCTCCAAAAAAATTATCATGAAAAGCAAGTCTCTGCTCACCCAGACCACCCAGTCTATAGGTTTCCATTCCCAGAGGCCTCCGCTTTCCCATGGAGCTGGAATCTGAAGTGGGTTGAATGATGGTCCCCAAAAAGATATGCCCATGCCTTAATCCCTGGTACCTGTGAATGTGACCTTATTTGGAAAACAGGTCTTTGCAGATGTAATTAAATAAGGATCTGGAGATAAGGAAATTATCCTGGATTATCCAGGTGGGCCCTAAATCCAATGAAAGTATCCTTAAAAATAGACACAGTGCAGAGGAGGAGCCAATGTGGCCTCAGAGGCAGAAACTGGAGTGATGTGGCCACGAGCCAAGGGACACAGACAGTCACCAGAAGCTGCAAGAGGCATGGAATGGATTCTCCCCCAAAGCCTTAAGGAGGGAGCATTGCCCTGCTGACACATGGATTTCAGACATGGTAAATGGTGATGGAATTAATCCCTGTTGTTTTAAGCCACCGTGTTTGTGGTAATTTGTTATGGCAGCCACAGGAAACTAATATAGAGTTTCTGCCTCTCTCCACCTCCTCCTCCCCCACCCCCCATCCTCCCCCCCACCCCCGTCCTCCCTGCCCACCCCCATCCTCCTCCCCCATCCCCCGTCCTCCTCCTCCTCATTTTCCAAATGAGAGGAGAATATTATGCTCAGTGTACTTCCTTCTGCCTTTTTCATTTAAGTGTTGCTTGAAAATCTCTCTCACAGACAGCTGCCATGGTCTTATTTATGCTTGCATGGTATTCCATTGTATGGATGGATGTACTGTTGATTGATCCCATCCCTTACTGATAAACTGAGGTTGTTTCCAATCTTTTATTCCCATAAACAACACTGCAAAGGCATCTTTTCCCACACAGGTGGGTATGTGAGTGAAACACCTGGAAGACCAATTCCCACAAGTAGAACTGCTGTATCCAAGAGTGTGTGCATTTCCCATTTTCATCGGTATTGCCAAATTGCCCTCCAAGGAGGTTATACCACAGATTCCTTTTCAAAAGTACATTTTTTTCTGATTACAAAAGTAATCTTTTAGTAGAATTCTTAAGTGTGATTTGATTACACCCTGTAACCAAAATCTTTTCTAGCAGAACATAGTCAAAGGGAAAAATAACATCAATTACCTGAAATTTTCTTACCAGCCTGGCTGAATTGGCCCTCTTCTGCTAAATAGGGCTTCTTGTGTTAGGTGTCCATTTTTCCTCCAGGTAGCCTCTGTCGGGGGCTCTGAGGCAGAGGACATGGCTCTTCGAGCCTGGACGACTGTCAGAAAGGCCCGCTCCCCTGCCATCAGTGACTAATCCCAACCTCCCCCATCTCCCAACCCCATGTTCCCTTTATGAGAGGAGGAGGAAGGGAAACAAGACAGTCACTCTCCCCATCTGGATAGTCCTGTATGTAATTTTGAACATCCAATTTGTCCTTGTGTTCCTGGACCAGCCTTTGGCTCAGAGGAAAGTTCCCTGCTCCTCACCAATGAGGAGAGAAGGAGGGCCTGATTCCCTGAGGTGCCACTCAAACCCCATTCTGCAAGCAGAGGGGGTCCTCTCTCCTCCGCTCTTGGCCTGTCGGCTGCCAGGACAAATGGTCTCCTCTGTGGTGTGCCCACCCCGCCGTCAGTCCTCCACAATGGTTTTGGATTTAAAGAGACCCCCAAGACCATCTTGTCCAGTCCCTCATTTTAGGGATGGACAAACCAAGGCCCAGGGTATGAGTTGATTGGTCCAAGGCCACACCTGCAGAGGCCCCCAATCACCTGCTCGTGAAAGGTTTGAGAGCCATCCACGGGATTAAGGGCCTGGATGTGGGTCCTACCTTCATTTCCAACCCCATCTCCTGCCACTCCCTTCCTCACCTGAAATGGCTTGAATAGCTCAAAGGAATTTGAAGTTCATCTGCTGCAGCCCTCCCTGGCCCACCTCGCATCCGCCAGCCCCAGACTATGTCTCGCCTCCAACCCATGCTCATTCCAACCCCTTCCCTCCTCGGCTTTGCCTGGTCAATTCCATCTCACTATTTTACAACTCAGCTCAGACATCCCCATCTCCAGTAAGCCCGCCCTGATTTTTCCCTAGCTGTGTTGGGTACCCCTTCCTGGTTCCTGAGCACATTACTATGGCCTCACTCACCACAGTTATCATGATCTTTCTGGGGTCTGTCTCCCCACCACCACCACACAGAGCTCTTGGAGAGCTAAGAAAAAAAAACCAAGTCAATGTATCTCCAGCACATAGAGCAAATGAGCTCTATGTTTGTTGAATGAGCGAATGAACAAACCAGAAGCAAGGTGACAGTCACTGCAATGGAATAGAAAGAATCTTGAGCTAGGTATCAGGAGATCTTTGCTATTTATTATTTACATACCATGGGGCAAGTCTCTTACCTTCCTGAGACCTCAGTTTCTTCCTCTGTAGAAGGGCGCGATTTGACTGTACGTCAGTCAGCTGTTGCTACATAACAAACAACCATAGTCTCTGAGTGACTTACGGCAATAAGCACTATGTGGCTCATGCATTCGCAGTTGTGTTAGCCTGGGCTCCACGAGGTGGCTCGCTGGGTCTGGCTCTGCTCGATAAATCTCTCGTCTTCCTTGGGACTGTGGAGTAGCTGGGGCACGTCCTCCAATGGCGGTGGCAGAGGCACAAGAGGACTCGTGCAAGCATGAAGAGGCTCAGAACCGGCACGGCTGCCCACTCCCCATTGGCCAAAGCTTGTCATATGGCTGAACCCAAAGTTAGAGAGCAGAAGGACACACTCACCTCCAAGGGTGGAGTGGGGGAGAAACTTCAAAATCACATGAGAAAGGGATACAGAGAGGGTGAAAAAATCAGGACCCACAAACCAGTCCACCCGGGGCTATGTGGTCTGTGAAGACCCTGCGGGGTTGGCAGGCTGCAATCCTCCGAGATGACCCACTCTGTTCTTCCTCTGCTCTGTGTCCCCTTGTGTCTTCCCGCCTGGTGAACTCCCCCTGCTTCTTTCTGCCAACCTGGGCCCAGGTCTCTTCCAGTGGAAAGTCTGTGCGAGCAATTCTTTCTTCTCCCCATTTCAGCCTGCAGTTTTCACACTGTACAAAACCTCAGCCAAAATCTCCCTCCTTCAGCAAAAGCACAACAGGCCATTGTTCTCTCGAACCTGAAACTAGACATGAGCCTCCCTCTACACCCCTCCAGGGTCTCACCGAGCCTGTGAATTTCACCTCTTAGCCCCCTCCTGACCCTGCCACCTCCTCCCAGGCCCACCCACTCTGCTCTGGTCCAGGCTGCCTCCTGTTCCCTAAGTTGAGTCCATGCCTCTTCCAAAGCCATCCCCCATGCTGTCACCTATGAGATCTTTGTAATGGGCAGATCTGACTGTGCCAAGAACACTTGGATCCTCACTGCTAATAGCAGAGGCAGCCAGGCAGAATACATACATGAGGCTGTGAAGAGACGGGGTGGGTGTTACAGGTAGGATTGTGTCTCCTTCACCCAAATATGATGGAGTCCTAACCCCCAGTACCTTGTGATGTGAGCTTATTTGGAGATAGGTTCATTACAGAGGCAATCACGTTGCAATGAGGTCATTAGGGTGGGCTTTAATCCAATATGACTGTGTCTTTATAAAAAGGAGAAATTTGGACACAGACATACACATGCAGGGAGCAGACGATGTGAAGACACAGATAGAACACCATCTGCAAGAATGCCTGAGGCCCCGAGAAGTGAGGAGAGAGGCATGGAACAGACTGTCTTTCATAGCCCTCAGAAGGAACCTACCCTGCTGACACCTTGATCTTGGACATGAGGCCTCTGGACTGTGAGACAATAAATTCCTGTTGTTTAAGCCACCCAGTTTGGAATACTTTGCTACTGAGCAGCCCTAGGAAACTAATACAGTGGTGGGGCCCGGGCACGGGGGGGACTAAAATATTAGCACAGTTGGAGGGAAATGGTAACTGAGAGGCACACAGGGTTCCTGTAGGGCAGAGAGAGTCAGAAGGGTCAGAACCAGAGAGACGGCCACGTGAGGCTGGACTGGCTGTTTCTGGCTTTGAAGGTGGAGGAAGGGACCACAAGCTAAGGAGTACAGGCAGCCTCTCGAAGCTGGAAAAGACAGGGAAAGAGATTCTCCCTTATAGCCTCCAGAAGGGGATGCAGCCCTGCTGACACCTTGATTTTAGCCAGTGAGACTCATCTTGGACCTCTGACCTTCAGAACTGTAAGAGGAGAAAGATGTGTTGTTCTAAGACACGAAGTTGGTGGTGACTTTTTACAGTAGCAATAAGAAACCAATAGGCCACCCTCCCCACACCCAGCTCTCTCAGCTTTGAGCCTGGGAGGCTGACCAGCTAATGACCACACACCCACGCTCCCTGGCCCTCCAGCTAACAGTTGGGTACAGCCAATGAGCGGCCCCTGTGGGAAACTGGAGGGTGGGCAGAGAGAGAGGCCAGGGTATTTCTTCCCTCCTCCCCGCTTGCCTGGGTGGTGGTCCTGTCGGTGGCTGTGTCCTGGGTTCCTATGGACAGCCCTCCCAACTCTGGTCACATTGCTCCCTCCCGTGGGCCTTGTGCCTGATGCTTCCACTCCCACTGCAGCTTCCCTTATCACCCTGTCTGCACGAACCCTCATTAAATTCTCCTCAGAGTCCCAGCTGAATGGCCTTCTGTCTCCTGCCGGAAACTTGCCTGATGTCATGGGGTGTGACCATCTAGAAGATCCAACCAATTTCTTCAGGGCGCTTGGGGGAGCACAGAAAGGAGGGCATTTGGTGTGACCTTTACCGTGTCTCCGAAGGTAGGAATGGGAACGGGGATCCTGGAACCGGGAAAGGGGTCTGGGCTTGGGGCCAGACACAGGAGGCCTGGATTCTCGACCCTCTTCCCATAAATATCTGGGCTTAGGTGGCTCTTCCGACCTCTCAGAGAGCTTGTTTGCCTGCTTTTTTGCCTCTTAGAACGGGTGGCAATGTGTACGCCTCTCAGGCTGACTAGGGAGTGAAGGGGCTGCACGTGTAGGAGTGCGATCAAGCCCACGGGGGGCATTCCAGGGGCAGAGCAGCAGGAGCCCAACAGGCAATCACGGCTGTGCTCAGGGAAGGGGGGCGCAGCAAGCAGCCAGAGTGCCTGCAATAGTAAGAGCTGTTTCTGGAAAGGTATGTGGGGAGCAGGGCCCAGAGGCATTTAGAATCAGCGCAAAAATCTGGATTCAATTCAGCTGGCAGTGGGCTGCCAGGAGGGTTTTTGAGTAGGGAAGTAACATGTGGTCTGAGTGATTCAGGATCGAGAGAGAGAGAGAGAGAGAGAGAGAGAGAGAGAGAGACAGAGACAGAGACAGAGACAGAGACAGAGAGACAGAGAGAGAGAGAAAGAAAGAAAGGAGAGAACTTAGGAGGTTAAAGGTCTTTGGCAACTTCCTTTGGAGAATTTTGCAAAGACATCTGTGTCTTGGTTCCTTTGCGCAAAAAGGGGAAATAGAGATAAAGAGAACTCCAGAAGCAAATTATTGACAACAGGGCCCTGAGAGCAATTTTTTTTCCTGGGTGATACGTCTTCCAGCTAGAAGTCTTTGCCAAGCTAGCGTTCAGGAACCGGCGGGGAACAGGCAGACCATGTGGAGTGCTCTTGTGGGGTGGAGGGTGGGGAGACTCGCCCATCATAGTTTGCAGGCTGGTACCCCCCGCATTGTGCAGGCCACAGCTTGTACCAGGAGCAGGACTCGTGGCGGGGATTGACTCACAGCCCCTGCTCTGCCTGGAGCCACCACTCTCTTCCCCTCTGGGCCAGAAGTGGGGTGGGAGGCCAGCCTTCAGACTCCTGCTATTTAATGGGGCCTCCTGTGTTTCCCTCTGACAGGAAAGGGAGGAAAAACTGAGTCAGTCAACAAAGTTATACAAGAGCCATCTGGTAAATGAGGCTGGTGGAAGCCATCCCGTCCCTCAAGAGTCACGACATACACCAAAGGGGCGAGATAAAAAGCACCATTCTAGGGCTTCCCTGGTGGCGCAGTGGTTAAGAATCCACCTGCCAATGCAGGGGACACGGGTTCGAGCCCTGGTCCGGGAAGATCCCACGTGCTGCGGAGCAACTAAGCCCTTGCACCACAACTACTGAGCCTGCTCTCTACAGCCCGCGAGCCACAACTGCTGAAGCCCGCACGCCTAGAGCCCGTGCTCCGCAACAAGAAAAGCCACCGCAACGAGAAGCCCGGACACCGCAACGAAGAGTAGCCCCTGCTCGCCACAACTAGAGAAAAGCCTGCACGCAGCGACGAAGACCCAATGCAGCCAAAAATAAAATAAACAAAATAAATAAACTTATTTTAAAAAATGCACCATTCTATTCATCTGGCTACTCAGAGCCTGGCCCACACAGAGGAGCCAGTCTGCTCTCATAGTGCATTATTCCTGTTATTTATCATCTCTGCCAGAACAGTCATTTATGACTTTGGCATCTTGCAAAATGTCATTGTTATTTCCTTAAAATGACTTATTTGGAATACTTTTCTATATTAGTCAGTACTTTTTTGCTTTCAAGAGTCAGAAACCCAACTGAAATTGGCTCAAGAAAATAAGAGAACTGAGAAGTCCAAGGGTATGAGCTGCGGCATCAGGCATGGCTGGATCCAGGTGTAAAAACACTGTCATCAGGACTCTGCTCCCTCTCCCCCATCCAGGTCTGTTTCCTCTGCATTGGCTTCATTCTTTGGCAGCTTCTTTCTCCACGGTGGTCCCCAGCAGCTTCAGATTTATATTCTATAGGCCAAGTACCCCAGAGGAAAGAGAGGACTTTATTCTTCATGGAATGGAAACTTCTTGACTTGTCCAGGGTCATGTTTTCACCCTGACATCATGTCAGGGATGGTAGGCTCTGGGCGCCTGTCCTAAGTGCCCACTCCCTGAGAGGGGTGGTTCCAGAGGGAAAGTATCCGGGCACAAAGAGTGAGGTGGAGGGCAGATGCTGCGCTGGCCAGTAGAGCAGGGGCCACCATATGTTCATTCCTCATTTTCTCCTTCATTTTCAATAACCCAGTGTACATTCTAATACAAAAATGCATATGCTAACAAATCTACATGTATGATGATGCATCACAGAAAATATAAGACTCTAGATCTGGCTATATTGGCTGGATTCTTGCTCACCTTCTTGGGAGCCAGGTTCTGGGAAGAAGTCATGATATGGACCTTCAGAGGCCTGGGTGGGAACAGCTGGATGCTTCTGCTTAATGCGGATGTCCCCAGAGTGATGGACAGCAGAGTCTTTCCTTGTAGAGGTAGTAAAATAACGGAGCCAAGACCTCGGGCTTAGGCAGGTCCTGAGGCTGCTCCATGGGAAGGAACAGGGGAGGGGCCATTACACTGTTAACTGGGTCCTTAAACAGGGGTCTTGCCACATTACTTAGAATTTTTTGGTTGCAAGTGACAGAAACTAAATTCAGCCTGGCTAAAGAAAATAGTAATAATAAAATTATTATTCACAATATAAAAGTCACAGTAATAAGTATTATTAATTAATATATAATTAATCACATAAATATATAATTGTATACAATAGAATAATTATTAATATTATTATAAATAATATTATTTCCTGGCTCACATAACTTCAGGCATGGCTGGATCCAGGTGCTCAACAAGTCATCAAGAAGCTGTAAGTCCCCATCTCAGGTTGCTCTCCTCTGCATTGGCTTTATTCTCAAGTCCTCTACAGCAACAGGCTTACACTTTCAGCTCAGCAGTCCCAGCAGAAAGAGATAACCCCTTCCCCCCATCACAGGATTCACCTGGATTAGATTTCACGTTCTCTGTCCATCTCCAGACTGCCCTCTGTTACCAGGGTGATGAGATACACTGATTGGCCAGGCCAGGGGCATGTACCACACCCACTCCCACCCCTCCGGAGTGATCATATTCTTCCAAACCTCCAGGACTGAAGGAGAGGGAAGGGTGGTCCCACAGAGGGGAAGGATGCCTGCAGGAAAAAACAACAGCTGCCCCTCACTCAGGGAGGGGGCTGGTGAGGGAGTGTTTGAAGTACAGAAGGCAGCCATGTGCCAGGCAGGAGAGAAAGGCTGCTCCTGGGGGGAGGAGTCTGAGTGAGGAGCGAGGTGGAGGAGGCTGAGGAGCAGGTGTAGGGTCACAGGTGGCAGGAGTCCTCCGCAGCCCAGCCGATGGGCAGCCCTGAAGGCAGAGAAGAGGAGACAGAAGCTGGGGTCAAAGGCCCAGAAAGCAGTTTGGTGCAGCTGGGAAGGGGAAGCCTTGTTTTCTTGGCTTGCAGTCTGGCACCTGGTCCTGTTGGCAGGCACACCCTGGCTCCTGGGGCTCTTTGCTGCTGAGAAGCTTCTAGTTGGCTACCTTGTCTTCCTGGAGTTGCCTCAGATGTCCAGGGAATGAGAAGGACACTTGTGTTCCTGCAGGGGGTTCAGGGCTGCTGCTCTGAAAGTCCCCCCAGATGGATTCCTGTGTCTTGCCTTGCTCTGGGGGCTGGGATGCAGTGTGAAGGGGACAGATGTGGCCCTGGTGTTCAGGAGCTGACATTCTAGTTGGAGCCAAGACAGCCCCTTGGTCTTTTCCCTGGGCTCCGGCACAGAGTCTGGCTTATGGATGGGCTTCAGAAATGTCTGTGGATTTAGGGCAGTGATTCGGTGGAAATGGCTCTAACTGCCCATCGGGGAGAGGAGCTGTTTTTAGTCCGTTCTACCTATAACTGGCTGGGCGACCTTCGCTTAGTCACAAACCCTCTCTGGGCTTCCAGGTTACTCATCTGTCAAATGAGGGGGTTGAGATAGTCAGTCCCCAAGTCCCCGGTCAGCTCTAACCTCTTCTGGCCGGTCCTCCTGCTGCAGGGACCCTTACCCTGGCAGTCACACTCACTTCAACCTTTCTCCCCTTGGTACCCTGCGCAGAGCCGGCCTGGGCCAACCAGGGCAGGGGAAAGAGGCACTCAAGGCGCTGTAATTATTGTAAAGAGGAGAGTTTAAGTGTTTAGTTTTATGAGGTAGCCGGCCCTCTCTGTCAGCAGAAAGCCGCGCGGTTCCCTGGGTGCGAGTTAATTTCCTCCGTGGCCCGTTTTCTCACCCGCCGTCATTTTTTCTCGGCTGCTTTATGGCTTTCGGAGCCGTTCAGAGCACTGTGTGGTGGCGGTGGCTTTGCACACTGGAGCAGAAAGCGCCCACGCACCCCAGCCCTGTGCCGGAGCCCACGGGTGGCCGGGCCCTGTGGCGGGCAGTGCGGCCGGTGACCTCTGTGCTGGATGAGACTGGCAGGCTGGGAGAGTGGGAGGAGCAATGAGGCTGGGCCAGGCTGTCCCCAACCAGGCCGTGGTCCCTGGCACCTCCCTGACAATTTGCAGGGAACGAATGACACTCAGGCCAGCCTTGCAGCTATCCCGGGTGCCTCAAATAAACAGTGGAAGACTTTGCCCACGTGCTCACAGCGAGCAAGGTGGGGGAAAATGCACCAGCTCTAGCCTCAGACAGACCTGGGTTCAAATCCCGGCCATACCACTGCTGTGTCACCTAGGCCAAGTGACTTCACCCCCTGGGCTACCATTTCCTTGCCTGCAGAATGGGGATGTCGATGGTATCTGCCAAGTGGCGCTGAGGGGACAGAGAGTGATCATATATGAAAAGCACCTGGAACGGAGACTCTGGTCTCCAAATGTTAGCTTGCTGTCCTGAGCTGAGTTGTTGCTCTGAATGGTTCTCCAGCCTCCTCTGTGGGCTGTGGGGAAATCATCCCCACCCAGGGAGAAGCAGGGGTCCTGGGAGCAACCAGACAACCTCTAAAAGACATTGTGGGGGACTTCCCTGGTGGCACAGTGGTTAAGAATCCGCCTGTCAATGAAGGGGACACGGGTTCGGGCCCCGGTCCAGGAGGATCCCACATGCCGCGGAGTAACTAAGCCCGTGTGCCACAACTACTGAGCCTGCGTGCCACAACTACTGAAGCCCACACACCTAGACCCTGCGCTCCACAACAAGAGAAACCACTGCAATGAGAGGCCCGCGCACTGCAATGAAGAGTAACCCCTGCTCACCGCAACTAGAGAAAGACCGCACCCAGCAACGAAGACCCAAAGCGGCCATAAATAAATAAATGAATAAATTTATATATATATAAAAAAGAGACATTGTGGGCCCGCCAAGACCAAGAGCAGCCTCTTGGCTACCTCAGGCCTGGCCACACACATGGCATTGTCACAAGGAGGACCCATGGGGACTTGGTGTGCTGTGAAGAAGGGCTCTGTAGAGTCAGACTTGGGCTTGAACCCACTATGCCACGTGTAACCTCGAGCACATCACGGGTTCTCTCAACCACAAAATGGGGTCAGCAGCTACTTCTGAGGGCACATGCAGAGGATTAAATTAAGTGAGGAGAGGCGTGTGCAATGCCACGCACACAATGAGAACATTGCGGTGATATCCCACCCAGATGCACAGGGGCAGGGAACTGGGAGACCCAACCTCTCTTCTGGATTCTGCTTCCAGCTCTTGTTCAACCTTGGTTGTAGCTGCCCCTCTCAGTGAACCTCTTTTAGGCTGCGGACCCCTGTGAGAATTCATTAAGTTGTGGATCCTCTGCCCAGAAATGTGCACACACAAAGGACCCCACCGATTTGCCAAGTGACTTCAGAGGTTTCTGTACCTCCTGAAATCTGTCTGCGGATCCTAGGTTAAGACTTCTGAGCTGGTGGTTGCTCCAGTCCTAACCATCTATGTGTTTGTGGGGGGACTGGAGACAGGTTCCACATGGTTTACTTGTGTCCTTTTCAGACCCAGCAGCACCTCGATTCAGGGGTTGGTCCCAGCCAACAGTCCCACATCCCGGGGAGGAAGAGAAGCTGTTTATTAAAAAGTCCAACAAACCCCACAGTAGCTGGCTCGCTTGGCTCACCTCCCCCACAGTTCAGGACATCTGTGCTTTGCCAAGTAACCATCCCTTCTTCCTTTAGGAAACAGTCCTCCGAACTCCCCTTGAGAATACCCCTGTCATATCTCAGCCTATGATTGGTGGACTGATTCCATGCCCACCTTCAGGAGCAGACCCTGATTGGCCACTCAGCATATTCCCTCCTCCTGGCTGTGTCTGTTGGTTCAGAGATGGTCAGGTCACCAAGTCAGAGTCAATGAGACATGAGAATATTCCTAGAGCTTCTGGGAAAGCAAGGTCTTCTTTGTCTTACAAGGAAGACTGGGAGAGGTCTTCATTGTTCCCCTGAAGGATGTGGTGTAAGATTAGGATGGCTGCAGCTATTTTGCTACCAGGAGGGGATAGCCAGGAGTTGCCCAAGGTGGGGTGTAGGGAGAAGCTCCATGCAGAGCCTGAGAGTGAAACAGGGGAGTTAGACAAGTGAGAAGGAGAGAAGCAAGGTCTATGGTGACATCATTGGAGCTGCTGAACCAAGCCTCACCTGATGCTAACACTACCTCCAGACTTTAAAACTCTATAACTCAATAAACTCCTCCGTGATGTAACCATTAGACCTGAGTTTTCCTGTCACTTGCAACACAAAGCATCCTAATTGAAACTCCCTGCCAGCTGGGCCAGACAGAGAAAAGATCAGGAAGGAGAGCTCAGCAATCAGGAAAATGAAATTCTTCCCAGGGATATGGGAGATCAGAGTCTTCATCTACCCACCTGGTCCTGGGAAAACTTCAGAAAAAAAGCCAGAGCTGAGAGAGTAGATGAGTTTTTGATATTATCTGACTGGACAGGAGGAAATATTGCCTACTGGGAGTTTGATTAATCACCAATTCCGTTCAAGTCCACAAATATTTCCTGAAAGCCGGTCATGTGCGGGACACTCTGCCAAGTGATGAAAGATGCACATGTGAACGGGACAGTCCCCCCAGCGGGGAGCTCCCAGTCAGGTGAGGAAGACAGGCTCAGCCAAAGCTCGCCTGATAGCAAGCAGGACCGGGATAAGTGCTCAGATAGAGATACAGACTGATTGGCCCTGGAAGCCCAGCAGGAGGAGGCTGCAGGAAGGCAGAAGCCAGGCTATATGGTGACTTCTTCTGCCCACAAAGGTATGGTACCACCTCTGTCCTGAGGAAACACCTTTTCCCAATCCCCACAAAGACACGTCAGGGGCTAGCACGGTCCCAAATGCCAGGTGCGTTTGAGAAGCAGTCCCTCCACACCTAGCCTTACGGAGTTGTCCAGATTCCGTGCTCCCCAAAGTGTGCCATGAGGACCATGACAGGGGTTGGATTTTAGGAGGTGCCAAGAGTGGAGTCAAGTCACACTGTCTCGCCCAGATGGTGAGAAAGCTGCTCCCTATGCGGTTCTCTCTAAAACCTCCCATCGAGGACAAAGTCTCATTTTGCTGCTAGCTCATCTCTCACACCTCGCCAGCACTCCCTGACCCCTCCTTCTAGCAGAGAGAAAGAGAGAGCAGGCCTCCGCCTATTGCCTTCTGCAGGCAACAGGCTCTTGCTCAAATTTCCTCACGCTATTTTGTTTTTGTGGCATTTATTTTAACAGTTGTCTTCTATTTATGGCAAGTGATATTGGCTTTCCATTTATGGCAGTGATAAAAACAAGTTTTCTTACATTTCATTTCTGTAAGTGTTTTACAGGAGGGCTATTGGAAAGAAAAACATGAGCTAGGACAAGGGGGACACAGGTGTGACCAAAGTGTGTAAGTGGGATGTGAATGACCAAAGTTGGGGAAATATTCATTGCACAAACACAGACTACCTACCTACTGTGTGCCAGGTGCTGGGAGCACAACAGGGAACACAGCTGGCAAAAACCCTGCCCTCATGGAGCTTACAGTCTAACGGGTGAAGTAGTTACAATGCCGGTGTGTTAGATGGTGGTGGGTGATCTGCATGAATTCAAAGCAGGGAACGGGGTGGCAGTGCCTGCAAACCCGCCAGGTCAAGCTTCACTGAAAACCTGGCAGTGAGTGCAGTCTTGGAGGAGGTGAGCCAAGGCTTCACAGATGCCCTGGGAAGGGGCACAGCAGGTAGGAGAAACAGAAGGACCCATCGTGTTGCCGTCCCCTCCTTGTCGAGGCTGGATTTGGAGAATCCCGCTGGTCGCTGGTCAAGAGGACACGCCACAGGAAAGTCCACATCAAGGCACTGTTCTTCTTTCTTTGGTATAAAAAAGCAAAGGATGATCTGCAGAAATAAGAGGTGTAGCCTGGAAAGCAGCCCCCAGGGTCCCTGCAGGGCTCCTCACCGCATGCTGTGCATAGGTGCGGCGCCACGTGTGAGATCAAGACCCAGCAGGACAGGGGCCTGCAGGGCTCCGAAATCACCCCTTTCTGAGTCATCAAAGTGCCATTGACTTATGATCCATAATTGTAGGGACGTAAGTGCACTTTATTACTCCACTTCGTTGAAAATTGGTCATCTATCTGCGGTCCATCTGCAGCGTGTTGAGTAGGAAAGCTGAGAATCCCAGCCGTGGCTCCTCTACTTATGATCTGTCTGCTTCTGGGCAGGTTCTTTTATTCTTTTGAGCTTTCATTTTCTTGCATATAGAATGAGGGTGACACATTGAATGAGGTCACTTCTACTGCTCTTGGCACCTGTGGTCCGTCAATAAACGTTGTCCTGGTCCTCCATATACCTAAGTCTGAGTTGCCCAGAATGCTCCGTCTCCCTTCCACAAATGGGAACTGGCAGGACGAGGAGACGGCAGAAAACCCATTCATTCATTCATTCAACATGTATTTATTGCTCCACTCCGGGCACTGTTCCAGTCACTGGAGGTACAGCAGCAAACCAAACAAAGATGGATAAGGTCTTGCTTCCATGGGAACATTTCATCAAAGAAATACATGAGATTTCAGCACAAGTCACAAGGACTATTCAGGGGAGTCAGCTCAGATTGGGTGTCCAGGGAAGGCTTTGTGGAAGACGTGACACTGGGGTGAGAGGGGGTGAGCTCTGTAAAGGTTTGGGGGGAAAGCACTCCAGGGAAGAGCAAAGACCCTGGGAGTAGAGTCTGAGCCATAGAAAAGCCCAGTTGCTGGAGGAAGTGGGTGCTGGGGAACTTAGTACGAGAGGAGGGGGGATGTCAGCCCCTGGGGACTCAGGAAGGAGAGAAGGCTGGGAGGATGCCTGGGTAGACTGGGTGGTGAAAGGAAGCCTGCAGTTCTCATCCCATGCCATGGTCCCTTTGACAGCATCTCTAGAAACCCCCAACTTGATCGAGACCCTGGACTCCCTCCCACTAGGCCAGTCCCTGTCTGCTGTCCCCCACAGCCTCTGGAGTCAGTTTCATCTTTGACCAGAACCACGGGGCACCCACGTGCTGGCTGAATTTCCCTTCCTGAATCCCCTCCAGGTTGGAAGAAATCTGTGTGGTTTGGATGAAGGAAGGGGTGAGGTGGAGGGGGAGAGAGCAAAGTGTGTTTGTTGGCACCAGAATCATAGCAGAAGCCAATGCTGGAAACGTTCCCAAGTATTTAGAAATTAAAATAATAAAAGAAAACTGAGCATATGGAGTTTGTAAAGTGCCGTCCATCTTCAAGAAGGGACATAACTTGCTCAGAATGTACAGGAGAGCTGGGGTCTTGAAGGATGTGTCCATGGGGTAATGATGGAAACTCGCCTCTCAGGTGGGGACCAGGGGCAGGAGCACGTACTGCTCTGGGCCTTGCAGGGTGTGGGAATCCCCACTGGGTTCTACTTCTAGAAGAGGAGAAAGAATTCCTCTATGTCCCCTCCCTAATCATGTGGGAGTCCCCAGTCCTCTCCAACCCAGGGAATGCTCCCTCCCCCCAGCTCAACTCCAAACCTATTTTAATTCTTCTGTATCCAACTCTAGAGCACGCCTGCAGTGTCAGCCTCAAAAACACACCCCAATCCAGCTGCTTCTCTCCTCTTCCCCACCTCCACTCCAGTCCAGCTCCCCCCCTCACCTGACCAGCAGCTGCCTCTGCCTTGTCTCCAGATGCCTTTCTCCTCACCTCAACCTGGTCCAGTCTGATCTCCCCACAACCGTCAGATGGATCTCTCCCCCAAGGCTTTTCATCTCAGGATAAAAGCTGAGCTCCTCCCTATGGCCTTCAGGACCTGCACGATCCAGGTCCCAACTGTTCCCAAAATCACTGGTCTTTCTTCTGTTCGTCAACTGGTCATGGTCATTCTGCCTCAGGGCCTTTGCACACACAGTTCCCTCTGCCAGGAACACTTCCTCAGTGCTTTCTATGATCGGCTCCTCAACCGGGTGTCAGCTCAAGCGCCATCCTCAGAGAAGCCCTCCCTGGCCACCCCATCTGGAAGGCCACCTCTCCATTTCCTTTTGACACCGCTCTATTTTGACATACACCTGTCACTATCTAAAATTACCTCGTTTGTTGGTTTGCCTCGTCCCTCTATCATGTAAGCACCATGAGCCCTGGACCTTGTCTGCCCTCTTTCCTGCTGTGTCCTCCACACCTGGAACAGTAGTCGGCCCAGAGGAGACCCTTCACAGCCATCTCCTGAATGAGGACTGACTGAAAGCAGGGCCACCTGGTTTATTTGGTCATCAACTAAGTATATAGGTAGCACCATGCACAGCCTTGCAACTGCTGAGAGGCAAACATCACCTCACTAAGGCAGAATTCACGAGGTGCTGGTAGAGCCCTGCAGTCAGGAGTTAGGACACTGCGAGGTGGGCCCGTTCCCAGGGAAATCACCAGATACCTCTGCATGTGCTGGGGGCTCCCCATCCTGACAGAGCAGAAACCAGGCAAGAAACCTTAACTTGCCACTCCTGGAGTTGGGAGCCCATCTGGAAGGCCCAGGTGCCTCTGTCCCCACCAGGTGCTCAGGTGTCCCCAGTGCCAGACAGCCCAGCTGGCAGAAGCCAGAGAGGTGAGCTGGCTGGGAGCTGTGGGCAGCGGGGTGAAAGGAGAAGGTAGGTGTCCTACGAGAGCCTTTGGGGAGGAGACCTGGTCAGCCCATGAGCCCTGAGTGTCCTTGAGGGCTCTTGAGTGCCTTGGCCTGGGTGTGTAGAGGTGGCTGCGTGGGCGTTATGTAGACAGCTGGGGGAGGGGTGGAGAGAATCTGTCCCCAGGGGTGGCTGGGCCTGAGGAGGGAGTGGAGGGTCTCCTCCCCGCAGCCCCTCCCCCTCTCCATCCTCCCCCTCCGTCTGGCTGCTCCTCTCCCGCTCTGCTGCACGCTGGCCTCTGCAAGATGGATTTTCCTGGCTGTGCCAATCTTGCTGCCACCTGTTCGCGCTGTGCTGGAGCCAGCAAAGTGGCTCAGCTTCAAACCCAGAGCAGCTGGGAGAGCCGTTGCCAAGCCCCGTCGTCCCCCTCGCTCCCCTCCTTTGTTGCAGCGGCAGCAGCTTGGGCTCCAAGTCATCCTGTCACCGGCTGTCATCTGGGCAGGCCCTTCTTTCCCCCACCATGACCCCGCCAGACCCCTCCAGCCCTCCCCAGGCCTCAGCCCCTCATGACCAGGCTGCCGAGTGGGGCACAGGCAGGGGCGTTCACAGCTGCCCTCACCACCATGCTGCCTCCAGCCCCCAGCCCAGAGTCTCAATCCCCTTTCCCTCCCCCACTTCCTGTGGGATTCCCCGATTTACGGCTCCCCAGAGCCTTCCCCAGAGCTCCACCCAGAAGGGCTGAGGCTGATACCGGGAGCCTGAACAAGCCAGGAGGCATCCAGCTTTACCCACCTAACCTGTGACAGAGCAGGTGGCCAGGGACACCCCCAGGCAGAGCAAGCTCCAAACCTCCAGGAGAAGGAGGGCTTTGGAAACTTCCTGCAAGAGCAATCCAACCCACGCCGGAGGCTCAAGTCCCAGTCCATGACCTTGACCTTGCTCCATGATCTTCAAAGCCCCTCTGAACCTCGGTTTCCTTGCCTACCAAGGGGCTAGGTTGGTGCCTGCCCACCCTGTAGTGCCACTGGGAAGAACAGAGGACTAGTGCCTTGAACTCCTTTGGGAACAAGGCAAGGATATAATTAAACACACGCGTGGGACAGAGAAATGCAAACTGTAAAGTACTGTGCAGTCCGGGGAGCTGTTTTTGCTCTTTCTCACAGGGCGTGGACCAGCTCCCAGAGAGACGGCCAGACCCCGTGTGGCCAGAACGCGTGCACGCCCGGCCCCCGGGAGAAAGATGCAGGCTGTGTCTGTCTTCAGAAATACTGGCTCCAGCTGAGGGGGCATCTGAAGACTGAGAGACAGCCACATCAGAAGATAGAGCAAGACACAGGCAGACAGATAAATAAACACAGATGAAATAGCCGGCAAGGCCGATGGCTCTGCTGATGGGAACAGACAAGCAGTGGTGGCTGGGTTACCATAGGCCGGGGCCTCTCTCCGCTCCAGCAGGATCCTTGCCTGCCTCCGGCCCTCGGTCATCAGCTCTCACACACTTGGCCTTGAGGGCACCCGGGTACAGCGTCCACACAGGCACACGCTGCTGCTCAAATGGCTGCCCCCTGCAGCCAGAGCTGGAGGGGGACCATGGACCCTCCAAATCCTGAGATGCTACTGAGAAGGGAAGTAGTCTCTGCCTTTAGGGGGAAGCGATCTTCCTTTGGTGCAAATTACCTGGGAGGAGCCGTGCCTTTGTCAGTGATAGTAATAGGAAACCTCAGACCATTTCCAATGAGAGGGTGGGAGGGGGGGCGGGGGGGGGCGAGGGGCGGTGCTAATCCCTGGGGATGAGTCATCAAAAAGAAGCTGAGGTTGGTGGAGAAACCATAATGCCTGCTCAAGTTTATCAACGTGCATCTTTTTCTGGGTGCACAGAGCTGCTCACAGGGACCTGCAGATAAACAGAAAACTCTAGGGGCACCCGCCACCATCTGCTTGGCGGGGGTGGGCTGGGCTGGGGGCACTAGCTCCGGAAGGGCATGAACGAGGCAGGGGTTCAGGCTAGCAGCGCTGCTTGCTCTTTGTCCCTGCCATGCCTCCTCCCACAGCTGCCAGACTGCTCTTTCTAGAATGAGTAGGATCCGTCCCTCCCCTGCCTACCTCCCCTTCCCATGGCTTCCCATTGCACATGTAATAAAGCTCAGATCCTACCCATGGCTTACAAGGGCCCCAGGGTCTGCCCTGCCTTCCCCTCCAACCTCATATCCTACCTCTTCCACCTTCAGCTCTCTATCCACACCAGCCTATTGTTCCTCCAACCTAGTGCCACCTCAGGGCCTTTGTACTTGCTGTGCTCTCTGCCTGGGACGCTCAAACCATCAGTTCTTTCCTTGGTTGCCTTCTTCTCATCATTTAGGTCTCAGTGGCTAAGGCTCCCCCACCAGTCAGCGCCCCCCTCCTTCCTCTGAACACTGTCACGTCTCCCTGGGTTTTGCTCATTTGTTTTCTGCGTGGCACGTATGTGAAACGTGCGTGGTTGTAGTCTGTCCCTGCTCTGTAGAATGCAAGCTCTTGTCTCGTTCACTGCTGTTTCCCACTGTCTGGAGCAGAGCCTGGAACACAATAGGCATTTAATAAATATTCCCTCAGTGAAGGAGTGAATCCCAGAAGAGGCCAAGTGTCCCCAGAGTGGGGAGCACACGTCCAAGAAACTGCACAGGACAGAGGGGAATGCAGCTGGAGGAGCACGTGACTTTGAGGGGCCAGGACCAGAGAGACCCCATGAGGCCAATGGAGCTTATGATGCCAGTGCGTATTTTACCATGGGTTTTACTCAGTTTGCCTCATTTAATGTTTATCACCTGAAGCTGGTGTGCTACTAGTTCCACTTTCAGATGAGGCAGTTGAGAGTTTAAATCACATGTCCAAAGTCATACTGCTTATAAAAAAGAGTAGGGCTGGGACTCTACATTCCACTTCTCCTCTGTGGCTTGTGGCTTCCCAGCAGGTTGGAGAAAGGCCTTAGGGGCCTTGTCTGCCTCCCTAGAGTCACTCACAGTCACATTCCTAAAACGCCTGCTTGAAATATCAGTGGAAGGGAACCACAGGCAGCAGGCTTACAAGGACCCCACGCTGGCTGGAGCAGTGGCTAGGAAAGAGAAGTCAGGAAAGTGGGGCCTGCTCCTTGGGGGGCAAAGGAAGGGTGAACAGAAGTCTGGCTCACGACTGAAAAGAGGTTCCTGGAGGAGAGCTGTTCAAGGAGGATGCACTCATCCTCCAGGATGAGAATGACTAAAGGCTTGGATCCAAGTTCCAGCCCTGTACCTGGCAACACACCTTGACTTTTGGCCTAGCTGTCCCCCTCTGTGGAACAGAGGTAATAATGCCTAACTCCCAGAATTGCTCTAAGAATGAACCCAGGCTTGTGTGTAAGAGTGTTTTTATAAACCTTCAAGGGTTGTACAAGTGCACACTGGTGAGGACCCATTTGACTTCAAGGGTCAGAAACCCATCTCAAATTGGCTCAAGCTCAAAAAGGAATTCATGGATTCTTGTAATTGAAAAGTTAGAAAGATGGGAGAGGTTGGGCTTCAGGCATGGCTGGGTCAGGGTGCTCTAACAAAACAAGTCTCTCTCCTTGTTTCTTTGTTAGCTCTCCTCTGTGGTGGTTCCCTCCTTAGGCAGGATCTTGCCAATGGATGGCCATCAGCCATTCATATCAGGCTACCATGCTGACAGATGACCAACCCCACCTGAAAGGGAGCATCTCCTGTATCAGCTCAAGTCCCAGTTTAAGTCCCAGGATTGATTCTCACTGGCACAAACTGGGGGCCTAACCTGAACCAACCACCAGGATAGCGGGAAGCCAGTATACTGGGAATTCTGATTGGCCACCCCTGGAGCCAGGAAGTGGGACTGGCTCCATCTGAACCACAAAGACTGTGAGTGGTGGTGGAGGAGGTTCTCCAAAGGAACAAGGGAGTGCTGTAAGGGTCTGGGGGCCCAGCTGCAAATAACAGACATTCACAGCAAGACCAACAGCGACATTCTCACCCTTCCAGCTGGCACTGTACAGCAGCACTCTTTAGGGCTTCAGGCTGGGAGGCTCCACTCTGGGGCTGCCCTGCAGGGGCTCAGAGGAGGCCACTTCCTTGATATTGAAGGGAGCTACTGTGAGCATTAAACAGAATCATTCCGTGAATGTGAATTGTAAACGGTGAAAACACCCTTCAAATGTTAGAGATTATCCTTCATGTTGTTTTAGAATTGGAGAGGGGTGAGGAACTGCAGGATTTGGGAACCAAAAGGGACTTAGAAATCACTGGCCACCACCCTCCTCCCCCCCCCCCTTTTTATGGTCATCCCTTTAAGGCATCAAGAAGAATGAGTTTCAGAGGCAGATCACATCATATTACTCCCCTGTCTAAACTCTCCACTGGCTTCCCTTTGCTCTTGGAATAGTCTGGTTTCCCCTCCTTCCACCTCAAGGGTCCTTGGGATCTAGTCCCTGCCCACCTCTCAGACACCATCTCCCATATCCTCTCCTGCCATCCCCTTATGCCTCAGCCACACTACCTTTCCTGTGGTAGCACAAACACACCAAGCTCATTTCCTTCTCAGATGCTTCGCACTTGCTGTTCCCTCTGCTGGAAACACTTTTCCCCCAGATCTTCAAGCAGCTGCCACATTCTCCTCATTCGGGTCTCAGCTGAAACACCACTTTCTCAGAGAGTTTCCCTGCCCTCCATGCCTTCTATCCTCCACTCTCTCACTTTACCATTTTATATTTTTCACCATCTGGAATTACCTTGTTGGTTTATTTATTGCCAGTCTCTCTCCTGCCTGACACTCCTGCTGGAATAATCAGATCCAAGAAAACAGGATCTACACATAGCACAGGGCCTGGCATAAAGCATGGGGGTCAATAAATACTTGTTAAATGAATGAGTATATGGCTGGAGAGATGGTTGGTGGATGGTGGATGGGTGGGTGGGAGGATAGGTGAGTGGGGGAGTAGATAGATGGGTGGGTTGGTGGATGGGTGGATGAGTGAGTGGATGGGTGGATGGATGGGTTGGTGGGTAGATGGGTGGATGGGTCAGTGAGGAAATGGGTAAGTAGTTGGCTGGATAGATGGGTGGATGGGTAGATGGGTGAGTGGATGGGTGGATGGATGGGTAGGCTGAGCCCATGCCCTGTCTAGCTCTGCCTTCACTCTCTAACCTGCTTCTTGCCCTTTAAAAAAGTGTGTCCTTTTACCCCCTTTAGATTAGGAGCTAACTTGGGGCTCTGGTAGCTGAAGCCCCTCCAGGCTCCCCACTTCACATCAGCTCAGGTACTGCAGCCTCAGTGCCACCTGCTCCAGTTGCTGAATTCACCTGACTTCAAAGCCCATTAAACCAATCATTAGGAGGTTAATAAAACCTTTCCCCTGCCTGGGCACACTTCCTCCCTTGCCTGCTGCCTGCTGCCTTCTGCCCATCAGCTGGGCCTGCCTGTCACTGTTGCCAGGAGCTGGGATAGAGCTCCGCTGCCCCTCTTGCCTGGCAAGCCACACAGGTGAGCTGAGCGCCTTTGTCCTCACAGCAGCTCCCAGGGAGGGTGTCACTCAGTCCCTGCCCCTCCATGTATGTTCTTGGAGGTGGGAAGTGGGAGGTAGCTGGTCTCTTTGAGGACCTCCCCCCACCTGAGCTAGGGGGCCTGTGAGGTTGACAGGGGGTGGCTGCTGCAGTGGGGCTGTGGCAGCCTCACACACAGATAGCCTTCCGTGAGCAGTCCTGGTGTCTCTGCGACAGAGGCTGGAGGAGGGAAGGGGCACTGTTGCGACCCTGGCTCGCTCCAATCGCTGAGGAGTAGCAGGGGCCAGGGGAGCATTCAGGCAGATGGGTCAGCGGGCAGTGAGCCTGGGGAGTGCAGGGTGGACCCACAGGGCTGTGAGTCCACATCCAGGGGATGCCTTGATGCAAGTCCCAGGCCATTCTTAGCTTGAGGTTCTGAGGGCGAGGAAGACTCCTCTCCCTATCTGGAAAATTCCATCTCAGTGAAATCTGATTGAAGAAAACATCAATTCTCCACATCATTGTTGAGTGGGGGAAACACACACACACACACACACACACACACACACACACACACACAGCAGAATGAAGCATACAGCAAGATACCATATTATAAAAATCTAACATCAAGCAAAACTACATCTAGTTATCTCAACATATTTTACCTATATATAAGCAGAGAAAGGCCCCTAAGGTGACACACCAGACTTTCACCAGTGGTCTCTTCCCTGAAAACACCTGAGATTGGGGGTGGTGGAGAGGTGGTATTTGTAGTCTTTATATTTTTTAGAAAAATAAGGTATTCATGTTTTATATGGGAAATTAAAAATTAATTTGTAAAGATATTCACCAAGGATGTTATTTAGAGTGCGATGGTCAGACTTAGCCCTTGAAGGAAGTGGCATGAAGAGTCACGGAAGAGCACGAGAGGGTCCCAGCAGGCATAGGAGCCCCACAACCCATGGCAAGCTGGGCCAACGGCTGGCAAGCCCTGCGAGTGCTTCCCTTCACTTAGGAGCAACCCCGGGACAGGGCACCCCTGGCTACCTCCCCGCACCTGACCCTCCTCACAGCTCCCTCCAAGATCCCCCCCTAAGGTGACAGAGGCAGACCCAGGAATTGGTTCCAGGACCTGGGGAGCAGAGAGGGCGGGAAGCCAATGCCCAAGGGAGCGGGGAGTGTTCTGCTCTACTGATCCCATAATGCCAGGGCTGCAGCCTCTCGGCTTCCACCCGGCCGAGTGACAGCGACTGCGTGCTCATGCAAGGGGGTTATTTTATTAACCAGATAGATTAAGCATCTCTCCTTCTAATTACCAGTTTAATTAACCTTGGCACACAGTATGTACCACCCCCCCCCGAGGGACTGAGTCAAAACTGCCTCGCTGGGTGAACATTGCCTATCTGCTCTGCCTAGCTTCAGATGGCCCTCCAGGGACCAGGACAGCAGGTTCTGAGGACCAGGGGTCTGGTGGTACCAGGGAGGAGCAGAGGACAAAGGTGGATGGGGGTTGTCCTGAACCTCTCAGGAGGATCTTGCTGTGGGTGCTGGATTCCAACATGACCACCTCTTCAGCAGCCCTCCTGGAAGCGATCCTGGACCACCCTATTTGGGTCTTCCCAGTGCCTGCAGGGTAGCAATGGGCCCTGAGTAAAGTCTGAGAACCAGAAGATTTGTTTTCAACTACCACTTACTGAATGGTGATGGTGTGAGTGCTGCCTTCAATTCCCCGAGCCTCAGTTTTCTCACCTGCAAAATGAGCACAGTGAGACCTAGGACATGGGGCAACTTATGAAGTTTAATTCAGAGAACAGAGGTTAAGATGCTTGTAAATTACATTCATTTATTCACTCACTCATTCAGCACATATTTATGGAGCATGCACTGTAAGTTGACAAAAGTAAGCAAAACAATGATGAACAGGGAGAATTTGGAGACCAAGTTCCCTGGAAATAGGCCAGTGTCTGGCTAAGAATCCCAGAGTCACCACCAAGTGTATATGCATGGGAACGCGCGCGCGCGCGCACACACACACACACACACACACACACACACACACACACACTCCTTCCAGACCTGTTGCCCACAACACCCTGCCCCGGCACACACCTCACAGACACATGTACATGACACATGGGCACACACATGCTCCTTCACAGTCATGCACAAAACACTCACAATCTCAGAAACATGCCTGCGTGCATGGAGACAACTCTGCTCTCAAGAAGCGTGAGGCCAGGGATGTCACGTTAATAAGAAGCCCAGAGGCCCTGGTAAAGGGGGGTTTATAATATTTATTTATTTAAAGGCTTATTAAAATCCTAACCTAGCCTTCTCTTCACTAATGTAGTGTTATTGGAGCCTCCTGGTGTCTGTGTGGGAGGGTGAAGATGGGAGCATGTGTATTTGCATACGTGTGAGGAGAAGCCTCTCAATGTGTTGTGTGTAGAGTGCGCTGACGTGTGTGAGTGTGAGTGTGTGTGTGCACCCCGGTGTGTGTGTGCATGTGTCCCAGTGTGGAGTGTTTGTGTTATGCTCTCATGCTTCTTAGGACCTTTCAGTAGTGAGCAGTGTTTTTCAACCTATTTTTCACTATCGCCCCCATAAGGATCCTAGTAGACATTTTTTTCCCTAATGGGCCCCCTCTCTGAAATTTTAATACCGCAGATACACTATCTGTTTAGGTACCGTATATAGATCTGTTCTTCATATAGAGAAAGAGTCAGATTTTTTTCACTCATCTCCACCTGCAAAGAATCAAATCCCGCCCCGTCAGGGGCGATACTGCCCCTGTTGAGAATTCATGATGTAGAGCCAGAGTTTCTGTCTCCAGCGGCCTATGACCCATGACATCGTGTGCCGTGGTTCCCAGTCTAGAGGGCTCAGATGGAAACCTCTTAAAATGCAGATCCCTGGGTGCCACCTGGAGAACACGTATAAGCCTGGGAAGGAGTCCAGAAATCTGGGTTTTAGCAAGCTCCCAGGTATTCTGATGCACTGACTGAGGGAGGCCTCTGAGGTGGAAGGGAGCTTAGATGATCGGGGATCATCTGATCTGAAAGGAGAGGGTCTGCCTGGAGCCGAGAACAGGGAATCTCAACCCACAAAGACTGGGCCCTGGTTAGCAGGGCCTCCCTATATCAGAGCTGCCCCAGGGCACTCCAAAGAGGCTGGGAAGAGTCTGGTTGCTGGACCAGAACCCCTCCAACTGACTGGGACTTAAAGAAGACACAATGAGTAGTGTGACCCTAACACAAGAACCGTGCAGCTGGAGACTGAAACAAACACTGACCCAAGTGTCTGGAGCCCCCTTTTCCATCTGTTCAGTAGAGCCACACTGACCTGGGCCTCCCTTCAGGGAGCTCCAACCTCCTCCCAGTCCCAGGGAGGAGGGAGAAGTTTACCTCAGCCCTGCCCACCAGACCTGCCCTGGGATTGCAATGGGAGCCCCAAGTTGTCAGGGACTGTAACCCTCTCTGGGAGTTGCCAAGGACCTGGTGGCAATATCAATAAAAAACAGAGACTCCCTACCTGGCCTTGCCCTTTGTGAGTGCCAAAGGAAAGCTGTGCCTCTTTGCAGGACTGGGCCAGTGCCAAGCCCCAGCCCTGGGTGTCTGAGTGATCAGAACATGGGGGACCAACTGATGCTCTGTGGGCCGTGGTCCAACATGGGGCTGCCAAGGGGCAGATGGGAGCCTGGAAGAGGGAGGGAGGGGCCATCGTGGTGGCCGAGGAGCAGGGTGAGGTGGGGTAGGGCAGGGGGTATTAGTGACTCTGTGAGGGCATGATGGCAGGGGAGGGGAAGATGGAATGAGAATGGATGGGAGATGAAGATGGAGATGGAGGAAGCACAGAGAAAGAACGGGGAGGGGGGGAACACTGCGGTCGGGTGGGGAAGCCAGAAAGGCATCCTTCTCACTCTCTTAATCTTTTAAAGGCATCAGAGCATCTTGCTAATTGTTCATCTCCCAGAGACGCTAATGAAATTAACTCTGCGAAATGCTCATCAGGTCATCTGCAGAGGGCATGGTGCCAGGCTTCCACTTGGTCCAATCCCGTCCTCCTCAGCTCATCCTGCCTCTTCGTGATGATTCCCCACCCCCTCCTTTTCACACAGCCCCCTCATCAGGGAACACCTCACCTTCAAACCTGCCTGAGAGTGCCCAGTGGGGACACTAGAAATGGGGGCCATGTAGCCAGGGAAACCTCCAAGTCTGAGATACCATGGAGCTCGTGGAGCTGGAAAGGTTATCTCTGGATGTGTGTATCTGATTGTGTGTGTGTGTGTGTGTGTGTGTGTGTGTGTGTGTGTGTGTGATAGCACATATATCATAGGAGCATGTGTCTCTAATAAAACCATTGTTAGACTGAAGGTTCTTTCAATCACTCAGCAAACATTTTTGGAGCAGCATCTGAGTTTAACTCCTTGTCCCATCCCTTACAAGCTGAGTGGCTTTAGGCAAGTTATGTCCTCTCTCTGTGCCTCAGTTTTTGTATTTACACAGTGGGGATGATAATAGCATCTACTTCCTAAGGGGTTGTGAGATTGATAGAGATAAACCAGGTAAGGAGCTTAGTCCTGTGCTGGGCACGTGGTGAGTCTCAAGAAATGCCAGGCGCTGTCCTTGGTCCTGAAGGCCCCACGGTGAAAAGATCTCACTTCATGCGCTGAGGCACAGGAGAGTCCCAGGCACAAAGTTCTCAGTAGCATGGGGCTGCATGGAGAATGGACACAAAAATAGTCTGTGCAGGAAAGAATTGGGGATGTCTGGAAGTGTTTTTATATGTATGTAAATATATACAGAGAAAGTATGTGTTTTTATTGACTGTGCCCAATATTGATTCAGTATTGATTGATGGTATTATTGATTGTGTGCCTCTGTGTGATTTGAGTTGGGTGTGGGAAGTGTATTTGTGTTAGGAGCAGAGAGTGAGTGGATGTTTGCATGCTGTGTGTGTGTGTGTCTGTGTGTCTGTGTGTGTGTGTGTGTGTGTCTGTGTTGGATTCAAGGCATGGGTGGATGTTGGTATTCTGTGTGTGGAAGGGACTGGTCTAGATATTGCTGGGGGTCCTGTGAAGGGGTGTGTTTCTAGCTCTCTTTCCCCTCTCAACCCCTACACATTCTTCACTTGTCTTATAACCGGGCTCTCATTATACTCTAATGTACAACTAGAAGGACATTTATGTCTTCTCCCATAGGCCGCAGTTTCCCCCAATGGGCAACACTGAGACTTGCAAGCACTAGGCACTAATAAGTGCTTGCTCTATCCTATGCAAGGCTCTAGAACAGATTTTTATAAAAGATGATTCCGTACCATTCTTTCAAATGAAAATGACAGAAACCCAAATGGGCTTAAACAGCACAACAGAAAAGGGCTCATGCAACTGAAAAACCAGGGGTGTATCTGGTAGCTTCAGGAGCAGCTGGATCCAGGGGGGTTGAACGAAGAACCAGGATTCAGTCCTTCTCCCTTCTCCAGGCTCTGCTCTTCTCTGCCCAAGATTTAGTCTCTGACATGTGCTCCTCACATGATGGCAGTCCCAGGATCACCTCTTTCCTTCTTCAAGTCCAGTAAGGAAGAAATGCTTTCTCACCTTAGTTCCAACAAAAGTCCTAGAACTGAGCCTCAGTGGCTTGGCTTGGGTCATATGTGCATCCTCTCATGAATCGCATTGTTCAGGGAATAGTGGATGCTTTGGGTCCTGAAGCATTGTGCCATCCTCTGGAACTGGGGTGGGGTAGCCCCACATGAATCTCATGCACTGATGGTGGGGAGGGGTGATCCCTCAAAGGAAAGATGGGAAGATGCTGCTTTCAGAAGACAGAAACTAGATGCTGAGCAGTGGGCAGATATGAATGCTGGAATTGTGGCAGAGATCATCAAGTGCCAATCTGGGATCACCAAGAACAAGTCGTTCCTGCCAAACTGATTTCCTTTGATTGGGTTATTGGCCTGGTAGATCAAAGCAAAGCAGGAGGCTCATGAGTCTGGGATTCTGCAGGGTATTTCCATTTATCTTTGTGGATGCGGCAGTTATATGTGAGCTGAAGGATGGTGTGATCAGAGGGTTCCCAAGTGGATGAAAGAGAAGCTGACTTATTGTCCCAGTGCAACTTGCAGGTAGTGTAGATTGGGGAACCACTGATATCTGTCCTTGGTTCTGCCCTGAGCCACCTGTTTTGTAAGGACTTGATTGAAAGTATATATGACTTCCCACTCTCATCTGGGAATGACAGGAAGCTGAAGAAAATATCAAGTCCCCTGCCTGACAGCCTCCACATCCTGAGATGCCTCCATATGGGAAGGAGAGATTAGATGTAATACAATGGAACGGAACTGGGATGAATTGAAGTCTCTGAATTTAAATTCAGAAAGCCAGTGACCCAGGGTAAATGGGTAACATCCTGTTGTTTGCAGCACCCATGGCAAAGACCTAAGGCAGTGTTCCTCAAAGCGAGGTTTTCAGACCACTGGCACCAGTAAAAATAGCTAGTAGGGGATGGTATAGGTTTGGTAAAAGCACAGATTCCTAGCACCTCCCCAGACACACTGAATCAGAACCAGGATAGGACAGGGCCTGGAGATATGCGTTTTAATCATCATCATAGGAGCTTCTGGCACATCTCCAAGTCAACAAAGGCCTCACCACGAGCTCTGAGGTCCCTCAGTCTGGTGGGCACTAACAGTACGATGTCACTGATCAACAGCTGACTGGGACTCTGCTCATGCGGTGCACAAGGCCATGTGGGCAAGAAATGTGCCAGCTTCCTTCAGGAGGTGCCTTCAGAGGAGTGGTACCGTTGGAGAGATCCCACAGTGGGGGCCAGTGTGTCAAGGGTGCCAGCAACAGTAGCACTGGAGGGAGAAAATCCAGGGTAGACCCAGACTTTGTGTTCTGAAGTAAAAGAAATGAAAGTTTTCTAAAATACCAGAAGAAAAGAGGGGGCAGACATGCTTGATGTGGCCCCAGAAGATGAACTCAATGAGGGGCAGATTTCTGCTCCCTTGAGAGGAGACATTTCCAGCCAACAGAGCAGTTGGTGGTGAAACCTGTGCTCTGTCACTGGGATATTGCAAGGGGGCTACAGACACTTGCAGGAGGGTCCCCCCTAGGCAGGATCTGGCTCCTCCTTTCCCTTGAGTCTGGGGCTCAAGAGCAAAGGAGGTTGGAGATGTCAGGAGCTCTCCTATCTGGCCATCAACCTTTGGGTCTGAGACAAGCCCTTCCTGGCAGCCCTCCAACCTGGATTCTTAAGCAGAATTCAGGTGAGACGTCTACTCCCCTGTCTCCACAGGGTATCCCTGCTCTTTTTCCTGACATGGCCCTGAGTACCACTTGGAAGGGGACAGCTGACCTGAGACCTGAATGACTAAAAGGAATCATCTATGTGAAGATCTGGGGACAGGAAAGCAAACAGGAAGGCCTGGAGGTGAGGATGAATCTGGATGCTGAAGAAACAGAAGGGAAACCACTATGGCTAGGGCACAAGCAGAGTTGCAGAGTAGGTAGGGGGCAGGTCATGCTGGGCCTAGAGGCTGTGGTCATCGCTGCTGCTTTCCACATATTTCAGTGGCTGCCTTCCAGGCATGTGGTAGGAATACACTCTCTTGTCCTCTTGGGTGGGCCCGCAGGGCCAGTTGTGGCCAATGAATTGGGAGTGGAAGTGTCATTTCTGGGATAAGCCATTGATTGCTGGTGGGTGTACTTCCAGAGCTCCCGTTTCCTCTCCCTCACCTAAGAGTGGCTGCTTTGTACTTGAGTGATGAAGATCTGCAGCAGTAGACCCATATGATGGATAAGTGAGAAATAAATTTTTGTTTATTTAAGCCACAGAGACTTGGGGACTGTTACCACAACATAATCTAGTCTATCTTGACTGCTACACAAACCATCTTATTCTGGCTGAAGAGAGAGGGCCAGAGAAAGGACCAGAGCAACCAAACTGAACAGAGGAGAACCTTTTCTTTCCTGTGCCCCAAACTTCATTCCCAAATTCTAATCCCAGAGCAAAAACTGCAGGGGAAAATGTACGGAGCGTGGACATTGGAATCAAACCTTGCACAGAGTCATCTCAACTAACCTTGCAATCATTGAATAAGGTTCTCCCTGGGCATAAGGTACTTTCCTTCCCCAAGCCTCAGTTACCTCATTGATAAAATGGAGATAATAATGTTCATTTAACAGGATTTCCTGGGAGTATCAAACCAAATTATAAATGTAGGCAGACAGCAGAGTCCAGGACACACCATTATGATATCATCTTATACCCCAGCCCCATTCCCAGTCTTTCATCCTCAACTACTTCCCTCCAGTGCCCAAATCCCAGTTCCTAATCATCTCCCCCATATTGGAGGCCCCAAATGCAAGTCCTGCTATTGTTTCACCTCTCTCACCCACCTCTTTCCTGGGAGTGGGGTGGGGCATAATGCCAGAGGGAGCAGCCTAGGTAACTGCTCCCCCCAACACACACATATGCGCCTGCGTGCACGCACACACACACACAAAACACACACACACTCCCTTGTTGGGTAGATCAGGGCCCCTTGACACTGACTATGCACAAGCAATCCCCAAAACAGAGTTCAAACCCCAGAGCTGGTGGATATTTGTGGACATCTTCATCTGGGCTCACGTGAAGTTAATTAAAAAAAAAATTGTTTTAGTTAAAAATTTTAAATCAGAAAATCTCATATACTGTTACAATGGCTTTTATTGAAAATTTGGAAGATGTGGCCCTACTGGGCCCCACCCCACCCCCACCCCCAAACTGGCACCTGGAGAAGAGCCAGCTGTGCCGGAAATGGGACCCTGTGCCCAGTCCCCAGCGCTGCCATTGCCTCCTTGGCACTGAAGCCCAGCATCTATAGATATGTATCTGGACATTGGCTGCTGTTTTTCACAGTAGAGTTAAGAGGAAAGCAAAACATTTCTCACAACCCTTCTCTATCAAAAGTGGGAAACAAAAGACAGACCGAGAGAGGGCCTCGTGTTTCAAGAAATACAGGAGAGCTCATATCTCTTTGTGGAAGCGAAGACCCTTCTTATATCGCCCAGCATGCAGCATCAATTTATATTATCGACTGGCCCCTGTAGACATTTTAGTTTGCGACCGTGCCCTCACCCTTCCCATTCTCCTCCCGAGCCAGAGTAGGAACCTCTCTTTTTCTAACCACTCTCCCCGTGCACATGGTGCGTGTTTGTCATTTCTTTTCTCCTTCAAGGCAACCCTCTGTTTATTTTAACCAGATTAGGGAATGGGGGATGGGGAACAGGAGGCTCCTGCAGCGGTCGTTGCTGGAGGCTCCGGGAGACAACATGACTTGCCCAAGGTCACAGAGCTAGAAGGCGGAGGCTCCTAGACCCTACCCTAGATCTCTCTAGCTCCCAAAGCTCGGTTGGTCCTTCACGCCCACGTCTCCGGCGCGGTGCGCACTCGGGGCGCACACACCGCGCGCCGTGTCGGTTGAACTGCGTCCTAGGATTGTTTTCCTTAGGTGAACGGTGCCGTGGGGTTAGAGAAACCTGGGGTCACTCTGAGGTCCACCAGGCTACGTGGCTGGGACTGCGGGTGGCGCCTAGTCTCGCCTACCCGCGTACCTCTGCTAGCGGGCCAGAGCCCGGGAGCTCTCCCGCAGTCCCCTATCCAAGCTACGGGCTGGGTGGCGTACCGCGGCACGCTGACTGCCTCGGAGCGCGGCCGGGAGGCGGGGACTGGGGTGGGCTGGGGGTGGAGAACTGCAGCGGAACCTACCCCGGGCACCCCTGCCCCGGGCCTCTGTCTGCAGCCTGGCGCCGGGCCGGGGTCGCCGCAGCCCTGGGCCCCTCCCGGGCCACCTGTGCGCCGGCTGGCGGGCCCGGGAGAGCCCGGATTCGGAGAACCGATCCGCTCCGGGTTTCAGACTCCTGGCTGGTCCCTGGAGATCGCGTGGGGCGGTGGGAGGCCTCCCCGCCCACCACCCCAGCCCCTCCCCGGGGGAGCCTCGGGCATCGCCGGGAGGGATCCCCGGAGCTGGAGGGTGGCCCACTCGCGCGGCGCAGGGCGGCGGGGCCCCTCCTTCCTTCCCCCGCCCCGCCCTGCTGTCGCCCCGCTCCGGTGCTCCAGTCCGGATTTTGCGGCGCCCGCCGGCCGGCTCCCAGGCTGCGGGCTCAGCGCGGCGGCTGGCTCGGTGCGCGGCGCGGCTGGCGCTGCGCTCCGCCCCGGCTGCATTGCTGCGCTCCTGTTGCCCAGGGGAGCCCACGCGCCGCGTGCGCCCCGCAGCCGGCCGCCCGGAGGCAGCGCAGACCGCTGGCAATGGGCCCCGGGGGTGCCCGGAGCTGGGGCTCTGGGCTGAGGCGCTGAAAGGCGCCCTCTCGTCCGCGGGGCCCCGCGCCCGGCCCGCCCACCCGCCTGCCCGCTCGCGGCCATGGCCGTCCGGTCCGGCCTGTGGCCAGCGTTCCTGGGCATAGTCCTCGCCGCCTGGCTCCGCGGCTCGGGTGAGTCATGCGCGCGCTCTGGGGAGGCTTGCGGGGGACCGTGCGCGCGAAGGCTCGCTGCTCTGGGGGTCCCTGATCCGCGCTGCCGGACCCGGCCGGGAGCCCCCGGGGGCCAAACTTTGCGAGGCGGGACGCGGGGGCCGCCTCTTGCTGCTGCGCAGCTTCCTCGCGCGCTTGCCCGGAAGCCTGGGTTCTGCCAAGTACAGGAGCAGCTGTCAGCGCGTGGGGCTGGCGAGTGTAGACACCCCACGCCTGCAGGCGGGGGAAGTTTGCTGTTTGCCCGGCCCCAGAGCAGGGTCGGGGGTTTAGATCAACGCCCCGGGGAGTCTGACTTTGCCGGTTAGCAGTTTAGAGGGGTTTGACCACATCCCAAGTGCCCAGGAAATTGAGGAAGGGGGTTAAGATACCTCTTCCCGGCAGCATCTGTCCCAAACAGCTACTCACAATTCCCAGCTTGGCACCTGGCCTCTGCCCACGTCCGGAACACAGTGTCCTCCTCTGTCCTCGCCACACACGCTCGCACACGCACACACCCAGGCGTGGAGGCGCATACACTAGCCCCCCAGCCCCTGTAGCCGGCACAGTCAGAGCGCCAGGGCCCCTGACCCGCGCTGTGGCTCTTGGCATTCCTGGTGTGTGGGGGCCAGAGGTGTATGCTGTGGATCTACTGCCGCGTCCTCCCCTCCCTTTCTCTGAACAACCCTCTCCCTCGCTTCGTGTCCCTTTGGCCACCCTCTCCTGCCCCATAACTCAGCCTTCAGCCCACCTCCTGGGGGTGGGGGGAGTTCCCCTGCATCCTTTGTTTGCTGTCCCTGAGCTTCCACCTAGGCTGAGTTTTTGGGGGCTTCCTGGTCTGTGCCTGACCCCCGTGCACTTAGCAGAGCTGAGTGTCTATGTGTATGGCGGGGGGGCGGGGGGAGGGTGTCATTTATGTGATCAAGGGAGCATGGAGTTTGCCCTAGCAATTCTTGATTCTTGCTGCCCTGAGACCCTGGGGGTGGGGGGAGGGGGGTGCTGCTGAGCCTGGCCAGGCCATTGTTAATCCCAGGTGTGTCAGAAGGGAGCATTGGGTTTCCTGAGATGGGAAGCCAGACTGACTGGAGATGAATGAGTGAAAGCTCAGAAACCAGCCTGATGATTGAGGCTGATGGCTGTTTCCTTAAAGGGTCTCTGCATAGTGCATCCTGCATCCACCACTGCCTGGCCACCCTCCACATCCTGTCCCCCTCAGTCCTCCCTCCACCTCATCCCATCCACTCTCTCTCCCTTTCCATCACCCCATCATCCCCCCACCAAATCCTCACTTTACCAAACCCCTCTGCCCCGTGACCTCCCCTCCTCATCCGGACTGAGCTGGGAGGCTGCACTGCCACTGGGTGCGTCTTCATATTGCACACATGTGTGTGTTAGGAGTGTGTGCATCGCTCAGGGGTACGGGTTGCACCACTGACTGTGGTGATCTGGGGGTGTTCGAGCTCCACACACAAGGGAGGTGTTGCTAGATACCCAGTAGGGGCCGGGACATGTTTACTGAGTCAGATGCTTGCGAGAGGGCTGTGTGGTCATATCTGCACGTTGCCCACGTGAGCACGTGTGAGGGCCATGGGCTGCCATGTGTGCCCTGGCGATGACGCGGGTTGGCAGTGTGTGCAGGCTTGGTATGCGTGTGGCCAGATGAGCGTGTGTGACGGTAGGCCTACTGCACGTGTGTGGCGGTTGTGAGCAGTGGCACAGGTGAGGGTGTGTAGATGAGACAGTGATGGGTACTGGTGAGTCAGGGTGCCGCAGCCCCGGGGGTGCTGTGTGGATTCCTTGGGAGGCTGTAGAGTGGGGGAACCGCATTCCTGGGTCTTGAGGCACCTTTTGGGGCCTCGTGTAAGGTTGCCGAGGGAGCTGGCCAGTGGGCACCCGTGCCACAGGGCTGCCCTGGAGCAGAGCCTGCCTCTGGGCATCAACTCTCAGGCCCATGTGAGGGGCTGCTGAAGGGCATGGGGCCCTTCTTGTCATCTGGGACCCCTTACTGCTGGCCCCCACAGGCTCCGGGCACATGTGCCCAGCAGGCTGGCCCTGCGCTGACCCCGGCTCCTCCCACACCGCCCATTTAGCTCCTTGGCAACAGCAACCAGTGAAATGTGTCTGTGAGTGGCTGAGGGAGGGAAGGCTGGCCAGGCGGCAGGGGGCGCCGGGGGCCAGCACTTCTGAAGCCTCCTGCTCTCCAGGCTAAGTGCCCACCCTCTGTCTTCTGATATCACACAAAAGCCTGTCCCTTCAGCACACTTACCTGAGTGGGCCCTCTCTGTGCCCGTGCACACAGGGACCCACGTGTCTCACAGGCTTTTCCCATTCATACCCAGTCACACAGCTGGCACCTGCCTCCCCGCCCCTGTGAGCTGCACACACCTGTGTTTCCCTGTCTCAGATCTCTGCACTCCTGAGAGGGCGGGGCCCACGGGGAGCTGGATCTCCTGGAAGGTGGGGCCGAGGGGCATCACTGACTCGTGGCACTGCCCATCCTGACCCCAACAGTCTGTCCCAGTGGCCGCTTCCTCAGGCCCCTCCCCCACCTTCAGGGCTGATCCTGGACCCCTCTTTCCACCCCCCACCCCCAGGCTGGAGCACTTGGTTGCTGGGAAGGTGTCATAATTCTTCAAGGCTAAGAGATACACTGCTCTCACTCACCCTGCCTTGGGATGGGGGTCTGCTCTTTGGGGTCCCCCCAGGCACCCCAGAAGAGGGCTGGCCCTCTGACTGGCCCACCTGCCTCTCCTTGCCTGTGCTGGGAGGGGCTTCCCTTAGGAGCCTGGGATTGGCATTGATCCAGGTACCAGACCCCCCCCCCCAGCCCAGAGGCACTGACTGGCCTGGTTCCTGGTTCCTGAGCAGCCAACTTTGGCCTCAGCCAGGGGCCAGGACCCCCTGTCTTATATCCCTTCCTCCTGCCTCGTGCTGCTCTGGGCCCCAGAGCTGCAGACTCAAGCCATGAAGTCTCAGAGGCAGAAGCTGCCCTCAGCCAGGGCTGGAGGACTTTTCCAGGCAAAGGCCCCAGTGCTGGGCTTGGCTGCCACCAGAGACACATGTATACACAGATGCACACACGCACACACACATACACACACACACACACACACACACAGGCGTGCGCACTGTCTCATGAACGTACCCAGACCTGCTTATTCCAGGCCAACCCTCTCCTGCAGTCCCCTCCTCCCAGGGGCCCTGCTGTCCCCCCTCCCCTTTTTCCCCCAGCCTGGGGCTGGAAACCTTAGAGTCTCTCTTGGCTCTAATCTCCTCCTTCACGCTTCATGTCTAATCTGTCACCAAGTCCTCCAGCTCAGCCCTACTTGTGACTTTGCTCATGTCCCTCTCCTCTTTTGTCCCCTCCTCCCCCAGCCCTTTCTTCCTCACCTTTCTCACTTGGACCAGTGCAGTGGCCACCCCCCACTCATCCCCCTCCTGTGCCTCCTCCACTTAGACTAATGCCCCTTTTACCCAGGCTAGAACCCACTAGAAAGCCTTCTGTGGCACCCCAGTGCCAGCAGGTAAAGTCTGAACCCTGAGCCCCGGAGCCCTTAGGAAACACCTGCATCACCACACATCCCTGGGCTGATGTGTTGGCAGGTTGGGCGTCCTCCCTGGCTCTGACTGCCGGTGGGCTGGGCATCCACACCCCCAGACAAGCTCTTGCTTCCACACACTGTACTTGCCTTGCAGAACCTGGTGCCCCCCAGCCAGCCAGCCACGCTCCCCATCCTATACCCCAACATCCTCAGCTCTGTCCAGATCCAGGCCAAGCCCCCCTGCTGCCTCCAGTCCCCACTTTTCTGCTTATCTCAGCCCCCAGCTTCAATCCAGCCCCCTCCAAGAGGCCTCCCCAGCTCCTCCTAAGACCCATGCTGGGGTCACGGCACACTGAGGAGCTCTGAGTGGGCTACAGGACAGAGGTACTGGTTCTTCAGCCCTGGAAAGGCACGTGGGGCCTGGGGCAGCTGCCAGAGGCATCTGGCCCGAGCCACCTCCTCATTCACGCCAGTGCTTCCCACACATATTGCCACTGTCTGCGGCACTGCGACCCGGTTCTCAGCCCCCAGTGTGCTCCAAGTCACAGCCAGTCAAATGCTTATTTTCTCTCTTTGTTTTCTCTGCTTGAGTTTGGGTTCTCTGGATAGGCAGGGAGGGCTCTTGTAGCTGGGGAGAAGGAGAGAAGTTTGCTCTGTCCCCTCCACAGCCCTCCTCATCCCTCCTCATCCCTGTGCCTGTACACAGACTGCCCTGCTCCAGGGAGGATGGAGATGGCTCCTGTCCAGGGCGGGGACCAGCTAGCTGACGCCCCACACACGGATGGCAAACCAGCTCACGGGAGCCTGTGTGAGTCCCTCACACAGCTTTGCCAATGTATGTAGAATAGGAACCTCCCTGCCCACCCCCAGCCCTCCCAGGCATAGATGTTCCCAGGTGGGTGTTTTCTCATGCAAGTAATGTCATCTGGCCCCCAGACTTGCAGACTGAAGCCCCTGGAAGGTAGGGCTGAGGGGCACCCAGCTGTGGCATTAGCCATCCTGACCCTGACAGTCTGTCTGGGTGGCCCTTCCTCGGGCCCCACCCCCATCCTCAGGGCTGGAGTTGACACCAAGACCGGCGGCTCTGTGGGCACCTACCCAGGGCTCCTAGCTCCTGAGGCTCAGCCCCAGCAGAGCCCAGCCCCTGGGCCCCGACCATCCTCACCACCCAGATGGACGCCCAGCTTCCTGCAGTCAGTTCTGCTGGCTCAGCCCTCCATTCCTCTTGTCTGCTCCCATGAGAGTGGCATTGAAGGGTCCTCCTGCCTTCTGGGGAGGCTTGGCCCCCTCCTCCTGTCAGGTCTAGTAGAAAGGGCAGTGCTTAAGAGGCAGACAGGCCCGGTTTCAGTCTAAGCCACCTGACCTAGGATGAGTAAATTTTACTCCCCAGCCTGTTCCCACCTTTGTAGAATGGGGTCACGTCTGCTTCCTGAGGTTATAGTTACGAGTTGATGGGCACCATAGAGCACCCAGGATGGACCCCGACATGGAGCAGGCATGCGTTTGCCTCCTTCCTCCATTTTCCCTGGCACCTGAAGGGACATGAGTTAGGACAGGGTGGGGTCTTAAGATGCATCAGGCCCCAAGCTCATATATACGAGAGAAGATGGTCTCTGTATAAGCTGCTTCACCTCTTGTTGCTCCAGCCCCAGGCAGGAGCCCTCAGGAGGAATCATTGCTTCTAGTTGGAAGAAGCACCCTACTCACCCCCCATCTATACACACATCACCCCTGCAGGGCCTGTTTCAGACACCGATTGCTGCAGTGCAAAGAGCTTTGTTTGGGGGTTCTGTGAACATGATGATTTGGGCTCAGCTTGTCCTGGAACTGTGTGCTGACGATGAGCTCTCACACACAGAACATGGCAGCAAAGCAGGGGTGGGGGCCCTGGATGGAATCACTTCTGGTTCGGGCTCTGCTGTTTGATTGCTGTGTGATCTTGGACAAATCACTTAACCTCTCTGGGCTGTTTTCCTCTTTGTATACTAAAGGGTTGGGCTTGATGACTACTGGGGGCTGTGCCCAGAGAGGCTGCCTTGTGAGCCTGGGGTGGACTGTGCACTCAGCAGCAGGTTCCCCCAGGAATTGTTCACACCTGCCCAGCACCTGCCAAAGCCACCAACCACACTGGCAGCAGCTGCCTGTGTTGCTTTGGAGCTATGTGGCTGTTGCGGCAGGGCCGAAGGTGACTGTGAGACAGAGGTGGGAGTTGTGAGTCCCAGCGCCCAGGCAAGGAAGCAGGGTCATGCTTTAGCTGGTGAACTCCCCCAGTGGCAAAAACAGGCCTTCTCAGGACCCCCAGAAGGTCAGAGTGCCAGTGCCTAAGGCCCACCCTCTTCCCAGGGACTGATGTCAGATGCTGCAGGCAGTCGTTGGTCCCCTGGGAGCCAGAACCCCAGGCACGTGGAGAAGGTGGTAGGATGGTTGAGTTGGAAGGCTCTGGGGTCAGGGTTTGGACCAGGGCTCTGACTAGGGTGAGGCAAGGGAGGGGCCTAGGGTGCAAAATTTAAGTCGTGCTAGTACAGGGTCAGCCCCTGAGGGTGAGTGCCTCCTTACATTTTGTACCCTTGGCACCCCCTGCCTCACCCTCGTCCTGGCTGTGGATCCAGCTCCTCCCTGTACTTCTTTATTTCCTTGTCTCTAAAATAGTCATAAGAGGACCTAACTCAGTGTTGATGTGTGAATTAGGCAGACTGATGGCATGCCAATCTTGGCACACAGTAGGCACTCAATAAATGTTAGCAATTGCTGGTGAGGGATATGGCAGAGGGCACTGTTCCATCCTCTCCTACGGGGAGTGGGGGAGTCCTTGGTGCCCTCTTTGTGGGAGAGGGTGCAGCTAGGGGTCCAGGCAAAAGGGCATAGGCCTGAGGGGAGGTCTCCATTTGGGGATACGGGACAGGCTTTGTGTCTTTTCTCTGCCCACTTTGACACCCAGGGGCAGGGCATATAGAAGTCCCCTGCCCCTCCTGCTCTCCAGGTGTGGTTGTTGGCTGCGCCATCCCAGCGCTGTTTGAGATGGAGACAGGGAGATTCATAGCCATCAGGAGAGGGCTAAGTGGCAGCTGCTCCCCAGAGTAGGCCACAAAGGGCAAATTTTAGGTGGGGGAGGGGACCCTGAACTCCCCACCTATGGGTGGGCCATGGTGAGAGCACCAAGGGCCAGTGCCTTGATGGGTGAGTCCCCCAGATTCAGGCCCCTCTGCACGCCTGGATGTCAGAGCTGTGTCCCTCTAGAAGGCTCAGGGTCACCTTGAGCTCCAGGCAAATACATGGCTGAGGTTTGGGGAGGGGGAGTCAGTCCAGATTGATCCTTGGAGAGGGAGCTCTGGTCCCTGTATCCCACCTCTGCAGTACACCTCCCCAGCCAGGGTGATAGGTGGGACTCCCCGTGCCCCACCCCAGCATGTCCGGCTCAGAGCCGGCAGGGAGGTACACCCCGATTTAGACCCTACCCCCTCCTTATTGGAGCAGAGACCAGATGGAGTTGAGGGGCTTCTGCCTTTTTCCACATCTGCATCTTTCCAGCCCTTCTCGCCCCCGACCCCAACAAAAAAAGAAAAAAAAAAAGGATGCCAGGCACTGGCAGGTAGGAGTGATTCATTATGGTCCCGGCGTGACAGGCGTGACCGGAGCCTTCCCCACTCCCCACCACGTTGTCCGGGTAGCTTGGCGGGTGGGGGTCGCGGGCTAGAGGCAAGCCTCCTGCGGGCGAGCTGCGGAGCACGTGAGCAGCCGCGGGGCGGCAGGTGCCCGAGCCCGTGGGAGCCCGAGCCCAGGGGATTAGCAATTAGCCGCTGCGCCCGCCCGCCGGGGCTCTGGGTAGGGGCGCGCCCCGGGGCCGTCCAAGGAAAAGGGGCGCTGCGCGTCCTGGCCCGCGGCCGCGGCCCCGCCCCCGCCCGGCGCCGGGTAATGAGCACGCAGTAAACTCGGCGGCCGCGCGGAAAGAGGGACAGGATCCCTCCGCCCAAGAGCCAGCCCGCGGCCGCCCGCCGGATTAGCGGCTCTTTGTTCGGGGCCTGTTAACAAGTTGCTGGCTGAGCGCTCGGCTGCCGCCGGGGGAGCAGACGTCCAGCCTCCGGGCACTGCGGCTCGGCGGCCTCCGCCGCTCCTCGGTTCCCGCGCCCGCCCGGCTGCAGCCCCCACTGGCGCCGCCTTCCCTCAGACCCCGGAGATGTAGCTGGGCGGTGGGCCCCTCTGGCGGTCTGGTGTATGTAGCGGCTCCAACTCCCAGGCTGAGCTCGCGGCGGAAAGGAGGAGATTTCTGGGGCACCTTCTGTAGGCTTCCAGTGCGCCGCTGTGGTCCGTCCCATTTTACAGATATGGGAGGGCATGGCTTCCCGAGGTCCCGCATGGGCATCGTAAGCAAGCCTGGGGTTCCAACCCAGGTCTTTGACATCCAAACTCATTCTCCTCTGCTAAGAGGATTGAAGCTTGCGGCGGGGAAAGGAGGAGGCTTCGGTGGCTGAAACTGCCGTTCCTTATATTCTTAATTACCTTGGTGATGGTAGGAGCCGTGGCCGGTGCTGGGCGCTACCTGCATCATCTGATAAGAACCTCAGGACAACCCAGGAGGTAGGTGAGGTTAGTCCCGTTTATTAGATGAGGACACTGAGGCTCAGAGAAGTGGCAGAGCTGGGACCTTGTTACTGCTCAGCCTCACCTCCCCCACCCACACCAGCGGGGAGCAGAACCAAGCCCCATGTGTCCATTTACTGTCAGGACCTTGTCTGGTGTCCCATGGACTTGAAAGCCCACTGGAGAGAGTCAGGGGACCTTGCTCCTCGGCATGATCTTGGGCTAATCCCCTCATCTCCCAGAGCCCATTTCCCCCCTGTATCCTGCCTCTTCACACCATCCCACCACCAGGGTGCAGGTACTTTCTAATCCTGGGCTGGGATGTCCAGGCCACAGGATTTTGATTATAAAACCCCCTGGGGGTCGGCTTTCCAACTTTTCCAGGGCCACACATCTTCAGGTGGCTCGGGCTGTTCAGAGCAACTTTCTTATGGGAGGTGGAATCCTTCCCAGTAAGCTCCTCTAGATAGTTCTTGGCTTTTCCTTCTGGGGCCACACAAGGGTAGCTTTTCTCTTTTCAGTTATTTAAGACAGGGCCCTATCTGCCCTTTGCCAGGCCAGGCACCTCCCATCCACTCAGGTGTTCCTCATGTAGCAGGTTCCAAGCCCCCTTCTCTACCCCGAACATCTTTGTTAGCTGTGTCTGGATGTCAGTCCCAGCAGGGCATCCCACTGTGACACAATGCCCTGGTGTGGACTAGCATAGGATACTAAGTGTGTCTGTTGCAAATATTGAAAAACCCAACCCAAACTGGCTTAAGCAAAAAAAAGAGATTTATTGCCATGTGTGACTGAAAGGCCAGGGGTAGCTCTGGCTTCAGGCATGGTTGGATCCAGGGAGAACAGTGTGACCAGGATACATCCCTCATCTCTGCTCTGGCAGGGGATGGGGGGTGTTGGTGCCACTCTCCAACAGCCTTTCCCCTCACAGTACCAAGGTATCTGCCAGGGTTACCAGGGCTACATCCTTGCAGGCCCAATCCAGGGGGAAAGAGAGAATCCCTCTTCCCTTAGCCATCCAACAAATGTCCTGGTCTTTCCTCATTAGTCCAATTCAAGTGCTGTATGAGTGAGCCAGTCCCCACTTTCAGGGGTTATGGTTGCACAGGTTAGCTGGGCCCAAGCCACCTATGTCACTGTCCTGTTACCCAGGCTGTTTGCCACCACTCACAGCTTCTTGTTCATGGAGAAGGGATGGGCACATGATCCTCAGATTTAACCAGTATGTCATCAGTACAGTTTACCCAAGTATTTAATAAAAATGCTGACTAGCACCAAAGACCCTGCCTGAGGCTGACCCAAGCCTGGATCAACATTAGCCAATTAATCGGCTGTGTTAGAAAACAATGCTGGCCGGACTTCCTTGGTGGCACAGTGGTTAAGAATCCGCCTGGTGGTGCAGTGGTTGAGAGTCCGCCTGCCAGTGCAGGGGACACGGGTTCGTGCCCCGGTCCGGGAAGATCCCATATGCCACGGAGCAGCTGGGCCCGTGAGCCATGGCCGCGGAGCCTGTGCTCCGCAACGGGAGAGGCCACAACAGTGAGAGGCCCGCGTACCACCAAAAAAAAAAAAAAAAAGAATCCGCCTGCCAATACAGGGGACACAGGTTCGAGTCCTGGTCTGGGAAGATCCCACATGCTGTGGAGCAACTAAGCCCATATGCTACAACTACTGAGCCTGCGCTCTAGAGCCCACGAGCCACAATACTGAGCCTGAGTGCTGCAACTACGAAGCCCGCGCGCCTAAAGCCGAGCTCCACAACAAGAGAAGCCACCGCAATGAGAAGCCTGTGCACCACAACGAAGAGCCGCCCCCGCTCACCACAACTAGAGAAAGCCCATGCGCAGCAGTGAAGACCCAATGCAGCCAAAAATAAAAAAAAGAAAACAATGCTGGCCATTCAGAAGGTTTTGCCTTCCCCTAAATGTGCTGTCACCTGGTTCGTATATCTCCATTTACTGATCTTGAGATATTAAATCCAGACACACTGTTTCCAGTCCGTTTCCAGTCCGGCCCTGACCTATCAGAACAGTAACCTTATGATAAGGGAAGCTGGTCTGGTGTGACAGGTACTTGGGGGTTCCAGCATGTCTCTCGGTGTCCCTGCTCCCCTTGGTCATCTGCAGCTGACTGAGAAGCACTACCAGAATCGTTCCTGGGGTCTGCTTCGGGTTCACCAGGTTGTGGTTTTTCCAGTGGACATTTGTTGGGTTTTGTATCTGTCCAGCTTCCATTCCCAGTCCCATCAGAATTCCCTGACCTCTCCCCTGGTATAGCCTTAGTCAGTGTTCGACAGGCCCCTTCATCTTGGCAGCAGGGCCCAAGTGAGACAGGTTAGTAATTTCCCTATCCTGGTTCCTTTCCTGCTTCAGAGCTTGCTTTTTAAGCCTCTTTTCCCTTCTCTCAGCAACCCAATCTCTCACCAGTACTTCCCCCTTTTTGCTTAGATTTGTGAGAATCATTTTCTGTTGCTTGCACTCAAAGAACCTAAGTGATGCATTCACCAAATACAACTTTCTTCCTTTTTTGAAAATTAGGCCACAGCTCACACATCTCCTGCCCCAAGACTGCTCCCACTCCTTTCTCAGAGATCAGCAGCGGGGTTCAGCAGGTCCCTGTGCCAGGACCTGAGGTGTAATTTATTAGGACCAAGAGACCTGAACTCATTCGCAACAAACACTCAGCCTGTCCTGATCTCGCCTGGCCTTCAGTGCTTTCTTACTAGTGTTTGTCCTGCCTCTCCACTTCAGTGTTCTCAGGTGTAAAATGGTGGGGTGGGGAGGCCAGCTTTCCAGTACCCGCCCCCCCAACCAGTCAGAAGGCCCACCCTTTCCTGGTCCTCCTCCTCCAAGCCCCTCCTGCCCCATGTTGCTTTGGCATTTCCCACAAGCTTCAGCTGGACCTGAGCTTACCCTTACCTGCATGGTTCTCCAGTCCATGCCTCTCATCGGTGGCTTTGTCCTTGGTTTGGGGCCATCTTTCCATGTTGGGCATGTCTGGTTAGAATATGAGCCTACCTAGATGTCTTGCAGCTGCCCTGACAATTTTTGAGAGTCCTTTTTCCTCCAGATCTTTTGGGATCACACAGCCAGAGGTCCATCTTTGAGACCCACCCGATCCTCTCAAGACCCCTTTCTTTTAAGACTCCTGGCTCCACTGGGGAGCTTGTCTTTAGTGTGAGTTGCCTGAAGCCTGGCACCCATAGGCTAGGACGCCCTTCTGAGGGTGGTCAGCATCCCCTCCCCAGCAGTGATGTGCTGGTAAATGTTTAACAGTTGGCTCTCTGGGAGAGCTGCAGGACAGATTTGCCGATTTCCATGGTGTAAATACTCCCACGATGGCCTATTTTAAGCTACCAGTGTGATGTTGACCAGCTTGCAAAATTCCAGAAATTTTAACAACAGGCTCTCCTAAGCCAGGATGAGCTGGCTCCAGCACATCACTATTCCCTGGTCACCCCAGCCCTCTGAAGAAGTGGTCACAGGAGGGAGTGACAAAGTCTCCTTAGGCCTCTCCCCGCAGGACCCACTGACCTCCCCAGCTCTTTGGTGAGCTATGGGGTGGGGAGTCAGGCACTAGAGGATTGTGGTTAAGAGTCGGGGCCCTGGAACAGTTAGAATCCTAAACTGGGTGACCTAAGACAGGTGATTTCAGCTCTCTGTGCCTTGATTTCCTCATCCAGAAAATCTGGATAATGAAAGGCTCCTACCTCGTAAGATTGTGAGGATTAAATGAGTTACTCTGTGTGGAACACTTAGCCCAATGCCACACCCGGGGTGAACGCTCCATAAATGGGACTGCCGCGGATGCTGTGTGGACAGCAGTGGGGATGCTCACTCTTGGCCTCCCTCTGTGACACCCCCTGAAGTGGTGGGGGGAGCAGGGTTCTTGGTTGACAGCACTGGCAGAGAGCATCAAGGGAGGACCCTGCAGATCTAGAATCTTGGGAAGGTGCTCGTTCTGGGGTGATGAGCATTCATGAGAGGGCTTGAGAAGGAAGGTTGATGTAGTGAAAGATGACTCATCCAGAGGACTTGACCAGGTATGACTCCTGACAGCCTGGAAGCTGGGGTGGGTTCCCAGGACATGCAGAGTGTAGAGGTGACAGGGGTCACAGCAACATTCAAGAGCCCAGACAGGCCAGGCAAGGACAATCCATCTGCTGACCTGCAGACTGGATCGTGGCTTCAGGGCTGGTCCCTGGCCACCCCTCTTCTTCTACTCCCAACTCTGGGTGTCCCAAGGCCAGAGGAGGAGAGGGACTCTGCCTAGGACCTTATTAGCATGTGGTGTCATTGGCCAGACAGTGAAGGGAAGGGGAAGAGCACACAGGCGTTCCCTGGTGACAGTGTGTGTACAGGGGAGCTGGGAGGTGTAGCCCGGCTGAAGCAGACAGTGCCTGTGGGGGACCAGTGAGCGACAGCGCTGGCTACATTGTTGAGCTGGGGACTGACAGGCAGTGAGCGGTGTTTAAGGAAGATTAATCTGGCAGCGCGTGGATGAGAGCAGGGAGAGGCTGGAGGCAAGGAGACCAGCCAGGAGGCTGCAGCAGTCATCCAGGCAAGAAATGACGAGGCCTCCCTTCTCAGGGAGCAGGCAGCGGGGATGGAGTCAGAGAGATGGATGTGGGAGACATTTGAAGGGAGGAGCCTCTGGATGTTGCATGTGGGGGGCGAGGGACGGGGAAAAGGCAAACATGATTCAGAGCTTTCAAGCCTGGGGAAGTGATGTCAGAAACAGAAAATGGACGGGGAGCCTCAGCGGGGAAGAAGCTTAAAGAGCAACAGGGCTCCAAGAGCTGTGCGCTTCACCCAGGGAGCTTCACCCTGCCAGGCCCTACCTAGAGCGTGGACGTCAGTCAGGCACTTTGGCCACAAGTAGCAGAAACTGGCTCTGGTCAAGTGAAGCAAGGGGAATGTAACAGGGGTGGTCAGGTTCAGTGGGTAACCAAGGGAGAGGCAAAGTTATGTCCTAGGAGAGAAGTTCTCAAAAGGTCAGGGTGATGATGGGGCTGTCCTATGTAATTCAAGGCACCCAAGGCAGGAGGGGAAAGTGGATTTGCTTTGTTCCGTGTAGCCTTAGAGGGTAGGGTCAGGACCAGCAGGTCAGAGACACCGGAGGCTGAGAAAGACCTTCCTAACAAGCAGTGACACCGGTGGCCTTGGCAGGCAGGGAGCTCCCCGTCTGTGGGGCTATTGAAACAGACCCTGTCAGGACCTGTCAGGGAGACTGTGGACTGGTGGCAGGTGGCCTTGGTGAGGCTCCATGGTAAAGGGGAAAGGATGGAGCTTTGGAAATGACTTCAGCTCCACTCTCAGCCCCACTCTTACTGGTTGGCCTTGAGAAGTTTCTTACCCATTGGGAACTGGGCTCTCTGGAGGGCTCCCAATCTCGTGGGATTTTGTAGTTTCTTTGGTGCTTGTTGCTTTGACTACTCAGCACACGTTCTCACCAGCACAGCACTCTTCCTTAGGTGACCTCCTCTCCAATACCATGTGGTCAGTTATGGGGCCCCATCCTTCCCCTAGAAAACACCTGACCAGGCTGGCAAATCCTAGTGGAGATCCTAGGCACAGTGATTGGCCCAGGGTGGCCACGTGACCTGGGCTGAGCCAATCAGGATCCTACCCATGGCTTTTACCACCTGGAGGTGGAGGAGTTGCCCTCTCTGCCCCTGAGGTTGGCAGTTGTGAAGATGCAGGCAGAGATGTTGGGCCAGTGGCAGCCATCTCCCCCTTGTATGGAGAGAGCCTGGCTGCAGAGAGGAGTGAGGCCAACACACAGAGACAAGCAGAAGGGGGAGATGTCTGGTGGCCCCGAGGCCCTAGAGACTCAGGAGCCTGCAGCTTTTCTCTCAGTCCTGTGGGCTGTCCCCCAGGCTTCCCAGCACTTGAGCCAAGAATATCCCGCTTTAGGCTTATGCCAGTTTGGTTGGATTTCAGTGCCCTGCACCTGAACGGGGCCTGGCGCAGGATCTCAGGAGGAAGATATGACGATATGGGTAAAGCACCCTCCCAGAGGTGTCTGGGTGGCAGTGTGCGGGGCATGTAACCCGCAGGTGGCAGACAGAACGTTCTAGACAATAGAGAGTTCACATAAAAGTCCAGATTTGGGGCTTCCCTTGAAAAGTTAGATCTGGGCACTGAGAGCCTGTTTTCCTGGGCAGGTAGGGGCTGGGACCTGGCTGCCACCTTGGCAGGTGTACACCCGTCTCCCATACACCCCCACTGCCCAGGCACACTGAGGCTGCGTTCTAACCCCAGCACAACACTGAGGACTTGTATGGAAGCCTTTCCTCCCCTCCCTTCTGGCTCTAGAGACTGCATTTGGGGCCTTAGATTTCACCTGTTCAGTTGAGGTGGCAGCAGCTAGTCAGGTGGAAAGTCTGAAAGCTTATTGGAAACCTGGGACTGGCACTTTGAGGGGCAGGGAGGGCGGGAAGTAGAGATGAGAGGCCCATTCAGAAGGAGCTGGTCATGGGCATTGTGAGCTCAAGTCCCGTTTTAAGGGGTGACTGGGGAATGGCTGCGGCTGAGATGGAAAAGGAGGATTTGGGGAATGATTCCCAGGAAGCCAGAAGGAGGCCAAAGAGAGAGCCTGGGAGCCTGGGGAGGAGTTTAAAGTTTTGAGAAGGACAGGGAGGCAGCCACAGGAGGGCTGCAGGGAAAGGCCCTGCCGACGAGGCCTGGAGGGTACACATGCTGGGACGGGGCCAGGAGTTGCCACCCGAGAGCCTGTGCTCGGCAGCATGAAACCAGTCTTAGAGATCAGGGATGAAGTGAGTGGGCAGGGCACAGGGGCCACTCGGAATTTGAAGTGCTGTGAGGGAAGGATATTAGAGACAGAAAGGGATCCTGGAGGGCTTCAGAGCAGGAACCCGTGCAAAGGGAGCAGGGGCAGGACAGGTGTGATTCCTCGACGCTTGCAAAGCCCTTGCACACAGCTCTCTGCAGGCAGCCTCAGAGGGGAAGTGACTTCCCGACTCAAATGGCGGCCACTGCAGGCCAGGTCCCAGGCCCAGCCCCTCTGAGCACAGGTCTGTGCAAGGGGGTGAGGCAGAAGGCCCAGGGCCCCAGCAAGCTTTTGAGGGAAGCCAAAAGGATGGACTGGGGGAGAAGGCCGAGTGAAGATGGGGACACATCAGTCATCAAATAAGCGTTGATGAGGACCTGCTTTGTGCCCGGCCCTGCATTAGGCACTGCGGATACACAGTGAGCAAGGCCAGCACTGTCCCCACCCTTGAGGAACTCACATTCTGGTGAGGGGAGATGACCGTGAACAAACAAGCAGACAGATTGAGATCATGAGGAATGCTCTTCAGGACTTGGAAGGCAGGCAGAGAGGGACGCGTGACCTGTGACCCCGGGTGAGCAGATGCGGGCGTGTTGGCTGGCACGTTAGCCTGGATGGTCAGGCCCCTCTGAGGAGGTGCCATGTGAGCTGAGACCCGAATGACAGGAAGGAGTGGAGGTCCACTGTGGTCTGGGCGCAGGGAAGTGTAGAGCTGGGTGGAGAGAAAGCGTGATTTGTCTCTGTGTTCATGTATGCTCTGTGCCCCTCAGCTTCCTGAAAGGCACAGTCTGAGGAGCTGAGTGGTTAGAAGTCCCTCTGAAGGCAGATCCGATAGGATCCACAGGGGTGAGGAAGGTTGCTCAGAGGTGTGGGTACTGCGCAAGAGAGCCCAGGCCTGGGGTGGTTGCATGGCACCCTGGACTGGGGGTCAAGAGCCCTGGGTCCCAGGCCTGCGCTGAGTTCAGAGGGTGAGCCCCAGACCAGACACACTCCTCTGCCTCATTTGAGAAATGGAGAGGATGACCAGGGCCTGGGCTGTCATGGCGCTGGTCCTGAGGCCTTAGAATGGAAAGGGGCGGGCTAAGGGTGGGGAGAAGGAAGGGTGTGGGGAGAAGCCAAGACAGGCCCCTTCAGCACCAGCCTGCAGTCTCAGTGCCTGTTGTCCCCACCTCCTCCCAGTATCAGGTATGACCCTGTAACGTGAGCTAGGGGAGGCCAATGCAGTTGAGATTCACACCCTTCTCAAGTATGTTATTATATATATAATTGAGGTGAAATTCATATACCTTAAAATTAACCATTTTTAAAGTGCACAATTTAGTGGCATTTAGTATGTTCACAATGTTGTGCAACCATCACCTCTATCTAGTTCCAAAGCACTTTCATCAGCGTCAAAGGAGACCCCATTAGCTGTCACTCCCCAATCCACCTCCCCACCCCACCAGCCCCTGGCAAACACCAACCTGCTTTCTGTCACTACAGATTTGTCTATTCTGGGTATTTCCTGCGTATTTCATATGAATGGAATCATACAGTGTGTGGCCTTTAGTGTCTGGCTTCTTTGACTTAGTGTGTTTTCGAGGTCCATCCATGTTGTAGCACATATCAGTGCTTCATTCCTTTTTATGGCCAAGTAATGTTCTGTTGTATGGGTAGACCACGTTTGGTTTATCCGTTATCATCGGTTGATGGACAGTTGGTTGTTTCCAGTGTTGGGGCTATTGTAAATAATGCTGCTCTGAACATTTGCACGCAAGTGTTTGTTACCCAGGAGTGGAATTGCTGGGTGATATGGTAATTCTAGGTCTAATTTCTTGAGAAATCACCAGAGTGTTTTCCTCGGCAACTGCACCATTTTATGTTCCCACCAGCAATGTGTGAGGGTTCCAGTTTTCCACATCCTCATGCTTATTTTTGAAATCATTAAATTCTTGCAAAAATTGTTTTTTTCCTCTCTTGGTGCTCCAGCTTCGCTAGTGCCTGAGTTCATGTGGAGGCCACCGCCAGGCCAGCCAGCCCTGCCTGGTGTGGGTTACATGGCCCAGGATTGGCTTCAAAGGGCAGGTTTGGGGGGGCAGGGGCAGCTGGGGGCACGTGGCCCTGCAGTGGGTCAGGCTGGCTGTCAGGGAAAGGTCAGGCCTCTTTCTGCCCTCTGGGACTCTGTTTCCCTCAACCCCTCCCTTCTTCCTCCGCACACGCCCCCAGCCAGGAACTGCCCTCGCCGCCCCTCTGCTCCGTTTTGTGTGTGTGTCTCGTCACCAGGATAAATGTAGCTACAAACAATGCGGCGGGCTGGGTGCTAATTTGTCAGACTCAGTGCGCGGCTGTGATTCCGAATACATTAACATTTTCACATGAAATCATTTCAATTTTTAGTGATTAAGAAGTATTTGTTTTAAAGCATCAGGGTGATTTACTGCAGGCCTAGGGGGCTTTGGAGGGGGTGGAGGAAGCCCCAGGTGTGACGTCATTTGTAGGTACCAGCATGAGCAGAGATCACACCAGTCACCATCCCTCACACACCCGTGCCCACCTCGGGCTTCCTGGGTGTGAGGCTGGAGGTGGCAAAGAGTGGGCAAGTCTCAGGACCAAGAGGTGGAGACTCCCCCCTAACCTCAAGTAGCAGCCTGTCACTCTGTCTTAGCTTCTTTGGTGGCACTTATCAGCATCAGAGATGACCTTCTTTATTGACTTGTGTACTTATTTTCTACTTCCCTCCACATTAGGACATAAGGTTCTTGAGGGGCTGTGGCCTGCTCACTGCTCACTGTGTCCCCTGAGCCTAGAACAATACCTGGCAGTAAGTAGAAGCTCAGGATTTGTTGGATAGATGGACAGACAGGCGGGAGAGTGGATAGATGGGTAGCTGGATGGATGAGTGGGCAAATGGGTGGGTAGATGGGTAGGTGGGTGTGTGGATGGATGGGAGTGGGGAGGATAGATGATTGTTCAGGGGGCACAGAAGACCCCTCGCTGTACCGTGAATCCTGTTATCCTTGAGTCAAGCTCTCTCTGGGACTTGAGGGACACCAGCCCCCTCAGGCAAGCCACCTCTGCTGTACCAGGCTTCCAGGCACCTGGGAAGTACACGTTCATTAGCACTAGGGCTGGTACTCACAAGCCTCTGACCCCTGCACTTCCTCATCACTCCCACTCTTTAGAGCCTATCTGTGCCTCCCTCTCCGAGTGGATGGGAGCCATTGAGGGTCCCCTAGGGCGCTGGACAGACCGGCTCCTCCAGGACCCAGCCGCTGCCAGCCTTCTTAGCCAGGGACCCTCTCCTTCCCTCCCGGGGGCTCCCAAGCAGGGTGGCCCTCTCCAGGGCAGCTGAGGTCTGGGCATGAAGGACGGGCCTGCAGGGGACACGTATGGTGTGCACTGGCATGTGTGTGTGACAGGATGTGCTCAGAGCTTGGTCAATTGGAAATCAGGCTCCTTCAGGCCTCGCTCCGTGGGGGTCACACAGGAGGCCCTGCGTCACCCTTCTGCGCCTCCCAAACTTCTGTGGCCCTGCACCCCACCCCCGCACCCCCAGATCAGACCCCTCCCCCACCTACCCCAGCGAAAGGAAAATGAAACTTTTATCGTTCAGCAGAAGCAACATCAGAAAACAATTATTGTTTTAATTACCTGCTGTCGCGGTACAAGACAGGGAGGTTGTCAAGTGCGATAAAATCTTTCATGTTAATGGACTGCCAGCTTGGGCCAGGGTGCGATTTATGGGACTGCAGCTGGCAACTCCAGTCAGCTGGTATGGAGCCCCCCGGGCCCCTCTCCCCGTCCCTGGGGCCAGGTCTCCAATGCCAGGGGCATTGTCCATCACCTTCTACTGCGACACAGCAGGGGTCCTTGCCTCAGAGCCCAGGAGTGCTCAAGACAGCACATACCAAGGAGTGTCCTAGAGGCTGCATCCCGTGCAGGGTGAACCTTGGATTGGCCCCTCTTTCCACTCCATAGAAGCCATGCTGGTGTTGGGCTGGGGCTGGCACGTGGGTGGACCTGTCTCCCTAAATAGGCCCTCTCCCCACGACCCTGCTCTGCTCTGGCCCCCCCATCCTCCAGCCACATAGGATCAGCGCCCTGGCTACCATCTTGGACTTCTGCATTGCCCAGAGCCAGCCCTGTAACCTCGCACCTGTCTCCTCCTCCTCTGCCCCCCAATACCTCTCAGAGCCTGAATGCCACCTCCTGGCAGAGGTCCTCCCCTGTCCTGCGCTCAACCAACCCGGCCCCACTGCTGTGCCTGCATCTTCCCAAAGCCCATCATGGCACACCCCTGCTCAGGAACCAGCCTGTTTTGTGCTAAGCTCTTTCACACATTATCTCATTGAAGCTTCACAGCAGAGCTTTGTCATCGTGCTCCCCATTTTACAGACATGGAAGCCAAGGCATGGAAAAGGCGAGCGTTTGGCTGGCAGTCTGATTTCAGAGGGCTGGTCTAAAGACTACATGGAGTACCAGTGGTGACATGTTCGGAACAGCACCAGGAATAGAGTTCATGCCCTAAACGTTTAAGCTCTAATAATAATTCCTGTTACTGCTGTTCAACCTGGAGCAAATCACTTCTCTGCTTTAGTTACACCTCACTTTCCTCATCTGTACAATGGGGACAGCCATCACCTATCCTATAGCATGAGAGGATCAAATAAGCCACGTGTGCGGCTCAGGGCAGGGTGCATGGTGAGAGCTTGGACCCGTTAGCTGCAGTCCTTGCTGTTTCCATGGTAATAGTGGTGGAAGTTAAGGCTGTGAAGAGAAGTTGAGGCCACATTATGCAAGGCCCTTAATGCCACATCAAGGAGTTTCAAGCCATTCCAGAGATAGTGGGGAAGCTGCTGAAGATTTTAAATCCAGAAAGCCATGTGATCAGATCTGGGTTTTAGAAGGATCATGGTGGCCCAGTGGCAGATTGATGGGGGAGGGAGCAAAGCTCAGTACCAGAATGATCCAGATGAGGGCTGACGAGGCCTGCACCCCAACTGTGCAGAGACAGTTCCAGCCATAGTGAAGGTGAACAGGCAGGGCTTGTCATGACTTGGACAGAGGAGGAGTGAGAGGAGCGTCAAGGGTCTGCACAGGGCTGGCCTCTGTGGGAACTCATGCTTTTTTAGATCTTCCCTGCCTGGTGCCAAGCACGGGGCCAGCACAAGCGGTGGCTGCTCCCGCCTCCAGGACATGGGTAATTGGCTAAAGCCCAGGGAGCAGTGGAAACATCTGGGGCTGGAGCCAAGTCTGAGTAGGGAGGAGCCCAACTTGAGAGAATCTTCAGGTCATTGCTGGGGACTTGGGTGGGGCTTTTCTGAGCGACCTCAGGGGCCTGGCTTTGTCTCTGGATGGGCTCAGGTGCAGGCTGTGAATCTGCCCTGGGTGGATTTGCTCATTCATTCATTCGCTCACCCACTCCTTTGTTCATTTCTCAACTCATGTCTTCAACAAATAATTGTTGAACACCATCTCTACTGGGGGGTGGGGACGGGTCTGTGCTGGACCCTGAGTATGCCAGGAAGTAGGACGGAGTGGTACGCACATGCTCCCAGAGCTGATGTTCTAGTGGAGGAGACAGGCAACGAGCCAGTGAGCAAATGAAGAAATGAAATAATTGCATGTTGTCGGGAGTGCAGAGGAGAACAAAGAAGGAGATGAGACGGGTCCCCCTTCCTCCCTCCTCCTCTCAGGCCCTGTCCTATCTGCCTATGAGAAGTGGCCCATGGCTTCCCAGCCCTGCCAAGATACATCGTTGGCATTAGCAGCCTGGCCTGCCCGATACATCTCCCTGTCTGCCCTGGATTACTTCCCCCATTTTGGCCATCACTTCAGAACTCTAATATATTCCCCAGGGCCCGGGAGGGGCCATTCACTTAAAGATCTTTCTATGGAGTCTTCTCCTCTGAGGACCCTGAGGGGAAGAAAAATGCCAGGAGAGGACGAAAAAGAGAGCAAGGGAGATCTGATTTCAGAACTCCCAGGCAGCAGAACAGATGCAGAAGGGAGCAGGGCCCTGCTTGCTCAGAGAACTATCTATCCTGCGGTGTAAGTGCCTCCCACCCTCCCTCGCACCCTCTGCCTGTGCCCCTGCAGGAGTCTGAGCTCTGCCACCCTGCCTTCCTGGGGAGAAGCTGTCCCCAGGTGCTGGGAGATGGTTCCCTAATGACAATTCAGTTTGCCGGTGTCTCTCCCTCGTCTCTGCCAGTTCTCTGAGGAGCCACATGAGCGCTGTGAGGGCTCCGGTGCAGGCCAGCCTCGCTGTGCTCCATTCCTGTAGTTGAGCCAGAGTGGCTGGCAGGCTGGGCCCACCCTGTGCCAGGTGGCAGCCCCAAGACAGAATGGAGTGTGAGAGGTCGATGGCAGTGCTCTGGGCCCTGGTTGGTGCTCATATGACTGTCTAGGCTGGAAGTCATCACCCATTTGGGATTTCGGGTGGCCGCTGCTTCTCATGAAAACATGGGGTAGTTCCAGGTCCCCGCCTGGCACTGTGGGCAACCCCTGCACTCAGCAGGCAGCATGGCCAGGGAGAGAGGTGGTCTCAGGGTGGCTTGGTGGTGTGACGGATGTTCTCATGCATCACATGAGCCTGGGAATGGGGCCTCTGGCCAGGAGCTGGCTTGTACACCTGGAGGTAGACATCAGTATTGATGTGACCCAGGAGGTATGTGCTCGTGGGTGAAGGTGACCTCACTGCATGCTTGGAAAGCAGGAATGACTGCCCCACAAGGCCAGCCCCTGGGGGCTTAGGACCACCTGCTCTTCTAAGTGTGAACAGAGGCTGCCTGCCTGGTCTGGTGTGTGTTCATTGTATGAGACTCACATGAATGCTCCCAGGTGGAGACAGCTGGGCGCCCTGCCCATGGCTGAGAGAGGTCCTCATCCAGGATCCTCTAACCACCCTGGTCCAAATTTCAGGAAATTCCCTGATCCCCTCCCAACAGTTCCAGATGCTCCAGAGCCTCTGATCCATTTCTCTCATGTGCTGGCATTTCCCTGCCTGGCTCCATCCCCTTCCCTCCTGTCAAACATATGAAATCACTGGATTCCTCAAAGAGCAGCGCCAAGTTCCTCCTCAACGTGCAGGTGTGTGAGTGAGTGTGGAGGGAAGTGTGGCAGGGGTTGGGGGTAGACAGACACTTGTGTGCCTGAGCATGGGCATAGAGGAACCAGCACCAATATTAATAGGTGCCTTGATAAAGGGTGTATGTCTATGTGTGTGTGTGTGTGTGTGTGTGTGTCCTCTGGGTGTATCCTAAGTGTTCTGGGGTGTGGGTTCCATGTATAAGTATGTCTTAGAAATGGATTCATCTGGAATTTGTAGCAACTGTTTTATCATTGATAAGGAGCTGACAAAGAAAGGAAACAAAAGGTCTGAATGAATTAACAGTCTTCTGGGTAGAGAAGTGTAAGATGTGAGCTCGGCCAAGAATTGGAGCTTATCTTTTTTATTTTTTATTTTTTTAACATTTAAATAAAAGATCTGGAAGAGAATGTGTGTAGTGAAATCACCAAGTTTGCAGTTAAAGCTAAACTCTCCTGGGTGGTAGTAAAATGCCAGGCTGGTGAGGGATAAGCTTTAGGAAACTCTTATCTTGACAGGCAATGGGCTGGGCAGAGAATGGCCAGCAAGTTTCAGTTTGGGGGAAGTGAGGATGTGGGTGGTGTCTCGGGGAGGGTGTTTGGAGCTTCTTTCCTAAAGAGGGACCCAGAAGGGCAATCGAAATCTGGGCATGCTTGGGAAGGGAGTTTGAAGTGAGCCAAAAGTATTCTCCTCCCAACACACGAGTGAGGTATACCTGCATCCAGCACTCTGGTGTGCTTGTGGTCATGTCTCCTTAGGGGAGCACCAGCCCAAGATTGGGGAAACCTGGGTTTTATTACAGACTCATATGGTCTGGGTAATTCATTTCCCTTCCTTGACCCTCAGTTTGTACATCTGTGAAATGGAGGTAATGATCCCTGGGGACCTGCTTCACAGAGAGGGAGAGACTGAGATCTCACTCAGATGACAATGTGTAGGTTAACTGTAAAGTTCAGCGCAGCTGTGAGTGGATGTTACCTAGAGAGTTGTGGTGAGAAGGAAACTGTCATATAAAGTCATTCTAGCCCACCTGGGACAACTTCACTGTACAGAGAGAGGCTAAGAGGGAATATGGTAGAAATCTATAAAATCAGAAAGGGCATAGAGAAGGGAACACGGCTCCTTCACTAAATCCCAGCCTGACAGAATGAACCACTCCCCACTCCTGGCCCCCACCAAAACTCAGGAGAGGGAAGTTTAAAACCAATAACCAGAAATCCTGCTGCACTCAGCAGGGAATAAACCTTGAAAATCATTTCCCCTAGAGGTGATACAGGCTGGAATTGCTTCCAGAAAGATTTAGATAAGTTCATGGATATCAGAATCAGAGTGGTTCTTGGGTAGAATTAGCATGTTAGGAGGCCTCTGCACTGTGGGAATGATGTCAGAGAGGAAGTCCCTAGCAGAGCCAAACGTCTGGGCCAGGCCTAACAGCGCTGTCCCTGCGTGTGTGTGTGTTTGAGTCTGTGTTTAGGACTAGCTTGTTCCTATCTGATGGGGAAAGCTCCCCTCTCACCAGTCCATCTCTGTTCTGAAACTCCCTTTACTTCCTCCCCAGTCCATCACTCTCATTGCTGCTCCCACATCCCCCTTAAACTCCATTCCAGGAGTTCCCTAGCCCAACTCCCAGAATTTCACTCTCAGTGCTAACCTTTGTCTCCGGCTTGTCCCTGCCATCTCACCTCTCATCACAGAGCAGCCACCACCACCCCCCGTGTACTGTCTTCTAGCACAGGCGCCTTGCCTGGCAGTGCGCGTGAGCTGGTGAGGACTGGAATCTCCTGCCAGACCCTCCGGTTAATGCTGTTGGCATGCAGCTTCTCTCTCTGGCTGCTTGCCCAGAGTCCATCTCTGCCTGGCTGCCTCTCCCAGGGTCCCCAGCAGAGGCTGATGTTCAAGCCCTTCAGGGACCCACAACCCTGGAGAGCTTGGGCACGTTAGGATGAACTGATATCCACACTGGGTAAAGGGTCACCATCAGGAAACAGGCTTGCTTGGGTCTGTGCCAGGCTATCTGTTTTGTGCAGAAGGTCTTGGGGGACTGGGATTAGCAGGGGAGGCAAGGTAATGGAGTCTGCTTGCTTGGGCCGTGTAACTAGCTGTGAGCTCTGTTTTAGCACCACGGATAGCGGTCTTGGGCGCAACAGGGATTTCAGCACCATGGACAGCCCAACGCGGTGCCTCGGCTGGCTCTTGGAGCTGAGCCTCTCCAACCTCTGCTACCTACCTCCGCCACCATCTCCAGAGAAATCATTTATCCATTCGCCAAGACTATTGGGCACCTACCTATGGTGTGCCAGTCACTGTCTTAGACGCTGGCAGCACTTTATGGAATGAAGCAACACTTGCCCTGTGGAGCTTCCATTCTCCCAGGTGTGGATGGACTCCTACCCCATAGGCTTCCACTGACATTCCCAGAGCTTGTTCCAGGCAAGGTGGCCATGGAGGCTGAAGAGATTATGCCTTCCTGCAAACCTGATTCTGCGGCTTAACTCTGGTGGAAGGGAGCTGGAGAGGTAGGAAATAGGGATTGGTGAGGCCAGTTCAGAGGGTATTTTAGGATGCTAGGAACCCAGTGTGATCCACTCATGCCCCATGAGTCCCCAGTGCCTTTGGAAATAAATAGCAGTTCCCCAACCTGTCATTCAAGCCCTTGGTAAAATGTTCCTGATCCATATTGCCAGTTCTATCTTCTTACTCTCTTCTTCTGCTTCTTACACTCTAGCCAAACTGGATTCTCAAAGAATCTTTTGGTTGCAATATGACAGAAAACTCAACTCAAACAGACCTAAACAGTAAGTGGATGTTACTGACTCTCGTAACTGGAAAGCCCAAAGGTATGGCTGACCTCGGGCAAGGTTTGATCCACTGGCTCAAGCAATGTCACTCTGGAACTACTCTCTCCGTTTCTCTGCTCTGCCTTCTCTGGTGTCAGCTACATCCTTGGCCTCCTCAGGGCTGCCCCCAGCAACTCCATAGCCTCCCTCTCTTGGTAACAGAATGACTGCAGCAGCCTAGTCCCTACATCCTTGCCCCACACCATTTAGGGGAGCAAATGTCTCCAAGGACCTCATTGACTGGCTCCCATGCCTCTCCCAAACCATTCCTCACAGTCAGGGCCGGAAAGACAGTTGGTTTAAGCCAATCAGGGCCCACTTCAGGAGCTGGGAAGTGGGATGGGGGTCATTTCCACCCAAACCACATGACTGAATATGGAACAGCAGGGGATCCCCAAAGAAATGGAGCTGCTATTGGGGAAATGGGAAAGATGGAGGCTGGAAGGGCAGTTAACAGGTGTCCAGTTATTGAGCATGCTAGTTTTTTTATTCTGATTCTGTGATTTTGCACCTGTTTAATCCACCTACTGATACCCTCTACCACTTTCAACGCTCTTCTCAAGTGCTCCTGCCTTCTCGACACCACTCCTGTCTCTGACTCTTCTGATCCCTCCCAGCACTGTGCTTACTTCTCCCTTCTATCCGCTCACCATTCCCTGATCTGCAGGCAGTGAGGGGAGTGGACATGCATCCCAGGGCACGTGTGCTGGAGCTGGGTGATGGATGGCCGCTGTCACATTGGCTCAGTGGGGTGAGTTAACAGCACTGCTGAGCCACAGGCAGGCCAGGAGAGCTGGCTGGCTGGGCAGCCTGGGCTGTCCCTGGTGCCCAGGTCCACACAGCCTGGGCTGTCCCCTGTCGTCACCCCCAGTGAAAGCTTGGACTTGCCCGATCTGTGGGTAGAGTGTTAGCCCCTGAAGCTGCCCTGGCAGGGCCAGTCCAAATGTGACAAAGGCAGAGGATGTGCATGGAGGAGGTGGCCTCGCCTGAGAGTAATGGCACTTGGGGGATGGTCAGTGGGGTCCCGAGAGAGCAGACACTAGGATGCTGGCAGCACCCTGGATTCCTTTTCCCACTGTGGCTACACTGCCTCCTCTTCAAAGTGTTAACCTTCTTCAGGCATCTCTGGCATTGGCCAGGGGTGAGGGACTTGTTGGGGGAGAGGAAGGACTTGTAAGGCGCCTGCTGGTTTAAAAGAGAGGAGACTGGAGCTGAGTGTCAGAGGGAGGAGGGAAGAAACTCAGAGGCATGGGGTGGGGTGGGTAAATCTGAGGGGGTGCAGTGACAGGGGCTGGGCTGTGAGTCTGGGGAGGGGCCAGAGCCACTATTCATTCCCACCACTGAGACTTACAGCTTCCCTCAATGATGTGACACCCACATCAGCACTTTTCCTTTCCATGCTCTTGTTTTAATAACAAGTTGGGCTCAGCAAGGGGCTAACCACATCTCCTGATGTCTTTCCCCATTTGATGGGGATCCTCACCCTGTCCAGGGGCTGCTTGTCTGGAGCAGAGCTCAGGGTAGCCAAGGGCTCATGTGAGGGACTAGTGGGGATTCTCTGTCCCCTGTGAGCCCCGTGAGCACTTCCTAGAGACAGCTAGGGGGGCAGGACAAGAGAGAGACTTCTTGTCCCAGGCCTCCCTATTGATCATCTTCTAAATCACTAACCAAGGGGATGTATTACATCCAAGCCAACTTCAGAGAAATCTCATTCTTCAGTGGGACTAATGGGACCAGATGTTGGAGAGACTTGCCTAGGTGACCCCACATTGACAGCCTTGAAAAGGCAGGTGGGGATGGGGCTGGGGAGAGCTTCCTGCCTCTCCACTTTTGCCCTCTTCTTGGGTGCCCCCACTGCCCTTCGGGGCTGAGGACGGGAGGGCTGCTGCCCGCTGACTCCCTCACTCTGGGTATATGGGCTTTGGTTTCCTCACTGGAAAACTCCATCGACCAGACAGGGCATCTCAGTCCATTTGGGCTGCTATAACAAAATACCACACACTTGATGGCTTGTAAACAGAGGTTTATTTCTCATAGCTCTGGAGGCTGGGAAGTCCAAGATCAAGGCACTGGCAGATTTGGTGTCTGGTGAGAGCCTGCTTCCTGTTGCACCTGTACACACCATCTTCTTTCAGTGTCCTCACATGGTGGAAGGGGCGAGGGAGCTCTGTGGGGTCTCTTTTACAAGGGCACTAATCCGATTTATGAGGGCTCCACACTAATGACCTAATCTCCTCCCAAAGGCCCACCTACTAATACTACCATGCAGAGGGTTAGGATTTCAATATATAACTTTTGAGGGGACACAAACTTTCAGTCTATAGCAGAGGAGGATGAACAACTAGGCATTGAATGGATGCAGTGTGACTTGGTCATGTGTCGAAAGCCATAGGAGGCAGTGGGTGTGTCAGGAACCATTCTGGTCCCTTCTGCTGAACTTGTGAGGTCCTGGGGTCAGGACAGGCTGGTAATTATCACAGAGCTGAAGTTGTAAGGGCACCAAATGTCTGCTCCAATTTATTTCCTTCAACCGCAGAGTACTCGGTGACGTAGGCAGTTGTGGGTGCCATTTGCAGATAGGGATGCACCAGAGTCAGAGGGACTTCCGTGGGCACACTACTAGTCAGAGGTGGATCTGGGACTCAGATTCTGGCTTTCAGCTCCCAGGTTAGAGCTCTGCCCACCACCCCGGGCCTTGCCCAGGGCTGATCCCAGAAGAGCTGTGAGCGGCAGTACAGCAGGGACCTTAGGGCAGAGACTGCAACCAGACTTCTGGCTCTGCCGTGTCTAGCAGTGTGCCCTTGGGCAACTTACTTCACCTCTCTGAGCCTCCGTTTGTCACCTGTAAAATGGGGATAATGATAGTACCTAACTCATAAAGTTGTTGAGAGAATTAAGTGAGATGCTATATATAAATATGTATAGTATATGAAACAAAGAGAGAATTTCTTATCAAGTTAAACACATGCTTTACCATTTGCCTTCACAATCCCACTTCCATGAGAAATGAAGACGTGTCCACCAAAGGCAGCTTTGTCATCACCAAAATCTAGAAACAGCACGGGTGAATGGATAAACAAGCTGCAGTCCATTCAAACAATGGAATACTGCTCCGCAATCCAAAGGAACCAACTACCGATTCAGGCGACAACGTTGATGATCAGGGACATTGTGCTAAGTGAAAGAAGCCAGACACAAAAGACTGCATACTGTATAACTCTATTTCTATGAGATTCTAGAAAAGGCAAAACTATTGCGACAAAAAGCAGATCAGTGGTTGCTGAGGCTGGCAGAGGGATTGATAGCAAAGGGACGCAGGGAACACTTTGGGGGGATGAAACTCTTCTCTATCTTGATTGTGGTGTTGGATACGTTTGTCAGAACTCACCAGACTATAGATTTAGAGGAGGTGAATTTTACTTTATATGTCAAAATAAAAAGACAACACTGCTCTTTAAAAAGCAGAGCCAGGGGCGTAGTAAATGCTATATAGCTGTTATCTGCCATTACTATTATTATTACTGTTACAATTATGATTACCCTGGGAAGAGTCTCTGGATTAGTCGTCCACACCCTGGACCCACCCTAGCCCTGCCCCACCTTCCTGCTCAGGTTGGCAGAGGTGGATGTACTGGGTCTTCCCTGCTGACCCAGCTCCCATGGGTGCAGACAGCCGGGTGGGGAGCTCAGGGAGGGTGCTCAGCTGTTTCCGAAGTCTGGTTTCCCTCCTGCTGATCCTGCGAGGTGCTCAATGACACGTTAGCAAGAAAGATGCCACAAGAAATAAAGTTTGTTATGAATTATTCTACTTGGGGCTAATTATAGGCCCAGAGGAGAGGATTATTTACAGAGGCAGGAGGCAGCAGGGAGGGAGAGGGGCCCGGAGGCGTGGAAACAAGTGGAGGGCTGGAGAGAGTAAAGCAAATGGGGCGGTGTTTGGGGGTAGTAGAAGCACTTTTTTAATAAAAGCTGTAACTAAACGCAGGTCCAAGCTGATGGAAGTGTCTCAGTAGACAGATCAGAGGCCCCAGGCCTTATTATGTCCTTGAGATGGGCTGGGATCCCGCAGGCCACCAGGCTTTTCTGGGTGAGGTGTGTGTGAGGTGACAGCGGTGTCCAGACTGAGCTAGAAGGGATGCTGGGGATGACCTGAGCCAATTGTGGGCGCCCACTGGTTCTAGCAGGCCAGGCAGGGAAGGCCCAGAGGGGACACGGTGAACTGTGCCATGCCTGAAGAGTGTTGCCAATGGTGGCTCACGGACACAAAGGCCTGGTGTGGCCCTAGCTTCCAATTCTTCGGTGGGGGTAGATACTAACGTTGATGTGAAACTTCCTAGTCTCTAAAAGTTGATTTAAACCTATAAGACACACCTAGGGGCCTGTGGCCAGCAGTTTGCATCCTCTGAAAGCCAGCCTGGCCTCCCATTGTTCCAACTGGAAGACAGAGGCCCAAACAGCGCTTGAGGTTCAGCAACTCAGCCCTCGACTGGACCTGCTCGCAGTGAGCAGGGCTCGGTCTAGCCACGGACCCCCACCCCATGCCCCCAACAGACAGCAGCCATCGCACACTTGTGTCTGCGGCAGGGTGGGTTTGTGGCTCTCAGCTTGTCCAGAGGGCAGTGATCTTGCCCTCCCGCGTGTGTGAGCAGTGGCCCAAGGCTTTTCCAGGTATTTACGCCTGGCTGCATCGCCATCTACCCACTCAACCAGGCAGGAAATGACCAAGTCATCTTCTGCTCCCCGCCTGCCTTCCTCCCAGCCAGGATGGTGACTCTCCTTACCCTGCCCCCAACCCCACTGAGAGGCTTTTAACATCCTCCGCCTCTCCAGAGGCCGGTTCAGGGTCAGACAGCTCCTTGTACTGTGGTGACAGCCTTCACTCTCCCTTCCCTCCCCAACAGAGCCATCTCTCTACAGCTCTCTGATCCCATCGGCCCTGCTCCAGAACCTTCCCTGCTTTTCCATGTTCAGTGTCCTGGCACAGATTCAAACCCTTTCTAATCCTATCCATGCTGCCACTAGATATGTCCTGCCTCAAATTCCTTGCTACTGTTGTTCCCCCAGCCTAGGATGCCTTTCCCTACTGCTCCCTCCAGGCCGTTGCCTTTTCCCCTCCCTTGCCCACCCACCCTGCGGCAGGGCACGCACACTGCATTCTGTGCCTATCCCGGCCAGATGGTATGCGCCCCAAAGACCCTCTGCAGCCCAGAGCTCAGCGTCTGGCACAGAACAGGTTCTCCAGAAACATAATCATTCCTTCACTCAGAAATATGTAGTGACAGGGCCTCTGGTTCCAGGCAAACAGACAACAAAGAAACAATTCAAATAGGGAACCCATCAGAGGCGGTGGGCACTAGAGAATGACAGGCGTGCTCTCTTGGATGGATGGGGCGCTCAGAGAAAGCCTCTCTGAGGAGGTGCTGTGAGCCGAGACCAGGACAATGAAGAGTAAGTGAGCTACAGCACCCTCAGCTGTAGGGGAGAGGGAACCGCGGGCACAATGGCTCTGAGGCAGGACTGAGCTTGAAGGGGCAGAAGAACAGAGGAAAGGCCGGGTGTTGGTGAGTGGAGAGGACAGTGGCCTGTGACATCTGAAGGAACAAGAAACAAAGAGAAGAGGCAGAGCCAACAGGTTTCCAGCCAGGGCAGTGACAGTGCTGTTTGCATGGGGAGATGACTGTTTACGGGGGGCCACACAGGATGGCTGAGAGGAAGAAACATCCTGCAGGGTTGGGCCTGAAGGTCCTACAGTGGGGATTTTGGAGTCTTCTGCTCTGACGTCCTCGTTGAAGCCTGCTGTTCTCCAGGAGCGAGGGGAAAGCAGATGAGAGGAACAGGAGGGAGGGAGGAGCCTGGGCAGAGCCCTCAAGGAAGAGGCCAGGAGGAGCTCTTAACTCAGACAGAGGGGTTCCTTGGCAGATGGGAGACGCGGAGGTGAAAGCCCGACTGTAGTGGCTGAGTCAGGAACAGGGTGAGGGAGAGCAGAATGGGAGCCCAGAGGGGAAAAGAGAGAAGGGACCTGTGCTGGAAAGGGGCAAAAGAGTTAAACAAATGGTTTTCTTGTCTTTGATGGAGAGGAGTTGAGCATCCTTGGACACCCTTTGGTCATCCAGGCATTTTACGTAGCTCAGTGACACCGGCTTCAGGAAGCCCTGTTGGACACCTCAGATCAGCACTGGCCGCCCCGCCCCGCCCTGCCCCACCCAGTTATGTGCTCTCATGCCACCAGTGCTTCTCTGACAGAACTCTGACTTACGGCTTGTAACCTTAGACTTACGGCCCTGACACCTAGCCAGTGTCTGTCTCCCATGAGTAAGCTCCTGAGAGAGGGGCCTGATTTTGTCCTTCATGGAAAATCCAGGTCGTTACCCAGGGCCTGGTGGGAGAGGCTGAGAATGCCAGGGAAAGCGGCACAGCCCTGGCGGGGAGGCCTGGAGAGAGCCGAGGCTGCTGGGTGGTGAATTGGCCCAGAAGGAGGTCGTGCCGACCTTGAAGTAAGCCAGCATTTCAGCAGGGGGCAGACGTGCTCCGGATCAGGGCGGACATGGATGCTACACAGATACTCTGCCCGCAGAGCTTCCACAGGGGCTCACATTCCCTCTCGACCTCCCACCCCCCTCACACTCCATTTGGGTTGCTCTGATGGCGACACCCACGTCCTGGTTTGGGGGCAGATGAAGGTCTGCCTCATCCGTATCCAGCTGAAGTCAGGCCCCAGCTGATTCTCCACATCCAACAGCCAGGATCAGGCCCTGGCGGGGTCTTTGTTGGAAGAAAGGCTGCCTGGATGAAGCCACCCCATTCCCACCCAGTGCCCCTCTCTGGGATGGGGGTTTGGAGAGAGACAGGGCCGGCCTCGGGTACTGACCGGCTCTCCCCGCTGGTCCCGGCAGGAAAGCAGGTGTCTGTGACCTGGCGGGCTGACCCAAGAGCCCTCCTTCCAGGGCCTCCCTTGGGGGGACGACCACCCCCTAGGAACAGGCCACTGTTCCAGAGAGAGCCAGAGGGTCCCAGAGAGAGCACCATGCAGGGGCCAAAATAGGGGCCCTCTGCACCCTCTCGCTTTCCTCAATTCATTAAGACCTGTAAATTTTCTCATTAATATTCTTAAAGTTCGTTTTGAGGGGAACAAGCGCAGAGATAATTGATAATAAACCCCCAGTTAATGCCCTCAGTTTACTGTATGTAATTTATATCTGCTGATAGCGTCTCTCACTCCCAATTACCCATTTAGCTGTGGCGATAACAGCAGTTCAGTGAGACCAATACCAACTTTTACATATTCCAGACTGATAGCAATAAATACCCACACAGGGAAACTCACTGGGCCTACTGTATTTTTTATTAAGATTTAAATATTCATGCAATTATTAGTGATTTATTAAGAGCTAATGACCCCTTCAAGAGGCTCTCTAAATCTTCACCCAAAGAAGCCCTGGCCTTCCCCTCCCCCTTCACCCCCATCTCTCCTTACTGCTGCCCCCCCCATCCCAACCCAAATCAGAGAAATGAGCTGCTCTTTCGCAGCCTGGATGACATCACAGCATCACCGATGTTTCCATGGCAACGGCAGGCAGGTGAGGTGGAGGCCAAGGATAGAGGTCAGGCCTAGGGAGAGGCTGGGTTTCTTGAAGGTAGAGGCTCCTGTTCCTTCCTCCATCAGACCTGGGGGACACAGGGATGAGGAGGCCACCCACCGGCCCCTCTGCACCCCCACTGGCTAATGGCCACACTGCAGCCTCCTCCAGGCTGGTCTCCAGGAGCACCTCCTTCCCACCTCGTTCTGGCCTTAGTGTCACTCAACCCCACCCTTTTCGGTACCCCTCCTACCTTCACGCTTGTCTGAGTCTCTTCCTATTCCGTTAGGGGCCCTTGGGAGGAAGTACACCAACCTCTCTCTCCCCTGCTGCCCTCTCCCTCCTTTCTTTCATTTTAAAATGTTCCACCCTAATTATGTCAAGGACAAGAGGGTGTGCAGGGGTCTGGGATTCTGGGACTCAAGGCCCAGAGAGGGTAGTGACTCACCTCAGGCTGCACAGCGAGGCCCAGGTCATCTCTCCTTCCTCCATGTTCCCTCATACCCCTGCTTCCTCCAGCCCCCTCTCCTCCACCCGCAAGACCTCCAAGCCCATTAAAGGGGCAGGAAAGATAATGAACAAACCAGGAAAACATGAAATCAATATCAGGAGGAAAAAGTATGGCTGCCATTAAGTGAAATAAACAAGCTGGTAATTATTTGGACAGCGGGTAATTAAAATGGGGTGAGGGCTCATTACTGTCTTGTTGGGGTATGATGGGCGGGCGTGGTCAGACACCCTCTTCCCAGCTGTAAGGTTGCAGCCAGGCCTGAGCTCCTGCCGGCCCAGATTTGGGGGGATTGTAGTAGAGGATTTCCTCTATGGAGTGCCCACCCCTGACCTGCCTGTGTCTCCAGCAGCGTTCTCCCTGCTCCCCGGCTCAAGATCTGAGGCCCAGAGCAAAGGCAGGAAAGGCAGAGCAGCCCTCAGGCTGCCGTCTGCCCCCACCACTATCCAGAACCGGGAGCAGCAGCTCACTGCCGGTTCTCAGACCCTCAGCCTCTGGGAAAGGGGCAATGCCCTCAGGCCTCAGCTGAGGGTGGACTCTTGTGATGACAGTTAAATCCAAGTCACCTGGGGTGATGGACAGATGACCCCCTCCAGCCTCTGCCAGGCCCCAGGGGACCTCCTTCAGGAGGCCATGATGAAGAGGGGTCCCAAGGAGAAGACAGGATGATGGAGTGGGTGCTGGCCAGGGTGGGAAGAGTGGGGGAGGAGAGGAAACCAGGAGAGCAGAGCAGTGATGGAGAGGGGGGCTCCCCCTCGCCCTGCCGTGACCCCAGTTCTTAGATCTGTACAGTCGGAGGAGACCTCGGACATTGTCCAGTCTGGCTTTGGCCTGCCAACTTGTTTGGCCCACACGGTGTTTAAGTGTTTAAATTAGTTGTCAACATTTTAAAATAGGAAATTTCAAATAAAAATGATTTCTAGCTTTTCTTGGAAGAAAAAAACTCCAGCAACTCCTGGCTGGCCTGCCACCTGGCAGTGGTTGGCTGAGCTGAGCTGGCCCCTTGGACGGGCATCTTCACTCTCCACTTCTCCTGGGCTTCATCAGCCCCTGAAGACACCTGAGTTCGCCAGCCCTGACGCAGTCCCATCCCTTCTGGGGCCCAGAGAGGGCAATGACTTACCCAAGGCCACACAGCCAGGTAGAGGCAGAGTGGGGACTGGGGACCCAGTCCCCTGATGCCCATCCAAAGGCTCTGCTTCTGCCCTCAGCGAGTCCATGCCCTGGACCTGTCACTGGCAGGCACAGCCCAGTGCCCAGCCCAGGAGCTGTCAGGTGACGGGGGAGATTTCAACTGTACCAGACCCCCAACTTTTCAGTGCCTGAGCTGGACACTGCTGAGAAGAGGTGGCTCGGGCCTGCTGCATGCCCTTGAGGGTGCACAGTGTGATGGAGGCAGCCACTGACCAATGGCCTACATCAGTGGGTAACGCTCTCTCAGCCGGGGAGCCGGAGGAGGGGCAGTGCAGCCCCTATGCAGAGAGGAGCTGGAGAGGGTGTCCGGAGGAGGTGACACCTTGAGTCATCAGTTAACAGGGCTGGGGGACATTGGGGTGTCTGGGGTGCCCTGCAGGTACAGGGGAAAGTTGGGGTGGGGGCGGGGTCTGGGCGTGCTGGGAGAGGGGATTAGTGGATGCGCTGAGCTGACTGCTGGGTATAGGTTGGTGCCAAGAGATGAGGCTGCTACATCAGGTGTGCAGGGGGGTGTGGGGTGTATGGGGAACCGACCTTTACCCTGCGGTCAGTGGGAACCGTTGCAGGGCTTGAAGGGTGGGATCAGATTTTCTTTGTAGAAATAGCACTGTGGTGGCATTGTTGATGGTACCAAAGCCGGGAGGTGGTCCCAGGAGGACAAGTTTCGGGGGCTGGAGGTGGGGGGTAGCCCCCAAAGTGCAAGAGAGGAGGGAGTGGGTGGGAGAGAGGCTGGGGGGGATAGAATAGTGGATGGTGAGGAGGTGAGAAGGCCCAGCAGCTCTGAGACTCCTGCTGAGTGTCAACTCTGGGAGCAGGAAGTTTGGGGGAGCTCCCGAGCCCAGCCTGGGAAGTGCCCAGGGTGAGGTTGTGGGGCACCCAGAGGCAGGGAAAATGTTGGATGCAGCTCAGCTGCGAGGGGGGATGAGGGGCCCTAGCTGGCGAGCAGGAGCTTGTGGGAAGGTGAGGAGCTATGGAAACAGGGGCCCCAGGAGAGGGCAGAGCACAGCCAAGCTGCTGCGTGGACAAGGACAGGGGAGGAGCTGCGGTTGCTCCCGGCCGCCACCACTGCTGGTAGGAGTTGGATCTGGTACGGGGTTTTCCTGTAGGTCCTGTAGGTGACCTGTGGCTACAGGGTCACCATCCTAGTGAGGGCATCAGCCGCTCTGGCCAGATTTAGCCCAGAGGAGAGTGAGCAGTGCTGGTGTGCACGTGTGTTCCCAGGGGACTTGGTGTGTGTGCCCACAAATGCCCGAGCACTGTGTGGCGAGCGTAATTCTGGGACACTGTGTCCAGGACTTCCCAGGTGGGGCTGTGGCCACTGGACGCTCCATAGGGCAGGGACATGAGTCTGGCTTGGGCTCTGCTGTGTGGCTCGTGTCCAGCACATTTGCTGAACCAGTGTGACCTGGTTAAGGGCGTGGGACACAGTAGTCAGCCTGGGTAGGAATCCACCACCCACCACTTACTTCACCTGTCCCCACCTCAGTTTCTTCACCTGGAAGTTGGAGGTTTAAAATAGTTTGGCTCCTAGAATTGTCATGAGGGTCAAATGAGACAATCCATGTAAAGTTCGCCACTATTATCATGGTATGACTGTGTATGGGTGTATGCATGCATGAGCATGTGTGCACATGTGCACGTGTGTGTGTGAGCCTGTGTGCCTGTGCTCGTGCTGGCTGGGGTTGTGGGCAGTGTCTCCCACCGGCCAAAGGCAGATCACTGGGTGGCCTCCCTCTGGGTGGCCCCCCTTTTGTCTCTGGGCTCCATCCCGGGAGGAGGGGTGCGACTGCCTTGCCCTGTGCACCCTGAGCTGAGCCCAGCCGGGGAGCAGAGCTGCCGCTCCTGGACCACCCCTGGCCCCTGCTCAGGCCGGGCTCACACTAAACCAGTGAAATATGAAATGCCAGCATATCCAGGACAGGGTCCTTAATTAAATTAATTGCTGGCAACATTGTAAAAGTGCTGATGGGGTCATAAACGGTGCCTGAGCAGTGTTGTTCATCATCCCCTTGGACTTGTGGGGGCCACACCTGGGCTGGGAGCAGGGATAGCTGTGCCAGGCTGAGACACCAGGGAGCTCTGCAGCCACCAGGGCCTCCGGCGGGCAGGCCGGCCACGGGAGAGGGAAATGGGAGCATGGGGGGCAGCTTGTCTTAAGGGTGCATGTGTGGAACAGTTGCACCATCCTTACTTAGCCTGTGTATTTACCTGGTGAAGGATGGAAATGGGGAGGGATGCCTTGGGAGCTGGCAAGGGGTGGTGGGGAGAGGGAAGTGTCCTCCAGCCTCCTGGCCACTCAGAATTACCCTCGATACAAGGCAACCTGAAAATCTTGCCCAGCCCGGCCGCTGATCACTATGTGACCTTGAGCAAGTTCTTTCCCTCTCTGAGCCCCAGTTTTCTCATTAGGAAGGCAGGCAGACCCTCTCCCTGCCTGCCTGCCTCCCCCGTGTTCCCAGTGCCCTTCTGGCCACCCTCCCACGCCCTCCCACCCTGCAGGGAACTGTGCCAGGGATCCTTTTATGTCTCTTTCAGCTGGAGCTGCCACAGGCCCTGGCAGGGCTCAGGGCTTGCGTGATGATCTCCTGCCGAGCAGTGATGAGGGGGCTGGGCCAGCACCCACCTGCCCGCCTCTTCCAGGTGAAAAGTGGAGGAAGCCTGCCGTGCACACACACACCACCACCAGAAACACCCACAGCACACACACTGCACCAGCAGAAGATTCCAAAGCAGGAAAAAGTCTTCCTTCCCTGGTTCTCTCTGGGCTGTGCGACCACATAATTACCCTGGATTCCATTCTATTTAATTGCAGCTTATTAAATTCTAACCAGCCAATTATCAGCCACAATTACAGCTTAATTCAGGGACACAATAGCTATTTTATCGTTTGTTAATCAAATGCTTATTTAAGCCTCAGCTTTATTAACTATTTCTCTGGTCCAAAGCAAGGCCCTGTGGCCAGAAGGGGACCTGGGAGGGGTTCCCTGGAGGCCTGTCGCCCCCATCAAGCACTCTCTCCCTGGGCATCCTGATAGTTTCTAAGTCCCCTTCACTGGTGGGTTTAGGGGCTCTTAGCAGTGGCAGGAGTGTGGCGCCCAGTGTGGGCTCTGGGCATAGAGTTGGAAGACCGAGTTTGTTCATTCATGAATTCAGCACATGTTTATCAAATACCTACTATGCGCCAGACCTGGGACTATAGCTGAGAACAAGACAAGCTGCTGTCATGACACGTTTCAGGGGAAGGGGACCTAGACAATAACCAGCAAACAAGTACACAAACAAGATAACTTCACATAGCGGTGAGTGCTATGAGGAAAATAGACTGGGAAAGGGAGGCATTGCTGAGTTAGAAGGGCCTACTTCAGGGACTTCCCTGGCGGTCCAGTGGTTAAGACTCCACACTTCCACTGTAGGGGTATGGGTTTGATCCCTGGTCAGGGAAATAAGATCCCGCAAGCCGCTTGGCACGGTCAAAAAAAAAAAAAACACACAAAAGAAGGGCCTACTTCAGACACGGCAGTCAAGGAGGGCCTGTTGGAGGAAAGAAAGTTGAAGCTGAGACCTGAGGGTTTAGAGGGGGCCAGCTGTGGAAGAGCAGGGGACAGCATATTGTAGGCAGAGCAAGTGCAAAAGCCCTGGGGTGGGATGAGCTTGGAGGATTTTAGAAGCAGAGAAGGGTCAGCAGGTAAGCCAAGTGAGCAAGGGGTGGTGTGGTGGGTGGGGCCAGACCTTGGTCCAGGAAAGGCCCATAACTCCTGCCCTAGGCTGGCCTGGGCCAGGAGGCGTGGAGAGCATACCTGCCCTCTGTGTCTGTGTGACCTTAGGCAAGTCGTGAGCTTCATGTTCCTTGTCTGTGAAATGAGGGACGGGTAGAAGTCACCTGAGTGCAGATGCCAGAGGACAAGCCACACGGGTGAGGTGGCAGCGTGCCCAGCCCCAACCGCCTTGTTCTTTGCAGTTCAGCCTGTCTGCATGTCCTCCTCGTGACGCCTGTGTCTGTCCTTGTGACCAAGCCCCTGGAGCCCACTGGGGAAGAGGGTGACTTTCCTCCGATCTTGGGGAGGTGGTTGCCGCTTCTGTGACATTTTCGTGCACATGTTACCATAGAAACCGGAGTGCCGCTCACATCTGTGTGTGAGCACGGGTCAGGGGAGCAGCCCTCCCTTCCAAGGGACACCGTGAGGGGCTGTCACCCCACCTTGCCACCTCCACCTCCTGCGTGCTCCCCGACAGGAGGGCCTGCAGTAGACCCGTCCCTTCCCTCCCAGAAGTCCTGAGACGTTTGGAGCAACAGCCAGGGAGACAAATGACTGAGGGATGGACCATGGGGCCGGGAAGCGAAAGAAGAGAAGCACTGGTGGACGCCTGGAGGCCCTGGGCAGGATGTCGTTCCTGACCCACCTCATCCTGGGGCTGGGTCAGTGCTATTTGCCCCAAATGAGGAAACTGAGGCTCAAGAAACAAGGGACAGCATAGGAGTCTGCAGCAGTCGGTGAGCCTCGGAAGCAGCTGGTGGGCAGAGCAGAGTTTTTTACATGATGGATTTGGAAGAATTCTGGGGCGCACCCCCCAGCTTGCTCTGGCTCCAGGCAGGTCCACACCTCTGAGTTGCCACCTGGAACCTCAGGGTTCTTCGTGTAGCCCCCAGATCTGTCGTCTTGGGGCCTCCTGCCCACCATTCCTCCACCCCGCCGCTGTCTGTGTGTCTCCAACAGCAAATGCAGATTTCAACCCTGCTTATCAGAACCTCCTAGTGAAGCTCCCTCATCATTTTTTTTGTTAGTTTTGGCTCCATTGGGTCTTCGTTGCGGCGGGCGGGCTTTCTCTAGTTGCGGTGAGTGGGGGCTACTCTTTGTTGTGGTGCGCGGGCTTCTCATTGCAGTGGCTTCTCTTGTTGCAGAGCACGGGCTCTAGGCGCACAGGCTTCAGGAGTTGTGGCTCGCAGGCTCTAGAGCGCAGGCCCAGTAGTTGTGCCGCAAGGGCTTAGTTGCTACGTGGCATGTGGGATATTCCCAGACCAGGGCTCGAACCCATGTCCCCTGCATTGGCAGGCGGATTCTTAACCACTACGCCACCAGGGAAGGCCCACATTTTAAAAATAATAACGAAGCCGTCTCAGGCCACAGGGGTGTAGATGGGCAGGAAGGCACAAATCCCCATTCCTCTGTGTGTCTGCACCCCCTCTGTTCCCCACCATTGTGGCCATGGCTCCCAGCCCCCTCTGTCTCCCCTCAACCCTGCACATGAGCCTCTCCACAGTCCCCTTGGTCCACCTCCCCACGGTCCAGCACGGGTGTTTCTAGAATTGATTGATTGCTTGATTGGAAGGTAAACAGAGCTGGCTCCCAGCCAAGCTTGAGTGTGTGTCCCCCTGTTTCAGCCCTCCTTTCTGGGCTCTGGTCCCAGTCAAGGTAATGATATTCAACCTTCATTCAACAAACACTCGCTGGACACTCGCTATGTATCAGTCCCTGGCTAGGCTCTGGGGATGCTCAAGGGTTGGGAGAGACGTCACCATTCAGTCCCTGCCCTCAAGGCACTGACAGTTTGCATGGGGAGACAGATTCATAAATGGTGACCATATGATGTGGGAGGTACTGAGGTGAGTTCGGCCAGGGGCTGTGGGAGCTCAGGGGAGGTGTAGCCAGCTCTGTCTGGGGGTCAGGGAAGGCTTCCTGGGGGAGGGGGTGTTTGAGCAGGCCTTGAAGGACAAGTAGAAGTCACCCAGGCAGAGAGCAGATGGGGGGCGTAGATCAACGCAATGAAAGGATCCTCATTCCAGCTAGCTTTAGGCAAAGAAAGGAATCCAGGGGTAGCTCTGCCTTCCGGCTTCTTGGGATCCCAGGCTTTCAACACAGCAAGGAGTCAACCTCTTTCTTCCCTGGTTGTCTCCATTCTCCAAGCCCCTGCTTCAGACCCGTGGATGGCCTCCCCTTTCACTTGGCCTCCTATGGCCTGCAAAGCCTTCAGGACTGGCCCAGCAGAAAGAGAGGTTCTGTCTTCCCAGCAGCCCAACCCAAATCCCGAAGTCCCATCTATGGGGATGAGGTGACCTTCCTGTCTGGGAACTAGTCAGTGTAGTATACCTACCTCTGGAGCCAGAGATGGGGTCAGCCCACCAGGACCGAATGACTGTATGGACTGAGTAGTGTGAGGGCCAGGCATTCCCTGCAGAAAAGTGGGTACTGTTAGCCAGACGCGGGAGGGAGGCAGGGTCCCAGAGTATGCACAAGCCTTTGCAGAATTGCAAGTAGTCTAGATGCCATCCTACATACTTGAAGGGAGGCTCTAGAGGCAAGGCCAGGTAACAGGTCAGGCCCTGGGCCAGTAGAGCCTCGAATGCCAGGTGAAGGGCGTGGTGCGCCATCCTGTGGACTCTCCTCTCCCCGCCTGGGCCTGTGGAGCAGGACACCCAGGCCCCAAGCGGACCGACCAAATGCACATCTCCAGGCCAGGGAGCCAGGGAGACTGGGAGCATAGGTGCCCAGGGGTGAGGGGGTGCAATGCTGGGTGGACAGCCAGGAAGAGAAAGACAGAGGCTGCCAGGCCCCCAGCCCCCTCTCTCTCCTCCACCCCACTTCAACTCCAGAACATTTCTCAGGGAAGTAGCGAAAGCAGGGGCTTGCTGCCCCTCCCCTTTGCCATTGACACAGACCGGGGCTGTTGGAGGGATAAAAAGGAGCCCCTGTCAAGCCCCTGTCAAGCTATGGACAGGGGCTTGGCACAGCTGTTCTTGAGAAGCAGTGCTCACTACTCCCAGCTGAGTGAGGCCAGATGACACCCTGCCCCCAGCGCTCCTACCCTGCTCTGTGAGACTGAGTCCTCACTCAGAAAACACGAGTTCATTAATAGCTTGATTAATCACACCTCATATTTTCATGGTGCTTTGAAAAATAAAACATTTGAAAGCACTTTCACACCCACCCTGGGCCTCAGAGTTACACGAGTAGGCCTTATCATCCCAGGCTGCAGGTGAGAAAAGGGGGGCTCAACCTCAGAGCAGCAGCATGTTGGGGGATGGCGGAGGGCAGGCTGGAGCACAGAGCCTCTCCCTGCCCACAACTCTGCCTGTGGGCCTCTCTGAGCTCTCTCTGGGTCTCCCTGCAGGACAAGAGTGAAGGGGGCAACCCTTAGGCAAATCTTCTGAAGTTCAAGGGAAAAAAGGGGGTGGTCATTCAGTCACTCAACAAACACTCCATCAGTATCCAGGTCAGACCTGGGCTTCTGCTCCGAGCGAGTTCACAGTCTAGTGGAGGAGGCAGCATGCCCAGTCCTGAATATGGCATGTACCCTGGAGGAAGGCTTAGGGGACAGCATGGGCACAGGGGCAAAGTGACAAAGAGTATGGATCCAAGAAGGCCTCCTGGAGGAGGTGGCTTGTTGGCTGAGACTGGATGTCTGGGTGGGAGTTCCCAGATAGACCTCATGGGACAGGCCTACCATGGTCCACTCCACAGAATGCCTCCCCATCCGATTCTCCACTGCCGCCCCTCCCTCCACCCATTCCTCACGCAGGGAGATCTCAGCATTCCTCTGCACACAGCCCCCCAGATGCTCCTCACCCCTTTCCAATAAAACTCCAAAATCAGGCCACTGCTCCCTCTCTGACTCACCTCCTGCTCGTCTCCCCTGCACTCCCTCTGCCCTGGCCACCCTCCTCGCTGTCCTCACAACAAACCTGGCTGCTTCCTGTCTGACAGCCTCTGCTGTTCCCTCCTCCTAAAATGCTTTTCCTCCTGGCCTTGGCCCTCAGGGGTCTACTTAGACATCACCTCAACAGAGGAACCTGCCCCAAGCCCTCTTCCCCTCTAGAGCCCTTGCACCCACACCCTTTACGAAATAGCACCCCTTTTTACCTGCTTCAGAACACTTGGCAACTTCTGAATCCTCTATTTTCTTTTGCTTCTCCGTTTTGAATGAAAGTGTTTGAGAGCAGAGGATGTGTCTGTCTTGCTCACTGCAAAATCCCAGAACAGTTCCTGGCACTCAATAAGTATTCACTGAATGAATGCAAGAATGAGTGAATGAATACATTTCAGGTCATAAGAGCACCATGAGAGGGGAAGGAGAAGGTAGCATTTGTCCCAGGCTCAGCTCTGGCCAAGGCCCATTACCCAGGGGTCTCTTATCCCCCTCTAGCTCCCAGCCTCCCTACACAGACACACACACACACACACACACACACACACACACACACACACACACACACACACACACACCCTCTCTCTCTCTCTCTCTCTCTCACACACACACACACACACTCTTACACACGACGTGGTCTTCCTTGCTATCCCTAAGAAGACACTGTAGGTGGGGACTGCTAGGATTGGGGCTCCCACCCTTCATGGGCAGCCAAAGCAGGGGTGCCGGCTGGGGCTGATTGGGCAGCCAGTGCCCTCCTGAGACAGGCGGGGGCCAGCTGGCCAGCCCCAAGGCTCACTGGGAATGGGGTTCCCACTTCAAGCCCTGAGCGTCCATACAGCCCCATTGGCAGTTCTCAGTGACCAAGTTCTCAGGGATCTGCTAGCAAATGAAAGAAGTCTTCTAACTGAATTCCAAGAGGGCAGCTGGGCAAGTAAGAGAGACTTGGCGAGGCTGTGGCGGACGGAGCTTCTGGCGAGCTGGAGGGTGGAGTTCGGGATACAGCAGGGCCTGTGTGGCCAGCGGGCCCTGCCCCTGCTTGCTCCCCCACAGCCCCAGTGCATCTGCTTTGCAAAACCTTCCTCCCATGCTCATCACCTCACAGCCAGAAGGGAGCAGAAGTAGGCACCCAAATCCAAGTCCCCATTCGCCAACACCAGCTCTAGGCAGCCTCGAGCTGGGCAGGCCTCAGCCACATGCTTGCTTCACCTGTGATAAGAGCTATAGAACCAGAGAGGACAGGTCCTAGATGCAGAGGGGGCAAAATGGCACGTGTGGTTTCCTGAGAGAGTGAGGTGGGGGAGTCCTCTTTCAGAAGAAGTGACGATAGAACTGGGTCCTGAGGAGAAGGTAGGAAAGTGCCGGCAGGGAGAAAGGGGGCATTAGGGAGTGGTGGTGACTGCAGTGAACTAGAGTCCGTGCCCTTTTGAAAACATCATATATCATTTGACACTGAGCATGCACTGCTTGCTGTTATCTTTGATAGACAAGTACAGGGTTTCATGTCAAAGGGAAAGATAGCTCATGCTAGTGGCCTGCGACGTGGAGAGGGAGAGACCCAAGGCTCTCACTGTGCTTTAGTCCAAGTGAGAGACCTAACTGGGACGGTGAGGGGGGTGGGCAGATTGCAGGTGCCGACCACAAGGGTGGAGGTCATGTGGTGGGAGAAGGGGCCAGAGGGAGGGGAAGCCAGCTCTGGCCACCCAGGAAGCTTCCAGCAGCCCCAAGAGGGGCTGAATTTACCCCCACCCATGGCCTTAGAGTGTCCTTGCCAGCGGTCATAACTGCAGCCTGGAGGGGGCCCCTGGGTCCACCCAATAAATGCCCCCCCAGGGGGATGGAGAGGGGAGACCATGCCAGCGTGGCGTGGCGGAGGCCCAGGAGAAGTGAGCTATGTCCCTTATTGGTCACAGTACATTTATTTTTCATTAGCAGTTAAATGCAGACATGAGGGATTGTGCTGGGTTCAGCGGGCGGCTGACACGAGCAGTGCTTGGCGCGGTGATCGATAGGGAAGTCGGGGGGGTCCATGTGCCCTCTCCCTGCCCATACCCCCAGCTGGGACCCCTGCCTACCCAGCTCCCAGCCAGTAATCAGACACAGGCCATCACCCTGAGCGTCTGTGAGGCGAGGCGTGGGCAGGCCTGGAGGCTGACACTGAGGTCTCGCATGCCCTTCTGGAGCCTGTGATGCCTGCCCCCAGCCCCCTGTGGGCCCTGCTCAGGGGTCAAGCTTAGCCCTCCCCTGTGCAGCCCTGGGGTCTGCAAAGATGCCGTGGCTTCCCCAGGAAGTGTCTAGAGAGGCTCCTGGACCTACCAGGCCCACACTTGGGAGCCCACCCTTCTCCAGACCTTGGGAGGTCTGAGCCCAGCTCAGCCTTGCCCCGGCTGAGCCCGCTGCCTGGGTCAGGGCGGCTGAGTGACAAGTGAATGTCATAAAAAAGGGTCAGGATGTGGGCCCCCCAGAGTCCAGGGCTGGAGCTGCGGGGCTGGGTAAGTGACTTCTCCCTCAGGCCTCAGATTCCACATCTGTAAGATGACTAGATGGCTCCTCCCCTCTGCCTGCATCCCCACCTTCCTCAGCCTAAAACAGAGACCCAAGGACTGGCAGAGCCCCATGGAAGTGGTTCAGGATGGGGCAGGGCGGGAAAAGGGGAGCTTGTCTTCCCAACTGCAAGTGTGGTTCCCTGGCAGCTTAGCCTTCATTACGGAGCAGCAGAAAGTACAGGGGGTAGGGGGGAGAGAGGCTGGGGAGAGGCCAGGGCGGGAGGAGGAGGGGTGGATGAGCCCACTGCTGCAGACACTGAGGGCAAGACACCTGCTGGCTCTGTGCCTCAGTTTCCTCATCAGTCCCCACCCCTGAAGAGATTGCTAGGAGAGTTACTGAAGGAGCATTGTCAGTGCAAAAGCACTGGGTACGGATAGCAGCCAACAGTTTCCGAGCACTGTGCCTTTTTTCACTTCATCCTCATGAGAGCCCTAAGAATTGGGTACCATCCCCCATTTTGCAGGCAAGGAAACAAGCAGGGGTTAACTGAAGTCACACCAGGTTTCTCAGCCTCTGCAGACATTCCCAACTCACCCACCCGGTGCCTACAGGACCAGGCACAGATCCCCTCCCCCAAATCACAGTCTTGGGGTGGAGAGGGCAGACTCCCACATTGGAAGGAGAGGGTCCCTGTGCAAGCAAGAGAGAAGGGGCAGCGTGGGTGCCCCCTGGGCCCGAGGAGCCAGGCCTCCCTGTTAGAAGCCCTCCATGGGTTTTGGGCTGCCCGTAAGGAGGTAGTGGAGCCAGGAGGCCGACTGCGTGAGGCACCTCCAGACTCCCCCACGGGGCAGACAGGACCTCCATAGATGTCATAGACAACAAAATGGGTAACCTGCCTAAGGTCACCACTAGCAGGGAGCAGATGGGTCTCTGAAGCCCAAGCTTTTCCCTCTTTATGTCCAGAGCCCCCTGTTGGCTGTGAGTGTGTGTTGGGGGAAATCACTGCAGCCCTGAGAGAGGCCAGGCTGTCAGGGGCCTGTTTGGTGGGTGTGGAGGCTGAGGGTGCCCCGACTCTCCATCCTCCCACCCCCCCCCCACCCTGCCCCTCCCCACCCTCTCAAGGATCCTGCCGGTGGAGCAGACGGTCAGACTGCTCTGGGGGGTTACCTCCACCAAAGCCTCAGAGCCAATTACCTGTGTAATTAGCAACAAATGACTTGTGGGATGGCTGTGGTTTGCAGTTAAAATTAGGAGGAAACCCATATTCTGGTCTCCTTGAAGGGTGGGACATGGGCCGGGCCCCTGAAGCTCCCAGACACACCCTCCTGGCTCCCACCCTCCCCGGGACCCACCCAGCAGCCCAGGCTCACCCCAAGTCGCCCCTCCTGGGGGCCTCTCCTGTAGCACTGCCACCAACACCCCTCACATCTGCACTCGTCACAGCCTCCTCCCCTCCTTCATTCACTTGGTATTTTCTCAGCACCTACTACATGCAGGGGCCAGGAATGGGGAGCAACCCGGAAGCAGCCCCCGAGGCAGCCAGGGCACCAGAGGAAGGGACTCCTGCCCTCCCTAGCCCCAGGCTGTCCAGGGCCCTCTCCCTCCCTCCCTCTCTCCCCCCAACCCCCCCCCCACTCCCCACCCCTCTGCTCCACCACCCCCCGCCCAGGGCAGTGGGCTGCCTCACCAGATCCCTAAACTTCTACTAGCGTGCTAATGAGCCCTGACCACTGCTGTGTGCTGGCACTTCCGTATTTGTCTCCACAGGGGGCTGCTTCTTCCCCTATTTTATGGAAGGGGACACTGAAGTTTAAGGGAGGCATTCAGCAGCCCAGCCTGCTGGGCTGGAAGTGGCAGAGCCTGGCCCCACTTGCTGCCTCCTCTTGGCTCGGTCCCAGCCCCTGAACAGGCAGGTAGCCCCGGGAGGGCCCCGCAAGTCCAGCAGAGGCCCCAGCTCACCTGCCCCCTTTGCTTCTGCTGCAGGGGCCCAGCAGAGTGCCACAGTGGCCAACCCGGTGCCCGTCTCTAACCCAGACCTGCTTCCCCACTTCCTGGTGGAGCCTGAGGATGTGTACATCGTCAAGAACAAGCCGGTACTGCTGGTGTGCAAGGCCATGCCCGCCACGCAAATCTTCTTCAAGTGCAACGGGGAGTGGGTGCGCCAGGTGGACCACGTGATCGAGCACAGCATGGATGGGAGCAGCGGTGAGACCAGGCTGGGGTGCCAGGCGGGGTCACTCGAAGGGGGAGCGAGTCTCAGACTCAGAGGCAATGGAGGCCCAGAGAGGGGCCTGCCATTGCCCCTGCTGCATGCCTGTGAGCCGAGGCCAGGGTGAAACTAACCACTCTGTGTGCACCACCCCAGGTCCCCAGGAGAGGCAGGACTCCCACACCTGGGACCCACTGTGTACACACCAAGGCCTTCCCTGGGAGGCCCACCCTCACAAGACTTCATCACTTGGTGGGGGAGTGAGTAAAAGGGAAGCCCCCCAAAATGCCCCAGGGAGCTCTGTGGGTTGGGGGGGGCGGGACCCTGCCACTGCATCTGAGCCCAGGCAGACCCAGAGGCAGCCTGGCAAGTGGTGCCAGCAGAGAAAGGTTTGAAAAGAGTGGATCCCAGATGATGGAAGAGATCACGGACCTCACATTCCATGATTGTTTTCTTTGTGCATCTGTTGGTTCATTCGTTGGTCTGTTCGTTGGCACGTTCCCTGAGCACCCACCCTTGAGCCGGAGACACAGCCCCACGGAGATGGGGGCAGCACAGTGACCTCTCATTGAGTTCTGGGATCTGTGGCTGCCCAGGGAGGCTCCTCGGGGAAGGTGATATGTAAACCTGGTCAGGGCGAGAAGAGGAGAAGGGCGTCCCAGGCACCCCCAGAAAGGGACACAGCACAAGCAAAACCCTGGAGGCAGATGGGCCGGCGTGCGGGTCGAGGCTTAGCAGGGAGGGTGTGGAGTGTGTGCAGCGGGCAGTGGTGCCATCCAGGAGCCTCACCCGTCCGGCTCTGGAGTGAGGTCACAGTCCTATGGGATTTCAAGCTACTGAGTGACATGACCAGAGCTATGGGTGACACTCGGAGCCAGTGTGGGGGGCTGACAGGAGAGGCAGACCCAAGAAGTGCCCCTTCTGTGGGACACCTCATTCCCCACCTCCAGCCCTGGCCTTAGGCAGTAGGCAATGGGGATGGGGGCAGAGAGCCATTGTTTGGGTTCCCATGCTCCCCGAGAGCAGGCCTGGCAGAGCTAACAGCCTCTCCTCCTCGCTAACTGGACCCCAGTTAAGCTCATTTCTTACCCCTTTACCTTGATGCTTTGTGGAGCCCACACACATGATGAGCCCTCAGGTTAAGTCCTGAGCCCCTTGCCACTGAGGCTCAGCCAGCCTGAGACATACAGCCCACAGACCCTGTGCCCAGTATGGCCACTTGAGTGAGGCCTGAGTCACAGGGGCAAGCAGGTGGCACCCAGAACAGCTCACACTGATGCCAAGGGCAGGCAGGGGACCACAGGCCCAGAGGGGTGGCCCATGCTCCTGGTGGGAGGGACTGGGCAGCTCAGGAAGGATTCCCGGAGTGGGGGTGGGGTGGGGTGATAACATCCAACCTCGGTCTTAAAACCAGCTGGAATGACTGTTTATCAGGCCAAAGGACAAATGCAGGGAATGGGAGGCTGGCCAGAGGCCCAGGTTTGGAGTGGCAGAAGTGGGGGTCGAGGGGGTGGTCGGCAAGACGAGGAAGCTGCAGCCACACTTGCACTGTGGGAAGCTGGTGCCAGGCAGAGGGAGACTGGAGGAGGGGGCCCTGCCCTGGTGAACTCGGAAGCTCTAACAAGAACTGAGATGTGAGCAGACGAGCCCTGAGTTTCATCAGCATGTGATTTAGTCCTCAGAGCCAACCTGTCCTATTACAGATGGCTCTGACTCATCCAGGGCTCCAACCAGGCATTCTGGTCCACAGAAGTCACGCCCCATCCTCCCCTGCCAGGGTCACCAGGTGCTGGTCTTCTTCCCCCCAAGTGTCAGCCCCCTAGTGAGTGATTCTTGCCCAGGTCCTTGAGCCCTGCATTGTCCTGGCCTTACACACACCTGCTGTTGGCAGCGTCCTCCTTGCAGTCCTCAGGTCTTAACTGAGCACCTGCCCTGTGCCAGGCCTCGGTGAGGTGCTAAGAATTTAGCCCACAAGGCTCTTGGTGCAGGTGATCCAGCTCTGCCTCCTATTCTCAGGAGGGGAATGCATGGGGTTGGTGCCCTCTGCGGCAAGCCCCCCTTCCCTCCCTGGGCCTCAGTTTCCTCCTCTGTAAAATGGGGATGAGGATGGCCCCCCTTGGTGGGGGAAGCTGTGAGATCTCTCACACCCAGGTGGAGCCCAGCCCCAGGTCTTTCCTCTCTCCCTACCCCATGCCTAGGGCCCAGGACCACTTTGCAGCATTATGAGTCCTCCTGCTGCTGAGGTAGGTCCCCCCAGGAAAGGACAGGTGAGGAAGAGCAAGCCACAGCCAGAGACCTGTCTCCCCACAGCCTTGAGAGCCTGTCCTGGAACCTCTTGGAAGGTGCCAGGCCAGCCCCAAACTGCTCACACCTCCCCTTCCTGGCTTCCCACATATACCCCTCCTTGTCTCCTGCCATCACGAGGTCTGGAATCCATGGCTTGGCTGAGACCCAGGCTCTTGCCTACATAGCAGTCACAGGCCAGGCCAGCCCTCAGCCCACATTCCCCAACAGGCTCTCCTGGCCTTGCTCCCTTCAAAGCCAGGCAGAGAGCAGAGCTCACAGGGACACGTCCCCATAGCCACCAGGGCCCCCTCCTGCTCTGAGCATCCAACCTCAGGCCTCCCATGGCCTGCAAATCTGAATTTTCATTGATCTTATTGACTTCTCAACCCAAAGCCATTGAGCGCTTTGAGGCAAAGAGATAGGCTTCTCACTTACCCACAAACAGATGCCCAGGCCATGGGCGGCACCACCATGCTACACACAGACCCAAGACCCTGAGCCAGGAATGCTCTGTGGTCAGGCAGGTATGATGGGGTCAGAGGTCAGCCCAAATCTGAAGCCCCACCTATTTCTGCATGGGGGTGGGAATGGCAGGGTGGACACCCCAGGAGAGAGCACCTGATCTCCCCCTTGCTCGCCCCCATTCCCCATCCAGAAGGCCAGGGGGAGGGGACCAAAGCCTGAAATCTCTTGAACCCAAACCCACTGATAGTGTAAAAGCTGGAAATTTGCAAAACCAAGCATTGGAGTCTGGTCTGGGAGTGTAATTTATCATGTATTAAACAAACTGACTGGTTATTAGAAGCAGTTTGGTAAGAAGGTACCCTAAGCCCTCACTTGCCCTCAGAGCCCCCTACCCCCACCCCTCCACCTCCCAGAAACCCTCAGCATGCCCACACCAGGGCCTCCCCACACGCCCACGGCACTCACACGCCAGCACACACCCGACACGCTCCTAGGCCTGGGCCAGCAGGGACCCCTACATCCTCCCATCCCTCCCCAAGGCTAGCATCTGCTCACATTTACCAGGCAGGTGCGGACACAGCCGTGCCCAGAAACTGCTCCCAGGAGCCAGGCTGCTCATTGACCTGCAGCAGGGAGGGCACAGCCCCTCATTTCAAGGACCAGAGGGCAGGCTCTGGGTCTCCCCACCTCCCAGAGCCTGTGGGGCTCAAGGGCACTGCCTGGATCTAGACCTCATGGACAAACCTGGCCCTTATTCGTGGCAGCAAGAAGGAGATGAGATGGCAGGACAGAAGTGTGGAGGAGACAGGGAAAAAGAAATAGGAGCACTTAAATTTTTTTTTTAAGATTTTTTTCTAATATTTATTTATTTACTTGGCTGTTGCAGCCAAATAGTTGCAGCACGCAGGATCTTCGTAGAGGCTCTCGGGATCTTTCGTTGCAGCGCACAGGCTCAGTAGTTGCGGCGCACAGGCTTAGTTGCCCTGAGACATGTGGGATCTTAGTTCCCCAACCAGGGATGGAACCCGCATCCCCTGCATTGGAAGGCAGATTCTTAACCACTAGACCACCAAGGAGGTCCCAGGAGCACTTAAATTTAGTGCTGTTCTCCCTGAGCTGAGCTGCCTGGGTGGTGCACGAGCTCCCCCCACCACCATGGGGGATGGAGCAGTCCATCCATAGACCTGTCCACCCAAGAGAGGAAAAGTATCCAGTTCAGAATGTTCTGGAGGTCTCCCACCACTAACCCCAAAGGCTGAGAGGGAGGACCCTGTCTCTACCCCCAAGTATGTGCACAGCTCCTTCTCAGATGCTCCAAGGATCTGTGTGCTTGACAGCTGGCTGGTGCCCAGGGCCCCTCTCCTATGCACAGACCCTGTAAGGGACCCTTTCTCGCTTCTCAGCCCTCATCCCACACCACTAGAATGCACACATCCAGTGCCTTAGAGGATGGGGTAGGCAGTGCCCAGAATGGAGGGATCTAGCCCAGTGATTGTGACCTCAGCCAGAGGTGATACACACACCCCAAATCCTGCGAGAACTCACGGGGAGGGCAGGGGTGAGGGATAGGAAAATCTGGGAGCCCAGTGTGGGAGCCGGAGAGACTCATGAGGAGGGGTCTGGGCAGGGGTCAGGGAAAGACACGTTAGAGAAATTAAGACAGAAAACAGCCTCCTGGCTTGCCTGCTCAGCCTGGCCGCGGCTCCTCCTGCAATGCAGCCCTAATTGAATTTCTCTGTTAACAGTGGAAACACCAGCCTCTCTCCCTCTTTCTGATAAGCCAATGACCCAAGGGAAATTGGGGTCAGGAGGAGGAAAAATTGGAAACAGTCTTTTCTTACTCCTGGGGACACTGTTTTGTCTGAGGGCCAGGGGCCTGGAGGAGGACTGGTATTCCCCCTCCTGGGTCCTCAGAAATCTGGACCCTCCCCAGATGCCCCACACCTGGTTCCGGGTGTGGCAGACATGGGGGGACTGTGTCCATCCTTGAGAGGTGTTTCCTCCAGCCCAGTCCATTCAGGGTAGAGAGGGTCCCAGCCACCCATCACAGGCCAGCTTCCCCTCTGTGAGCTGCCCCCTCCCCCTCGCCAGCATTTCTCCCTGTGGGATGGGAACCCCAGCACCCTCCTCCGGTGAACCCCTCGCACGCCTTGGATTCTGAGCACTCTGAACATACTCTGGATTCAGACAGCAGACCGCCCTGGATGCCTATGGCAAGTCACTGCCTCTCTGAGCCTCTGTTTCCTCATCCATGGAGTGGGAGCAATACCTCCAAGAGAGCAGATTGAAAAAGATAAGCCAGCACATGGGAAACCCTTGCTAAGCCCCAGGGGTCTATTATCATACAGCATAATCACTGTAATTATCTTGTTAATAGCTGTTATTATATTATCACTCATCAGGATGTACCTACTAACCCCAGGAGGTGAGCCAGATCGCTCCTTACCCTTTTTTTTAACCCACAAAGGTCCCAGGGCTAGCCTATCTGCCCCACCTCCTCTGCCAGCCCCTGTTGCCCAAGGCTCCTCTGTGCCCTTGTCTCTGAAACAACAGGAAGCTCCTGTAGTGATATTTTTGTAAGTGACTCCAGGGAGACAGGCCTTGGGTAACAAAGTATAATGAATGGAAGTGCTAAGCACCCACTCTTGACCTTCAGGTGATATAAAGGGACTCCCACTGAGCCCCCGCAGTGTTCCCTCCAGGCAGAGCATTGCCCCCCCCACAGTCCGTCCGCTCTCCCGCTGAGCAGAGGGAGGACTATGGTGGTGCAGGGGCCCGGCAAGGGACTGGACAGAGAGGCCTGGGGGCTAGGCATGGCCCCGGCCCTTGCTACCCACCGCTCCACCCTCAGGACTGCCTGCCATGGAGGTCCGCATCAATGTCTCGAGGCAGCAGGTGGAGAAGGTGTTTGGGCTGGAGGAGTACTGGTGCCAGTGCGTGGCATGGAGCTCCTCGGGCACCACCAAGAGTCAGAAGGCCTACATCCGCATTGCCTGTGAGTCCAGGGCGGAGGTGGCCCTAGGGTGTCACTGGGGGAGGAGGTCTCATCAGAAATCCTCAGATCCTGCCTTGATGGGTGGAGGGAGTGCCTATGGACGCTGCCCAGCCACCCCCATGTCCCCCTGGGCACTTGACACTTCCTTCTGGCATGTGCCGTGGCCCCTGCAGGACCAGGGGACAGGGTCAGCCAGGCTGACCTGTCGTGAGGCACTCAGCCTGGAGAACACTCTTGTTCTTCCCCCAGATTTGCGCAAGAACTTTGAGCAGGAGCCGCTGGCCAAGGAGGTGTCCCTGGAGCAGGGCATCGTGCTGCCCTGCCGCCCGCCAGAGGGCATCCCTCCAGCTGAGGTGAGCAGGGCTCCAGTGCCACTCCACAGGTGGGCAGTGCTCCCAGGTCTCGAGTCCCGCCTGCCCACCCCTCCAGGCTGATCCCCCACCCCAGGGGCCACTCTTGCTCCGGGCAGGGCCAGCATAGTCAGGTAGTACAGTGGCATGGCTCCCTCCCCCAGGTGGAGTGGCTCCGGAACGAGGACCTGGTGGACCCATCCCTGGACCCCAATGTGTACATCACGCGGGAGCATAGCCTGGTGGTGCGACAGGCCCGCCTGGCCGACACGGCCAACTACACCTGCGTGGCCAAGAACATCGTAGCTCGTCGCCGCAGCGCCTCCGCTGCTGTCATCGTCTACGGTGGGCCCGGGTGCTGGTGGGGCAGAAGGGCTCCGGGCATAGGAGAGGCACTGGGGCTGCCTTCAGGGCAACCACATGTGGCTGGCTCCCTGCAGAGCCAGGACCAGGCAAGCCAAACCGTGGCCTGACTGGGAAGGACAGGGAGAGGGCTTACTGTGGCTGTCAGGGAGCCAAGGGCCTATCTGGGTGGAGATGGGGGGCAGGTTGATGGTCATCTGTAGCTGGACCATCTCTTGGCTTACTTGTGGGCAGGAGGTCATTGTGCAGAAGGAGATGAGCGGACAGGATGGGAGTCTAGGAAAGTGACAGACCACAGCCTGTACTCCTGTGTCCCCAGGGTAGGAAGTAGAGCGACCTGGGCACCCCCAGGAGCAGAAAGAGGGAGGGGTGTGGGAGTAACCCCCGTGAAAGGCTGGGGTTTGGGTTGGAGGAACGTGGGAGTTGTAGCTAGGGCTGGTGCCCACGGGGAGAAGGGGCTGTGGAGTGGGTGCTGCCAGGCCCTGGGGGCAATGGGCAGAAGCATGGTCTCCCCTCCAGGGCCTCTCTCTCAACACAGCTGTAGCCTGCCCGTTTCCAGCTCACAGCCCCTCTGTCCTCCTGCCCTGGCCCCTGGGCCAGTGTGTCTGAGGAAGCCCCCGCTCCCTGACCCCAGTCCTTCTCTGTCCGGCCAGTGAACGGTGGGTGGTCGACGTGGACCGAGTGGTCCGTCTGCAGCGCCAGCTGTGGGCGCGGCTGGCAGAAAAGGAGCCGGAGCTGCACCAACCCGGCGCCTCTCAACGGGGGTGCCTTCTGTGAGGGGCAGAATGTCCAGAAAACAGCCTGCGCCACCCTGTGCCCAGGTACCAGCGGCTGCCGCCTCCCGCATCGCTCTTCACCACGCCATCTCCGTGCCCTGGCTCCATCGTGCCCACCAGCCTGCTCCCCATGGCTCCATCCCACCCGCCCGCACGCAGGGCCAGGCTCACAGTCTGAGGCCAGGATGGGTTTCAGTGTGATCGGAGGCAGGGCTCAGTCTGTGTCCAGGCCCAGCCTCAGCAGAGGGGCTGAGTCACAGGATCTAAGGTGCAGTCAGGACAGGTACAGTCAGTGTGGGGCAGGCCCCAGCCTGGTGCTGCAGAACCACCTGTGCCTGGGATCAGAGGGTCATTGTGTGACCAAGTGCCCTCACTGCCCCAGGGCCAGGATGGCCCCCGGTGTGGGTAGAACCAAGCAGGCCCAGCGTCATCGTGCCTTTTGTCATTAGCATGCATCATCCAGGCCCGCTGGACACCAGAGGGCTTGCAGCCTGGCAGGCTTGGCCCTAGCCCTGACATTGCACCAGGTCCGGACTCCCAGCGGGGCCACACTGGCAGATGGCCTAGACTGGCTCCCTGGGCTGACCACGCCATCTCTTCTCTGTCCATGTCTGTCTCGCATCTAGTGGATGGCAGCTGGAGCCCGTGGAGCAAGTGGTCGGCCTGTGGGCTCGACTGCACCCACTGGCGGAGCCGTGAGTGCTCTGACCCAGCACCCCGCAACGGAGGTGAGGAGTGCCGAGGCACTGACCTGGACACCCGCAATTGTACCAGTGACCTCTGCGTGCACAGTGAGTCCTCTCCACCCGGGAGTCCTCTTGAGTTTGCCAGGATTGGCCCGGCCCTGCCCCCGGGAGGTGGTGGCTAAGGGATCAGTCCCCTGCCACAGGCTGCACCCCCTATTCAAAGCTCAGGACCTTGGGGAACCCCATCCCTAACACACCCAACATGTGCCCACATATACCCCAATACCTCCCATACCTGCCCTGAGACATGCATACATTTGGAGATTTTACTGTGCACACCTGGCCTCTGGGATCATCTCCCAACCCCCTTCTTGTCTTCTCCTGCAGTTTTACCTCCGCCCCTCCCCCAAGTGCACACACAAGTCCTGTGGGGACACCAGACTTGTGAGGCCTGTTAATTACAAGGCCATAACTAACAATTAAAGATCTCTGTTGGATTTTGTCTCTAGAACACACCCTCCCCCATTCTTTCAATTAAAAACCTGATTATCTGTGTCAATTCCTTTCTGATGGACATTTCTTCCATTATGCAAAGCCCTTCTAAAATCAGTATAGTTTCCTCCAGACAGTCAATCACTCTCTCCTCAGCCCTGCCCCAGGCCTGTGGGAGGCAGACAAGGAGAAGAGCCCTAGCACCCCTGCTCCTGGCCCAGGGACTGGCCAGGAACCAGAATGGCAGACACCCCCCCCCACCTCCCCAGAAAGCAGATCCCCTGCTTTGGGGATCCTAGGAGCTCACCCTCAGTCTCAGCTGCCCTGGGCCCCAGAAGAGCAGGTTCAGCCTAGCAGCCTGCTTCCAGGCCACCCAGGAAAGTGGCTCTTCCCCTCCTCCATTCTCCATCAGCAGCAACTTCAACATGAATTGAGCTCATGAGGGTTGCAATTTGCTCAGAGACACAGCAAGGTGGTGGCAGATGCAGGACTGGAATGCATGTGTGCCGATTCCATGCTCCCTGCTGCCAGCGTCTGCTGCTCCACTGGTGCTGATGCCCAAGAAGTGGAGGCCTCATCCTCCTGGGGTGTAGACCGCTGACCTCTCCTTCCCGGCCTCCTGCACCCTACCCCTCCCAAGCCTGCACTCTCTCCCACAGCTGCTTCCGGCCCAGAGGACGTGGCGCTCTACGTGGGCCTCGTAGCCGTGGCCGTGTGCCTCCTCCTGCTGCTGCTCGTCCTTATTCTTGTGTACTGCCGCAAGAAGGAGGGACTGGACTCGGATGTGGCCGACTCATCCATTCTCACCTCAGGCTTCCAGCCCGTCAGCATCAAGCCCAGCAAAGCAGGTGGGGTGCCCCTGTCCCCAGCACTCGTGCCAGACCCCCATGCCAAGGGCCGCCCAGACAGGGCTGCCCCCTGTGCCACTCTCTAAGTCTGTCTGATCCTTGCAGACAATCCCCATCTGCTCACCATCCAGCCAGACCTCAGCACCACTACGACCACCTACCAGGGCAGTCTGTGTCCCCGGCAAGATGGGCCCAGCCCCAAGTTCCAGCTCACCAACGGGCACCTGCTCAGCCCGCTGGGTGGCGGCCGCCACACGCTGCACCACAGCTCACCCACTTCTGAGGCTGAGGACTTCGTCTCCCGCCTCTCCACCCAGAATTACTTCCGCTCCCTGCCCCGCGGCTCCAGCAACATGGCCTATGGGACCTTCAACTTCCTTGGGGGCCGGCTGATGATCCCTAATACAGGTGGGAAGGACCCTAGAGTGCCCCAGGGAGCTCTAAGAGACAAGACTAGCATGTGTCCCTCCTGGAGGAGGACGGGACCGGGACGGCCTTGATGTTCCTCCTATGCCTCTCAGCCTCACCCTGAGGGCTGAGCCAGCCCAGCAAGGAAAAAGGATAGAGTTTTGGAGAGGATCCAGTCTTGGCTGGCAGTGGGGCTGGCACTGAGGCTGAGGCCAGAGCTATCTCCCTCTGTTGCCCAAGGACACAGGACTACTGTCCATTCATTTACACAGCCAACCAGCCTGTGTGTGCCGGGCCCTAGGCCCCAGGGATCTGGGGAACTAGTGGAGAGACAGCAGAGGAAAAATGCCTGGACAGGGGCTCCTCCACCTACCACCTCACTGAAACCCCTGGGACAGGGTCTCAAAGACGCCTTCATAGAGAATCCACAGACCCTTTTGATGGTCATCTTTCGGGAAAGCGCCACAGCCTCTGGTGTGTCTCCCCTCTCCCACCCTGAAATTCTCTATTTCCTCGGTTTAGGTGACCCCACATGGCCCTGACTTCCTTGTTCCTCTGCAGCTGCTCCTGGTGCCTGCTCCCTAAATGTAGGTGTTCCTCAGAGCACGCCCCCCACCCCCAACCCTGGCGCCCTCTTCCCAAGTGATCTCACCCACTCCATGGCTTTAATCGCCATGTCTGTGCAGATCACTCCCATTCCTCCATCCCCAGCCACAGTTCTCCTGGGTGACAGAATCGTACACCCAGCTGCCTCCTGGACAGCTCCATCTGGATGTCTCACAGCACCTCAGATTCCTCATGCCTAAAACAGCACCGTCTCCCACCCTCCCCCAGAACCTCCTCCTTCCCAGTTTTCTCTTCCTCAGGCATGGCACAGCCGAGTTGCTCAAGACAGAAACTAGGGGTCACCTTGGCCTCCTGCCCTTCTTCACTTTCCCCCTTCACCTTCACACCAGCTTCATTCACACACTGATCCCATCATTCTTTCTCCTCAAATGCTCCTGCATCCTCCTGCTTGTCTTTCCTGCTGCCTCTCCTGGGCTAGGCCACCACACCTACCTCTCGTCTGAGTCACAGCTCCAAGCATTTACTCACTAGAGCCACAGTTGATCATGTCCCTTTCTGGGGCTTCCACTTTTCCCTTCAAAGCCCACATGACAAAACCACAAGGACTCATCCCCTGTGGCCAGCTGCAGTGGCCTCTCCTCCCATGCACATTGCTCCTGCACTTGGCAGCCACGGTGGGCTCTCATGAACCCAAATACACTGGGCTGCCCTTTGTACATGCCGTCTCTCTGCCCCCATCCACTAGCTTAACTGCTACTTCTCCTTCTGGTCTGGTAGCTGTCCCTTTATGCCTCATGTCCCCCTCACATGGCTGCTAAGATGATGAGGTGAGATGGTCCATGTCAAGCTCTTAGAAAAAGGCAGGCGCACAGTGGGCGCTCAGTGACCATGCACCCTTCACTCCCCTGGTGGGGCGAGTGGCCAGGTGGGCTGTGCTCCACCCTGCTCTCCCCCAACACCCAGCATCCTTTGCTGCCGTCCACTTATCTGTCTCCCCGCGGACTGAATGCTTCATGAGAGCAGGGCTCATGGTTTTTCCCACCTTCCTGAGTACTCAGCATTAGCATTCACTGAATGAGTATTTGAGTGAGGGTACCCCCGCCACAGAGAGCATTCACACGTGGATCACCGAGACTATCACCAACCCTGGCAGCCGGTACCAGGAGGCAGCACAGGATAGAGAAAGGAGCAGTAGCTGCAAATACACCACCACTGGCTTCCCTCTCTCTCCTGGGCTTCAGTTGCTGGGAAGTTGTGATATTCCAGCCACCCCACCTCAGAGCTGCCCACTCTGGAGAGCACGCATATGCTTTTGGACTTGGTGGGATAGCCATAGAATTTCTTCCCCTCTCCCTGTCATGAGCCTCTGAGGCCCCTCCTGATATAGGGGCTCTCTGTCCTAAAAGGGCAGGAAGGTGGGGCAGGACCACTCCTTGCCATCCCCAGAGTGACTCCCCAGCCCCTGGCCTCACCGTGGCCTGCCCCCTGCCTCTCCTCTGGAACCACCTCTCCCCAGCAGATGCTTTCTGATGCTGCCCCTGCAAGACGCTGAGACAAAGGCGAATCAGCCAGACAGGACGTGTGTGCAATGGCACCCAGACTAGGGAAGGTTACCAAAGTAGGCAAGATTGTTAAAGGCCCCAGCCCCACCTGCAGGGGGCCACTGCCCAACAGGGAGCAAAGTCACCAGAGGTGGGGTGCCCACCCAGAGGTGGCCAAGCCGAGGGAGAGAGGAGGAACGTGAGCAGGCCAGGAGGGGGGAGTACTCAGAGGCACACTTAGGGTGGTGGCGCCAGAACAGCCAAGTACGCAGCACAGGCTAGGCCCACAGGCCAAGGGCCTTAAATATCCAGCCAAGGAGCTGGACTCGACCCTGGAGGCAGGGAAGCTTTTAAGTGGATGATGGGGCAGGTAGGTACAGTGTACCTGGGGGTTCCAGAGTTTTCTGTGCCCAAGCTAACTAGGCAAGCATTTCCCACCTGAGTTCCCTCAGCCACTCGGGGTCTCCCTGACTCAGCTTCATGCCTGTGGGGGTGGTTGGCCAGCCTGGCAGTCCCAGTGGCACTTCTGTTCCCAGGCCAGGCTGGCGCCAGTCAGTCCTCAGAGGGAGGCTCAGGGAGGGACTGGCGGAGTAAGGTGTTTGGTGTCTTTGCAGCCCTGGTAAGCCCCGGCTGTCCCCCCGCTCTGTCACAGGCATCAGCCTCCTCATCCCCCCAGACGCCATACCCCGAGGAAAGATCTACGAGATCTACCTCACACTGCACAAGCCGGAGGATGTGAGGTGTGGGCATGGGCCCTGCTGCTGGGACTGGGTGGGTCCTGTCCTTTCCTGCTGTCACCGTGACGCCCCTGCCCACCCCACTATTGGGCCTGGTCTGGCCTGGCCCGAGGGAGGGCAGGGGAAGAGGGGCTCCTAAGCTCCACCCAGCTCCACAGCCCCTAACCCCAGGGTCCCAGGGTGGCCCACTGATGCCTTTCCCTTCCCACCCATATTTCCCCACTTGAGGTTGCCCCTAGCCGGCTGTCAGACCCTGCTGAGTCCCATCGTTAGCTGTGGGCCCCCCGGAGTCCTGCTCACCCGGCCAGTCATCCTCGCCATGGACCACTGTGGGGAGCCCAGCCCCGAGAGCTGGAGCCTGCACCTCAAAAAGCAATCCTGCGAAGGCAGCTGGGAGGTGAGCCCCAAGCCTCCTCCCCCCCCCACACCCCCCCCAAGCTCAGGGTGGTGTCTGGCTTCCTGCCTGGCCCTTGAGCCACGCCCCCCCCCCCCCCACAACCAGTCTCCGGCCACTCCTCAGAGCTGTGGTTGGCTGCGAGCTGACCCACCAGGCCCTGCCTGCAGGATGTGCTGCACCTCGGCGAGGAGGCGCCCTCCCACCTCTACTACTGCCAGCTGGAGGCCGGCGCCTGCTATGTCTTCACGGAGCAGTTGGGCCGATTCGCACTGGTGGGAGAGGCTCTCAGCGTGGCCGCGGCCAAGCGCCTCAAGCTGCTTCTGTTTGCCCCCGTGGCCTGCACCTCCCTCGAGTACAACATCCGAGTCTACTGCCTGCATGACACCCACGATGCACTCAAGGTACCTTCCAGCCCCACCCTGCCACAGGGAGGCCGGCTCTGACGGCTGACCACCCCTGGCCCTAGGGAGGGGCCCGTAGAGAGGGGCGCTCCCAGCCCCCAGGCCTGGCTGACACCTGGGGCACTGCAGGAGGTGGTGCAGCTGGAGAAGCAGCTGGGAGGACAGCTGATCCAGGAGCCTCGCATCCTGCACTTCAAGGACAGTTACCACAACCTGCGCCTGTCCATCCATGACGTGCCCAGCTCCCTGTGGAAGAGCAAGCTCCTCGTCAGCTACCAGGTGCGGGCGCTCAAGGTGCTTGGAGCTGGGCACACCTGAGCTGGGCACACCTGATGCCACCTCTCTGTCACCCCCCACCCCCAGGAGATCCCCTTTTATCACATCTGGAATGGTACACAGCAGTACCTGCACTGTACCTTCACCTTGGAGCGCGTCAGCCCCAGCACCAGCGACCTGGCCTGCAAGGTGTGGGTATGGCAGGTGGAGGGCGATGGGCAGAGCTTCAACATCAACTTCAACATCACCAAGGTGGGCAGCACTGCCATAATGTGCTCCCCCACTGGGCCTACCCTGCCACCAAGCCCACCTCCTAGAAACCGCTTGGTAGCTCCCTCCAAGTCTCCCAGGGAGGGAGGTGCAGATGCACATGTAGACAGATGCAGACAGATGCTGTTGGACTTGGGGAGGAGGAGATGGGAGCAGCAGGGAGAGGAGGGGGAGATGGAGCTGGCCTGGGGACCTCGGAGGACTTCCCTGAGGAGGGACTTTTACTGGGCCTGGAAGGATGAGTAAGAGTTAGACAGGCAGCAATGAGGGAACTGAGTGTGGAGGACAGAGGCAGTGAGAGGACAGCAGTGAGTTCTGAGTGATCAGCAGAGTTCTGCTGGTCAGCAGAGGGTGGCAGAGGTGACCTAGGGAGGAGTGATGGGGTGGGAAGGAGAATGAGGTCAGAAGGCTCCTCTGCTCACTGGCTGTGTGACTGTGGGCAGGTCACTGCACCTCAATGCCCCAGTGAGCAGGGCCCTGGCCCACCGGGAAGCAACAGTGCCCACGCTGTCCCCATGCCCTGAGGTGGTCCAGGCATTCCCCCAGCGTGAGGTAGCAGTGGGCTGGGCTGGGCAAGTTGTAACGGTTACCTCCACCCCTCCCCACTTCCAGGACACGAGATTCGCTGAGCTGCTGGCCCTGGAGAGTGAAGGGGGGCTCCCAGCCCTAGTGGGCCCCAGTGCCTTCAAGATCCCCTTCCTCATTCGGCAGAAGATCATTACCAGCCTGGATCCACCCTGTAGCCGGGGTGCCGACTGGCGGACTCTGGCCCAGAAACTCCACCTGGACAGGTGGGTGGGAGATGGGCAGGGAGGGGCTGTGAAGGCCACCTGCAGTCCAGCCTGGGTGGAGAGGATGGTGGGGGGGCGGTGGACAAGACACACTCTGGGGCCTGTGCCCCAGCCACCAACAGCTGGGGCATCCCCTTGGCTGAGTGAGGGGAGGCCCTGTCCTTGGGTGGTCTAGGAGGGTAGAGGCTGCAGCCTGAGGGAAGCCAGGCCACTGACGGGCTCCCCTCCCTTCTGCAGCCATCTCAGCTTCTTTGCCTCCAAGCCCAGCCCCACAGCCATGATCCTCAACCTGTGGGAGGCGCGGCACTTCCCCAACGGCAACCTCAGCCAGCTGGCTGCAGCAGTGGCTGGACTTGGCCAGCCAGATGCTGGCCTCTTCACAGTGTCAGAGGCCGAATGCTGAGGCCGGCGAGGCCCACAAAGCCTACACTCTCACCAGCTTTGGCACCCGCCAGGGACAGGCAGAAGCCACCACCGGGGAGAGCTGTGTGGACAGGCCCCCTCCTGGCAGACGCTATCCCCTAACACTGGCCCTTCAGACCCTGCCCGCACTCCTTCCCCTCCATGGCCTGCCTGGCCAGGCTGGCACTGCCACCTGCTCCGACTCTGCCCGGGGCCCAGGGTGGACAGTGCCTGGAGCCTGGGCTGGGCCCAGCCCATCTGTGTGTGTGTATGTGCGTGTGATGCTACCTCTCCTTCTGCCCCAGCCAGGGGGCCGCATACACACGGGCATACATGCACACGATGGGCTCGGGACGTGGCCCCCGGAGCTCCTGCCTGAGCTGGACCTTATGCAAACATTTCTGTGCCTGCTGGGTAGGGGCACATCTGAGGGGCCTGGCTCCAAGCCTGTGGGACTGAGGGCCACAGCTGAACAGGGGGCGGCCCCTGGATTCAGGCACACAACTACACACGGGCATGTGCCCATGCATGTCCCGTGTGCTCCTGTCACATGCATCCCCCCACACATGCATCTCATGCTGTACACCTGGAGGCTGCTCACGTCTCTCACGCCCGGTGTCAGTCCACATCTGCCTCTCACATGCTGCCCTTCTCCCACCCACCCAGGGACACCCAACGGCTCCTCTCTGATCCCCCCCTGCCCCCAGCCACGAGGAGCCCTGCCCGACGGGGTGTGTGAATATGCAACGGGAGTCCCGGGCTGGACAATGGCAAGTGTGCGTGCCGTGGCGTGCCCGTTCTTGGGGCTGGCCGGTGCCCCCGTGCGGGGCCTGTCATGTGAAGCTTGTGCCCTGACTCTGTTTTAAGTGCATTCGTGCACTTACACTTGGCCTTATGTACACAGCCTTGCCCGGCCGCCAGGGCGCGTAGGGATTTTAGCGGACGTGAATGTAAATAAATTATATATATATATTGCTAACCCAAGTGCTACTTCTCTCAGGGAGAGCTAGGGGTCCAGGCCAGTGGCCATGGAGGGGTCATACATGGCTGTTTTGGAAGTCCTGGGTGTCTGGACCTGGCTGGGGGACAGATGGGGTCCCAGCCCTGGTCCAACAAAGCTGGTTGCTGGAGACTGCTTCAGACACAGGTCATCTGGGCAAGGCGGCAGGCAACAGCGGTGACCAGGGCTGCACCTTTGCCGGACCCGTCCTCTGATTGCAGGAAGGTGACCACACAGCGAGGGGCCAGCTCCCGCACTGTGGCTGCCACCAGGCTGGAGAAGCTGTGAGGGGGAGAGGCCGAGGTGAGACCAGGTCAGCCGGGCTCCACCTGGCCATGCCTCCCTGCCCAGCCTGGCACCCAGACTCACTGAGGGTGCAACTTGTAGAGGGTTCCATCCACCCCCACGGACACAGTCAGCTCTTCCAGGCCCCGGTTCTCACGGATCTTCTCCACCACGGCAGCCACACCTGCCCCACAAAGCTGGGCGGCCCTCTGGGACACAGCCTGGCACACCTCCAGGACCATCAGGGCATCATCTGAGGTCAGGGACAGCCCCAGATCCTCCAGGATGGCTCGGACCTGCCTCAGGGCCAGGCTGTCACTGGGGACAGGAGGGAATAGAGCACAGAGAGGCAGGATCCTGCATGAGCACCCCCTCTCATGGCTTTCTCGTCCTCTGGGTGCACCTCCCTCCAACCAGCATTCCACCCAACGATAGAGTCCTTTGGGAGGTGGAAGGACATAATGCAGGCCTCAGCACCTTTCAATCTCAGAGAGAAACTTGGTCTTGAAGATGTCCCTGGTCTGAAGGCACTGGGTCTGCTGGCCCCGGAAGAGAACTCCAAGGCTGGTCAAATGCAAGAGGGTGTGGCGCACAATCTCCCCCAGGTACATGCCACTGATCATCTTCTCAAACCTGCGTGAAAGTGTGTGTGCACACAGGGCAGGAGGCCCCAGCCCCGTGCCACCACCAGCCACATCACTAGTGCCAGCCACCACCAGTCACACCTGCCCAGCCCAACCCTCACCTCTGCTTGCCAGGGTTGATGGATGCCTGGTCCACACTTGCATCAAAACGGGTACTGAGCATGCTGAGAGAGCCATCGTCCCCAAAGGCACCCCACTCCATGTTGATGCACATGTGGCCTGAGTCCCCAGCCACACTTGCCACATTCCGGAGCTCCTCCATGTAGCAGGCATTGGTGCCAGTTCCTTCAGAGAGGCCAGATGGGGTGGAAGCCATTTACTGTTGCAGACAAGATCCCTCTGAGCCCTTCCCACAGAGATAGCAAAATCTGGGCTCATTTCCTACCTCTCCATCTCCCCATGCTCATTGGCCTGCCCAGAGCCCGGTCCTCCTTCCTTCCTCTCATCCCTTTTTCAGACCCTGCCACCATCAAGGCCCCCAGGACTCCACTACTTCCCCTACCAGCACCACCATCAGCGCATCTCCCATGCTACCCCAGGGTGCTCGCAAAATGCCCGTCATTCACATCATTCCCCTGAGAGATGTGTGACAGCCCCTGCTGTCACATGGGTGAGAGGCCCAAGCCTTCCTCGACTGGCCTTCCAGGTCTTTAGTCAAACAGTAGGTGCTGGGTCAGGAACCGGGGACATAAAAATGAGACACAAGGAGCTCCACAGTGGCCAGAGGTTGGGCAATGAGCAGCCAACTCTTGATACTTCCTGTGTGTGCCCAAATAGAAGTGCAAAGAAAAGCATCATGGAACACCCAAGCACAGGTGAGTCTTCCTGCCTAGAAAGTCAGGAAAAGCTACAGAGAGAAAGTGACATTTGGATTTGACCTTGAAGCCAAGAAGCTTAGACAGAAGGCATACCCTGGGTAAAGGCTTTTCCTTCTTCTCCCCAACACACAACCAGCTCTAAGCAGGTCTGTTGGACCCTGGAATTACTCCATCCAGTTGTTAATTCACACAGCAATCTGGGCCTGCCTCTCTCGAGCATCTCCCGGTGCCAGACACTATGTTCAAGAAGCTCCCAGTCTCCTTCGAGGCTGCCACATACCTCCTGCTCTAAGAAACGGATGTCCAAGGAGCTATGGGATCCCTCCTTCCCCATCTAGCCAAATTCCTTTTTTTCTTTTCAAGGCTTTCTTTTCAAGTCTCACTCATGTCGGGACCCCTTCCTTTCTGATCTTGGCTTGTTGCCCTGGCATTTAGAGTCAGATTCAGCTCTCTCTGATGGCCACGTGCTCTTCTGGATTCAACCTTCACTAAACAGTTCCGAGAAGGCAGATATTTTCCCCTTCTTTATGTGTCTTCCTGTCCCTTCATCCAGCCCCCAACTAGCCACAGGAGAGGTGCTTAATAAAAACTTAGAATCTTGGGGACTTCCCTGGCGGTCCAGTGGTTAAGACTCCACACTCCCAATGCAGGGGGCCCAGGTTCGATCCCTGATCAGGGAACTAGATCCTGCATGCCACAACTAAGATCCCTCATGCTGCAACTAAAAAGATCCTGCGTGCCACAACTAAAGATCCCATGTGCCACAGCTAAGACCCAGCGTAGCCAAATAAATAAATAAATATTGCAGAATTAATGCTCCACAGAGGGCACAAAGGATGCCAAACTGAAAGCCATGCCTATATCCTACTGCATACTTCAGTGAGTTTTGCTTTGTCCACTCTGGCTCATTTAGAGGCTTAGTCTATAGTGCAGAAAACTAAATGCCAGTAGCCATAGCACTAGTACTAAATTCAAGGGTAAGCATGATACCATCAGGTATTTGCTCTACTTGGGTACTCCAAGTCTCTAAAATCCAGTTTTATAAGCACTAAAGTTACATCAAACCAATTCTGGGTGGAGAATTTCACACTATATAAAAATGAACTGAAACAAATAGATATAAAATTGGTATTTTTGTCGATAAATACCAATCAATACAGTGATTCACGATCAGTGAAAATAAAACTGTTGAAGATGTATAGCAGGAGAATGCTTATGTTTTTTCAGTTGGAGGAATAAAGCATATCCTAATTAAGCTCTTTATAAAACAGTGTCTTTTATGTGACCAAAATATTTCTCAATAATCATTCAAACAATAATTACATTTAAGTGTCAGTTGGGTTTTGGAACCAATTCAACACATCTACCCATCTCAGTGGTACTGTAAAATTGTTTAACATAGACCAAATGTCCATATGAATAAAACCTTATTGCTGGCAAATCAAAAAAAAAATATATTAAAAATAAAAAAAAAAGACTTAGAATCTTGGACTATTCAAAGAACCATCTCAACTCATTCTCTGCACACACCCATCCCATCACTGGGGTCCCACCCAATTCCAAATACTCTGTAGGCCATGAGCCAGGCATAATGCTACACTTTGTCCCCTCCCATTTCATCCTCATAACCCCTTAAGATAGGCATCATTATTATCTCCACCTTAGAGATGAGGAAACTGAGGCTCTGGTGATTTGCCCAAGGTCATACCAGTGGAAGTGGCAGAGCTAGTATTTCCACCCAAATCTGTATGACTCCAAAGCTCACATTCATTTAACAGATGGGCAAACTGAGGTTCAGAGAATTTAAATGACTGTGAGTCAGTAGCTAAGCTGGGCTAAACACCGAAGCTCCAGACCCTCAGCCCAATAGAGTGTTCCAGGGCCCCACTGAGTCAGGTAAGAGTGATGCCACATCCCCAAGGCCAGGGGAATGTTCAACTCAACAGGAGGCAGTAAATTAGCAACAGGCAGTAGGGGCACAAAACAGCAGGGCCCTCCTCACCTACGATGAGGCCAACCTGGCAATGGGGGTCCTCGTAGCCACAGGACATCATGGTCCCCACCGTGTCATTGACAATGGCAACCACATTCAGTTCCACTGCCTGCACACAAAAGGATGCTGCTAGTTGCTGGGCAACGTGGTCGTCACAGCAACTAGCACTGGACCCAGAGGTCTCTACTACAGAGGGCCCCCCACATCAGGCAGCGGGAGACCCTTTGCTCCCTTCAAGGCCTGTTACTCCAAAGCACCTCTGCAGGCAGACTACTTACCTGTCTGCGCCTGATGGCTTCCCGCAGCAGACACACAACATCTTGGCCCTCACAGTCAGATGCATTGAAACCCTTTGTCCAGTTCAGGAGGATGCCCTGGGGTGGGACCAAGAGGAAGCAGGAAGCTAGAGTTCCCTTGGAATCTCACTTTGCCTCCCCAAAGCTTGCATCCCATCAGAATGCAGTATATGATTCCTTCCCCACATAGGATTCTGTGCCTACTCTGTCATACGATTAAGGGCCTTGCCTTCTGCCCCCTCCCAATTCCCCAGGAGGATTCCAGTGTGAAGAAATCCCAGGAGGATTCCAGTGTGAAGAAACCTATTAATAACCATCCAACCTACATCTTCTACTTTTAGTGCCAGAATGCTCAGATAGTTTGAGGGTCTGGCCGTTTTAAGACATCTGCCCAGGGCTTCCCTGGTGGCGCAGTGGTTGAGAGTCTGCTTGCCGATGCAGGGGACACGGGTTCGTGCCCCGGTCCGGGAAGATCCCACGTGCCGTGGAGCGGCTGCGCCCATGAGCCATGGCCGCTGAGCCTGCGCGTCCAGAGCCTGTGCTCCGCAACAGGAGAGGCCACAATAGTGAGAGGCCCGCGTACCGCAAAAAAAAAAAAGACATCTGCCCAGAAGGAATGGCCCTTTGTAATTGGGTTAGGAATTAACAGATCTGGTAAAATGAGTGCTGTGTGTGAGAAAGGGAAGGACAGAGAAGGCTCAGAGGTCCAAATAACAGCAGCGTTTGCTCTTCCAGAAAGAGCTAGCAAGAGTCACTTGAAAGGAAGGAATTCTCAGAGTTAGGACGGAGCCGTGTCAATGGGAGATTCACATGCATGTTCCAGATACGAGTGAAGGATAAATGGAAAAGCCAGAAACCAGACACCTGGGCAGGACAGGAGGGGACAAGACAATTTACTGTGAGAAACTGGCCTTAAATTGTGAACTTAGTAATGGGGGCCTAGCTGTTCTTTTCTTATTGTGCTTCCTCTGAGGGAGAGGGCAGGGGAACTATTCCACCCACCATTAGGAGAAAATGACTGCTCTGCCCAAAGTAGACGCATGGAGAGCAGGTCTGGGAATCTTTGGGGCAGGAGACTTTAGACATATTAACTGACATTTCCCCCAGTAATATTTCCTTTTATTCCTTTCCCCATAAAACCACAAGATAGAGTGTTCTGTGCTCATTGTCTCAAAAACAGAAACCAGAGAGAGTGAGAGTGAATGAGAAGGAGAGCCAGATCATGAGTAACAGCAAAGTTTCCCCACTCCCAGATGAGAGAAAGACCCCCTGGTTTGGGGAAGGTGAGGTGGGCAGGAGTTAGAGCCAGGTTCCAGATGGCTTCCTGAGAAAGATGTCCTAGGCCCTCCACCCTGGGCATGCCCCTGTGGGGAAGGGGAGGATACAGAAGGGATTTGGATAATCTGAGAACAGAGGCAGCCTCTGCCCTCCTTCCCCACAGAGGGGAAGGTAAGGTATCAAGGGAGTTGTCAAGACCCAAGAGAGCAAGATGCAGAGTCCAAATGGCTGGGGCCTGGACGTTTCCCCCACGTCCCAGCTTGTCTGCACATTCTATACAGCAAAGGAGGGGCCCCTACCTGGATAAGGGGATCCCTGAATTGATTACCATTAAGTTTTCACTCCTGAAAAGAATGTGGGCTCAACATAGAAATTAAATTCTGTTAATAGGACCGTGTTTCCTGCATGCCTGATTTTGCACAGAGTCCCACCTGCTTCTCACTCCTTACAAGGAATAATCAAAAGGTGCCAGAATAACTCAGGCTGGAGGAAGCAGATGAGCAAAGAGACATTGCTGACTGCATGATCCAAAGGAAAGCAGAGCACAGAGGCCCGTGTCTGAGAGGTCAGAGCAGGAGCAGAGGGTAGGCAAAAACCATAGGAAGGCTGGTTGGAGTAGAGTAGGCAGAGCTTCCCAGAGACCACAGGTGTGGAAGAACCTGGTGGGCACTTTCAGGGCCAGCAAGCTCCTCATCACAGGAGCTTTTCAGCAGAAGTTGGGGGTGTTGAGGAGGAGATTCCTGGGAGCTTGGATCAGAGGTCTGGGAGGAGCCGTCTCCATGGCAGGCCTTAGGTGTGTGCATGAAAAGTCTAGCATTCCTGATGAAGGATGCAGAGGTGTGCGCTGAGTGGATGTTGTGTCTAGACCTGTGCCCGCCCCTCTGCCAACCCCAACCAGGCCCTGAGAAGGATACCAGCAAGGCCGGGAATAGGAGAGAGGGCAAAGAAACCATGCAAACACAAGCCCCTTTGAGAGACAGAACAATCTGCTCTCTGCAGATACCCTCGGCATTACAACAGTGCTGTGAGTGAGACAGCCAGTGTGTCCTCTGGTCAGTCCCAACCTTGGCCTGCACTGCTCCCAAGTGCCCAGACCTAATGCTGGCTCCACTCTCCTGCCCACTGGCAGCCCCCAGGGGTAACCATGTCCTTCTCCATCCCACGCCTTTTCATGGCCCTGGATTCCAGGCCATTTTACCGCATCCCATCCACCTGGGCACATCACATCTGGAGAAACTGAGGCTGGGTGCAGGCCCAGCCCAGCAGTGCCTCCACCCAGCCCTCTCCCTAGCCCAGGAAGCCCTCTCCAGGCCTCCTGCCCACTCCAAGAAGAGTATGTTGGTGGAAAGCCCCTGAGGATGGCTTCCCGCAGCCCTCCCTCTCTCACCTGGTCCAGGCCGAGCTGCGTACATGGGAAGGAGAAGGTGAAACCCAGGGGGAGGCTCTGCCCACTCAGGCCCTGCTTCTCCTGGAAGTCCACGATGCAGTCCACAATGTGGTCAAAGAGCTGAGGAGTGGAGCAAGTCAGGGAGTAGACCACTTGGCCCTTTCCCGCCCCCTGACATCAGCTCCAGGTTGTGGGTACCTGCTGCCCAGAGCCCTGGGCCACGCACTCCGGGATGGAGTAGATCTGGCTGGTGATTTGCACACCTCCAGTGGCCACATGCACCAGGAGGATCCGGAAGTTGGTGCCCCCCAGGTCCAGGGCCAGGAAGTCCCCACGCTCTGTGGGGCAGAGACCCTCAGTGCCAGGTCAAAGCTGGAAGCTCCACCCCCACACATGCTGTGACCCCCAGGAGCCCATGTCCCATTCAGGCCAAGTCTTTACCACTGCCATCAGGCGTGTCCCGGACGTAAGTGGGCAGCATGCGGAGGGAGGAGGCTTCCCCTTGGAGTCCCTTGGCCATGGCCTCTCGCATCTGTGCCTGCACTGCTGCCAGCTGTGCACGGGTCAACCGGAATGGTGCCAGGGTCTCCTCCAGCAGGCACCGGTGGGCAGCCAGGCGGGCAGCCACAGCAGTCACCATTGCCACACCCTGGCCTCCCCCGTCCACAGAGGGTATGAAGGAGACATCACATTCGGGGGCCAGGAGCATCACTGTCTCCTGCAGGATGCTGAGGAACCTACACAGACACACATCAGGTGCACCCTGGCTTGGCACCTGGCCCTGACCCCCAGGGCTTGCAGAAGCCCTGGGCTCCCTCACTTCAAATCAATTCAATTCTAAACCCATCTATGCACCAACCATATGCCCAGTGCCCCCAGTGACACCCTCCCTTGCACAACCAAGAGAAGCCTTTTTCTCTCCTCTGACCTCTTCTGGCCTCCCCAGCCCCTGTCTGTCCTCACTTTGCTTGGGTGCCATTCATACCCATTGGCTTGCACCAGTGGTACCAGAGTGCCCTCTGGGTGTGTATCACAAACACACACTTGTTCCTGCTACCTGCTAACACAGGATCATCTGTATTCCCAATACCTGGGGTGTCGCTCAAACACTCGGCCTCCAGTGGCCACAGCAATCTGAAGTGTCTGCTGCTCCCGGCTGTGCTGGAGACGGGAGAGGACGGCAGCCAGGGCAGCTGCACAGAGCTGGGCAGCCCGCGTGCACACAGCCGCACATACGTGCTGCACGAACTCGGCATCTGAGGCGCTCGGGTTCAGGCCCAAATCCTGCAGGATAGCGTGCACACGGGCTGCCCCAGCAGAGGGACTGGCGGGGACAGGGTGCTACTTTGGGGCTGAAGTAGCCCCAAAGCTCCCTGCCCCCACCAAAGCTCCATGGCTACCTCAGGGAAAGAGCATCCTCCCCATTCCCAAGTCAAGAACCCCTCTGTCGCAGCCCACTCGCCTCCCGTACTCACTCCTCTATCTCAGCCACATGTTCCAGGAGGATGCCGCCTTGCCTTAGCAGGGCAGGAGAGGTGTAGCCGCCAAAGAGGACCCCGCACTGGGCCAGGTGAGCCAGCACCAGCCGCACCAGCTCACCCAGGTACAGGCCCCCGATCATCTTCTCAAACCTACAGGCAGGAAGGGTGGCTGGACAGAGCCTTTCCTAAGCCCTCAGCCCACCTGGCCCCACCTCCAAGAACTCCCAAAGAGAGGTCATTTTCTTTGCGGTCCCTGCTGAAGGGTCCAGAAGCAAATGGCCTCCTAGGAGACAGTTGGGTGTTTACCCAGACCCCACTGCCCCCTCTGGCTTAGATTAGGTTCATGGGGGCTCCTGGAGGGTAGAAGGACCCAAGGAGGGTAGGAGACTCTTTGCTTGGCTACTCCCAACCCCCAACCCCCAACCCCTGCCAGAGCTGGCCAGAGTCAGGAATAAGGGAGGGCCAAGAGTTAAAAACTCTTCGTTCTAGAACCCATTCCTTCTTTGAGCCTGGCCAGGGCCCCCCAGGATGCAACCTGGAGAGCCTAGGAGCAAATGAGAGGGAGGGGCCTAAGGGCTGGAGTACAGGGACAACAGAGCGGGAGGGGAACAAAGCAGTGATGGGGCTAGAGCAGAAGGTTAGGCCACCTCTGGGCACCCAGATTCAGAGACTCGTGGTCCAGGGTGCGGTCGAAGATGGTCAGCACTGGCCCCAGGGCCCCATCATCACTGAAGGAGCCCCACTCGACGCTGATGCAGACTCGGCCCCGGTCCTCGTCTAGCACTGCCACATGCCGTGCCTCTTCCATGTAACACGCATTGGTGCCAGTGTCTGGCAGGGACACCCCATCAGGGCCTGTCCACCAGGCCTCCAGGCCCTCCATCCACCATCACAAATGGCTGTGACTCACCTACAACCAGCCCAACTTCACATGGCCCAACCCCTGGCTCGCAGCCCATCATGGTGCCCACTGTGTCATTCACCACGGCAACTACATCGATGCTGTAGGTCTGGACAACAGAGAGGACAGAGGTCAGGGAACCTGGGGTATGGGCAGGGCTGGGGCCCTGGCTTTGACGGAGACACACAGAGTCCCTGAAATGCGTGTCCGCGTGCCCCACACATTTGCGTCACATATGCTCTAGGCCTTCCCACCCTATAGAGGATTTTCCTCCCATCCCACGCCTGCCCCTTGGCTCCTCTGCCCCCAGCTCAGGCCCTGGAGGTCTCAGGGGCTCTCAGGCTCAGTCATCACTTCCAGAACACCAGTGCTCCCCACAGGACCAGGACAAGGGTGAGCAAACATGTCACCCTGAAGGCTATGCTGTAGACACCTCTCTTGCTCACCCTGGTCCTGGCCTGGCTCCCCAAGCCTGCTCCTCTCAGCCCTGACTTCCAGCTACTCACACAGCACCGTGGTGGTTAGTCGGCACAGATCCAGAGTGGCCTTTCTCAGGCATCCAGACTTTTGAATATGCCCTTCTCTGAAATTAGACCTTCCTCCCCAGCCCCAGCTTATGCACCTGGCAAACTTCTCCTTCAAGTCTCTGCTCAAGTCGTAGTACACCCTTCCCTGTGCTCCCACAGTCATCGGAACCACATTCTCAACAGGGACAATCTTTTATTGGAATGCTTTCCCCACTAGACTTGTGAGGTCTCTGAGGACAGGGTCAAGTCTTTTCATCTTTGTTTCCCCCTACAGTCCTGAACGTTTATTTGACCTTTCTTAGCTTCAGTCTCCTTACCTATAAAATGAGAATGGTAGCAGCATTTACCCGAAGGTTACATGGATAAAGGGTATAAACACGAGAGGAAAGCAGGCTCTTCCAGAAGCATAGGAACAGCCTACATGTGCTGGGCCCAGGCCCAGGCCCAGACCACATGGGCATCCCTCCCTGCTCCCCTGCCTCTACTCACTCCCTGCCTCTGGATGGCGTCTCGTAGCAACTGGACCACATCCTGGCCTTCCACACCACTGCACCTAAAACCTTTGGTCCAGGAAATGAGGGTGCTCTGGAGGCAGAAAATTCAGGTCAATCCTCCAACAACCTTCATGGGGCTGCAGCCCCTCCACCCACTGTCCCTGTAGCCACTCACCTTGTCCAGCCCTGTCTGGTGACAAGGGAAGGAGAAGCTGAACCCAAGCTGTAGACCCTGATTGCCCACGGGGAGCGCATCCAGAAACTCAGATAGGCAGCGGGCGGCAAAGTCAAAGAGCTGTGGGGTGGGTTGGGGGCTTAGCTCTGCCCACTGGAGCCCCAGCTGCCCCCGGGCCCAGAGCCTGTGCAGTGAGTGCTCACCTGCTGACCAGGACCCAGCATCACCTCTTGGGGGATCACAAACTCCTGGCTTCGGGGCTCCATCTTGTGCCCCTCAATGCCCATCAGGGTCACCCACAGAACACGCAGTGAGGCCCCTGTGGCTCCCAGTTCCAGCACCACGAAGTCTCCTTGCTCTGTGGGAAAGCAGGTCAGAGAAAGGCACGCAGCTGGTGAGAGCAAGCCCTCTTCTTCCCAGAAACATTCCCAAGGCCTGTGAAGTCTCATCAAGGGACCTTAGAGATGGGGACCTTAGAGATGGAGAAAGGGGTAAGGAACTCCCCCCTCCCCCAGATCAGAACCCTCTTACCAGTCCTGGCCACCCATGTTAGTCTATACCACCCACCAGTGCCATGTGGAGTAGACCCCACATATGTGGGCAGCATCCGGACAGCAGGGGCAGGGCTGGCCTGCCCCTTAAGGGCCTGCTCCATGGAGTCCAGTAGGCTGATTTGGATCTGCCGCAGCTGTGCCCCTGTCACCTTGAACTGCTGCAGGCATTCCTGTACCTGAGGAGAAACAGGCCGACATCTGGGCAGGAGCCCTGTTGGCCTAGCGAAGTTCCCCCACTCCAAACAGGACAGAGGTTAGCCTGGCCCAGTTCATACCTCCCTTCCCTAGCCCAGACCAGCACCCCTCCCTTAGCTTCCCCAGGGGCTGGCCTGAGCCCTGCTTGAGCCCACTGTGAGCCTTGCTGAGCTCCCCAGCACCTGCCCAGCCTCACTCCTCGCCTCTTCACACACCGTGGCTTTCTTGCCACTCACAGCCTACACCAGCTCCTGCACCCTCAGAAAGCTCCTTTCTGGTGGGAAGACCCACCCACTTCCTCCTGCTCCATTCCCTGTGGATCCCTTCAGCTCCTTCCAACCCCCTCTACTTCTTTGAATTCAGGGCTGGCAAGACCTCTCCCCTGTCACCCCACCAGTGATTTGCTCTGGTTCCCCAGGACCCAGAGCCGAGCTGCTCAGTGAATTGTTAGATGAGCAAATGAATGAACAAATGTGTGGATGAACTTCAGGTTCAGGGGCTTCCCTCTTCCGATACACTCCACTCTGGAGCCTGAGCAAACCCAGCCAGGAGAGTTTGGGGGCCACACCATGGAGGACAGTCCTCCCACAGTTGGCCATCCTTCACACAGACATTGACTGAGCCCCTAATATGCACCCAGCACTATTCTAAGCACCATACACTGCACAGCCAGCTGAGTCTGCTCTTGTGGAATTCAATTCCAGTGTAGGGGGCAGAAAATAAGCACAGAAACATGTAATATGGTTCTGGTAGTACTGGTAGAAAAGAAAGGTAGAAATAGAAGTTCAGGAGTGACCAGGAGAGGAAGAGGTATTTTTGGATATTGGTCAGGGAAGGTCTCCCCGTGGAGGTGACCTAAATGAAGGAAAGGAATGAGCCATTTGAAGATATGGGGGAAGAGCACAAAGGGTTTTTCTTCAGAGCAAGGGGACGGATTTGGGGGAAGGCTGGCCAGGTGCAGATCAGAGTGAAGGGAGTGGCGGGCAGACAGGGAAAGCAGAGGATGGGACACCAGGTTCTTTTCCAGCAGAAGCTTGAGTTCGGGGAGCTTAAGAAAAGCTCCAGTATCTCACTTCTGTGTGGAAACTTCCCTGGGACAACCCTCTGGCCTGTCCTTCAAAGAGGCCTCAGCAGCCTCCCTGGGTTTTTCAGAGGGTCCCAGCCCCCGACTCCATTCTCCCAGGCTTAGCCTTTCCCGGGTCCCCACTGCCTGTCTCATAGGAATTCCATTCCTATGACCCGCTACCCCACACTGGGCCCGTATCTATAAAGTACCACTCAGGCACCTGGATAAGGAGGCAGGGAGAGCCAGGGAGGAGAGGCTGCCAACTGAGGGAGATGGGGGCAACTCAGTCCCACCCCTGCTTTAGGAAAAGAATGGGAAACAGATCCCTAAGGAGGCAAATGATCCTAACTGGAGTCCAGATGTTCAGTTCCATATTCACATTACTGCTTCCAGTAGCCATGCATGCTAGGAGGAGCATTCCTGAGTCACAAATGAGGAAACTGAGGCTCAGAGAGGTATAGTCATCTGCCTAATCCAAGCAGCTATTAAGGGGCAGAGCGGGACTTGAACCCAGATCTGACTGCAGAGATGTTTCCACATAAATGTGAAGCCTTATAAAAACTAATAAAAACACCTGAAAAGAACCCAAAGCTGATGAAGTTGGCAGCAAAGAAACCCCCACAGGACATGGGATGAGAAAACTTAAATCTGAGTCCTTGCCCTGCCACTTCCTGACTCTGTGGCCCTGGGCAAGTTAAACTTCTCTCTGACATGGTAAGACTTAACAAGAGAATAACAATACTCAAAAGCACCCAGGAGCCATGTCTTGTTCATGGCTGTATCTCAGGGCCACAAGGAGTGGCTGGCTCTCAGGATTTGTTGACTAAGTGGTTGTGGTGGCATAAGAAAGGGGATAATGTATGTGAAAGTGTAAAGTGCTGTTCAGATGTGAGGGGTGTTTTATTATTGCTTAATGACAACATCAGAGTTATGGAGAAGTCAGTGGCTTGGGTAGATCGATGTTTTTCTTCCTTTTCCTCCCAGCTGCAGTGACAGATGCAAGAGGAGTGACTATGAGATGGCAGAAGCCTCAAGAAACACAGGAGAGGGGCTTCCCTGGTGGCGCAGTGGTTGGGAGTCCGCCTGCCGATGCAGGGGACGCGGGTTTGTGCCCCGGTCCAGGAGGATCCCACGTGCCGCGGAGCGGCTGGGCCCGTGAGCCATGGCCGCTGGGCCTGCGCGTCCAGAGCCTGTGCTCCGCAACGGGAGAGGCCACCACAGTGAGAGGCCCGCGTACCACAAAAAAAAAACAAAAAACAAAAAACAAACAAACAAAAAAAGAAACACAGGAGGACTTCCCTGGCTGACGCTGGTGGGCACACAGCAGCCAGGGGAAGCTACTGGAGTCTCCCCTCAACCTCCCCCAAGAAGAGTGGGGAGAGACCTCAGCCAGGAGACTGAGGAGCAAAGCATTAGAGAGAGGGTGGATTCAATGCGGCCTCAATGCTGGATCCTTTGACCAACTTGCTGTGTCCGTCAGTCAGGGCCCACCTCATCTCTCTGAGCAGGTTTTCTCCTCTGTCAAGCAGGAACAAAAATAGCACCCACATCTCAGCGATGTTTTGAGGACTGAGAAGACAGTAGATGTGAAGGGGTGAGACAGTGGCTGGCCTATAGGACATGGGTTCCCTTTCCTCAGAGCACAAGGTAAAACTAGCCTGGGGAGCCTGACTCCATGACCCCTCTGGTGACAAAAAGAGTCCTGGCAGAAGGCACCAGGAAGGGACTCAGATGGGACTGCGTTCCGACTACACGTGGTTCTTAGATCATCATGGGAAGGGGAGCTGAGGTTGAAGCCTGCAGTGCTGAGTGGGGGCCCAAGGCCACAGGAAATTTGGCATCCATGTGAAGTCCCCCCAAAGCTGAAGAGACTTGTCTTTAAACTGCAGGTGTGTGCAATAAAGCCAGCAGGGTGGGTGTGGGACCAGCGCCAGAGTCTCAAGAGAGTGGTGTAAAGTGAAAGAGGTGATGGTGGCAGGCCCTAGAGCAAGCCCTGGCAGGGCAGGCACCGCGGCACAGTCATTGCACCCTTCTGTGGCCCAGCTAGGGATTGTGCACAGAAGAAATGTTTACAGGGTCTGGGGCAGACGTTGGACAAGGGTGAAGTGGGAGCATGAAATGCAGTGAGGGGTGACGCCCCTCTAGTTTGGGCAACAAGCCAAATCAAGCAGGTTTCAGAATGGGCTGGAAAGCTAAAGAAACTGCAGGGAACGATACAAGAACCCTTTCGTGGATGCCTCTCTGTGCAGGTCCTGTATCTCCATTAGCTCACTTAATCCTCCAGGGGTGGGAGGATTAGACTTTATTTTCCTCCATTTCAGTGTTGACGAAACAGAGACGAAGAGATGTGAATTGACTTACCCGAGTGTTTCCTGCTAGAGGGTGTGGTAGGCAAGGGCTTCTAAATCTTGGTCAAGATGACAGAAAAAAGAGAAATTCACTCTGAGCTAACCTGAGGCACAATAACCTTGCTGCACAACCTCCAAGTTGAGTTCAGCACTGAAATTCTCTCTGTGTGCCTGACTTCAGTGGCCGTGTTGAGGGGTGAAAGATGTGCAGGAATGACTTGAGAAGTGGGAAAAGGAAGGGCTTTAAGAACACAGCTTTCTACAAGAAAAACCCTGGAGGGTCCTTTCTAGACTTTGGAGATGAAACACCTCAGCTCAAGCTCCTGTCATGCCTTAAACTCAAGGTATGTCACCTCTCTAAGCCCCCTTCCTCGCCTATAAAATGAGGAGATAATCCCCACCTTGCAGTGGTGTGGAGCCTTGAAGGAGAAAGCTACTAGATCAGATATGAAAGGCTCAGTAAACACGAAAGGGCTGCATGGGTGTGAGCCAGTGGCCGCATGGCATCTTCTGCTGCTCCTGCTCTTAACAGCCTTGAATAGGCACGAGACAGGAACCCAGCGCTGAACTTACCAGCTCAGAGCTGTTTGAGGGGCAGGGCAAGCCTTCTTGGGGGCAGCTGGGGACTCCTTCCCGTTGCTGCAACCCTAGAGACCCAATGAAGTCCATGTGGTTCCACGGTGGGGGGGTGACCTCCTATGGGAGAAAAGGGTTCCTGGGTGAACCACGTACTCCACAGGTTGTGATGAACCTCGGAGGCTGTGATACAGACCCTTAACTTTCTTCCTTCTGAATGGGACCAGGAAGGAAGATGTGGGCAGAGCTCAGAATCTCTGACCATCAAAATCCTTTAGTAAACAACCAGAAAGCCCTCATTTTCCAGAGCATGTACAACAAAAGAGCACTGGGAAGGCTGATTTCTAATCCCAATGCCATTCATTCAGTCATTCATTCACATTTACCAGTCCCTAATGCCTAATGTGCCACATGCTAGGGTACAGACAAAGCAGACCTAGGCCACACCCTCAGGGACCTCACAGCTTTACCAATAATCACAGTATGACTGACACAGGCAGTGACAGAGATGGACTTGCTGCTGTACTTGGGAGTTCAGGGATGTGCTAAAGGTTTGGAGCAAAGGCTGTGAGGTAAGGAGGGGCCAAAGACCTGCTGGAGAAGCAAGCAGGCTGGCTTGGCACCTTCATGCCAAGTTAAGGTGTGTAAATTTCCCGCTGAAGAGAGAAGTGGACAGGGGTGGATCTGTGCTTCAGAAAGGTGTTCCACTAATGCCATGACTTTGGGCAAATCATTTATGATTTCTTTGCATTTCAGTTTCTTCATCTGTAAAAAACAGAAGATAATATCTACCTTCACAAGGCTGTCATCAGAATTAAAAAGAGTAACAACAGGGAAAATGCTTTGGGAACTCTAATGTGCAACATAAACGTCAGGGTGGGTTTTGGAAGGTGGGGTGATGCTGAGCTGAAAGAGCCCTGTGCTCATAGCTGAGGATGCAGCTCCTCACAAAGCAGCCACACCAGGTCTCTCCATCTCAAGGCCTACTTTATTTTCATCTACATATAAATAAAATGGGGACCAGGAAGTTTCCAAAGGAGCCTTCAATGATTCAGGTGCCCTGCAGGGGTGGAAGAAAAGGGAAATGCAATGGAGGGCCCAAGATGGGCAGAAGGCATCTGGCTACTGAATTATTCCCTCTCCTCCTTTAACAGCAGAACTTCAGGAAAGCTACCTTCCCACCTCTGCAACCCCTCCCCACCTGCCACTCCCCTCATGTCCATGAATTTGCCCTCCCCATGGCCACCTATGATCTCCTGACTGCCCAATACCAGCCTTTTCCTCAGTCCCCATGCTTTCACCCTCTCTCAGGCATGCAAAGCCATGAGAATTCTCTTCACTGCAAAATTCTCTTCTCCCTTGGCTGCAACAGTCAGTCTTCCCTGGGCCTCCTTCCTGAGTCTCTCATAGTCTTCGTCAATAACTCCTTCGCTCCTCTCCTCTTAAACAATAGGGCTCCCAAATTTCTGGCCATAGTCTTCTTCTCCACACTCCCTCTTTATCTCACTCATCCCCAAGGTTTGATTAAAACCTGTGTGAAGGTTCCCAAATCTACCCCTGTCCTGAGCCAAATCCCAAATTCCAATGGTCTGTTAGCATCTCTGGATGCTAGAGAAGCCTCCTCAAACTCAACGGTCAAAGCCACATTCATTTCCTCCTTCACTTTTCCCCACGAAATTCTTCCCGTCCTTCACCTTGGCTGGAGGCATTCATGTTGCCGCTATACATCCTTGACCCTCACTTCCTCTACGCAATAAGTTCTCAGGCTGAAAGAGCTGAGAGCGGAAAGAGCTCCCATGTGTCTCCACCTCCCAGTTCCTACAGCCACTGTCCTAGACCTTCCACCCATCTGATTATTCCAACAGCCTCCTAATTGATATTTGTGCTCCCATGTGTCCATCTCGCCACCTTACCCACACCAAACATGTTACCAGAGTGACTGTGCAAAAATAGATTTTATCATGTCATTCCCCACAATGTGAAGTAAGCCGTCACACTGTGATGGCTTCTACTGCAGAAAAAGAAAAGTTTTGTGACTTTGCAACCCCCTCACACTGTCCTCAACCCAAGCTTCCTCGCTTGCTACTCCCCTTCATATTCCAGCCACATTGACTATGAGCTTCATCCTGTCTCCTGCTGTCCAGCCTTCGTTCACAGCCTTCCCTGGAATTGCTGTCTGAGTCATCTCTGCTTCTTCAATGCCCAGCACAGGGCTTGAAATAGGTAGGTGCTAGTACAGCTTTGAAAAATTGAGAGGTGGCGAGTTCTTATTCAGAGAACCAAGAAATCAGTTTCCAAAAAATCTCCCCAAAGTCACATATACCTACACTCAAGTTGCTGTCACATCTGTCAAACATATGTTCCATATATGTTAGAAGTCTGTTTTGAGGATAAAATGGGATAACTGAGGCAATTACCTTTGGGAGGGGCCTAGGGCTACACACATGGTGAGATTTCACTCTCCTTTCGAGGCCCAGCTAGCTCAATCACTCACTCACTCTTATTCATTTCTTCTTCTATTCAACATTTATTCAGCACTTCTACATAACAGAGACTGAAGCTTCCCCCAAGTAACCCCAGTATTTACACTCCCAGTAAATGTATTCATTTCTGTCTCTTCCAGCTGAGAGTTCCTGTGGGGAGGGACATGTCTGCCATATCACTAGATCCCCAGAACCCAGCCCAGGGTCTGGGGATGTTTGAATAACTGTGGGCCTCTTGGCTTAATTCAGCTGAATCAGCTACATGGAACGAGCCTTCCTTCTGAAAGGTATCCCAGGACCTCTGCCGAGGATAGGAAGCACTATCGAGGACCAACCAGCTTAGCCTTTCCAGCCTCCACTCATCCAGGATGGACTAAGCAGGAGAGATGAGGGTAAGGAAGGGGCTAGAGCTGAGGCAGGCAGGAATTAGAGGAGAATCTTACCTGGGAGAAGCAGCAGTTGGTCACTCTTCTCAGACCTGGGCTCTTTCTCAATGAGACGTCCCACTGAACTGCTTTGTACTCAAAAGTGAAACTCACGAGTAATCTGACTTATAATGTCACCAAGCCCCACCCTCTCACTAGACACCAGCTAATTCAGGAAGATGCACTTCCCTCTGAGTCTGCCCTAAGAGGAGGCCAAGTTAGGCAGGGCCATGGTGCAAACTTAAGCAAGATCGCCACAGGAAGTTGGGAGTCCTGAAGTGGGTCAAGGAGCCTGGGATATCCCCTCTGCAATGCTGGGAGCTCCATCCATTTTACAAACACTCAGAGTCCGCAGTGGTTCATCCCTGGAAAGGAGCTAGAATAGCCTGGGAAATATGTAGTCCGATGGACAATTTTCCAAAATGTGTAACGACCTACTAAATGAACACGAGGCGATGTGGAAGCACAAGAGGAAGAGGCTAACTCTGCCCCAGAGTGGGCAGAAGTTGAGGAAGCTGAGCCCTGAAGGAAGAGTGGCAGTATGTCCTCACATGTACAAAATTGTGGAGCATAAGGCACCTTCATGGAATTGGGGTACAGCTCCAAGGACCTCAAGAGGATACATGTAGGTGAGGACACATGGTGGGAGAGGAGGCAGCCAGGCTGTGGAGTTCAGCCTTTAGTCTACAGGCCAAGGAGGAAGAGTAGGTTCACACCATGGGGCTTCTCTACTAGAAGGGGAAGAGGAATCTCAGCTGCAGTGGGGCTGTTGGCCACCAAGCTGGTTTCCCTGAACTAGTCTTCTTGAATGTACAGAAAGTTGGGGCAACACTGTGCCCACTGCTGTGGTCTAAATACTTTTGTTCCCCTCCCACCTAATTCTTATGTTGAAAACCTAATGCCCAAGGTGACGGTATTAAGAAGTGGGGTCTTTGGGAGGTGATTAGGTCATAAGGGTGGAGTCCTAATGAATGGGATTAGTACCCTCATCAGAGGCCCCAGACGGCTCCCTTGCCTCTTCTGCCATGTGAGGATACGAGAAGTTGGCGGTCTGCAACGTGGAAGAGGGCCTTCATCTGACCATCTGGCCAGGCTGGCACCCTGACCTCAGACATCCAGCCTCCGTAACTGTGAGAAATACATTTCTATTGTTTATAAGCCACTCAGTCTGTGGTACTTTTTAATTGCAGCCCAAATGGACTAAGATACTCGCCATGGCAGGAGACTAGACACGCTGCACCAATTTTCATTCCAGGGAAATTGGTGAGCAGATACTTTAAAACTTCAGGCTACCTCATCAACAGTAACCCTACCGTTAACCATAAACAGTACTCTGCCTCCACATGACACCAGGATGGAGACCAGGGATGATGGCTGTTGAATCAGTTTTGGCATAACTGGGCCTGGAAACATGCCACATATCAGCCCTCCTGCACAGTTCACTGTGTAGCAATCAGGCATGTAGGCTCTGAGATTGGGAATGGGGGTGGGGAGGATAGACTGGCCATCATTCAAAACATACACCCTGCCTAGCCTGGGGCTCCAGTCTCTCTCAACTTCTTAGTGGGGAGAGAATATAGAACTGAATGTGAATGTGATTCATGCTGACAGTCAGTTTGCAGTCTCCTGAGCCAGGGTGAGGATACACCCCTGATAAGCAATGCCAGGGCTCTTTGTGTTTCTAGAAACCTATGTCTATTTCCCCAGCAGCAGGGGTCCCAACACCCTAGGCAGAGTGTCAGGGAAGGTCTGTGTCAGGGCCTATGGAAGGAGGAGGCAGTCTGGGCTTGAGATCTGTGAACAACGATGACAGCCGTAACTGTAGCAGAGGCACAGCAAGGATCAGCAGTTCTCTTCAGACACCAGATGGCCATTGACCAAAAAAGGGAAGGACAAGTCCTCACAAGGCTCCTCATAGCCCCTTACTGCCTATCTCCAGCTGTCCAGGAGGAACTAAGGAATGGGGAGAGGCAGTCAGCTGGGGGAAAGGTGGGCTGTAGCCCAGGTACCATGGCTGGGATGAGAGCCAGGCCCTCCCTGCTCCGATGTGCTCATAGGCTTGCTTCTCACAGCTCACAGTGCCCCACGGCCAGGCACTCAGGCCCCAATAAGCTTCCTGCTATTCCCTCCATGCCCTTTTACTCCAATGTGCCTTGCAGCTCTCCTATACCCATCAAGCTGCTTCTTACTGTTAGTTTTTTGTTTATGTTGATCTGTCTGGAATGACTCTCCCTTTGCGCTCTCCAGCCTTTTCACCTAACTTTTCCTTATCCTTTAAATTACACCTCAGACATCGCCAGTGCTGGGAGCCTTCCTAGACAAGTTCCTCCTGGCCCTAATCCCAGCCGAGTAGCAACCTGTCTATTGATCCCATAGTGTCTTGATCTTGTATCATTGCATAAACTACAGTCTATTAAAAGAATCTGTTTGTCTCCCCCCACTGTACTATGGGCTCCCAAAGAATGATTCTTATTTACCTTTGGAGCTCCGGGGCCCAGTTCTATATCTAACGTGGGATAGATATCAGTTAATTTTTGTTAAATTGAAGAGCCCTCCCACAACCTCAATAGTCCAGGGCTTTTGAAACTGAGAGGAAATAAGTAACCTCTTCCTGCCTTCCTGGTACATACGGCTTCAGCAGCCTTTCCACTCTGGGTTTATACATTCTTCCATCTTCCCACTTGGTACTACCATCTACTTACTTACCTGCCTTCCCCTCACCCCAACTCCCACCTTCTAAATCAACTTACGGCCAAAGCTTCTCTGCCTCACAGGTGAGAATGAGCCCACCCAAACTTAAAATTTCCATTGAGTTTTGTGACTCAAGTGGGAAGTAGGAGGTAGTATGGTATAGTAGACAGAATCAGCACTGGTGTCAGACAGACCTGGGTTTGAATCCCATCTCAGTTACCAGTTGTATGACCTAGGTGAATTCCTTCACTTCTCTGAGCCTCAGTTTTCCATGTATAAAACATGGAGACTAATGCCTTAGGTTGGGCTCCTCCAGAAGCAGACCTAATTTGAGTGCAAAAGGTTTAATTGGGAAGCAATCAGGCCAGGATTAGGATTAGGGCAATGCATGTGAAGTGCCTAGCAATAAAATGTAGAGAATCCCTCTTAGGTTCACACAAGTGTCAACGCTGCCTTTACATGAACCCAAGAGTGAGGGCCCCTCACCCTAGTCCCAGCCCTGATCCAGGAAGCACCGACAGGGGAGTTGGAAGTGAGATAGGAAGGGAAGGAAGCCAATAGAGCATACATAATTAAGTTGCTGCTGGGAGCCACTGAGGCTCAATCCCACAGGGGAACTCTGGGAGACAGATAGAACGCATCCACCTAAGGTGAGGAAGCTGGAGAATTTATCCTCCAACTTCCATCTTTTACTGGCTGATGGCTGCCTCAGGGGCCCTCGCTCCCTGGCACTCCCAGCCTGTGCCACACACTAGCCTAGAGAAGTGCTAAGGCAGAGAGTTACAGGTTCTTGCAATAGGACCCTACGGGTATGTAATAGAACAGTAAGTGCCCAGGGGAAATGGGCAAGGCAGAGCCTCTGCTAGAGGGCTGTGATAAGGATGAAATGAAATAACACAACCACAGTGCCTAACACAAAGGTTACCTTCTCTTTCCCAATTTATCACAATAGCTTGTGAAATTCTTGGATCTTCCCAGCTCTTCATGAGTTGACAACACCATCAGAACAGCTGCTTCCCATCTTTCGGAAGAAGCAAAACAAAAACAAGAAACAAAACCCAAAAACCCAGGGGTCCTAGGCAAGCTCTAAACACCCGAGCTTGCTGTGGAAGGCTGGTGCTTGATGGAACTAAGGTAGTCGAACTGTAACCTCTCACATCTGCTCTTCACCCCTCTCTGGCTTTTCCTCCTCTCACTGTAACACTACTTACGACATACAAAACTAGCATCACATTGAGTAACGAATGCTGCCATTCACTCACCTTCTATGAGACAGATACTGTGCTTTTACCCACATTATCTTACTCCTTAGAACCCTGTAAGATTTTTCCCATTTTATAGAAAAGGAAACTAGGTCTCACAGAGGTTAACTTGTATCAGAAGCAGGGGTTCAGACTCAGGTTGATGTCATACTCTTTTCACTGACTTTGTCTCTTCACTGTCTTACTAAGGCCCCTCCCACAAAACCGCTGGTATTGGGAGAATAAGACAAATGAGCAGCTTTTACCAAAGATGGAGGTGGGAGGGCCTGGGGAGATGGCTGTTTCCCCCTGACTCCACATTAGTTAATAAATAAGCTGACCAGTACTAATCCTGCTGATCCACACCCTCCTCCAACAATTTGCCAATGATCCATGTTCTAGGGAGACTGCTCAATTTTAAGTTAAATAATTCACTTTCTAGAATCAGCCCTTTATCTCTTCTTATCTTCAGGCAGAGAGATAAACATACTATTCCCTGTTTATGGAACTTTACCTCCAATAAATTGCCATTTACTGAGAGAAAACTAGTGAGAGTTAAGCTGATGGGCCAAATTATTTCTCAGAAGGAAAACAGGAAAATAATCAGTACTAGAGTCAAAATACAGCATTTTCATTAGGACTGATGAGGCAGGGCACTGTGGTCTCACTTCCATGGACAAAAAGTGGTTTTATTTGTTACTCTGAACCTTTGTTTCCTCATCTGAAAATTGGGGAGGATAATACCTACCTCATAAGGTTGCTGTGAGGAATAAATGAAGCTACACACATTGCCTGAACCATAGCAATTGCTCAAAAAATAACAGCAATATTAATGTGATGCTGGCCACAATGTCAGTGCCATCCAACACCACGACATGGTGAGCCTGCCATCCTGCCTTTTTCTAACTCAAAGAGCTTGTGCGCAAAGGCAGCTAGGCAGGAAACAATGCATTAAAGGCCTGTGCTGTGCCTTACATCTAGCTATCTCTGAACTCCTCAGTCTAACACACACTTCATGTTTGTTTTAAAATAAAGGAAAAGAAAATTTTGGACTTGGTAAATCAGAAGTTAGGAGAGTGTGAGTGGTGCCGTTTATCTTGTCCCAGGATCCTTTCCTGGTCGGCAGCCACCTCATACCATCTCCCACTACACCTTCAAATCAACTTGGGCCAAAGCTAGCTTTCTCAACATCCTTGTTTGGTCATCCCCCCTAGGCAGTTGCTTCTGCCATTCAACATCCTCTCATCTTTGGAGTCTGCCTGTGCACTGAGGATAGACCACATCTCTGCTCTTCACTGGAAGGTCCTGGGTAATGTGGTTGAGAATGTGCACTCCTCTACTAATGAACTGAAATAGAAGTTATTTCCTGTTGCTGCTATGACCTCTGATGGCAAGAGAACCAATCTCAGTTTTAGCAGATGAATATACAAGGCATCCCCACTGGTTAATCTAGGAAGAAAAAGTAATTGTATAGGAACTAATAACTTAGAGTTCACTTACAAACTCCTGGCAAGAATTGTCAGACATATCCCTCAAAGGTCCTATGCTCTGGCTGAGAATTCTTAACTGGGTGAGGCAGCAAGATGAGATGACAAGTCACTGAATGTTAAGGACAGCAGAACAGAAGTAGAATTCAATGCCCTGGCATCTTCCAGAATGATGTCAGAGAAAGTCAAGAGTAACCACACAGTGTTCAGAACTGTGCACTACACATTTTGTGAATATAGGCAGTATGTCAGAGACCAGTAATGGAATTCATTCCGAAACATGCAATTTATGAGTCTGAGAACTAGCTCCATAATTAAAATATCCCTCCCCTAAGCCCAGAGAAAAAAAGGAAAATCTCCATCTTATTGAAATAAAATTTCATACAAACATAGATAAATATATTTAAATTTTCTTTTTAACCACAAGTGAATTCAAACAGACTGTTATAAAACAGAATACTACACACAGTTGTCTGTATAGCTTATAGAAAACATAAAAACCAGAACACTGAGTGGGTGCTGGTGGTAGAAACTGCAGGGCCAAAACCTGCATAACAATGAACTGGAGACCACTAAGGCTTAATGAACATGGCCCACCCCTATTGCTAATGGTTTTGTCAACCTTTAGACCCTAGAAATTCAGGATTTCCTCCTTCTTCCTCTGCCTGCTTTGGTCCGTGTCCGGCTACTTGACCGGACGGTAAGCTGCTTTTTAAAGTCCACTAAGCAATCTGTGGTTTCTGAAATAGAAACAAAAGACTTGATGGGAGACTCATTTAAGTCGAGATGTGCAGGGGAACTCTGTATCTCTCTGCTGCAACCTGCCTCTTCTACCCCTGGTGAAGGCACCCTAGAGAGAAGGAGAAAAAAATCAGAATTCAATATACACCTACTAATAAGCACTAAGTATGCGTACCAGGGGTATTTACATATACTATTATTTCATGTAATCTTTAGAATAATCCAATCAGATAAGTACTATCATTTCCCTTTCACAGATGAGGACACTGGGTAAATCATATACCCAAAGCCACACAGTTGGGTAGTAAAGAAATGAGGATTCAGACCCAAATTCCCAAGCTGCTTGAATTTTAAGTCAGAAGACAAGGGTTGGGTGGGGATAGAGAGGCAAAGAGGAGTAAGACAGCTTTTCCTCTGCTTGTTCTGACACCATGAATGAACTTGAGGTAGTTATCCAATTCTCAGCCCAGATATATGGCAGGCACAGAGTTATACAGAGAGCAGTCACACAGTTCCACAGTTTTCTACTTCAACAGTCTGAATATCACACTATACACAGAACATAGGACCAGGGCTGTACTTTTCTAGAACTGCTGTCAGCCACACTTCAATGCACACCCCAATTCACCTGAAGGCTCCTGTCTCTGAAAACTTGGTCTTTATCTCTGCATCTGTGATAGGACAGAAAAAGTAATAATGTTGTTAGTGGTGGTGTAATCATAACACTTTTCACTGATCGTGTGCTTCCTATGTTCTGGGCACTGCTCTTCATCAGGCTTATCCAGGTAGCTCAGATCCCCAATCCCCAGACCAATGGAATGTGAGCATTAGCATCCAACAGGCTTACCTGCAAAAGTACAGAGGTAAACACTTTTGAATGAATAACCACTGAATAAATCTACTTCAAATCTGGACTTGAGGAACAAGGAGTTGCCAAGGGAAATCTGCTACCTGAAGAGATTCACAACCTGCTGACCTAAAGGCAGCAGGCTATGGGGCTCAGAGAGGCTGCCTTTTTATAGTCATCAGAAGGCACAACAGATTTGCTTGTTCGGAATGAACTATTAGAACTAGATGGGAAGCAAATCTCACCAGACCTAAGCTAAAGTTCCTCTTCCACCTACATCTAGTAAATTTATCAATAGCAACTATTAACAACAACAACAGTAATAATAGCAGCTAACATTTATCAAGAGCCTACTTACGTCAGGGAATATGTGTGGAGCTTTACTAGATATAATCCTTTCAATCTATGAAGTTGGTATTACTAACTCTATGCAATGCTCTTAAACAATCCACTCTACTCCTCCTTAAATATTAGGCACAGAGACAGAATTACTTCCTACAGTCCCTCAGGAGCAGAGGTTGAGACACTATGCTAAAGGTAACATGAATGATGCACAAAACATTAGGAGATGACAGTAATGACTAGTTTTCAATGCCTATTCCTTTAGGAGGTACTTAGGACTTGTACCACATTCCACTCTGATTTGGAAATGTTTTTTCCCCAGTTCAAAAGGCAAGTAGAAAGTTCAAGCTTTATAGAGGCTGAAACAAAATACATGATAAATAAGACAGAGTATTTCATCTTCCTTAGGGAGAGATGACCTAGACCAAGTCTCAAAGGCTGGCTGACTGGGTCAAATGTGCAACCACATAACTCTAGCAAAAAGTCAGGGGAGTTGGTAGTGGCTATTTTTACTAGAAGGCCTCAGAAAGCAGCTCAGAAAACTGGTCCTGGGATCCTCACCTGTAGTCTTGTACTCAGACTGTTCCAAGAGACTAAGGAGTCGGCCTTCACTGAAGCCTTTTTCCTGTGACAGAGAAAAATAGATGAAAGGGTTACACAGAGTCTAAAATACAACTTCCTTAGCCCAGATCACACCTATCTCCAGGAGAGAAGAGGTGTAGGGGTACAGCTGTAGGAAAGTCTTTTGCTTTCTAATAAACGAGGGTACACAGTAAAAAAGCAAATATGATTAAAAGAATACATCTTTATGCCAAGAATATATCTAAGAATGGATACCAGAGTCAAGGCAAATTATTCCACCAAGATCGTATTAGAGAACAGTAACCTTTGACCTATGATAGATTTGGAGAGGTTTAAAATAGAAAATAACAGTTTCAAATTAGCTTCTAGAGGCAGCGATGACAGAGAAAAAACTAGCTCTATGGTGTAAGCACATACCCGTAAGCCCTAACTCCAAATTACCACCTAAACATCACCCCATTCATATAAGGAAAAGATAATTTCCCCTGATTCTTCATACTTTTCTTCATATTCTTTTTTCATCATGACAGATAATGGCTTCTCCATCTTAGTGTTCAGTGACTGCTATGTCAGTAAGCCTTGGACATGGAGCTGCTGCTTTATCTTTGATCTCTAAGCCAAGACTTGCTCTTCCTGATCTCTAATCACAAAGCCCAGAAAGCACATCTTCCCAGTGACCAGGACCACATCCTACAGTTTCCTAATAAGGCTAGGTACATGAGGTGTTCAACAGAGTTGACTGTATGTTCCTGGCAGTGGGTATACAACTGGATATACTTTCTGGAAAGTAATCTGGCAGTATGTTTCAAGAGATTTTAATGTTTATACCCATTGCCCTAAGAGCTCCACTTCAGGAAATCTATTCTAAGGAAATAATCAGTGGTACAAAGACTGATTAATGTTTTAAACACAGCGTTATAATACAGAAGAACTGGAAAACAATCTGAATGTCCAATAATATGAGAACGGTTAATTGACTGTGTGATACAAACATTAAGAGTAATTTAAAAAACAGTTTAAAAATAAACCCAGGAAGGTGTTTATGTTACAATTGTAAGTGTATATATACATATGCACATACAAGTATACGTATGTACACATATGTGTATATGTACATATATAATATGGTGTCAATTACATTAAAATGCATTAAAAAAAGACTAGAAAAAAATAGGCCAAAATACTAGAAGATGTCATCTTTGAGTAACTAACTTATGGATGATAATTTCGCTATTGTTCATACTTTTTTTTTGAACTTCCCATATTTTCTACAATGAGTATATATTACTTTTTAATTAAAAGAAAAAATAATTTTAAAAAGCACAAATCCTATTTCAAGATAAACAGAAGAAGAAGGAAGGAGGGAGGAAAAAAGCCCAGAACAGAACTGTGGAGGGTTAGGTAACCTTTCCTAAAACACTCCACACATACCTTTGGGTTCCTCAGCCATTGTGGACGCTTCCCCTCCACAGCTGAGCATACTCTATCACTCTCTTCAGGCCCATCTCCTTGGTCACCTCTTGCAAGCTGGAGACAGGACTCTACATGACACTGATACTCTCTGAATGGGACTAGGGATTTACAGAGATAACACTTCTCATTCCTAGCCAATCAGAAGAAAGAGAGAAAAGGCAGTTTTAAGATTTGCTTTTGCCTCTGTGCTCCTAGATATGTCTCAAATTGTGTTTTTATGTCTTAAAGTTATTCTGTGAAGAAGACATGTCAACCAAAGCAGATTCGCTCAGCAGGATCGCCAATAAAACTAACCCAATGCCAATCAAAAGGACTGAGTGAAAAAAAAAAAAAAAAAGGACTGAGTGATTAGTGGTTTTCCCTGGCTGTTTCTCTTACCCTGCTGTTGTGGCAGTGGGATGATAATGAAATCAGCTCTTCTAACTATCTCAAACAATGCTAATTGCTCTCCAGACTTCAGTCAAACTCTTCTCAAATTAAGTGTAATCGTTTTCTTCAAAGAGAAGTTAAAATTAGACAGAAAAGGGAACACCAAGAGCATTAAATCAAAATGACATTTTTACCACGGTAGATGAACTTGTCTGATTAGTATATCAAGTCCGTCTATATGCTGACTTCCTTAATTCTACAACCTGCAACATCCACTAGGAAGTTACTAAAACCATGTGGTTCTGCCAGAGGCTTTTGCACAACTTCCTATATATAGTTATTTTTATCTTTTTATAATTGTAGAGTTTGTGGAAAGAGGAAATTGTGTCCCTGAGGTAAGGTTTATTAGGCATCAGCAAACATGGAATCACTGGAGACAAAGGAAGAAAATGAACATTTATGAAGTATTTTCTCTGTGGTGAGAACTGGTACAAGGCCCTTTAAACACAATTTCTCAATTAATTAGTGGGCCCTATTAGGAAGGTACTATTCTCCTCGAAGTCCTATAGCTAATAACTGTCAGAAGCCAGGTCTGCCTGACTCATAAAATCATCTTAGTTTTAAGAAGCTAAAGAAAACTTTCCAAAGCTTCTCCTTCTGGCTGTTGCTATTCGGTTACTACAGAAAGATTTAGATTGCCTTTATGGAAAAATTTCTCTGGGAGGGTCTTTAAAATAGGAGAAATAAGTCTCTCAAGTAATTAATCATTAGAGAGAATACAAGTAAAACTCTGACTTATGAGAAAAGCTACACTAGTGTACCTTTCAAGGTTTATTAATTAATGTAAAAAGCATTTATTAACCCCCTACTACATGAGAAACGGCAGCACTGTAAAAGAAGCATAAGTTTTTGAGTCAGGTAGACTTTGCCAGTTCTGGCCACATGATCTTAACCAGTTACGTATAATTTCTCTTCAGTTTCTATATTTATTTCTAAAAAAGAAAGAATACTACCTTATCAGCTATTGTGATAGCTACAAAGTAAATAAACCACCCAGCACAGCGGCTGGCACATAATATTAAGAGCTCAACAAACAGGTATTATTGTTATTGCTGTCTCACACACATTTTATTAGATGCCGGGGATATAAACATGAATGAAGGCAAGTATCTGCCTTCAAGTAACTCACAGACTAGCCACGGAGACAGAAATGTCAAAAACGAAAGGAAAAAAATTACTGCAATAGTGTGATGAATACAGTCCTAGAAAAATGACTGCATGACAGAAGGATTCCAAAAGGAGCAAGTGGAGCTCTGCTCAACTCGATTAGGGAAGGCAGCCATGAAATTTAGGATTTAAGATAAGATCTGTGTTTCAAAGATAAATGTTTCTAATGACTAACTGCCCTAATGTATTGTTGGTGATGTCTTTACTTTCAGGAGGCAGCACTTATACCTGACCCACCCCTTGCCCCTGCCTCCCTTTGTAATGAATGTGCTTTCTTAGTCAAGCTGCAACCCACAACCCAAGGAAGTCTTCAATATTGCCCAACTTCTTGCAACTCAACTTCTGTACCATTACATTGCAAAATAGCACACTGCTTCCCCAAAGCACCAAACACCAATATGCAAATTCAAAGAAAACAGAAAGCTAAGAGCAATGTGGAAGTGGAGTGAGTGGCAGGGTCTTTTCAGAGTAACAAAAAGGGATACAGAGGCCACCCACTTATGCTGACATAAACTGGGAATATGAAAAAGAAATACAGGCATTAAAGCAACAAAGTGATTGCCAGGCCGAAGAAACCCAGGGTAAGAGAGAAATTGGTCTCTTATTCGGTCTAAGTGATGGTATGTGTTAATAAGCAAGAGCTCCGTAAACACAGTATACCTACTTGTCAATGTCTAGGGAAATCTGAGCAGCTGTCCCACTGTCACTCTTGCTCTTTCTCTTAGTCTCTTTTTGTCTCCGAGTCAACACTTTCAACAACAAAAAAAAGAAACAAAACAAAAAAGAAAAACTGTTAGTTGGCAGTAGACTCTAAATATAAAAGACAAAATGTACTTGAAGAAGAAAAGTTTAAAATCCTATTCCACTGGGAGAGGTGACTGTCTGGGAAACCTCTGCCTTTCTAGTACAGAGAATATTACTTGCATAATATGGACTGAAACTGCCAGCAGCAAGATATTCCCATATTTGCTAATGAGATCTATTTTTCCTCTACTTGCCATTAGATCTAAAAATCTAGTCCACACCAAGAAAGGTTTTTGTGTACTATCCTAACTTGCAGCACCAGGGGGAAGGATTTATACTTTCCCATTGAAAACTCTGTCTTTATGACACATATACTCCAATAAGATGCTTTATGATATATAGCAATGACAGCTAAATCTGAGTGCCCACATTAGCTCCAATCTTTACAAAACTGAAAAGTGTTCCATTTACAAGTGAGAAAATGAGAGCTCAGAACAGTTAACACAACCAGTCTTTTCCACTACAATAGGACCACCTCCTAATTCTAGTGGGTATAGACAACTTTAGTCCAAGTGGCATACAAATACTTTTCTCATAGCAAAAGGTGTCTGTTTATCAAATCATACTCTCTTAAAGGGTCTTGGAAGTTAATTAACCAACTGTTTTCCAGTCTTCATTCCTTGCAGTTAACAAGAAGAACTGTGACCATCTCACTTCAAATATTGCCTTTGTCCCTCCTGACACTTGACATCCCCATGACAGAGAATTTAGAAAGCTTATCAGTTCACAAAATAATTTAGGTTGTGAAGCATTTACCTAGACCAGGGGTTAGCAAAATTTTTCTGTACAGCACCAGGTAGTAAATATTTTAGGCTTGGAAGGCGATATGTCACATCGCCTTAACTGTCATAACTACTCAACTCTGCATTATAGCAGGAAGGCAGCCATAGGCAACATTATAAATAACTGGGTGTGGTATGTTCCAATAAAACTTTATAAAATCAGATGTCTAACTACATTTGACTCCTGGCTGGCCATAGTTTACCTATCCTTCTAGTCCAACCTCCCACTCATATAAATGCCTCTATAAGCAACCCTGACAAGTGATTAAACAGTCTCAACTATATCCATTCACTGAGGAGAATTCACTTCCTCCTAGGTAAACCCATTCTACCGCTACACAACAATTCTGGCTTAATCTGCATTTACTGGGGGCTGTATGAATAAGTTTACCCCCTTTTCCACAAGTCAGCTCTTTGAACACTTAACAAGCTACATTACAATCTTGGTTTTACTCAGTTGTCTGACCCACTAAAATGTAACCACCTTCAAAACAGGTACTATATCTAGTCATTAAGCCAATCACTAATAAGACTTGGACTGCAGAACCTTTGAGGGCCTAGGGTAGCTCTAATCCTTTTAATGATCCTCTGGAGATGGGTATTATTATTCTGCCCTATTTTAAACGTATGAAAACAAACTCAAAGGAATTGACTTTGCCAAACTATCACAACTAGTCAGAAGAACCCAGAACAGTCTAGATCTGTCTGATTCCTATACCCATGTTTTACCTTCCTAGTTAATCTCCTCTACATACACCCCAATTTGTCAGTCTTCTATGTGTGGCACCTCAAAATGGACCCAATATTCCAACAAGCAGTCTGACCAGTAAAGAGAACACAAGAACCACAAGCTGCTTTGTCTGGACTCATATTCTACTAATTCAGCCAAGGCTGTGTTTACTTTATTGACAATCCTGGTATTCTACTGGCTTAAACTGAGCATAAAGGCAATTAAGATCTATCCCCTATCCTTCCCAATCATCTTCAAAAATGTTATCAAGACAGGTCTCCTAATTCTTTACTTGGGTAACTAAGTTGTTGGGTATGTTTCCCCTCTAACAGGACTTTATATTTATCCCTATTCTTTTCAGTTGAACATTCCAGTCAGTTGAGATCATGTGAAGTCTTGATTCTGTCATCTGATGTTATTAGCTCTCCCAGCTTTGTGTCATCTGCATATATTACAAGCATGCTTTCTACATGTTCATCCAAGTCACTGGGGAAAAATGACTGTTAAAGATACGGCCAAGGACACAGAAAACTGTGGCATGTTACCAGAGAAGCCTGTCTTCCCCTAGTCCAAATTTCCTTTAAATACTTAATCAAGCAAGTATTTATTGATAATCTTCAATGTGTAAGTTTGGGGAGATATAGGAAATTATGAGGCATGGTTCTTGCTCTTAAGGAGCTTACAATTTACTAAGGGAGACAGCACATACATTCAAATAACTATAATACAAGGTGTAAAGAGATACATATAATAAAACATGATCATACACAGAAGCAACTATTAATAATGTCTTATCTCTAGGGAGGATGACAGGGACACCTGGGGACTGGAAGAGGAGGCAGGCATATTTTTTACTATATAGTTTTCTGTACTACTGAATTAAAAATTAAAAGGGCGGGCTTCCCTGGTGGCGCAGTGGTTGAGAGTCCGCCTGCCGATGCAGGGGACACGGGTTTGTGCCCCAGTCCGGGAAGATCCCACATGCCATGGAGCAGCTGGGCCCGTGAGCCATGGCACGTACGGAGCCTGTGCTCCGCAACGGGAGAGGTCACAACAGTGAGAGCCCCGCGTATCACACACACACACACACACACACACAAAATTAAAAGGCCTAGTATTTACCTGAAGAAAATAAAACGCTAATTCGAAAAGATGTATGTGCCACAAGTTCATTGCAGCATTATTTACAATAGCCAAGATATGGAAGCAACCTAAGTATCCATCAACAGATGGATGGATAAAGAAGAGGTGATATATATATATCACTGTTTTCCAGTCTTGCCTAAGGGAACACAGCTAGTCGAGTCCTAGCCTGGAGACCATTTTGTCCAACTCTAAAGTTGGTGCACATTATTCCACTGTGTGCCACTGCTTCTTTGTATCTTAACAGTGCCAAGCCAAGTCCTAAGTGCAGTTCCTTAGGGCGTTTTCCATCCAGTGGTATATTAAGGCCTGAGTTAATGGTCGTAGGTTTATAGGTGGCTGTCTCAGCTCTCAGTGATGTTCCTCCTTTCTGTTTTGCATACCTTGCCCAGGTAGTTGCTTTCCTGGTAGTTGTCTTCAGACTCCATCGTTCCCTTTTGAAATCTTTGCTATATATATATATACACACACACAAACACACACACACAATGGAATATTACTCAGGCATAAAAAAAAGAAATCTTGCCATTTGCAACAACATAGATGGACCTAGAGAGTATTATACAAAGTGAAATAAGTCAGACAAAGACAAATACTATATGATTTCACTTATATGTGGAATATAAAAAGTGAAACAAATGAACAAACATAACAAAACAGAAAGAGTTGTAAATACAGAAAACAAACAGGTAGTTGCCAGGGAGGTGGGGGGTGGCGGCTGTGGGGGGAGGAGAGAGATAGGTGAGGGAAATTAAGAAGCACAAACTTCCAGTTAAAAAATAAATGAATCACGGGTATGAAAAAAAAAAATTCAAAGGGAGAAAAAGAGATCAGGTTACAGCAAGGCCTTAGGCACAAGTTAGAGTAGATGATCTATTTCTAAGGTTCCCTCCAACCCAGAGATTTTATAAATAAAAATAAAGTACTGCAGGAGAAAAACATCCTGGACATAGTTGTATAACCACCTTCAAAATCCACCTCCTATTCTATCAGCCAGCCCACATTTCTCCATCTTATGTACAAGGACTTTATGAGAGATTTTATCAAGTGCCGTGCTGAAATCAATTCTTAAAATGTTTCCATCTCTGATTACAGAAACCTCTAAGGTTTTTTTTTTTCCCTCTCTCTCTCTTTCTATTTATTACCCATCTTGACTACCAAGGATTTTTCCCAAAAGAAGTACTTGGAAACCACTCCACAAACAGGGCTGGAAAAGGAATTAATTGCTTATAGCACTTTATATATACCTCTGCACCTAGCACATTTCTGTTATTTGTTTATATGTCAGTCTCCTTTCTACATCACACAACCTTCTGAATTCAGAGATTCTGGGTTTTGTCTTGATCTCTTCACCATCCCCAGCAGAGTCTAGCATAGATTAGATGCTAATAAATACTTGTCAATTTAAATCATAGCAATGGATTCACAGGAAAAAGGGGCTCTTGTTTTATGAGAACCTTCTCTGTGCCAGGGACTTAAAAAACATAATCTCTAATCCTTACAATGGTCCTGGCAAGGCATATATCGCTAACTCTATTTTATAGATGATGAAATAAACTGACAAAGATCACAAAGCTAAAATAACAAAGAAACATGGCACCAGAAGTGCAATATGAGCTTTACTTTAAAGTAATATATGTTCTTCTATAAGAGCAGGCTGCTCTCCTGGGAAATAAGAGGGTAAAGGGAAAGAGAAAAAGAGGGAAGCGAGAAAGTGATAAGTGCTAAGTGGGCAGGTGGAAAAGAGACTTGGCAGATGGCTGAGACTTATATGCTAATTCTATTATTAAATGTTATGATCAGAGCAGACTGGACTGGCCCCTGCAGCTACATTTTTCCTTTAAAAACTACTGCCCCTACAAAGAAGAAAGGTGTAAGTTGCTCTAAAGGAGTCTGCTACTCTGGTTTATGAGTGTTGAGAGAGCCATTTTAACTAAGCTGCAGGCAGAGAATTTAGTATGAAACTTAAATCCAAAAACTTAGTTGCTGGTGACAACAGCCAAAGATTTCAAAAGGGAACGATGGAGTCTGAAGACAACTACCAGGAAAGCAACTACCTGGGCAAGGTATGCAAAACAGAAAGGAGGAACATCACTGAGAGCTGAGACAGCCACCTATAAACCTACGACCATTAACTCAGGCCTTAATATACCACTGGATGGAAAACGCCCTAAGGAACTGCACTTAGGACTTGGCTTGGCACTGTTAAGATACAAAGAAGCAGTGGCACACAGTGGAATAATGTGCACCAACTTTAGAGTTGGACAAAATGGTCTCCAGGCTAGGACTCGACTAGCTGTGTTCCCTTAGGCAAGTTAATTAAGCTCTCTGAGTATCAGGTGACTTACCCACAAAATGACATGATAATAGCATCTATCTTCATGGGTTCTGGTAAGGATCACATCAAATAATCCAAATAAGTTGTAAGAGTGTTCAGCCCACAGAAAGCACTCAGATTATCATTAGTTGTTTATTATTATGTAATTCTCATTATTAGTCTTCCAAATTTATTTCTTAGTCTTAGCCAAAGATTTAAGCCCATCTTTAGAACATACCTACCAGCCTATCTATAATTTGCGTTAGGTCTTAGTCTTAAGTGGTTCCCATACTAATTTGTACAGACAAAATGAACAACAACCAAAGCATTACAGAACAATTACCAATACTATGTAAACATCAGCACACACTTATTTCCAAAACCCTAAGCAAACAAGCAATCAAAAATAAAAACATATGGCCTTGAACTGTAAACAGTGAAGACAATGGCTCCCTGAGTTAAGTGAAAATTATATATACAAAGAAGAGAGATTTGGCAGCATGACAGTGGTTACTCTCAGTTTGTCTCCCTTAACCTCAAAACCACATCAGCAGAAAATAATGGGAGGCCACAGAGTTGTTTACGTTCCTGCTAAGACCGCCAATCCTCCAGCTTAGCACTTTCTCAGTGGGATGTTAGGGGAAAAAGGGAAGGCCTGCTCCACCTGCATGTTGTCTGCCTCAATGCTGCCAGCCTCCCCTATGAGAGTAGTCCCAACAAAAAGGCTATCAACAGAACTAACCATTATCTACCATTCTGACACACGTGGCTGTTTAAATTTAAAACTTAATTAGAATTAAATGTAATTTATTTATTTTTCTTTTTTTAATAAATTTATTTTATTCTTGGCTGCATCGGGTCTTCATTGCTGCACGTGGGCTTTCTCTACTTGTGGTGAGCAGGGGCTACTCTTCATTGCGGTGCACGGGCTTCTCACTGAGGTGGCTTCTCTTGTTGCGGAGCATGGGCTCTAGGTGCACAGGCTTCAGTAGTTGTGGCTTACGGGTCTACAGTGCAGGCTCAGTAGTTGTGGCACATAGGCTTAGCTGCTCCGTGGCATGTGGGATCTTCCCGGACCAGGGCTCGAACCCGTGTCCCCTGCATTGGCAGGTGGATTCTTAACCACTGCACCACCAGGGAAGCCCCCTAAATGTAATTTAAAATTCAGGTCTTCATCACATGAAGTATACATTTCAAGCGTTCAATAGCCACATGTGACTAGTGGCTACCATGTTTGAGTCTACTAATAAAGAACATTTCTGTCACTGCAGACAGTTCCACTGACTAGCACTGCGGAGATAAACATGACTAATTCTATCTTGCCTTAAATCTGTTTACCTTGGACACCCCCAAGAAATTCAAGCTTCCCATAGCTTCTCTCACCACCTAGATTCTCATCCCACGACTCTAATCCGTCATCTGGGGGCACTTTTCTAGTATGACTCAGTCTCCCTCTCCTGCTCTCAAAATGACTCTGCCCTCTGGAATTAGGGTCAGTGATCAAAAAAATCCTCAATATTCTTAACTCTCTCTGTGGAAGTTCTTTCATCTTCTTGCTCGAACTGAAAGATGGCTGTCCTCTGAGCATACTGCTTCTCCTTGTACCTTCTCAGGTACTGGCTGTTTCTTCTTCCTTACAACACAATACCACTGACCTGGAGGTGGGGTAAATATCCTCTTACTCCTCATTGTTGCTTCCAGACTACTGGAAAACCTGGTTTGAAGCACAAACCATTCTGCTACGCCTGCTGCTCCAACTTGAAGAAGTCATCTACTATCCTCCTGGTCACCCACCCCACCCCCTTTCCTGGCTATTCGTTGAAACTTTTAACATATCACTTGCTGTCTTTCTTTTTGCCAGTCTTGCCATCATTCTTGGTGATTTTAATATGTACATATTAGACTGAAGAATATGAAAGTTGCAGTTTCTGTAGTTCAACCTAAGCTATGATTCATTCAGTATCTGTCCTCTCACTTCCTTTACCTTTTTGCTATCAGCTCCCATGGATCATACCATCTCAGCCTTTCTCAAGTGGGATTTCTGAGAGAGAAGTAAGCCTAATGTCCTCAGGCATCCATTGTATGTAATGCATTAAACTCTGTCCTCCGCATCTAGAATAGTATCAACCAGTTATGTACCATCCTCGGGAGAAGTAAGGAAAACATTCGATTCATTTTCTGTGTTCTGTGGTTCCATTGAGGAACCCTGACTGAGCCTGTCAATAATAATCATGCCACTTCCAACATCACCACCACCTATCTTTTCCAACTCACTCCTTATAATACCCTAACTCCAATAATCCTTCAGTCCCACTAGGATGTCTAATTCCAGGCTATCACCTTTTCACTGTCCATCATCCTGTCATGTCCTCACTTTCCTTCTTACCTAACTCAGATCTCATGGTTATTCTACCAACCATTCCCCTGAATATTTTCTCAACTTATTTCTAATTTCTATTGTACTCCCTAGCAAAACCCAATTTTGGTTAAATCCAATTCTCCACCTATTATGTGCCCCTACCTAAGCAGCACAATAGTGCTGACGGTGCTCACAATACATTTAAGACCAAAAACCTCAAGCGGCCCCTCAATACAGCCTAGCAATCCTAATATGTCTCCATAGTCAGTTTATTGTTCTACTCTCCCAGAGACTGTTTCACATCTTCTCTGCTATCTTCAAACTTTCAATATCCATCCTGACTCTGCTGTCACTATTCTTTTTTGTTTCAATATAATACCTTTATTGAGATAAAGTTACATATTATATAATTCACTGAATTACAGTTCATGGCTTTTAGTTTATTCTTAGTATATTCACAGAGTTGTGCAACTATCACCACTATCAATTTTATAACATTTTCATTAACTAAAAAAGAAACAGGTTCCCATTAGCAGTCATTCTCCTTTTCCCCCCAGGATCCCAGCCCTAGGCAACCACTAATCTGCTTTCTATGTGTTTGCCTATTCTGGGCGTGTCTTATAAATGGAATCATACAATATGTGGGCTTTTGTGACTGACTTCTTTCACTTAACATATGTTTTCATCTATATCATAGCATGTGACAGTACTTCATTCCTTTTTTTCTCATAGCAGCTGCACCATTTTACATTCCCACCAACAGTGTACCTGGGTTCCAATTTCTCCACATTTTTACCAACATTTGTTATTTTCATTTTTTTAATAGCCATTCTAGTGGGGATGAAGTGGTATCTCATAGTTTTGACTCACATTTCCTTAATGATTAACTATGTTGATCATCTTTTCATGTGCTTGCTGACAATTTGTATATATTCTTAGAGAAAACGTCTATGCAAGTGTTTTGTTTTAACTGAGTCCTTTTTGTTGTTGAGTGGTAAGAATTTTGTATATGTTCTGAAATCTAGACTTTTATCGGATATATGATTTATAAATATTTTCTCCCATTCTGTAGGTTTTCTTTTCACTTTCTTGATAGTGTTCTTTGAAGCTCAACAGTTTAAATTTTGATGGTGTCCAATTTATCTATTTTTTTCTTTCGTTGCTTGTGCTTTTGGTGTCATATCTAAGAATCCACTGCCAAATCTAAAGTCATGAATATTTACCCCTAGGGACTTCCCTGGTGGTCCAGCAGTTAATACTCTCTGCTTCCAACCCGCAGGGGATGCGGGTTCGATCCCAGGTCAGGAAACTAACATCCCACATGCCGCACGGTGTGGCCAAATAAATAAATAAATAAAATTCACAAAGGAATTGTTAAAAAAAAAAAAATTTACCCCTAAGACAGTTTTATAGTTTTAGTACTTACATTTACGTCTTCAATATATTTTTTGTATATGGTGTGAGGCAGGTGTTCAATTTGAAATACTCTTGAAATAAAAAGACCCTATATGCCTCATTCAGTAAACAAATTCTTATTCTCTCAGGTACTAGACTTAATAACCTTATTCTACTAGTGATAGCTTCTAACTAAAAAATCCTAATGACTATGTTGATACTTCCTAAGTATAAGCAACCCTAAAAAAGGCACACATCACTAGGTCCTACAAACAGATGAAAAAATAAAGGCTCAGAGGCTTCAATCCTGTAAATACCTGGGGTAAGATATGATTCCAAGTCTGTTAGACTCCAAAGCCAGTACCACAATATCAAACTGCCCTCTTTGTTGCAGAGAAGCCACACAAGCGCCCTGTCCCTACTCAAGTTGTAGCAATTTCTTTTCAAGTTTAGAGATAACCTTGCTTTCTCAAGAAGGTACACTTGAATGTTGAGCTCTTGACCTTAGTCTTTACTGCTGCTTTAGCTGACCCCTGCATTTGAAGTGTTAGCCTGGTTTCCTCAACACTTTTCCATAGAAGGCAAAAGTACTCATATAAAAATATGCTTGGGGCTTCCCTGGTGGCGCAGTGGTTAAGAATCTGCCTACCAATGCAGGGGACACAGGATCGAGCCCTAGTCCGGGAAGATCCCACATGCCGCAGAGCAACTAAGCCTGTGCACCACAACTACTGAGCCCACCTGCTGCAACCACTGAAGGCCGCATGCCTAGAGCCCATGCTCCACAACAAGAGAAGCCACAGCAATAAGAAGCCCATGCACTGCAATGAAGAGCAGCCCCTGCTCGCCTCAACTAGAGAAAGCCCACGCTCAGCAATGAAGACCCAACATTGCCAAAAATAAATAAATTAAAAAAAAAAAAAGCTTGGCAGTGCCCCCACCACCCTGAGACTTCAAGGAAACAATTAATACTGAGAAAAATCCTTAAACCATAAACTCCTACTTAGGATATAGAAATAAAGGGTCTACAACCATTATATTTTTATGAACAAAATTCCTCAATCTATGAGGTACTGAATAATTTAGAGACCTTAGAAAAACAGTCACTTGTCTAGCTCCTACTAATACTTGTGCATAATATTTATAGCACAATCTTTTTCTTTAACAGCTGGCATTTTTATTTAAGCAGTTTGACAATATATATATAGAATTTTTAAATAATTCATATTTTCTGACCCATGAATTAAAATTTGGAAATCTATTCTGAGGGAATCATCTGCATTTAGACAAGATCATAAGACAAAGATATTTTATCAAAGCATTATTTATAATAATGAAAATTTTAAACAACCCAGTGTTCAAATACAGAATGAAATACTATGCAGAAATTCAAAATAAAGACTGAAAGGAAATACACCAAAATGTTAACTGTAATTGGGGTAGGGGAATTAGGTGGGTGGTTATTTTTGGATGATTATCTTTCTATGTTGCAAATTTTTTTCAATGAGCATAGACTAGTCTTACAATTTAAAAAATTATTTTAATATTGAGACACCCCTAATGAAATAACAGATCTGGGCAATGATCATCAATGACTATTAGCTGAAAGCTGGGCTTTCTGATGGATGGATTAGGCTGATCCCACTAGTCAATCTTAACATCATAAAAGAAAGACAACCAGACAGTATGTTTCTCACAATCTGATGCAGTATGAAATATATAATACCACCTATGAGCTACTCTTTTGTCAAAAAAAAAATCTAAACTGAATCTGATCAAGCCTCAAATCAAAATAGAAGTTTCCAGGGGCTTCCCTGGTGGTGCAGTGGTTGAGAGTCCACCTGCTGATGCAGGGGACACGGGTTCGTGCCCCGGTCTGGGAAGATCCCACATGCCGCAGAGCGGCTGGGCCCGTGAGCCATGGCTGCTGAGCCTGTGTGTCCGGAGCCTGTGATCTGCAACGGGAGAGGCCACAACAGTGAGAGACCCGCGTACCGCAAAAAAAAAAAAAAAAAAATAGAAGTTTCCAGAAATTATAGTTTAGAACAGGAGACCATGGGCAGCGGAGTCGAGATGGCGGAGTAAGAGGACGCAGAGTTCACGTTTCCTCACAACTAGGGCACCTACCAGGTGCTGGTGGGGAACCCTGGACACCTAAGAGGATGGGAGGAACCTCTGTGTGACCAGGTAGGATGTGGTAGGGAGAGGGGGTAGAAGTGGAGGTCAGACGGGGCTGGTGTTCCTGAGGGGCAGCTGGAGGAGGGGAGGGGTTCCCGTGTCCGGAGAAGCCCACCCATGTGAGGGGAACAGCAGGGACAGGGAGAGACCTTCGGGGTATCAGAGAAGAATTCAGCCAGCGTTTCCCCTGCCCGCTCAGGCCCCAGTGAGCGTGCTGGGATCCTGGGCCTGAACCTCTGCCCTCTGGGGCCCCCTCCGGCCATGCTGAGCCTAAGCCCCATCCCCGCCACCCCCCAGGGCCTTTTCCAGTTGTGCAGGTCCTGAGCCTAGGCCCCGCATCCCCCGCCAAGGCCTTTTCTGGCTGCACAGGTCCTAAGCCTAAGCCCCCTCCCCTGCAACCCCCAATGCCAAGGCCTTTTCTGGCTTTTTTTTTTTTTTTGCTGTTGTGGTTCTGTTATGCCTTGTTATTGTTGTTTCATTTATATATATTTTTCTAATATATTTTTTATTTTTCTAGTTTTACTTTATTTTTTATTCTTTGTTATTGTTCTACTCCTTTTTGTTTGTTGTCTTTTTTTTTTTTTTTTCCATGTGGCTTGCAGGATCCTGGTTCCCAGGCCAGGGGTCAGGCCTGAGCTTCTGTGGTGGGAGCACCAAGTCCAACTGCTGGACTAACAGAGAACCTCAGAACCCAGGGAATACTAATCGGTGTGAGGTCTCCTGGAGTTCCTCATCTCAGTACCAAGACCCGGCTCTACCCAACTGCCTGCAAACTCCAGTGCTGGATGCCTCAGGCCAAACAACCAGCAAGACAGGAACACAGCCACGCCCATCAAAAATAAAAAAGAAAGAGACAACAAAAAAATATGTTACAGATGAAGGAATAAGGTAAAAACCTATGAGACCAAATAAATGAAGAGGAAATACTCAACCTACCTAAAAAAGAATTAAGAGTCATGATAGTAAAGATGATCCAAAATCTCAGAAATAGAATGGAGGCATGGATCAAGAAAACACAAGAAATGTTTAACAAGAACCTAGAAGAAATAAAGAACAAACAGTGATGGGGACTTCCCTGGTGGCGCAGTGGTTGGGACTTCGCCTGCCAACGCAGGGGACATGGGTTTGAGCCCTGGTCCGGGAAGATCCCACATGCCACAGAGCAACTAAGCTCATGCACCACAACTACTGAGCGTGAGCTCTGGAGCCCACGAGCCACCACTACTGAGCCCACGTGCCACAACTACTGAAGCCCGCATGCCTAGAGCTCGTGCTCTGCAACGAGAGGCCACCACAATAAGAAACCTGCGCACCACAATGAAGAATAGCCCTCACTCGCCACAACTAGAGAAAGCCCGTGCGCAGCAACGAAGACCCAACGCAACGAAAAATAAATAAATAAATAAATTTAAAAAGAACAAACAGTGATAAATAACACAATAACTGAAATGGAAAATACACTAGGAGGAATCGATAGCAGAATAACTGAAACAGAAGAACAAATAAGTGAGCTGAAGATAGAATGGTGGAAATAACTGCTGAGGAGCAGAATAAAGAAAAAACAATGAAAAGAAATGAGGACAGTCTCAGAGACCTCTGGGACAACATTAAACACACCAACATTCGAACTATAGGGTCCCAGAAGCTGAAGAGAAAGAGAAAGGGTCTGAGAAAATATTTGAAGAGATTATAGTTGAAAACTTCCCTATCATGGGAAAAGAAATAGTCACCCAAGTCCAGGAAGTGCAGAGAGCCCCAAACAGGATAAACCCAAGGAGAAAAACACCAAGACACATATTAATCAAACTAACAACAATTAGGTTCAAAGAAAAAATATTAGAAGCAGCAAGGAAAAAGCAACAAATAACATACAAGGAAATCACCATAAGGTTATCAGCTGATTTTTCATCAGAAACTCTGAGGGCCACAAGGGAGTGGCAGGATATATTTAAAATGATGAAAGGAAAAAACCTACAACCAAATACCAACATTACTCTACCCAGCAAGGATCTCATTCAGATTTGATGGAGAAATAAAAAGCTTTACAGACAAGCAAAAGCTAAGAGAATTCAGCACCACCAAACCAGCTTTACAACAAATGCTAAAGGAACTTCTATAGGTGGGAAACACAAGAGAAGAAAAAGACTCACGAAAACAAACCCCAAACAATTAAGAAAACAGTAACAGAAACATACATCTAGATAATTATCTTCAGTGTAAATGGATTAAATGCTCCAACCAAGACACAGGCTCGCTGAATGGACACAAAAACAAAACCCATATGTGTGCTGTCTACAAGAGACCCACTTCAGACATAGGGACACATACAGACTGCAAGTGAAGGGATGGAAAAAGATATTCCATGCAAATGGACATCAAAAGAAAGCTGGAGTAGCAATACTCAACCCAGATAAAATAGACTTTAAAATAAAGACTGTTACAAGAAATAAGGAAGGACACTACATAATGATCAAGGGATTAATCAGAAGAAGATGTAACAATTATGAAGATTTATGCACCCAACATAGGAGCAGCTCAATACATAAGGCAAATACTAACAGCCATAAAAGGGGAAATCAATAGTAACACAATAATAGTGGGGGACTTTAACACCCCACTCACACCAATGGATAGATCACCCAGACAGAAAATAAATAAGGAAACACAAGCTTTAAATGACACAATAGTCCAGATAGATTTAATTGATATTTATAGGACATTCCACCCATAAACGACAGAATACACTTTCATCTCAAGTGCACATGGAACATTCTCCAGGACAGATCACATCTTAGGTCACAAATCCAGCCTTGGAAAATTTAAGAAAACTGAAATTGTATCAAGCATCTTTTCCAACCACAAGGCTATGAGATTAGAAATCAATTACAGGAGGGCTTCCCTAGTGGCACAGTGGTTGGGAATCCACCTGCCAATGCAGGGGACACGGGTTCAAGTCCTGGTCCAGAAAGGTCCCAAATGCTGAGGAGCAACTAAGCCCGTGTGCCACAACTACTCAGCCTGCACTCTAAGGCCTGCATGCCACAACTACTGAAGCCTGTGTGCCTAGAGCCCGTGCTCCACAACAAGAGAAGCCACTACAAAGAGAAGCCTGTGCACCACAAAGAAGAGTAGGCCCTCGCTCATGGCAACTAAAGAAAGCCCGCGCACAGCAACAAAGACTCAATACAGCCAAATATAAATAAATTAAAATAAATAAGTTAAAAAGAAAACAATACCAAGGGCATTTAAAAGAAAAATCAGGGCTTCCCTGGTGGTGCAGTGGTTAAGAGTCCGCCTGCCGATGCAGGCGACACAAGTTCGTGCCCCGGTCTGGGAGGATCCCACATGCCGCGGAGCAGCTGGGCCCATGAGCCATGGCCACTGAGCCTGCATGTCCGGAGCCTGTGCTCCACAACGGGAGACGACGCAGCAGTGAGAGGCCTGTGTACCACAAAAAAAAAAAAAAAAAAGAAAGAAAAAAAAAGAAAAATCAATTACAGGAAAAACACTATAAAAAACACCAACACATGGAGGCTAAACAATATACTAATAAACAACCAAGGTATCACTGAAGAAATCAAAGAGGAAATCAAAAAACACACAGAAACAAATGACAACAAAAACACGACAACCCTAAACCTATGGGACACCGCAAAAGCAGTTCTAAGAGGGAAGTTTATAGCAATTCAATCTCACCTCAAGAAACAAGAAAAATCTCAAATAAACAATCTAACCTTATACCTAAAGCAACTAGAGAAAGAAGAACAAAAAACCCCAAAGTTAGTAGAAGGAAAGAAATCATAAAGGTCAGAGCGGAAATAAATAAAATAGAAACGAAGAAAACAATAGCAAAGATCAATAAAATTGGTTCTTTGAGAAGATAAAATTGATAAACATTTAGCCAGACTCAACAAGAAAAAAGGGAGAGGACTCAAATCAATAAAATTAGAAATGAAAAAGGAGACATTACAACTGATACCACAGAAGTACAAAGGATCATAAGAGACTACTACAAGCAACTATATGCCAATAAAAATGGACAACCTGGAAGAAACAGACACATTCTTGGAAAGGTACAACTTTCCAAGACTGAACCAGGAAGAATTAGAAAATATAAACAGACTAATCACAAGTAATGAAATTGAAACTGTAATTAAAAATTTTCCAGCAAACAAAAGTCCAGGACCAGATGGCTTCACAGGCCAATTCTATCAAACATTTAGAGAAGAGCTAACACCTATCCTCCTCAAACTCTTCCAAAAAAATTGCAGAGGGAGGAACACTCCCAAACACATTCTGCGAGGCCACCATCACCCTGATACCAAAGCCAGACAAAGATATGACAAGAAAATTACAGACCAGTATCACTGATAAACACAGATGCAAAAATCCTGAACAAAATATTAGCAAACAGAATCCAACAGCACATTAAAAGGATCATACACCATGATCAAGTGGGGTTCACCCCAGGAATAAAAGGATTCTTCAATACACACAAATCAATCAATGTGATAAACCATATTAACGAATTGAAGGAGAAAGCCCATATGATCATCCCAATAGATGCAGGAAAAGCTTTTGACAAAATTCAATACCGATTTATGATAAAAACTCTCCAGAAAGTGGGCACAGAGAGAACCTACCTCAACATAATAAAAGCCATGTACGACAAACACATAGCAAGCATCATTCTCAATGGTGAAAAACTGAAAGCATTTCCTCTAAGATCAGGAACAAGATAAGGATGTCCACTCTCACCACATTATTCAACACAGTATTGGAAGTCCTAGCCAAGGCAATCAGAGAAGAAAAAGAAATAAAAAGAATCCAAATTGAAAAAGAAGTAAAGCTGTCACTGTCTGCAGATGACATGATACTATACTTAGAAAATCCTAAAGATGCCACCAGAAAACTACCAAATCACTGAATTTGGTAAAGTTGTAGGATACAAAATTAATGCACAGAAATCTCTTGCATTCCTATACACTAACAATGACGGATCAGAAGGAGAAATTAAGGAAACAATCCCATTTACCAATGCAACAAAAAGAATAAAACACCTAGGAATAAACCCACCTAAGGAGGCAAAAGACCTATACTCAGAAAACTATAAAACATTGATAAAAGAAATCAAAGATGACACAAACACATGGAGAGATATACCATATTCTTGGATTGGAAGAATCAATATTGTGAAAATGACTCTACTACCCAAAGCAATCTACAGATTCAATGCAATCCCTATCAAATTACCAATGGCATTTTTCACAGAATTAGAACAAAAAATTTTACAATTTGTATGGAAACACAAAAGGCCCCGAATAGCCAAAACAATCTTGAGAAAGAAAAACAGAGCTGGAGGAATCAGGCTCCCTGACTTCAGACTATACTACAAAGCTGCAGTAATCAAGACAGTATGGTACTAGCACAAAAACAGAAATATAGATCAATGGTACAGGATAGAAAGCCCAGAGATAAACCTACAGACCTATGGTCACCAAATCTATGAGAAAGGAGGCAAGAATATACAGTGGAGGGACTTCCCTAGTGGGGCAGTGGTTAAGAATCCACCTGTGAATGCAGGGGGACACGGGTGTGATCCCTGGTCTGGGAAGATCCCACATGCCGCGGAGCAACTAAGCCTGTGAGCTACAACTACTGAGCCTGTGCTCTAGAGCCTGTGAACCACAACTACTGAGGCCGTGAGCCACAACTACTGAAGCCCACATGCCTAGAGCCCGTGCTCCACAACAAGAGATGACACTGCAATAAGAAGCGCACAGCAATGAAGAGTAGAGAAAGCCCGCGCGCAGAAACAAAGACCCAATGTACCAAAAATAAATCAATTAATTAATTTTTAAAAAATATTTTTAAAAAAGAATATACAGTGGAGAAAAGACAGTCTCTTCAATAAGTGTTATTGGGATAACTGGACAGCTACATGCAAAAGAATGAAATTAGAACACACCCTAACACCATACAGAAAAACTCAAAATGGACTGAAGATCTAAATGCAAGTCCAGACACTATAAAACTCTTAGAGGAAAACATATGAGAAACACTCTTTGACATAAATCACAAGATCTTTTTTGACCCACCTCCTAATGAAAATAAAAACAAAAATAAACAAATGGGACCTAATCAAACTTAAAAGCTTTTGCACAGCAAAGGAAACCATAAACAAGACAAAAAAGACAACCCTCAGAATGGGAGAAAATATTTGCAAACGAAGCAACTGACAAAGGATTAATCTCCAAGTTATACAAACAGCTCGTGCAGCTCAATATCAAAAAAAAAAGCAAAGAACCCAGTCAAAACATGGGCAGAAGACCTAAATAGACGTTTCTCCAAAGAAGACATACAGGTGGCCAACAAATACATGAAAAGATGTTCAACATCCCTAATTATTAGAGAAATGCAAATCAAAACTACAATGAGGTATCACTTCACACCAGTCAGAATGGCCATCAACAGAAAATCTACAAACAATAAATACTGGAGAGGGTGTGGAGAAAAGGGAACCCTCTTACGCTGTTGGTGGGAATGTAAATTGATACAGCCACTGTGAAGAGCAGTACGGATGTTCCTTAAAAAACTAAAAATAGAACTACCATATAACCCAGCAATCCCACTCCTGGGCATATACCCTCAGAAAACCGTAATTCAAAGAGACACCTGTAGGGGCTTCCCTGGTGGTGCAGTGGCTAAGAATCTGCCTGCCAATGCAGGGGACACAGGTTTGAGTCCTGGTCTGGGAAGATCCCACATGCCGCGAAGCAACTAAGCCCATGCGCCACAACTACTGAGCCTGTGCTCTAGAGTCCGTGCTCTAGAGCCCGCGAGCCACAACTACTGAGCCCGTGTGTCTAGAGCCTGTGCTCCACAACAAGAGAAGCCACCACAATGAGAAGCCCGCGCACTGCAACAAAGAGTAGCCCCCACTCGCCACAACCAGAGAAAACCCATCTGCTGCAACGAAGACCTAAACACAGCCAAATATAAATAAATAAATTAAATTAAAAAAAAAAAGACACATGTATCCCAATGTTCACTGCAGCACTATTTACAATAGCCAGGATATGGAACAAACCTAAATGTCCATCAACAGATGAATAAAGAAGATGTGGTACATATATACAATGGAATATTCTCAGCCATAAAAGGAATGAAATTGGGTCATTTGTAGAGATATGGATGGACCTAGAGTCTGTCATACAGAGTGAAGTTAAGAAAGAGAAAAACATCTCATATATTAATGCATATATGTGGAATCTAGAAAAATAGTGCAGATGAACCTATTTGCAGGGCAGGAATAGAGATGCAGATGTAGAGAACAGATGTGTGGACACAGGGTTGGAGGGGAGGGGAGGGTGGGATGAATTGGGAGATTAGGTTTGACATAAATACACTACCATGTGTAAAACAGATAGCTAGTGGGAACCTGTGTTATAGCACAGGGAGCTCAGCTCAGTGCTGTATGATGACCTAGATGGGAGGGATTGAGGGGGGTGGGGTGGGAGGGAGGTTCAAAAGGGAGAGGATATATGTATACATATAGCTGATTCACTTCATTGTACAGCAGAAACGAACACAACATTTTAAAGCAATTATACACCAAAAAAAAAAAAAAAAGAACAGAAGACCATGCTAAAGATAGAATAGGGATACAATCAGCAAAATTCAGGAGGGAAATTCTGAAAGACAAAAAGCCAATCTTTTAACAAATAAACTATGAAGAAAACAAAGAGATAAGGATAACAGATTAATAGAAACTTGAAAGACTTCAACCAAATGAAACACATAAACCTTGTTTGGACCCTGATTTGAACAAACCATTAAGAAAGAAATTATGATATGACTGGGGAAAGAGAGATGCTGACTGGTGTGACAATGGTACTGTGGCTGTATTTTTTTAAAAATAGTCCTTATCTTTTAATATTACAATATTTAATAATATGCCTGAAAATTGCTTCAAAAAATCTAGTGGGAGGTGGATGTGAGGAATGTTATACATAAAAAAAGACTGGTCATATGTTGGTAATTGCTGAAGCTGGAAAACAGGTTCATAGGGATTCATTATACTGTTAAACAATAAAAATAAAAAACAGTCTCAAAACAAACCTGCTGTTCAAAGCTAACTACAGGCAACATCACAGATATTGTGGATTCAGTTCCAAACAAGTGCAATGAAGCAAATATCGTGATAAAGTGAGCCACACAAATTTTCTGGTTTCCCAATGCATATGAAGGTTATATCTACACTATACTGTAATCTTTTTTTTTCTTTTTTTTGTGGTACACGGGCCTCTCACTGTTGTGGCCTCTCCCATGGCGGAGCACAGGCTCCGGACACGCAGGCTCAGCGACCATGGCTCACGGGCCTAGCCGCTCCACGGCATGTGGGATCTTCCCGGACCGGGGCATGAACCCGTGTCCCCTGCATCAGCAGGCAGACTCTCAACCACTGCGCCACCAGGGAAGCCCTGTAATCTTTTTTTTTTTTAATTTATATTGGTGTATAGTTGATTTACAGTGTTGTGTTACTTTCAGGTGTACAGCAAAGTGAATCAGTTATACATATACCCACTCTTTTTTAGATTCTTTTCCCATATAGGCCATTACAGAGTACTGAGTAGAGTTCCCCGTGCTATACAGTAGGTTCTTAGTATACTATAGTTTTTTAAGCGTGCAACAGCATTATGTCTAAAAAAAAATGTACATACCTTAATTAAAAATACTTTATTGCTGAAAAATGCTAACCATCATCTGAGTCTTCAGTGAGTTATAGTAGTAACATCAAAGATCACTGATCACAGATCACCATAACAAATACAAGAATGAAAATCTTTGAAATATTGCCAAGAATTACCAAAATGTGAAACAGAGACATGAAGTGAGCAAAGGCTATTGGAAAAATGGTGCTGATAGACTTGCTCGACAAAGGATTACCACACATATTTAATTTGTAGAAAAACACAATAAAACATAGTGCAACGAAACAAGGTATGCGTGTAAATAAAACCAAAAAAGTAAGGAAAAGATACACATCAAACTGTTAACAGTGGCTTGAACTGGACCAAATCATGGGTGAGTTTTTTCTGAGTAAAATTTTCCAATGTAAGAAACCAATGTTACCTCAATTAAAAAAAATTTTTTTCCCACTTAAATCTTCTACAATGAAGATGTACTGCTTTAAAAAAAATTGTTAGAAGGCAAAATAGCATAATGATTAAGAGTGGAACCTGTGGATAAATGGTAAAATTCCAGGACTGAAGCAGGAAAAGTCAAAGCAACCTCACAACTTCTTGTACTAAAAAGTAAGGAAGTGCTCAAAAAACTGACGGGCACATGACAAAAAGTTACAGAAGACACCTGAAGGGACTTTCACCGGTCAAATTTGGACAACAAAATGACTACTAGAAAGAATGAATTATGACACATTAAATTTTAAAAAATGAATCCATACCACATTAAAAAAATTAATGGGAAAGGGAAAAGTTTCTTTCTACAGAAGAATGTCAGCTAATTAATGCAGAAGAATGGCAGGAATACAAAAATCACCATTTACTATAATAATAACAATTAATTTAAGCAAGACTCACCAATGGATGCTAAAACCATGGGTGAACGCCTGTTAGGGAACAGGATGTTCATACAGCCTTACAGTATTACCCCACAGATGACATACTGATTACAAAGGGAAAAGGTACATTTGCAGAAGGAAATCTGGTAGACATTACCTTAGAGGATCAAATTTAACAACCCCAATAGCACAAACTGATATCATTTGCCCCCTGATGTGATGTGTTACGGATTGAATATTTGTGTTACCCCAACACTCATATGTTGAAATTCTAACCTCCAGTGTGATGGTATTAGAATATGGGCCTTTGGGTAGTGATTAGGTCGAGAGGGTCTGCCTTCATGAATGGGATTAGCGCCATTATAAGGGACTGAAGAGGCCAGAGCTCTCTCCTTCCACTACATGAGGACACAGCAAGATGTCAGAAGTCTGCAACCCAGAAGAGGGCTATCACCAGAACCCAACCATGCTGGCATCCTGATCACAGACTTACAGACTCCAAAACTGTGAGAAATAAATTTCCATTGTTTATAAGCCACTCAATCTATGGTACTTTGTTAGAGCAGTCCAAACTGACAAAGGCATGATGCATTTAGAAGAATACTACACTCTCTTTGTTATTATTTCCTGCCAAAAATGTTCTGACCTAAATCTAATCATAAGAAAACATCAGACAAATCCAAAGTGACTAATATTCTGGGAGGAAAAACCAGAGAGGAAAAACCCCATATTCTGTGAATAAACTCTGCCCAGGTCTCTGGCTGACTCCAGAACCACTCTTGCACTAGACAGACTCCAGTTAAAGATAAAGAACCAAACTGAGATATGGACTGCTTCCCTAAACAAGAGTGTGTAGCTTGATTCCAACCCAGTCAACTGTCTGATGAAACAAAATATAATATTTTTCTGAGGAATAAAACACACACTAGAATATCCACAATATAACATTCACAATGTCCAGGATACAATCCAAAATTACTTAACATACAAAGAGAATGAGGAAAATGTGACCTGTTTTCAATTTATAGGGGTAAACAATTTGAATGACTGCAGATTTCTTATCAGAAACTGTGGAGGTCAGAAGATAGTGGAACAAAATCTTTAAATTGCTAAAAGGGAAAAACCTATCAACCCAAAATTCTATATTCAGTGAAAATATCCTTCAAGAATGATGATGAAGTACTCAATACATGTTTGTTGGATTGAGTGTTTTGGAACTAAATTGCACAGATCAAATTAATGATATTTGAACAGAACAGTGCACTATGAACAGGATTTCAGAAATGCAGATGGAGACTAAATGGATATCAGAGGTGTAGTTTTTGAAAGAAATACAGCAGCATTTGATAATTCAGAAGATATTGATCCTAAGAAGTTCAACTTGAATGACTGACAAAACCAATATAATATTAACAGAACTGAGAAAATCAGAAAGAAGAGCTAGATAAGGAGGTAAAAGATGAATTCTGATCTGATTGGTTCTCTTTGAAAACCAAGCTCAGCAATTAACTTTTGGGAAAAAGTCGTATTTTTGATTTCATACTAATTATAAAATAGCATTTGCTTAATTCATTTATCTTAACCATGGAATGGTTAAGGCAAAGATTAAGAAATAAGTGAAAGATTTAAAAACCAGACACAATAAAGATGTTAAAAAAAAACCAAAAATTAAAATAAAAAAAGACAAAGAAAATTTGTATATAAACTTTAAAAAAAAGAATGATGATGAAATCAGACATTTTTCAGATAATAAAATTATTAAGGAAGTTTGTAACCAGCAGACCCACCCTGTAAGAAATGCTAAAGGCAATTCTTCAGGCTGAAGGGGATGATACTACACAGACTCAGATCATCAGGAAGAACTGAAGAGTATCAAAAATGGTAAATATCTAGTAAAGAACATTTTCCTCTTAATTTCTTTACAATCCACAGCAACTATTTAAAACAAAACTATAACATTGTTTTATGGGATTTATAATATACATAGATGTACATGTGATATATGACAACTACGGCATAAAGGAGAAGGTAGTAAATGTACCTATACAATTGTAAGATTTCTATACTTTTCATAAAGTGGTATTAACTCTAAGTAGACTGTAAAAGCCTACCTTGCCCCAACAGTAGCCACTAAAAATAGAAGTATAGCTTCAAAAAATAAAGGGCAAAAAAGGCAATTCTATAGCATATTCAAATAATCAAAGTAAGTCAGAAAAGAAAAAACAAAACAAAAGGGACAAAAATTTAAAAATTAAATGGTAGACCTAAACCCAATCACATCAATAATTAAATGATTAACTAAATTTTCCAATTAAAAATTAGAGATTGTCAGAATGGGTAAAAAGCATGACTCAACAGTATGTTGTCTACAAGACACACACTTCAAAATAAAAACACAAATATGGGGCTTCCCGGGTGGCGCAGTGGTTGGGAGTCCGCCTGCCAATGCAGGGGACACAGGTTCGAGCCCTGGTCCGGGAGGATCCCACATGCCGTGGAGTGGCTAAGCCCGTGCGCCACAACTACTAAGCCTGTGCTCTAGAGTCTGCGAGCCACAACTACTGAAGCCCGTATGCCTAGAGCCCGTGCTCCGCAACAAGAGAGGCCACCGCACTGAGAAGCCCGCGTACTGCACTGAAGAGTAGCCCCCGCTAGCTGCAGCTGGAGAGAGCCCACGTTCAGCAATAAAGACACAATGCAGCCAAAAATAAATAAATTTAAAAAACAAAACAAAAAAACACAAATATGTTAAAAGTGAATGTATGGAAAAAGATATACCAGACAAGAAGTAGGCATAAAGAGCTGAAATGGCTAGAACTAGGTCTAGTTGTTCTATCAGATAAAATACACTTCAAGAAAAAGAATATTACCAGAAACAAAGTTGGAAACTAAACAACATACTTACAAGTTGGCTCTAAAATTTATATGGAAATGCAAAAGACTAGAACATCCACAGTAATCTTTATAAAGGACAAAGCGAACTACCTAGTAGCCTGCAAAGCCTAAAATATTTACTAGCTGTCTCTTTTAAAAAAGCCTGTCAACTTTTGCTTTAAAGGAGTACATTTTCGAAGGACCTACCTACATAGCACTATGTTAAGATGCTGTGGAGAGAATAAAAACAATTGTGACACAGTTACTGTTACTGAGCTTATAGGTATTAATCATGAATGTTTCAGTCTTAAAAAGGAACACTTGGAACTTCCCTGGTGGTCCAGTGGTTAAGACACTGTGTTTCCACTGCAGGGGGCACAGGTTCGATCCCTGGTTGGGAACTAAGATTCCCGCATGCCGCGCAGTGCAGCCAAAAAATATGGGGGAAAAAAAAAAAAGGAACACTTTTGGGTTTGATTCTCCTATAATTAAGAGTGCCTGAGATATTAGCATTAAAAATGCTCTGGAATGTGTGAACCTTGTTTGGATCCTGACTGTAACAAACCAACTGTAAAAACCAATTATGAGACTCAAGGAGATTTACACAGACCAGATATTTGATGATATTAATTTTTTCAGTATGATAATATTATAGTTAGGGTTTTATTAAAAAAGAGACCTTATCTTTCAGGGATACTGAGGAAAATAATGAAATGGTATCTAGGATCTGATTTGAAATAATCCAGGGAGTGGGAGTTATGAATGGAATACAGATGAAACAACAGTGACCATGAGTTGATAAATGGATGGCACATGGGGGTTTCAAGGCACTAATATTCCTTCAATTTTTATGTCTGAAATGTTCTTGTAATTAAAATAAAATAAACTCACACAAAGTCCTTTTGCAAGACAATAATCAAAGTTAAATTGGCCATTGTCTTTTGAAGAAACTGGTATGAAAGACAGGTGGCACAGATAAAAGGACCTGGAAAAAACCCTAATAATAATAAAAACCCTAAGAGGCTTCTAAAGACTATTAATGACAATCAAATCCAGTGGTCACATATTATCATCACAGCCTAAATTAAGATAATACTCAATGAGTTCCATATGCAGAAAAAAACTAAATTTCTCTGAATTTTACTAGTTGCTGCTTTATCAAGGTTCCTATGAAAGTGAAATGGATGACAGTGGAGCATAACAGAAATATATGAGCTCTTTAAAATGTTTTATAATATGTACAAAAGAATATATATGCAAATCAATCATCCAACTTAAAAAGTAGACTATTATCAAAACTGAGTAGCTAACTGTGCTTCTTCCTGATCCCATCCTCTGCCTCCACCCACCCCCACCAAGAAGCTTTTATTCTCAAAATTATCATTACTTTATTACATAAAACCACAGTTTTACTACAAATTCTTAAAATAATACATTAACTACCATACTGGTATTCAGTATTCTGAAACTTTTTTTTAAATCTCAATATTTCATGGATGATTCTTTGGAGTACAAGCTTTTGAATTAAAGCTGGTTGTGTAGCTGGTTGTGAGTTCTTGCCACTTATTAGGTATGTGACCTTGGGGAAATTATTTTCCCGTCAAGCCTCAGCTTCCTACTTCAAAAGACTATTGTGAGAATTAAAACAGAATATACAAAAAGTACAGCTCCTGGTATATAGCAGGTGCTCATAAATGGTAGCTATACTAGGTATGATTTACAAAGATTTGGCAAATTAAATCCTTTTACTTAATGGGGAAAAAAAATCCATCTTGCTATCAAGTGCTTCCTTTATATTAAGCCATTAGAAAACTCCTTAGTAACAAGTCTGTGAATGGTCAGTCTCTACACCACCAGAAGTAATTCTCATCATCGTCTGATCCTTTGACTTCGCACACATGTTTTCACAGAGATGACTTATGTCGGTCACATCAACTCTTGTTCACCAGGAAACAGTGTGAATCCATCAAACTTTTCTTCTCGGTAACTGAAAAGCTGACAAGGTCAATTCTGATGAAATCAGATTTCATGTCTGCATTCAGGGGTGAAGGATTATTAGTACTCTGCCTTCCTAAAACTGACTGAGGCTTATATAGTCTCCTCATACTTTCCCCTACTGTGTGTGTCCCCACCTCTGCACAAGGGAAGGCAGACAGAACGCAGCAATGAAGAAAAATGACTGACTCTGGAGTCAGGCATACTTGGGCTCGGGCCCTGGCTCTGCTGCTTAACTATCTGATGCTGGCCAAGTACTAAACCTCCCTGATGCCAGATTCTCCATGGATAAAATGGAGATAACAATAACACTTATCCTCTAAAATACTTATAGTCCTGACTGTTGCTCTGTGATAGTTATAATGGAGATGACTGATCTAATATTAATTCCTTGAACTTTCGTCTTTCTTAAAATGCTCTAGATGCCTGGATTGAAACATGTGACTAAATCATGAAGTGAGAGAACTTCTCTTAAGTAGTTTTTAGCTGTTAATATTCCTTCAACACATAATGCTTTGGTTAGTATTCCAGTGTTAATAAGAGCTATTTTATTTTTTCAAGGAAGGAATAAGCACACCTAGCAGGGAAAAAACCTGCTAAAAGAAATCCCGAGGCCTGGCTCTTTAGCAGCAAGGCATAACGATTAGGCATAACAAAGTCAAGGTTAAGAGGAACAAAATGGGAAGAGTGAAGACACTGAGGACTCAAGTGGACATGGATTGCAGTCAGACTGCCATTTTCACATGCCATAACATACAGTAACCTTATTAATGCATCATAGAGGAGCTAATACAAGGAAATGTTCCACAGAAAGGCTAAACAAAAATTATCAGAAGACAACTCAGATGACAGGGGTGGAGGGATGGGACAGGACCACACAGTTCTGCTACATTATTAATACAAGAGGAGAGAGTTACAAGCAGTGGAACATCACAAGTCTGGAGTGGAGGTACTTGGTCTAAGGATTCATCCAGTGGCTAAGAGTTATGATATATTTCTATGTCAGTAGGCATTCAAATAAGATGATGGCCTCTACAGAAACACCAAACAGTCTGGGGTCAAGTCTATCAAAGAAGAATCCACTTTAGATATACCACTTTGGGCATCCAGCTCCTGCTGACCCCTGTACCAGGCCACCACCTCTTCCCACCTCTTAGCTTCCTCCTCTCATTATCAACAGCAATGAATTCTTTATCCTTTCTCCTTGCTGCCCACCCACCCTCCTCTCCTCCCCAGTTCTGCATGGATTCCAATACTTTTTTCCCCATATCAGTGCCACTGCTATTCACACCGATTAGATCCTTCTGCAGGATCAGCACTGCTTCTGCTTTAAGAAATGGCTTTGGCTGTTCAAGCACAAGAATGGGCTTGCTGTGCCAGGCTGCATAAAACTGGAACCTTGGTAAGAACTGTTGGGTGGGTGGAAAAAACCTGGAAAGCACCTTTGAAGCAAAGGGAAAATATAATTTGTAAAGAACTTATAGAAATTGATAAGAAAAGTACTAAGAACCCAAAAGATACTTGGGAAAGTTCAGAGAACAATTTCTCAAAAAAGAAATACAAATTGGCTTTTTTAAAAAAGAAAAAAAACTCAACTTTACTAGTCAAAGAAATATAAAATATAATGAAATATCACTGTTTATCTACTGAATATACCATGCTTTAAAAACAAAAAAAGAAAAAGTAATATTCCTCAGTATTTGTAATGGTGTGGTGAAAGGAACACTCTCACGTGCTACCAGTGAGAATTTAAATGAGTATAACCTTTCCAGAAAACAATCTTAAAACTTTATACATATAATCCAGTAATTTCACTTTTTGTAGTCTGGTTTAAAGAAAAAAATCAGAAATTCAGACAATTTATACTTTACAAGGCTTGTTGCTATTTTAGATGCATATCTTCAATAAAGGGGGGGGGAAGCGTTAAAAACCCATACCTGATACTAGGGGAACATTTAAATAAGAATCTGTCCTTTTTCTCACCAATCAGTAATAATCCCTTCCATCTCTGTGAGTGCTTAGTGCCTCTATTTTAGCACTATATTTTAGCACTAAATATGACTTGTATCATATTTAGTCGTTCCCAAGTCTGTCTCACTGGACTGTGAATTCCCTGAATACAAATTTGGGGTCCCATTCAGCTCTGTATCATATACCTTTATTACCTTGTGAGCACTCCCAGCACCTAACACAATACTTCATTAACAGCAGGACATGAAAATTTTTAAGTTGAATCACTGTAAGAAGCAAATTAATCAATGATTTCAAAGATGTTAAATTTTTTACACATAAAGACATGAACACTAAATTCATAACTGACCTAATTCTACCACAATTTGGAATAAACTCAATTCCATGAGATTATAGGAATGAGTTATTAGATTGCAGCAGTCACAATCTACAGCCATACCCCTTTATTCTTTGTTCTTCTTCCTGCCTGGAACACAGATGTAAGGTCTAGAGATGTTAACAGCCATCTTGAAACAATAAGTCAAGAAGCTACAAGTACAGGACTGTAGAGCCAAAAGAGAAAAGCTTAGGTTCTCATTACATCACTGAGCCACTGCCTCACTCTAGACATCTGGATATGTGAGAAAAAGAAACCTTACATGTTAAACCCATTTAATAATTAATTACATTAATTAAAACGGTGTTTTCTGTTATTAGGAGTGATAGAATTTTCTGATAGATACTAATAGGGTTTTCCATTATTTGTTCTGACTTATATAAAATGATACATAACCATCCACTTGGTAAGAGTGACTAAAGCAGGGGTGGACACTTTAAATAAAGACAATCAGAGTCTTTCTCTAGACTGACTTGTGGTCTCAGGAGAAAGAACTCCTTCTTTCCATTAAAGACTAAAAGCCTATGGCTGCTGGCAGACACTTTGCTTGCCCCTTAAAAAAAAAAAAAAAAAAAAAAAGCCTATCTATTGAATAGAGACAAATGGAGCCGAAAGATGGAGAGACACACCATCTCAGCTCCTAGATCCTGCTCTGCCTAAAGCCTATCCCAGGCTTCCCAATTATTATGAAAACTAACCTCTCTTTTTTGCTTCAGATTGCTTGAATTGTTTTTCCAACACCTGAACCCAAAAGAGTCCTACTACTGGAGTAAACACGTAAATAATTATTTTACAAGTTGAAAAAAACTTTGCCCTGTATTAACCCATATAACTCAAGTTATGTTTGTCATTCTCCAATTGCCTACTATTTATTTTCATAATGCCCATACTACAACCACACTGAATGGCATGCTCTTTCTTGTAGAGCATGTTTCTTCATGTTTTTCTATTTACGTGAGTTTTGCCTACTGCTATTTTACATTAATGTCCTTCTTTCTAAATCTCTAATCACGTTTCTTCTGAAACACCACAGGAATTTATCTTTATGCCCCTTAGTCATTTTCACCTTGCATTACAGTTATTCATGTGTATGCCTTTTATCTATCCAATTGCACTGTAATCTCACTTTGTTTGGATCTGTATATCTTCCCACAGGTCAGTCTGTCTCCATAATCCATGTTATTTCTACTAAACCTATGCTACTTCCCAATTGTTAATACCTCAGTAGTTAGGTGTCAATAGTGATATAATTAATCCTCCTGGGTACCACAAAAGCCACATTAATACAAGTGAGAAGACTGAATGGGGTACAAATTACATTCAGGTAGGCAAATACAGATATATAAAACAGAAAAAGTCAACTCTGTCTAATTTAAGAAATTTGTTACTTAGAGATGATTGGGTCTTCTGATTTTTGCTGACTCACCCAAGTCAAGCCTACTCTAGGTCCCAGTCCTTCTCTGATAGCTCTCAGGCAAATCTCTATCAAGAGATTTGATACCTCTACCCACCTACTTACCCACCGTTATGTTTCCAAGAAATATCCATGGAGAGAAAATCCACTCCTGGCAATATCCACACCTCTGTATCTAGGCCCAAAGTGTATACAGTTAATGCCTTCAGCTTTCCTAACTCTGCTATGATCTATTTCTCACTAAACTTATTCTTAGCACTTTGACTCTAATGCCTTTCCTTGCCTTTCATCTTTCCCTTAGCTCTAGCTGGCTGGTGGCTTATCCTTTACGTATTGTATTAGCACACAGAAACACAGACTTCAAAATGACTACACAGGCAAGAAAAATATTCAATAATAACAGTAGCTACCATTTATTGAATATCTAAAACAATCTAGACACAGTGCTGGGTGCTTTATCTCTGATTCCCATGACAATCCTAATGATGTTAGACTAATTTTACAAATGAGGCACCTGATCCTCAAAGAGTAAGATAATTTGTCAAGCATTACCCAGCTGACAAGTATTACAGCTGAAATTTAAGTTCAGATCTACCTAGTTCCAAAGCCTATGTTTCTCCCACTCTATCTTATTACCAAAAATAAAACGTTGGCTGTTCTCCCAGCTTCCACCCTTGTCACCCAACAATCTATTCACACAGCAGCCAGAGTGATCCCTTGTTCAAATATTAATTCATTTTTTGCTCAAACCCCTCCAATGTTTCCTCCTTTAAAAGCTAAAGTCCTCACTAATGGCCTAAGAGCCCTATGTGATCTGTCTACCTGTCCCCTCCCCAATTACCTCTCTGGTCTCATTGTTAATCTCTCCCTCACTTACTCTACTGCAGCTGCACTGGCTTCTTTGTCATTCCCCATATACGCCAAGCCTGTTCACCTCAGGGTCTTTGAACTTACTGTTCCCTCTGCCCGTAACACTCTCCTCTCCACTCAAAATTCTCTTAACTTATTCCCTCACTTCCTTTAGGTCTCTGTTCAAATGGCACCTTCTCAATGGAAACTTCCACACCACCTATTTTAAACTGCCACCTCCTGACCTCAATACTCCCTATTCCCCTCTTCCTCTTGATTTCTTTTTTTCCTCTAAAATACTTATCAACGTGACATATTATATGTTTACTTGTTTATTGTAATAGTATCCCACTACTAGAATATAAGCTCTCTGAGAACATGGACTCTGTATATTCTGTTCACTATATCTGGCATGTAGTAGGCATTTAATAAGTATTTACTAGATGTGTAAATGAAGACCTTTATTCTTCCTCGGTGTTTAAATGAAAATGGTCTCAAAGACATTTTCCAAAAAGCAAATGCAAAGGCAACCTGCTTTTGTTCCAGTCTAGATTACTTTAGCAAATCATCTCCCTTCAAACAATGCCTTTAAAGGACACTCCCTCTAATTTTTCCACAGTTGTGAACAGATAGTCATGTCATTGAGCAACAAACTGAGCAGACTGAGCCAACTTAACCAGAGTGCAGTATTATAATAAAATAAAACTTACAGCAAAGTTAACCAGACACATTTAATGATATGCATAATTGTTATTGTGCTGCACGGTAACTAGGCATAAATGGTAGACACTTCATGTAAATGACTCTAATTACTATTTCTTTTACACAGCCAAACAAGCATGTCTAGGATCAGATTCAGGGGAAAACAGGAAGGAGGGGAAAGCTGAAAACTTAGCTCTGGGAGGGAAGTCCTCCCTCTTATTCTATCCCCTTAGGCATTGGGCTAATGGTCTCCCAGACTGAGTTATGTGTAACTCTTTCCCCTCCATTGTGGGAAAGGCTTCCTTTTACCAAAGATTAAAATATTAGGCTGTGGGGCTTCCCTGGTGGCACAGTGGTTGAGAGTCCGCCTGCCGATGCAGGGGACATGCGTTCGTGCCCCGGTCTGGGAAGATTCCACATGCCGCAGAGTGGCTGGGCCCGTAAGCCATGGCTGCTGAGCCTGCGCGTCCGGAGCCTGTGCTCCGCAATGGGAGAGGCCACAACAGTGAGAGGCCCGCGTAATGCAAAAAAAAGGCTGTGGACGGCCCTCTGTCTTCAGTCATAAAGCTGAGAGGAACCAGAACAATCACTACTATCCCTGGCAAGGAAGATGGGGCAGGAAACTGGTGGAGAAACCAAATAAAGACAGCAAATTTACCAAAAACCCACTATATGCCAGGCACACTAGTAGGTGTTTCACATAATTCATCCAACTATCAATACTTCCCCCACCCCACGTAGAGCCCCAAGCTCTGTCTGCAGGAAAGTAGAGGAGTAAGCAGAGAGTGGGACAGTTCCAGTGAGGACTCCCTGCTCCAAACTTGTCCGTAAGGCCTAAAATGTCACATTCTCAGAAAGGGTAATTTAGGTACGCTAACACTATTAGGAAGATTAAGTGGAAGCTGTCATTTAGTGGCTGTTTCCCTTGCTTCCTATCTTATCTAACCCATAAGAGGATAAAGGACCCCCTACTTTCCTATGGGTTTGTCCAAACCTATCCAGCTCAGGCTAAGCCCACCCTTCTCTGGGGACAGCGACATGCAGGATCCCCAGGGATCAGGGATCGAACCCATGCCCTCTGCAATGGAAGCACAGAGTCTTAACCACTGGACCACCAGGGAAGTCCCTGAACTAATTTTTAAAACAAATTTCCTCATAAAAAATAAACTGTGACAGTCATTCAGGATACAGCAGACATCTTTGGATGGAGGTCTGAGACATTTGGATCAGGGCTACAAGACATACAGTGCCAAGAAAATAAGGACTTCCAATTATATCAGAAAACACACTTATATCTATAATATTTTAAAGAGTCCTCAAGACCCAGAGTGTAAATCCAACTGAGCAGCATCACACAGGATCACTGACACTTGGCCTAACGGATTAAAGAGAACTTCAAAGGCTTGTCCTAAATGGATAACAATGCAAGTCTCAGTCTACTTTGCCCTCCTGACGGTGTCAGCCTCTCAACAAGTTCAATGAGAAAAACCTGGTTCTGGTGGTATAAGTCTGCATTAGGTTTCTGAGAAAACTCAGAAACAAGCCTGAATCAAGTATTTGGGGCTGTGAGTTGCTCCACCGCACCCCTGTAAGGAAGAACAAGCTTAAAAGCAAATATTATATAGCTGAAAGATGTCTGACAGAGATGAATACCAAAGCTTCCTGTTTAAGCACAAACTATCAGCGTTCAGTCTGGGAGATATCAGTAGGAGCTACTCTATACTCTTTACCTTTTGATTCTGACTGGAAGAAGGTCATCTATTCCTAGAGCTCAATGGGGATTCAGTTTCTCAAACTCATTTATTTCTGGACCTCAGTGCTGAGTGCATTGTTGACTCAGTAACTAATACCGGTTGGGTAAGGTGTTTGGCGAGATAGACAAAATAGTCTCTCCCTTCTCTGGTCACCAAAGGCCCAGCCCTAGAATTCTTTCAGTCACTGGAACTCTCCACTAAAAATCAAACTAAAGAGCTATGTCAAGGTAAAACTGCATCTAAAATCCTAGACCTACAGTGCTCTTCTATTAAAGGAGTTGACCAGATTTATGTCTTCAACTTTCATTGTATTTAAAAGACTACAATGCTATTCATAAAAACCCTTTAAAATGATGACAAAATCTTTGACCTAGTAATACCACTACTGGGAATTCCACAGATCAAAGTTCTTAAGTACTATGTTGTGCTGAACACTTAAAATATCTCCTTCCACCTCACAAAAACCAAATAAGGTCATTTCTACTGTTTGACAGACACATGAAGGGAAGCCTGGAAACTAGCACAGGCTCACAGACTAGTAATTGACAGAGGTGGGACTCAATCTCAGACTGATTGGACTCCAGAGCCCATCTTTTTTTACTATCACCCAAACTAAAAATACAGCCTTAGAAAATAACCCCAAAATACAGCAATAATTTTAGGCATAAAAAGCTCACTGTCATATAAGTATAACATGGCAACTTGAAGCATTCTAAACACACAACAATTAAATAAATGGAGGCAATCTGGATTACAGAATATTATATAAGCATTAAAAATATTTTTACACATAACTTATAGTGACATGGAGAAATTTTTATGCTGTAAGTAGAAAAAAACAAAACAGAATTTTACATACAGTCAGATCTCAACTATGTAAAAAATATACCTGCACATAGAAAGATCTAAATTTACTGATAAATAAAAAAAGGCAAATTGCAGAATTACACACATGTGGCATGGTCTCATTTATGTAAATAATTCCTGACTCATTTCAAGTACTCAATAAATGTAAGCCATTATTATTATTCATACTACAATGAACAGGTACTACTTTACAATCAGAAAAATCAACAAATTTATTTAAATTTTAAGTTTAGGTACTTCCTTATTTAATTAATAAGAAGTGTATAACTTCAGAAAAATTAAATAACATGTGCCTTTCTTTCCTGGAAATCTTAATGTATAAAACACCTCACAATAATACAATTTCAGATTAAATATCTCTAAGTTATGGGAACCAAGTAGCACTGAGAAAAATGTTGCAACACTTCTAAATCATCTAAGTTATGGTTACATTCAACATGTTAGACCACAGAGTTGTGCAGATTCTATTATATTTAGAGTTTAAAGTCATAAACAGAAAGGCAAGATCAGGGGTGGTATTTCAAGGGCTGTGATGAACAAGCAGATTCTCTTGCCCAATATGTCACACTGCACGAAAACCAAGGCCTTTTGTGTACTCTTCGAGAGAGAACCAACACCTCCAGGGTGATGCAGCAGAGACATGTAGGACATTAATGGTAATTAGTGATTTTTTTTTTTTTTTTTTCAGTACGCAGGCCTCTCACTGCTGTGGCCTCCCCCGCTGCGGAGCAGAGGCTCCGGACGCGCAGGCTCAGCGGCCATGGCCCACGGGCCCAGCCGCTCCGTGGCCTGTGGGATCCTCCCGAACCAGGGCACGAACCCACGTCCCCTGCATCAGCAGGCAGACCCCCAACCACTGCACCACCAGGGAAGCCCGAAATTAGTGATATTTTTCAGCTGTTAACTATCTTTAGGTAGAATTCACACACACACACACACACACACACACACACACACACACACACACGGGATTTATTCTGAATGAAAAACGGGCAACTCTAAAACTTAGTTCCTCAAGTTCCATAGGAGTTTCAGTATTTTAATATATAAATTGAAATTCAAGGTCTATGGGATAACAATGATCTCTGGCCTGCCTATAGCAAAGAATAAGTGTGAAACATTGAAAGATGAAAGATTTTTCCCTTCCCCTTGTCCTGAGGTATGTGCAACAAAATAGTATAAAGTAATAACGAACGTGAAAAGCACTAGATAATTAGCTAGATTAAAAAAAAAACAAACTTTAGCATTGAAGAGGAGTTGTCTGTTGCACTGTACCGTATAGGATTACAAAACCACCACACAGTTGAAGAAAGGAATCTGGCTTTACCTGTATCTTGACCCATCAGCCCATTGCAGTACATGGCATGTCGCTCGATCTTTGTGGGTGGGAAGCCTTGGTCACATAGTGGGCAGGATACCTGGGTACTAGATGAGAAGGTAGTAGTAGGTATTTCCTTCTCAGCATCTTCCCTGTTATCAACCTGAAGAACCTGAAGAACATGACAAATGGCAATTGTACTAGCTTTACGTTATAAAGTATCTTTTCCCAAAAAGAACTGCAAGACTCCATCCTATATTCCACTTACTTTCAATGAGGTGATACCAATCAGTTTGCCAAATTCAGGACAGCAGATTGGGAGATACACTAATATAGTTAATATTTATTTATTATACTGAATAATACTTATTCAGTGCCTGCCTACTATGTGCTAAGCACTCTGTATGTGATACTCATTTAAACCTCATGATAATCTTACAAAGGTACAAACACACTCTTTTTACACTTGAGAAAAGTGTTGTCCAAAACAGTAAAGTAACTTGCCCAAAGTTACAGAATAAATAAGTGGCAGAGCTGAAATTCAAACCAAGGACTATTTGGCTCCAAAACCTGACAGCATTCCTCTCTATCACACTGCAAGGTGCTGTCCTCGTTGGGTCAGTATGCTGTGTCTTCGGTGTTTCAGTTTGTATTATCAACAGCATCTTAAAGACACTTTTTCAGGGACTTCCCTGGTAGCACAGTGGTTAAGAATCTGCCTGCCAGTGCAGGGGACACGGGTTTGAGCCCTGGTCCAGGAAGATCCTACATGCCACAAAGCAACTAAGCCCGTGAGCCACAACTACTGAGCCCACGTGCCACAGCTACTGAAGCCTGCACGCCTAGAGCCTGTGCTCCGCAACAAGAGAAGCCACCGCAATGAGAAGCCCGCACACCACAATGAAGAGTAGCCCCTGCTCGCCGCAACTTAGAGAAAGCCCATGCGCAGCAACTAAGACCCAATGCAGCCAAAAGTAAATAAAATAAATAAATAATTTTTTTAAAAAGAGACACTTTTTCAATCTCACAAAAGAACTGTAAAGGCAGTCAAAAGGTACAAACTCCTAACTGTAACATAAATAAGTACTAGGGCTGTAATGTACAGTGTGATAATATAATTAACACTGCTGTATGTTATATTAGAAAGCTGAGAGTAAATCCTAAAGAGTTCTCATCACAAGGAAAAAAATTTTTTCTATTTCTTTAATTTTGTATCTAAATGAAATTATGGATGTTCACTAAGCTTACTGTGAAAATCATTTGACTATGCATGTAAGTCAAATCATTATGCTGTACCCCTTAAACTTACACAGTGCTGTATGTAAATTATATCTCAATAAAACTGAAAGACAAAAAAGAATTAATTACACACACACACACACAAAGAACTGTGATCACTGTAAGTGACTTCAGATATCAAGAGTTAGGGGGAAAAAAAAAGAGCTCTAAGCAAAAGCAACACAACTAAAATAAGTTAAGAACCTAGGTCTCAGCTTATACCAGTAAAACAAAACCAATTCTTGTGTTTTATTTGTGACTTTGGGGTTGAAAGAGGAAACACAACTAAGATCCAAATATTTAAGAAGGCCTGAAGAAATCATTAAGACAATTCTGACAAAGTCATTCTTACTCCCTTCTCAGTGTTTTGTAGTCATCATTTTTCCTACAGTTCCCAGTCTCTCAGAGACAGTTTTATTTTACCTTTACAGGTCAGAGTCAAGAACTCTGCAGTGATTAATCCTATAGTATGTGTGAGCACTGCAGCACTACTGCCTAACACTTGATTCAAAGAACAGCATGTCCTATCCAATCAATGTGAAACTGTCCTGCATAGTCACTGCTTCCATTTAAGAGCAAGGAGCACCTGGGCTGTCATTATGCCTTACTATGGGAAAAAAATAAACCCTCTTCTGATACAAGAACAAAATAGGACCAAAACTGCAGTAGGTAGATAATTTAAGCTCTGAGCCAACTGGGGTGGTTTTTTTTCTTTTAGTCTCTAAGTTCAGGCCATCCCTAAAATTTACCACCTGTGAATGTAATCCAGCAGAGAGGGAAACAGGTCATCTAAATAAATACCAAGTAAAACGATTTCTACAATTGCCAGAAAACGTTGTTTTCAACACATACCTGCCTTTTACTTTAAAAGGAAGGAGAAAAAGAAAGATGAGAAAGGAACTAAGAGTGGTTGAGTTCCTATACTATGCCAGGCTTGGCCAAGCACTTTCCATAACTATCCTTCACAACAACCCAATTGGCACAGGTATCACTAGCTCCAGTATTATAGAAGAGGAGATTGAGGCTTGGAAAGGCAAAGTAACCTGCTGATCACAAAGTGAGTAACTGGACAATGTAGACTCAAACCCAGGCCTTTGTGTCATCAAAACTCTCAGTACTCCACCACGGTGTGGCAAAAACAAAAAGCACCCCTCTGCTCCACTTTGTTTCTGGAAGCTGACTCTGCCAGGTATTGGGAGACTCTCTGGTTCTATTATTCTCCTCTAGTATGTGGGGCAAGTCCAATGAGTCTGGAAGTTCTAGGTGTTTTTTTATTCCAAGCTTAGTCACCGAGATTCTTATAAACCCAGGTTCCTCTGTTCACAAATTTTACAAGAAAAAGTTGTCTTGTGAATACAAAGCCATCTGAGCAGAGGGGAGAAAAATCAATATACCCTATAATTTGCAAGTAGTCTTGAGTTAATGAAAGTTAGTAGCAGTTAAGCAGTTACTTGGCATTCTGAAGTTCACTAAGCACAGAAATATTGTATGACATGAATGTCACTGGTGCTCACACCCAGTACTACACCCCTTTGTATTCATTACGAGCTCTATAAAATGCAGAGAAGTTACCTCCAACTATTAATGTAGTATTCAAGAGGGAGGAATCAATCTATTTTTGTTTTATTGTGAATACAAGCCCACTTCCAATCACATTCATAGGCAACCCAGAAGGTTTCTGAACATTTTTATATTAACCTAAGATTTTCCCCAGCACCATTAAAAAGGTCTATTTAAATATTAGCTACAATGGAGAAGCCTCAAGAGGAAAAGATCCAAGCGAAGAAGCTCTTATAAGGACTATGTAGTTAGGGACTGGGTCTCTGCAGAGATGCTTCCACTTCTTTTAAAATACTATACATGTATTTCTCAAAAGAAGTACTTGGACACCAAATCATGATCTCTTAAAGGCTGGCCTTTACTTTCTGGCCTGAAAAGAAACCTCAAGAAATGGACCCAATGAAAATGAGAGTATGTCCTATAGTCACCAACACCCCCCACCCATCCCCCACCAGGTTTATTTGTAGCTTAGAAAACTGTTTAGATCTTTCCCCTCTTACCATAGACAGTTTACTTAACACCGTTAACTTAAAAACCAACTGACTAAATTGACTATAGTTGCACAGGTCCACTTACATACAAATGTTTTTCAACAGTAAATACTACAGTACTAAATGATCTGTGGTTGGCTGAATTCTCGGATGTGGAACCACAGATAGGGGGAAAATACAGATACCAAGGGCCCGCTATAAGTTATACATGGATTTTCAACTGCATGAACAGTCGGCACCCTTCACCCCGTCATTGTTCAAGGGTCAACTGTATTTCAGTCTGAATAAAGTCTATTAACCCTTCTGAGTACAGAATATCTGAGACCCCAACTAAGGGAAACTCTCAGGCAAGATATTTCAAAAATGTTATTTCCAAAGGAATCTGACCATTGCAGAAAATCAAATCAAGAGGGACTACAGTTCCGGCAAAGGTATTCCAAATACCTCAAATACTGTCAAGCAGTTCTCTGTCATTAGTAAGCTAATATCAATGAAGAGCCACAATACATTACAAAGCAGTTCCACATGCATATTTCTACTTGTGCCAACTCCTGCTATGTGTTTTATATTCTTTATCTAATTTAATCTTCAGAGCAACCCAATAAAATAGGCTATTTTTGTCTCCATTTTATAAATGAAGAAGCATTCCTCTCCTATGTTCCCCTAATACCCTAGGCATCTCTCTAACATTACATTTGTCAGATTACATTATAATTATCTGTTTATGTGTCCTTTTGAAGGCAGGGATTATTTTTTTCTTATTTACCTTATATCTCAAGACTCTAAAACAATGACTGGCACACTATAATATCTGCCAAATAAATGAATAAAACAATTAATTAACCTGCCCAAGGTGGCGGGGCTGGGATTCAAAGCCATGTCTTCTAATTCCAATGCTCAAGCTCCTTGCACTACACCATACCACCTTCCAATAAACAAGAAATTTTAGGGCAGATGACCCGATACACAGATTCCAAGGGCAAGAGTCCATACCCATTATGATATTATCACTGTGCATACATAAAATGCCCAGATTCTATCTTTCTAATAAGTGATTTGTAACTAGTGATTGTGCAATGACTCAAAACTACAGTATCTAACTTCTTTTTTTTTTTTTTTTTGCAGTACGCGGGCCTCTCACTGTTGTGGCCTCTCCCGTTGCGGAGCACAGGCTCCGGACGTGCAGGCTCAGCGGCCATGGCTCACGGGCCCAGTCGTTCCGTGGCATGTGCGATCTTCCCAGACCAGGGCACGAACCTATGTCCCCTGCATCGGCAGGCGGACTCTCAACCACTGCGCCACCAGGGAAGCCCTCTAACTTCTTTTAATGGAAACTTCTAAGACTATTTAGAGTATCCACAGATATCAGCAAACAGCAACACCAAAAAGAGGACATTCAGGGCTTCCCTGGTGGCGCAGTGGTTGAGAGTCCGCCTGCCGATGCAGGGGACATAGGTTCGTGCCCCGGTCCGGGAAGATCCCACATGCCGCGGAACGACTGGGCCCGTGAGCCATGGCTGCCGAGCCTGCGCATCCGGAGCCTGTGCTCCGCAACGGGAGAGGCCACAACAGTGAGAGGTCCGCGTATCGCAAAAAAAAAAAAAGAGGACATTCAATGTGCAAAAGACCATACAATTCCATCCATTTGATGTGAAGTGCTACAGACATATATAACTTCTAAATAGGGTTCATGCTCTTTGCCCCAAACAAAGAAGTTTCCTTTGCAGTCACGGACGGGTAAGAAATCAGCCTCAATTAACTAAGGGCTTGCAGGGCTTCCTATGCATGTTAGGATAACTACGTTAATAACACTCTGTTCCCCCATCCCCATTTAGAAGGTTCTGGTCCCTCCCTAGGAAAAGAACCGGAGGCCATTTTGACATTATCTAGCAGGATCTATCCTCAGTGGCTCTGATGCAGGGAGCGTCCTCATCTTTCCTAACACCACTGGCATTAGGGAATCTTGGTCTGTCAGCTGTGACAGATCAGGTTCCAGGGAACCAAACAGTGTGCATGATTCATGAAAGCAGAATTTCTACCCAGTTACCTGCAGTGCAGAAACTAGGAAGGGGATCTAACTTCCACTGTAAACACTGTTCTCAAAAAAAACCTAGAGTATAAAAAGGAATAACAGAACAAAGCTTTTTTAAATTGCTCAGGATAAAATAGTATAAACATATGTAACCAAAAATTTTATTTTCACAGAAAAACTAGTTTAATTCTCAGGCTGCTTTTCACACCAACAAATTTTAAAGATTTTGAATTTTTTAAAAGAGTTCTTGGCATTTAAGTTGTTTTGTCAGACTCAATATGAAAAAATATACACTGAATCTTAATCAGAAGTATAAACTTGTGTCAATCAGCTTTATGGTTAATGTCAGATATGTGAAGTTAGGAAAGATAATAGTGCAAATAGAGATTTGCCTATTTTATCATGCTGCTATCCTGATTTTGCATTTCTGATCATGTCTCAAAATTAGGGCTGAAAGTTAGGTCGTAATATAAACGTAGTGACTTTTTCCAAGATTATTCATCTCTGTTACTTATCAGTATATAATGGAAAATACTCCAGGACTTTGGAGACAAATCTGTTTTCAAATCCTGGTTCTACCATTATTAGCAGTTTGAATTTGAGCAAATTGAGCAAACATCCTAAACCTCCATTTCCCCATCTGTACCGGAAATAATAAAGCATATTAAAATACTGAAGAATTGGTAACTACTGTTATATTTAGAAATAGTGCTGAACGCATTTTTAATAATCTGAGATAAAAGCCTAACCCTCTGTCACCTAAATCTTTTCATCCAAGGTCAATATTGCATCAGAGAGAGGACTACCAGTAGAAAGAAAACACTGACAAAAATTATAAGTAATATTCACCTCCTTATCTGCCATTATTCTTACTTCATCCACGGTCTCTCTGCTACCTGGAAAGTCTTCTTTTTCAAGGTCAAAAGTTTCAGGGGAACTTAGCTGTGTCTCTGTAATTTAAAAAATTAAAACTTCATTAATTTTCATTTTGTATTTTCATAGTTAAAGAAAACAAACACCTGTTTCCTTAAGCTTAGGGTATGATAATTCCGCAGTGGAAATACAGATCAAGTTTGTTTCTTCTTAAAGCTTTACTGAGGCATAATTTACATACAACAGAATTCACCAATTTTCAGTATAGAGTATGGTGAGTTTTGACAAATATTTACAATGTATACATGGTATCATTTATACCACATCACCACCACCACAATCAAGATGTAAAATATTTCTAACAACCCCAAAAGTTCTCATGTACCCCTCTGCAGTCAATCCTCCTCCTACTTGGCTCTCTGCAATGACCAACCTACTTTATGTTCCTAGAGTTCTGCCTTTTCTAGAATGTCATATAAATGAAATAACACAGTGTGTCATCTTTCATGTCTGACTTCTTTCATTTAGCATAATGTGTTTGAGAAGCATCCATGTTGTTACATATATCAGTAGTTCATTCCTTTTTACTGCTGAGTAGTATTCCATTGTATGGATATATTATAATTTGTTTATCCATTCATCAGTTAATCCATGTGGCTTCTTTCCAGCATAGTTTTGGTTTTAAAGTATATTTATTTTGACAGAAAACAAAACACTGCCGATGCTAATTCTGAGGTTAAAGGGATGATTAGAGAAGACAAAAATTGGGAGCAGAAATAAAAATACATTCTCAACAAAGATATGCCTTTCTTTAATTATTCTTTAAGCAGCATTTATTCATTCAACATTAATGCAATAAATATTTATGGAAGAAGTTCCAGGTACTGTACAGGCTACTAGCAATATGGAGATGTAAGATGAGGTCTCTCGTGGTCTCATTCAGGGGTCAGCAAACTATAGCTCATGGGCCAAATAGAGCCAGTTGCCTGTTTTTGGAAATAAAGTTTTATTGGAACACAGCCACATTCATTCTTCTTTATACTGTCTATGGTTACTTTTGAGTTAAAATAGCAGAGCTGAGTAGTTTCAACAGACTGTATGGCCCACAAAGCCTAAAATATTTATTATCTAGTTTTTTATAGAAAAATTTTGCCAACTTCTGGTCTAGACACCCATCACTTGATATAACAAAAGAACACTAACAATATTTCAAAAAATGACAATAAATCTAGAAATTTATCTGAGAACACAATCCAGAAAGTTCTGTTATCCACACTATACACACTATACATCCAACTGGTATTATATATCTATGCTTCACAAATACAATGAGTGGAAAATGCTGGGCAAATAGTATACCTGAAAGGTACTGAGGTATCTTCTCAATCATCAAAGAATGATTATATACATTTCTAGTGTCAACTGTATTTTAATACATCATAATATTTTGAAAACTGGATGCACACACAGATTTTACCACCTTGTTGGAAAAAGACTTATAGTGCATAAACCTCAAAATCTTCTTTGTCAAGCCTCCCTGAGAGATATAACCAAAAAAGACATTTAGTCTGTTAGAAAATAAGAGTTGTTCACCGCTTGTACTACTGTAACAATAAAAAGTCTTTAATTAAGCTTTCTCTGGCTGAAATGTTCAACTATAGAGACAAATTAAGAGGACATTAGTTTCATAGAAGTAAATAATACTAGCATCACGCACAACATGGGCATAAGGCTCTAATCCTGCTTCTTCATTAATATGATGTTATAATTTTGAATAACAGACCCCTGGAACTGCCAGAAATATGAGACAAAACAAAATAGGTAAGATGGACATCTATACTCAATCTGTGTTTTACCCATTTAGGACAAATTTTTATACACAGCTTCTAAATTATATATTTTATTTTTTATTGACATATACTTGATTTACAATGTTTTGTTAATTTCTGCTGTACAGCAAAGTGATTCAGTTATACATACATATACATTCTTTTTTACATTCTTTTCCATTATGGTTTATCACAGGATATTGAATTTAGCTCCATGTGCCATACAATAGGACCCTGTTGTTTATCCATTCTATATATAATAGTTTGCATCTGCTAACCCAAACCTCCTGCTCAATCCCTCCCCCACCCCCTTCCCCCTTGGCAACCACAGGACTGTCCTCTATGTGTGTGAGTCTGTTTCTGTTTCGTAGGTAGCTTCATTTGCATCATACTTTAGATTCCACATATAAATGATATCATATAGTATTTATCTTTTTCTAACTTACTTCACTTAGTATGATAATCTCTAGTTCCATCCATGTCGCTGCAGATGGCATTACTTCATTCTTTTTTGTGGCTGAGTAGTATTCCATTGTACATATGTACCACATCTTCTTTCTCCAGTCATCTGTTGATGGACATTTAAGTTGCTTCCATGTCTTGGCTACTATGAACAGTGTTGCCATAAACACAGGAGTGCACGCATCTTTTTGAATTATAGTTTTGTCTGGATATATGCCTAAAAGTGGGATTGCTGGATCATATGGTAATTCTAATTTTTAGTTTTTTGAGGAAACTCCATACTGTTTTCCATCATGACTGCACCAACTTACATTACCAGCAACAGTGTAGGAGGATTCCCTTTTCTCCGCACCCTCTCCAGCATTTGTTATTTGTAGACTTTTTAATGATGGCCATTCTGACCAGTGTGAGATGGTACCTCATTGTAGTCTTGATTTGCATTTCTCTAATAATTAGCAATGTTGAGCATCTTTTCATGTGCCTATTGGCCATCTGTATTTCTTCTTTGGAGATATGTCTATTTAGGTCTTCTGCCCATTTTTCGATTGGGTTGTTTGCTTTCTTTGTTGTTGAGTTGTATGAGCTGTTTATATATTTTGGAAATTAAGTCCTTGTTGGTTGTATTGTTTGCAAATATTTTCTCCCATTCCATTGGCTGTCTTTTTTGTTTGTTTATGGTTTCCTTTACTGTGCAAGAGCTTGTAAGTTTGATTAGGTCCCATTTGTTTAGTTTTGGTTTTATTTCTATTGCCTTGGGAGACTGACCTAATAAAGCATTGGTACAATTTATGTCAGAGAATGTTTCGCCTATGATCTCTTCTAGGAGTTTTATGGTATCATGTCTTATGTTTAAGTCTTTAAGCCACTAAATTAAAGGGACTGAGGAGTCTGACTCCATGGAGAAGTAGTTACACCTTCTTAGCAAAAGGAACAGTAATGTTAGGGAAACCTTTTGTGATCTCATTTAGAAGTGGTTTATATCAGCAAACAGTTGGACTTAATTAGCAGGCTAATGACAGCAAGCCACAATTACAAAAATTATCTAACCGCAGTGATGAAGGGCTTACTTTTCATTAACTTTTCTCTCATTAGGGATTTCAATTGTATTTGCAGGTTCCTCCTGCAAGATCCCAGGGTGATGTCACATGCCATCATCCTAAACTTACTGGGTGACTTCCCAGCAGGATGGCATAAGTCAGCAGTCCCAGATGGAGAGGGAGTAATGCTATCCTTTCACAAAAGCAACACAGCATTCCTGACAGCTCCTGCCAAAATCATAGCAATTGGTAGAGGGGTCTCTTGGTGAGTATCATTAGGCAGCAATCTAAATAAATTTCAAATGAATTAAGAAAACACTTTCAATAAAAACAACAGTTAAACTTTAAAAGTAAGTACAGAAAGACCTTTACAATATGCTGCCAATTGTTTAAAAATAGTTACAGGACTTTCCTAGACTAATGTGTAAACTAAATGAGTCTCTGTAGAAAAAAAAAAAACTTGAAAGAAACCAAAACAAGAAAACTACGAGTCTCTCTGACCCCGACAGGTTATACGCAACCTAAGGGAAAATTAGATATGACTTATGGTAACATTTGTCCAACACTTGCTGCCCAAAGAGTTTAAACATTAAGAGGAAGTTCCTTAATCTCATATGAATAAGGTTACTGATAATATATTAGGCCCCACTTTTAAGAAAAGCCAAAAATATATATAGAAGCTAAAACAAATTCCTTAGAAAGTAGTGGTTCATAATCACAAAATAATTCTTCATATTATACAATGATTCAACTCAAGAGTTCTCTTAGATAATGGATATTTTAGTTCATTTTAAATTATTTTGTGTATCAAAACCTATTCATGTGCAACTTTCAATGAACATCTCTCTCATACCTTAAACAAAGTATTGATACATGTGTCTTCTCATCACCACTGTTAACAAAAAGCAAAGTATGATACTTAACCAGGTTAAGTATCTGTTCTGAGATTAAAAATAAGTCAGTGACAGAACTGTGCACAAAATTCAATTTCTGGACTCCCTACGCAATAGACCCCATGAATGGCAATGTAAAACTAACTAGTAAAAGCCTCAGGGTAAAAAACTGCTTAATGACAGGCAGATTTGAGGACAACCCACTTTGAGAACTCATAAACCAAAACATAAAGTCCTCTTGGCTCTCAATGTAGAGTTAAATGCTATTCCTAATGCTTTGCTGCCATCTCTGATGAGGCTAGTATGCAAACAAACAAACAAAAGAGCCATGTTAATTTTAAACTAAACTATCTCTAAGAAGAGAAAAGGTGAGAAGCAGAGCCAATGTCCATCAAAAATGTGTGTGTGTGTGTGTGTGTATATATATGTATGAGTGTGGAGAGACACACACACAAATCAATCACACGTAAACCTCCTGAGAGTGGGTTGGAAAAGTCAGAAAAATTAAAAGGCACAAAAAGGTAGATAGCTAGGGATCAGAAACTAGTAAAATCACAGTGGGGTACTTACCAGGACACACAGTGATTTCCTCTGCAGAACTCTCTGGCATAAGGACTGAGCTTCTCTTACTGTTCAAAGCAGCAATGCTGAAAAAAGAACCAAACCCCCAGTGAATTCCCAGTAAAATAAATCAGAACATGGGGCCAAAAGCAATGGTCATTCACAAAGCCACAGGTAATCTGATACCTGCTGTCCAATATCACAAAAGCACAACAGGGAAGCAAGGAATCAGTAGTGAAAACTCCAAGCCAAAAACAGGGAAAATAAATATGCTTACAACTTTGGTTCCAGTGAAATCACTGAATGAAAAGAACCCCTTTTGAAGTCTTCACAAAGGAAGGCTGAAGGGTAAGGACTATCAGACAAAAAAATCCACTCTAATATAAGGATGTCAAAAGTGTTTTATAGCCTCCATCTCAGACTTCTGAAAGCTAGAGATTTGTAAACTCATAAGAGAAGATATGAAGATTCTTCTGACAACACAATAGCTTTCCCCTCACCTTGCAGTTAAATTTCCTCTTTATCTCAAGATATGGCTCTCCAAGCAACAAAACAAGATACAATTCCAAACTGCCCTACAACAAAAATCTGCCCAACCGGGGCTTCCCTTGTGGTGCAGTGGTTGAGAATCTGCCTGCCAATGCAGGGGACACGGGTTTGAGCCCTGGTCTGGGAAGATCCCACATGCTGTGGAGCAACTGGGCCCGTGAGCCACAACTACTGAGCCTGCGCATCTGGAGCCTGTGCTCCCAACAAGGGAGGCTGCGACAGTGAGAGGTCCGTACACCGCGATGAAGAGTGGCCCCCACACCGCGATGAAGAGTGGCCCCCACACCGCGATGAAGAGTGGCCCCCGCACCGTCATGAGGAGTGGCCCCGCTTGCCACAACTAGAGAAAGCCCTCGCACAGAAACGAAGACCCAACACAGCCAAAAATAAATAAATAAATTTATTTTTTTAAAAAAATCTGCCCAATCAAGTTGAATATCTCTTCTGAGAAAAACATAATTATGACTGGCTCCCCTCATGCAACCTTCTGGTCTACCCTGCCTATTCATGGAGTGCAATCTCTTCCTGACATAGGAACACATGGCTGAGAGATCTGAGCATCTGAGCTAGCCCCGTCATGCTTCACAGAGCTTTACGATTAGTCTGATCAAGTATGCAAGAGAACGCTTAAAATCACAAATCCTCGGGCTTCCCTGGTGGCGCAGTGGTTGAGAGTCTGCCTGCCGATGCAGGGGACACGGGTTCGTGCCCCGGTCCAGGAAGATCCCCCATGCAGCGGAGCGGCTGGGCCCGTGAGCCACGGCCGCTGAGCCTGCACATCCAGAGCCTGTGCTCCGCAACGGGAGTGGCCACAACAGTGAGAGGCCTGCATACCACAGAACAAACAAACAAAAAGAACAAAAAAAAACACACAAATCCTCACATCAACCAAGAACCACAAAGAAGAGAGAATAACCACCACTGATACATGATAAATAACTAAATCCTGATAGGAAACCACAAGTGATTTCTCCCTCTAAATAAAACACCTCAGAGCATTTGTTATAAACCTAAGCCAGAGACAGTTTATTCGGCACATAACGTTAGAGCTCTATTCAAAGGGTCCATCACAAAACAATTTGCTGACATTTATAAAATGGGCTAATCAATTTGAAGTCAAACCGCATTGCCTGCAATTCCAACTCTCTCCTGGTGACAAAGCGTATAATCATTTATTAAAACCTACATCTGCTCTGCAGAAGGCTCACCACAACAAAGCAGAGTGGCCTGCAGGAAGCAGAAGGCCTACTCTGGTTAAAACCACTTCCAAAACTGTCTTAACAGCAAGAGAATCAAACCACAGCCATATTCTTTAGCTCAGGAAGAAATACCTAGTACTATCAACTTAACCAAAAGCCTAAGAACACCAACTAAATTACAAAGTGACAAATGGCAATTGGGTCTCAACTTCTGTTTGGGAGATGAAGGTCAGTTAACACAAAATTAAGCTCTTGAGTAATCCTCAAAGGTCAACTACCAATAAAAGGGAAAAGTAATTGGAAGCCTGATCTAGTCAATAAGTGTAGTTTGTAACCAATCAACCTCTACATATTATTAAAGTGAGAAGATTTAAGAAGGTAACCCCATCAATCAAACCATCAAGAATAACTGAGGAGGTAATACAAATACAACCATTTAAGGAAAGATGAGACAAAATCAGATTAAAAGTGGCACAGGACAGGGAGTGAGGGTGATACAGGTTCTGTGTGGCCTGAAAAATATAAAAGCTTCAAAGAGAATGCAAATCTTAAGAGCAGACTTAAAAGATGTGTATGGTTTAGATATGCAGATAAAATAAGCATAAGCAGAGGGAACAAAGGGAGAAAGGACTAGAAGGACCATGAAGAAATCAGTCTAGAGCCCTTCTTATTGGCATAGGAAGCTAGTATAGTTAGTTAAGAGAGTAGCAGGATGGAGCTTCCCTGGTGGCGCAGTGGTTGAGAGTCCGCCTGCCGATGCAGGGGACACAGGTTCATGCCCCGGTCCGGGAAGATCCCACATGCCGCAGAGCGGCTGGGCCCGTGAGCCATGGCCGCTGGGCCTGCACGTCCGGAGCCTGTGCTCCGCAACGGGAGAGGCCACAGCAGTGAGAGGCCCACGTACCGCAAAAAAAAAAAAAGAGAGAGAAACAGGATGTAACCACTTTTCAGGAATAGTACAGATGGAATTTGTGCTAAGACGGTTGGATTAGACAAGTAAACCTCTAAGATCTCTTCCACCCTAATATTCTAGACTTCTATAAGATGCATATTTGAGAACTGGGAGATAATGATTTCTCCTAGGCTGTGTGTATAAAAGAGCCAAAAGGTCCCTGGGAAAGCTGTTCCAATACAGTGTCACTTATGTGGTTCATCTCTTTTATTCTGGTACTATCAGAGGAGAATTCAGACCCATAATGACATATAATTTTACCTCTGTGGGGCAGGTACAGAACTTCCTTTTTCAGAAGTTTCTTCAACGAACAGCCCTTGGGAAGACTGCAAAGAAATATGTAACATCCTAAATATATAGGCACAGATGAACTGGTTTCTCTTCCTTTAAAAAAAAATTTAATTGTTCAACATTATCACTCAGCAATTAGTAATAAGAATAAAACATTTTACAGAAGTCAGTGAGTTTAAATAAAAAGAACATATCCTGTGGAGTCAGAACACTGGAATTTAAATCATGGGTGAATCAGCTGTTAACTTTGTAATCTTGGGTAAGTCACATCTGAATCTGCTTCCTCATCTTAAAATAGTATTAACAATTGCCTCACAGAGTGTTATTGTGAGAATTAAACAAGATAATATATACGATGCACTGTGTAAAATGCAAGACGTATAAATATTAATTGGTGAGTCAAATGAATTATGATTTCAGAAAAGCAATTATGAAGCTTTTGTTGTGGAAGGAAGAGATACAGAGAAAAGTTCAGTTCTCAGTGGAAAGAAGTCTCTCTTGCACAACCAAGCCATAACATAGGCTATCCAAAAGAAAGGGTTATAAAGATTCCTTTTGCTAAAAATCTGCCACTATGGTTTTAATATGTGGCCACAAGGATATCTTTTAAGAAACGTAATAAATAGGGACTGGCTAAGAAAAAAAATTATTTTCTTTGATTAATAGTAGAGTTGGGGGCTTCCCTAGTGGCGCAGTGGTTGAGAGTCCGCCTGCCGATGTAGGGGACACGGGTTCGTGTCCCGGTCCGGGAAGATCCCACATGCCGCGGAGTGGCTAGGCCCGTGAGCCATGGCTGCTGAGCCTGCGTGTCCGGAGCCTGTGCTCCGCAACGGGAGAGGCCACAACAGTGAGAGGCCCGCGTACCGCAAAAAAAAAAAAAAATAGTAGAGTTGGTGCAAATGTTAACTCATTAAATGTAGGTGCACAGCAGAGTGTGGAAAAAGTAGCTACTGCTGCCTTACGGATACTTCTGAGGAAGTGCCTGGGCTGTGAGGCTTATTCCAATAGATGTAAAGCTACTGGCTGAAATTTTCAGGGTCTCCTAACAGGATATAAATAACCTAAACGAGTTAGGCACCTCTATACCACTCAGGTAAATGATGAAATATACTAAAAACAGGAATAGCCTAGATGAGCCTTCAGTCAAAGGGAAGATAAAGCTGTACAATGATTGGGAATGTAGTCATTATGACAAATGAGGGCTGAACAAAACTGTCAAAAGGACTAAAATACAACAGAAATAAATACTTCACCTGACTGTGTGAACTCAGTGGTGACAAAACAGTTTTATTTCTATCTCAAAAAAAAAAAAAAGGTAAATACTGACACCTGGTGTCCGTTTAACAGAATTTTACCTTGTTAGAATGACTAGCCAACTAAGCCTTTGGCTTCAGAAGCAAACAAGGTACTGATTAATAAGTTATGAGATATCTCCACCTCTACCTCAGGCTAAACATATCTCTTCCTTTTTCCCAGTGTAATTTTTTAAAAAAATTATTGTACACCTATTATGTGCCAGGCCTATGCTAATCCCTTTACATGTATTATCTCCTTTAACCTTCACAAGAACCTTCTGAGGTAGAAGCTATTAATTTATTTTAGAAATGAGGCAAGTGAAACTTTGACAGGTTAAATAATCTTCCCAAAATCACAGAGCTGTTCAAAGTGGAGCCTGGACCTTTCTGACTCCAAAATCCATGCTCTAACCAATACAGCTATGTTGTTTAGTCAAATAATTTTCTTCCTAACCATTTCCACATAGAATCCCAAGACTGTCTTCATTTCAATAAACCATTTTTAATTCCTAAACTTATACCTCAATGGCAGTAATCTAAACACGGGTAAAGTAAGGTTCTTCCAGAATATGAAAATAACAGAGCAAAACAAGCAGACAAAATTTGATTAGAATATCCAAGTCTAATCAAGGTGAACAGAGAAGCATGACAGGAATGTAACTTTCACTAAGGAAGCTGTGGCCTAATCAAGACATTGCACTCTGCCTGAACAAATAATATGTTAATGGAAAGGGATAGTTAGCAACAAATCTAAAAGGGAAAAATCCAAAGACACAGAATCAAGCAGTGTCTTCAACACCATGGTCTGGAAGTGAAAGTTAACAGACACATCATCTGATCACCACAGAAATGTCCTCTGCTGCAGGCACTAGTAGCTTTCCAAAGACTAGTTGAATCACCCCTTAAAACTTCCATTTTCTGATTATTATTTCAGCCTTCCAGATTCCTTCATCCTAGAAAAAGGTATGATGGTGGGCTTGAGTATTCTGGTTAATGAAAATGTCTCTCTTCCATAATAAATTAATAAACTGACATTTGGTACACATACCAGCTTGAAATTTGGTTAATCAAAGTCAGTTCTCACATTCCCACAGAATCTGGTCATTTCTAAGAAAGAAATCCCAGTACCTGGACTGAAAAATTAAGGATCAGACCCTAAAAAGTAGGGACCACATCAATATACTAACCCTCCTCTCCCTGCTGTACAGCCATCAAGATGACCTCTCCATCTTCATTAACAACTTCCCTATAATTGCAGTGATGCCAGAAACCAGTTATCATCTGATCCAAACTGTTCAGTCTATGTCAAGTTTTTATAACCTAAGCAATTTGCCCCAGGGTGAATGTTTCTCTGAGTCCCTATTTCTGGGACTCTCTTGCTATCTCTATCAACCAAGGTGTCTCAAATGTGGGCAGTTCCAGCAAAGCCATAATCAATACAAAATGTTTAACAAACACAAACTCTTTCTACCCACAGTTCCTGAAAGCAAAAGACCAAGATAAGACAAGAAATTACAATTGCAAGACTTTCATTATTTGCCTATAAAATTAGTTAAGTTGATTTCTCTTTGTTTTGTTTTTTTAAAGACGCTATTCTACATCAGCAAGGCTGCAGTGAACTAGGCATTCTCATACATTGCTGGAAGGAAAGAGTGTAAAAATTTGAACAATCTTTCTTAAAAGCAATTTAGCAGTAAATAGCAGGTCTTTTTTTTTTATGTTCCTAACTCTTTAACCTAGCATTTTTCTGGCTCCCTATCTCTAAAGACACTAATCTTAAATAAATAAAAGCTTTACTTAGAAAGATGTTAATCACAAAACTGAAATACCCAGCAATAGGAAAATGATTTAAATATTACCATAAACTTATAAGCCAAAATATTATAGTAATTAAAAATGAGATCTATAAATAATTTTAACATCACAAGAAAGTTTACATAATGTTAACTTAAAAATATAAAAATACAGTAATATGATATAAACCATACAAAAAAATAGGCATAGAAAAAAAGATGAAGGAATACATCACTGGATGGTAGGACTGTGGCTACTTTCAACTTTGTTCTTTACACTTTTTTGCATTTTTCAATAGTTCTAAGTGATTTCTAAAATAATGTTAATGACTAAACTGAATATTTACTAGGTTGTCTACCTGGTCTCCTTTTACTGAGGACTGTTCCTCACCCCTCGCACTGCAGGACAGCAGTGGGCTCACAGCCATTTGTACATGGAACATACCCGCTCTGGGCCACAGACAACTGGGCTGGGGATGGCTACTAACTCTAAATGGGCCATAAGTCATTTCCTAGAAGTTTGAAGTTGGAACTGGGAAAGAATAAATCTCCTGTAACCTGTATTTAACCTTTGGGAACTGTAGGATCAATATCTTCCACCTACCATGTGAAACAGAGAAGCAAAGGAAGCCAGTTTGCAGGGAGGAAAATGAAGCAGACACAATATAACTACGAGATACAGATGAATTTTCCAGACCTAGTGCCTTATCCAGGCTTGGTTTACCATTCTGTTTTAGAATTTATGAGGTACCCTATTTCCTTATGATGAAGTCCTCTTTTTAATTAAGCTAGCTTGATTTAGTTTGTTATAGCCAAACAGTACCAATTAATAATACCATGTGTAGTATTTGGTGGCCTGTTCATGAAGTTAGAGAACTTCAACCTAATAAGGCCAGCCACTAGGTTGTAACCACTTCCAGCCTATTCTAAAGGCACTGCTTTCAAACCTCAGAACCTGACACAAGTCTGCTCTAGAACTCTGGCCCCTGGGATCTTTCAAGCTAATGACTTGAATTACAGTAAATCATTAAGTGTTCCCTCTGTGGAGTTACTTTATTCTTTTAAAAGGAAGTATTGGGCTTCCCTGGTGGCGCAGTGGCTGAGAGTCCGCCTGCCGATGCAGGGGACACGGGTTCGTGCCCCGGTCTGGGAAGATCCCACATGCCGCGGAGCGGCTAGGCCCGTGAGCCATGGTCGCTGAGCCTGCGCGTCCAGAGCCTGTACTCCGCAACAGGAGAGGCCACAACAGTGAGAGGCCCGCATACCGCAAAGAAAAAAAAAAAGAGGAAGTATCTCTGAATCACAATGAATAAATAAAATGTTATAAGCATAACCTAACTTTCCTTTGGAAAAGAGGCAAGTCACTAGAAGAACTGTTAAGAAAAATGTTTTCTCCTCCCACATAGCTATGTTTCTAAAATGTGAATGAAAAAGGTTGTTAGGGAAGAATAATTCCCATACATATTCTCAATGAATAAACTTCTGGTCCCTTAGAGAAAACTACCATTTACTGAGTGGCTATAATCTCCTAAGCATTATACTAGACATTTACATAATTCACTTTAATCATTAAAACTACTGAAAGATATGAATTACTACTCCCATTTTACAGATGTTTACAGATGTTTTTAAACTGAGATTCAGAGGCTAAATGGCTTTCTCAAAGGCAGAGTCACTAAAACACTAAAGTCAAAATTCAAACTCCAAATCCATGCTCTCTACACAATGCCATGAAATTTCTCATAGCTACCATATCTTGAACCCTTATCATAAAAGAGACAGAACAGGATATTAGCAAAACAAAACCAAAAACTCAAGAGTCCAATAACAGAAACAGTGACAAAAAATAGTAAAGTAATAAAACAGAATACTCTTGAAAATTAGTTTATAAAGAATTCGTAATTATGATTGTTTTTTATAATACTTAGAGAAAAAATAGAAAAGATAGAATATAAGCTTACTCTATTACACATACAACCTATATATCTATATAATATTATCTAGATATCTCAGAAAAAGACTTAAAAGGCAACCTAAATGTCCCCAAACAGGGAATTGTTTTCAGTAAATTACTGAAAATCACCACAAGCAAAATCAGAAATACGCCATTATGTGAGGGAAAAAATAAACTGGAAAACTATCTGCACGTCCTATCACAAAGGACCACTTCTCCTAATACATAAAGGGTGCCTACAAACCACTAAGAAAAAGACTATGGTAAAAGAAAAATGCCCGTAAGATCTAAACAGACAGAAAAGGAAATACAAATGGGTCTCAACTACACAGGAGAAAAGTGCAAATTAAGACTGCATTGTGGGACTTCCCTGATGGAGCAGTGGTTAAGAATCCGCCTGCCAATGCAGGGGACATGGGTTTGATCCCTCTGGGAAGATCCCACATGCCACGGAGCAACTAAGCCCAGGCACCGCAACTACTGAGCCTGCACTCTAGAGCCCACGAGCCACAACTACTGAGCCCTCACGCCACAACTACTGAAGTCCGCATGCTCTAGGGCCCACGTGCCGCAACTACTGAGCCCATGTGCCTAGAGCCTGTGCTCCGCAACAATAGAAGCCACAGCAGTGAGAAGCCCACGCACCACAACAAAGAGTAGCCCCCACTCGCTACAACTAGAGAAAGCCCGTGCGCAGCAATGAAGACCCAACACAGCCAAAAAAAAAAAAGACTGCGATACTATGTTTCATCTCTCAGACTGGCAGTACAGTCCTGATAATACTGTACTGGTATGGGTATGGGGAAACTGGTACTCATACAACCTCTACAGAAGGCAATTTAGGAACAGCTAGCAAAGTATATATATATACTTTGATCCATCAATTATATCAACAAGAAGTTATCCTACAAAATCTCCCATGTAGATGAAACATCTTATGCACAAGAGTAATAATCCTCTTCCAATTAAAAAAAAAAAAAAGAGTGATAATCGCTGCAGTAGTGTTTGTAACTATTATTTTGGAAACGACCTAAATGTCCACCAATAGGGGCACTAGATAAACTCATCCATACATGACATATTACACAGTCCCCTCACCCCCGCCCAAAAAGAAGAAAATTTTTAGGTACTATTATAGAATGATCTCACAGAGATAGTAAATGAAAAAAGTAATGTGCAGAATAATGTGGAATATGCTATCAGCTGTGTAAAAAGTGAGGAAAAGAATATGTATACACATTTGCTTGTACTACATGAAATATCTTGGAAGGATACACTAGAAACTAGTAATAAATGTTGACTCCAGGGAGGGGAACTGGTTGGCTGGGGATGGGGATAGGAGACAAACTTTTTATTTATATCTTTTTGAATTTTGAGCCAGTTGAACATTATTACCTATTCAAAAACTTAACTTTTTAGAAATACATATTTTAAAACAAAAAATAAATTTATGATATAACCATCTGATAGAATAATGTTTTCAAGTATACATAATAGGAAAAGATCAAAGATAAGCTATTAAATAGGGGAAAGGAACAAAGTTTACACAGAAGAGTCTTCATTTTGTTGAAAAATTAAAAAGAAAAAAGTATTTTTATATGCACAGAAATAATAATGATTGCCTCTTAGTGTTGGGATTATGGGCAATTTTTTCTTCTTTACACTCTTCTGTACTTTCCTAATTTTCCACAGTGAGCATATGCTACTTTAAAAATCAGGGGGGCAAAAACACAAAAAGAACAGATAGCTAAAATAATCCTTTCTTTAATCATCCTTAATTACAGCATCACTGACCCTTACCTGACCATGACTGGTTGTTGGTTCTTCCTCCAACAAAAGTTTCTCTTTCAAGCTTTTAATTGGGCTTTCTTGGAAATCCTTGGTTTTTGAGTGCCAGACAGATGCCCTAGACTCTTGCCTCTCCTCTTTGTCTTCATCTCCCATATCTTCTGAGATGCGTTCATTTTTTTCACTAGCCTGATCTCCTCGGCCACATTCATTCTGGATCAGAGAAGGAGGTCTAGGTAACACTGGTTCCCCAAACCCCTTTTTTTTTAAGAGCTGCCTCTGAGCCATTTTCAGGCTCTTTTGATAAACCTCCAACTGGCAGAGAATGACCTTGGTATATTGGTTAGGGTCTACTCCAGCAGGGCAGAATGGAATACCCCAGAAGTAGTGCACAGTGCCCCCAATGTCCTGGAGACCTTTGGCATCTGCTGGGGTAGGCAAACAGTGCCTAGATGTGTCCCCCCTACCCTGGGCAGCTTTGTGAAAAGCACAACCCTTCCCAGTACTTTCCTGTGGCTTCCCACACTGTGTGCGCTCAGCCAAGTGGCCAGTACATCTGTCAAAACATTTAACGTTCTCATTCTCAAACACTGGCTGGCTTGACTGGTCCCAGCTTCCTGAGCTGCCAGAGACCGGCTCCTCTTCAGTGTTTTCAGTGCGGTCCCAAGGCTCCTCTCTTTCCTCAGACTCGTTTCCCTGACTGATATGTGAGCCTTTAAACAGTGATGGAGGTACCAGCTGCCATATGCCTGTAGGTATTTGAGAAAAAGTAGGGCTAAGGACAAACCATTTTTTATTAAGAGGGCTTGGTAAGTTATCAAGAATTACATAAAGTGGGTAAAAAAAGGCTCTTCTTTGGGTTTAACCAAAAGTTGGCTTTTCCTTGGAGATAAAAGTATGCTGGATATTAGTGAGATCTCAACTACTTTCTGATTTAACCTCTTTAATACCACCAAAGGGATTCTGGACATTTCTGTATATCTACTCTCAGCATGATATCCCTGTGATATGGTTATACTTGATGAGAAGGAGCCAGAACAGGGAGACATGCCTTCAGAGGTCCCAGAGTCTGTGGTTTTCTCTTGGTGGGACTGTGAAGATGGTCCAGCGGCCAGAGGTCGAGATCTGGTAACAGAAGCATCAGAAGGCCGGCAACTCTGAAACAAGTGATCCCACACCAGACCAGGTTTATTATTAAGATAGCTATACAGGAAGGGTCACAGGAAAGGACAAGAAGGGGAGTCCACCGTCCCTAAGAGATTCTCCTCTCCAAAACGTAGATGCTCAATTCAAATGAATTCCACAACATGTACTGCATGCCTACTATGTGCAAAGTGCTATACTAGAACACTATACTAAACCCTTTTCTAATATAGAGAGGTGAATGGCATAAAGGATGGCTCACGACCTGCCACTGGCAAATACCTTTCACATTTAAAATAATTTCAATTACACATATTCAAATCACAATTAAAAATTATTTGAAAAATTTTAAGACTGCTCATTTTTTCTCTCCATAACCCACCTCTGGTTCTCATTCCCTTTGCTCTCCCCACAAAACAGGGGAGTTTTATCTTATCTTGCTTATCTTGCTCCCTTTTGGTTTCTTGACACTCAATAACTCTTTTCAGAAGCTGCCAACTACTACGGTTCTCTTAAGCTATGGACTGAAAATCTGTGAGGTGGAAAACTTTCATACAGAATTAACAAAACACTTCAAATTGAGTTCATCAACAATTCAACACAGACTTAAAAATTATTATGGGAAATATCTGTTACTTGAAAACCGTATGAACTACTATAGCTAGTTCCTAATGCAGCCATAACACTGCAGAAATAAAAAACTATTGCTGATGAATCCTCACAAACTTTTTCCACATAGCATATTTACATTCAGGCTTTCAGCAATGGCTTTCCTCAAGAGCTCCTCTTCTTCCTCCTCCTGGCTGTTCACCTCCCTAGCTTCCTGTTCACTCATTTTGACAGCCAGAGCAAACTGTTCTTCTTCTGTCATTTCTGTAAGAAGATCGGGAAAAGAGAGAGAGGGACACCACAAACATTGAATCAGCACGTAGACAAGAAACAAAATTATTAAACTTTTCAAGCAGAGACACTACAGACCATTTAGTACAATTTTATAATTTTACAAATGAGGAAAGCCCCAAAAGGTAAGGTGCTGGCAGCAGTTACAAGAATCCTGGGTTAACTAGACTGTGAACTCCTATGAAGGCAGAGTTTCTGCCTATTTTTGTTCACTGTTGTATCTCCAGCACAAGAAAAGAGTACCTGGCACCTGGTAGATATTCAATAAATATCTGGTGAATGAATAAATAAGAGGAACTAACTCCCACTCTAGGGCTTTTTGCTACATATCACTTTATACATATTTGCTTCAAGCTCAACATTTAACTAGAATAATTTTACTCTTCAGAATCCTCTGATTTACCCAGTAGAAAAGAACATTTCTAACGACCAGAATTTCATCTCCAAACACCATTTCCCATTAAAAGCAACTGGGTTACCTCGGAGAGAAATAGTTGATTCCAAGTCTGCAGCATGAAATGTAGAAGATGAACTAGAATATCTATCATATCTGTGAGCAATGAACCTATCCGATATAACTAGGGTCATATCAAAAGAACTCATGAGCCAACTTAAAAAGGTTCTCACTGGCTAAAAATGGGACCACTGGAACATCAATAAGGATAATGAATGCAATGAATTAAAACACACTAAATATGTCTAAATCTATGAGTTCATAATAGTACTTAAAAAAAAACTAACTGGTCACTGTTAAAGAATATTAGTGAATCAACTACTCTGAAAACTGGTAAATAAAAGGATAGAGAATAAAGCTTTTGTTCTACTCTTCCAACACAAGCTATACTACTGGGTAACCAACCAGATGAAAAGAAGTTTCTCTTTAAAGAATTATTCCAGCTAATAAATAGAAATGACAGAATTAGAATATTGCCATTTTAGAGTCTGTCATACAGAGTGAGGTAAGCCAGAAAGAGAAAAACATATATCGTATATTAACACATATATGTGCAATCTAGAAAAACAGTACAGATAAACTTATTTGCAGGGCAGGAACAGAGATGTAGATGTAGAGAACGGACATGTGGACACGGGGGGTAGGAGACAGTGGGATGAATTGAGAGATTAGGTTTGACATAAATACACTACCATGTGTAAAATACATAGCTAGTGGGAACCTGCTGTATAGCACAGGGAGCTCAGCTCGGTGCTCTGTGACAACCTAGATGAGGGGGGTGGGGGGTGGGGGGTGGGGTGGGGAGGGAGGTCCAAGGGGGAGGGGATATACATATACATATAGCTGATTCACTTCATTGTACAGCAGAGACTAACACAACATTATAAAGTAATTTTACTCCAATATAAAAAAAATAAGAATATTGCCATTTTGTATATTCCCTATGGAGAGGATTTTGGCAATGTCTAATAAACTACATATATGAAACAGCAATCCCAATTCTAGCAATTTACTCTAATGATATATTTCCAATTTTTAAAAAAGTAAATATGCACTATATTTTTCACTGCAACACTGTTTGAATTTGCAAAACACCAGAGTCCACATAATGACTACAATAGGACATGGCTTGAATAAACTCTGGTATACATACATAAAACTGTAAAGAAGAATAAGGAAGGTATCTATGGTCTGGGAACAGAATGATTTCAAAGATACGGTATTAAGTTAAAAAAAAACACAAAAGAGTATACAGTATGCTACTTTTTGCAAAGACTGACACAGGAAGGAAAAATTAGAAACTAATGCACGTGGTTATATATAGGTAGTTGGGCAAAAAGTGGAAGGGGTAGGGAGGGAGTGACATTTCTTTGCATATACCTTTTTGTATATCCTTGACTTAACCAGGTAAAGGTTAAACCTATTTTTAAAAAGTAAAATAAAATCAATAAGGATGAGGGATCCCTAAAATTGAATCTCAACATAAAAAATTCACCCAAATGAATCTGAAGTGACCTTAATGAGAATGAAAGCATAACATATCAAAATTTGTGGAAGGTACCTAACACAATGTTTACAGGGAAATGTATAGCTATACATGATCATATTAGAAAAGAAGAAAAGTTTAAAATCAGAGATCCAAGCTTTCCTCTTTAAAAAACCAAAAAATGAAGAGTGAAATTCACCCAGAGTAAGAAGAAAGAAAGAAATATAAAGAGCAGAAATCAATGAAATAGAAGATGGCATACAATAAAGAAAAAAAGGGACTTCCCTGGTGGCACAGTGATTAAGAATCCGCCTGCCAATGCAGGGGACACCAGTACAATCCCTGGGCCAGGAAGATCCCACATGCCACGGAGCAACTAAGCCCATGCACCACAACCACTGAGACTGCGCTCTAGAGCCCACGAGCTGCAACTACTGAGCCCGCACGCCACAACTACTGAGCCCCCACGCTGCAACTACTGAAGCCCATGCACCTAGAGCCCGTGCTCCGCAACAAGAGAAGCCACCACAATGAGCAGCCCATGCACCGCAACGAAGAGTAGCCCCTGCTCACCACAACTAGAGAAAGCCCGCGCGCAGCAAGGAAGACCCAATGCAGCCAAAAATAAATTTAAAAAAAGAAAAAAAAATTTAGGGATTTCCCTGGCGGTGCAGTGGTTAAGATTCCACCTGCCAATGCAGAGGACACGGGTTCAACCCTTTTCTGGGAAGATCCCACATGCCGCGGAGCACCGAAACCTGTGCACCACAGCTACTAAGCCTGTGCTCTAGAGCACACGAGCCACAACTACTGAACCTGCTCACCACAACTACTGAACCCACTCGCCACAACTACTGAAGCCCACATGCCTAGAGCCCATGCTCTGCAACGAGAAGCCACCGCAATGAGATGCCCACACACCACAGCGAAGAGTAGCCCCTGCTCACCACAACTAGACAAAGCCCGCGCACACAAAAGGAGACCCAATGCAGCCAAAATTAAGTAAGTAAATAAATATTTTTTTTTAATAAAAAGTTTCAGGATAAAAAAAATATTAATACCAAAAGTTGATTCCATTAAAAGGTCAATAAAATTTATAAAACTCTAATTAAACTGATGAAGGAGAAAAAGAAAACATGTAAGTTAACAACACAACAATAAAAGAGGGGATGTAATACTACAGATTCTACACTCATGAAAAGAATAATAAGGGAATATTGTGGACAATTTTATGCCAATAAATTTGACAAACTGGATCATTCATTCTCAATAGGCATGATATCATCCCCAAGTGGACAAAAACTGGTCCTTGGAAGTCCAAAAAAATCTTACTCTCTTTACATATAAAAAATGGATATATAAGTCAGTACATAAACAGGATATACAACATTATCTGTGGTATTAAAATTTCATGGGGGGGCTTCCCTGGTGGCGCAGATGGTTGAGAGTCCGCCTGCCGATGCAGGGGACACGGGTTCGTGCCCCGGTCTGGGAAGATCCCACATGCCGCAGAGTGGCTGGGCCTGTGAGCCATGGCCGCTGAGCCTGCGCGTCCAGAGCCTGTGCTCCGCAACGGGAGAGGCCACAACAGTGAGAGGCCCGCGTACCGCAAAAAAAAAAAAAAAAATTTCATGGGGACAGTGGTGGCTAGGAAAACAAAGTCTTTAAAAAGGATCCTTCAGGGAACAGTAATGAAAAAAGGACTGAGAAACACTGACTTAACTGAAACAAACAAACAAAAAAAAATCACTGAAAAACATAAATCATGAAAACTGACACAAGAAGAAACAGAAAATCTGAATAGCCTTACATCGATTAAACAATTTGAATTTCTAATTAAAAACCCCTCCATAAAGAAAACCCAAGGCCATCTGACATTAATCACTGGTGAATTCTAACTAAGAATAAAGAAAAAAATAATAGCAACCTAATTCAGAAAGTAAGATATCAAGTCTCCCCAACTTGATTTATAGATTCAAGACAATCCCAATAAAAATCCCAACAAGCTCATTTAATGGAACATAATAGAAAATTCAGAAATAGATCCACAAATCAATTTTTCAATTGATTTTCATCAACAGTCCTTTTCAGCAAATGGTACTAGAACTGGTAATCCATACTATACACAAAAAATTAACTCAAAATGGAATATATATCTAAATGTAAAAGCTAAAACTATAAAAGTCCTAGAAGAAAACATAGGTGAAAAATCTTTGTAATTGTGGAGTAGTCAACTATTTCTTAGACAAGACCCAGAGAGAAAAAAAAAATTTTTTTAAAAGCACCTGGGACTTCCCTGGTGGTGCAGTGGTAAGAATCTGCCTGCCGATGCAGGTGACACGAGTTCGAGCCCTGGTCCAGGAAGATCCCACATGCCACAGAGCAACTAAGCCTGTGTGCCACAACTACTGAGCCTGTGCTCTAGAGCCCGCGACCCACAACTACTGAAACCTGTGCACCTAGAGCCCGTGCTCCGCAACAAGAGAAGCCACCACGATGAGAAGCCTGCACACCACAAAAAAGAGTAGCCCCCACTTGCCACAACCAGAGAAAAGCCCGTGCAGCAATGAAGACCCAACACAGCCAAAAATAAATAAATAAATAAATAAATAAATAAATAATAAAATTTATTTTTTAAAAAAAGGACACTCATTCACTAGTTACTGTCTCTTATTTTTTATATAACCATGATCTGAGAATAAAGTCCGACAAACATCACTGCTGACTAGGACACATTTTACCTGACCTCTCTACTGTAATAAGAACCCAACCATTAGAAGAAAGAGAGAAACAAACTGGAATACCACCCAGGAGGCATGCTCCTTAAAGGAATATGTCAGCAAGTGTCAACCTTAGACTCTCTAACTGAATTGGCTTGATTCAGCTTATCAAATGATTCTGCTGATTCTAAACACAAAGTACTACACAATTTGTGTGAAGCTGATTATGCTGGTCATAATTTATGATGATTAACATCTCCCAACATTCAGGTTAGCCTCCCACTGAGATGCGCAAACAGGCTGTTAACAATCCAAACAATCCAGAACACAAAACTAGACAGAGAGAATCTGAATAATTTGCGGTTGTTCAAAATGGCTGAAAGAGAACATTCCATATAACAACAACAACAAAAGATAAATTATTTTCCTGCCCTAATCTTTTCCTAAGAACTTCCTTTTCCAAAACAGATACAACTCTGCAACTTTGGTAAAGCTGATGTATCTATACATGGCCAGTTACAATGTAAATTTATAAAACACTTTTGAAATAATCAAGGCACTGTGTCATAACCCGTACAGATGTGCTTTCTCAAAGAAAGTGATACCACTTCTGGGAATTTATCCTGAACAATCACTGAAAAGAAGAAAAGTGTTACACAAAAATATGTTCATTACCCTATAACCTATAAGGTGACTTAACTTACTTAGATACATAAAGACAAGGCCATGGTTAAGTACATTATAGCATGTTAACTCAAGAAACTCAGATGTTGTTATCAAAATACTAATCATGAAGACATATAAAAATGATAAAGTCTGACCCATGATAAAGACATATAAAAATGATAAAGTCTGACCCATGATAAAGACAGCGTACTAGGAGGCAGCATAATTCGCATCTCCTCACAACTACAGCACCTACCTGGCACCCCTGGGGGACCACAGACAACTAAGGGGACAGGAGGAAACCCCAGTGATCGGGTAGGACGTGAGGCTTGGGGGAGTGAAGGGGGAGGAGAAGTGGAGGCCAGACGGGAATGGTGCCCCTGAGGGGCAGCTGGGGGAGGGGAAGGGATAAATTGGGGAACCACTGGGAGGGCAGAGGATCAAAAAGGAGTGTGGCCAGGTTTCCCCTGCGCACTTGGACCCTCCAGGAATCTGTTGAGATCCCGGGCCTGATCCTCTGCCCACCTAGGCCCCCTCCAGCTGGGTGGGTCCTGAGGGAGTGAGAAGGAGGTAAGGGGGAGCAAACGTAAAGGCCGGACCTCCGGGACAGCACCCCAAGGGGTGGCTGGGGGAGGGAAGGAGTTCCTACACCCAGCAGGATCCACCCACAGTTAGGAGTTGAGGGGCAACAGGGGAGACCCTGGGGGAGACAGTGGGGGAGGGGCACAAAGGAACGGAAGGGAACCAGGCCAGTGCTTTCCCTGTCCACTTAGGCACCAGGAAGCCTGTTGGTCTCCCAGGCCTAATCCTCTGGCCTCAGAGCCTCCCTTCTGCTGCGCAGAGCCCAAACCCCACCCTTACACCCCCACCCAGGGCCCTACCTCTACACTCAGAGACTCCCTCCAAAGGAGGTGGGCCTAAACCCCACTCACACACCCTCACTCAGGGCCCTACCTCCAAACTCCGGAACCCCACACTCCAGAGGCCCTCCTCTCAAGGTGCTGCCTCTCCTCTTCTGTGCAGGTCCTAAGCAGAGGCCCCGCCCCACGCTTAAATGTAGCCCTATCTAGGCCCCGCCCCATGCTCAAACATCACCCCCCACCCGCTTAGGACCCACCCCATCCTAAACCCTGCCCCCACCTAAGTTCCACCCCCTACCTAAACTCCGCCCCCATACCCTAGGCCTTTTTTTTTTTCTTTTCTTTATCCCTCTTTTACATTGAGGTTCTGTTTTACCTTGCTGATTCACTGTTGATTCTTTTATATTTCTATTTTTCCGAATAAATCTTTTATTTTTCTAACTTTTATTCTTTATACTTTGCTAGTGATCTCTCCTTTTGGCTCGCTGCCCCACCCCCCCTTTCTCTTTTCTTGTTTTTGCTGTGGTTTTATTTCACCTTGTTGCAGTTGTTTCAATTATAGTTTTATTTTTTCTAATATATTTTTTATCTTTCTGATTTCATTTTGTTTTTTATTCTTTGACATTGTACTGCTCGTTTTTTTTCTTTCTTTCTTCCCTTTTTTTTTTTTTATTGCACCACGAAGCTTGCAGTTTCTTGGTTCCCAGGCCGGAGGTCAGACACAAGCTCCTGTGGTGTGAGCTCCGAATGCAAACTGCTGGACTAACAGAGAACCTCAGAGCCCAAGGAATATCAACACGAGCGAGGCCTACCAGAGTTCCTCATATCAGCACCAAGACCCAGCTCTATCAAACTGTCTGCAAACCCCAGTGCTGGACGTCTCAGGCCAAATAACCAGTAAGACAGGAATACAGCACCACACATCAAAAAATAAATTTAAAAAAAAGACAAAAAATATATGTTACAGACGAAGGAGCAAGGTAAAAACCTACAAGACCAAATAAATGGAGATGAAATAGGCAACCTACCTGAAAAAGAATTTAGAGTAATGATAGTAAAGATGATCCAAAATCTCAGAACCAGAATGGAGAAAATACAAGAAACATTTAACAAGGCCCTAGAAGTACTAAAGAGCAAACGAACAGTGATGAACAACACAATTACTGAAATTAAAAATACTCTAGAAGGAATCAATAACAGAATAACTGAGGCAGAAGAAGAGATAAGTGACCTGGAATATAGAATGGTGGAAATAACTGCCAGGGAGCAGAATAAAGGAAAAAGAATGAAAAGAATTGAGCACAGTCTCAGAGACCTCTGGGACAACATTAAACACACCAACATTCGAATTATAGGGGTCCCAGAAGAAGAAGAGAAAAAAGAAAGGGTCTGAGAAAATGTTTGAAAAGATTATAGTCGAAAACTTCTCTAACATGGGAAAGGAAACAGTCAATCAAGTCCAGGAAGCACAGAGAGTACCATACAGGATAAATCCAAAGAGAAACACACTAAGACACATACTAATTAAACTATCAAAAATTAAATAAAAAGAAAAAATATTAAAAGCAGCAAAGGAAAAGCAACACATAACGTACAACTGAATCCCCATAAAGTTAACAACTGATTCTTCAGCAGAAACTCTGCAAGCCAGAAGGGAGTGGGAGGACATATTTAAAGTGATGAAAGGGAAAAACCTACAACCAAGATTACTCTACCCAGCAAGGATCTCATTCAGATTTGATGGAGAAATTAAAACCTTTACAGATAAGCAAAAGTTAAGAGAATTCAGCACCACCAAACCAGCTTTACAACAAATGCTAAAGGAACTTCTCTAGGCAATACAAGAGAAAGAAAAGACCTACAAAAACAAACCCAAAACAATTACAAAAACAGTAACAGGAACATGTATATTGATAATTACCTTAAATGTAAATGGCTAAAATGCTCCAAACAAAACAAACAGACTGGCTGAATGGATACAAAAACAAGACCAGTACATATGCTGTCTACAAGAGACCCAATTCAGACCTAGACCCAATTCAGACCCAGTTCACATACAGACTGCAAGTGAGGGGATGGAAAAAGATATTCCATGCAAATGGAAATCAAAAGAAAGCTGGAGGGGCTTCCCTGCTGGTGAAGTGGTTGACAGTCCACCTGCTGATGCAGGGGACACGGGTTCGTGCCCCGGTCCGGGAAGATCCCACATGCCGCGGAGCAGCTGGGCCCGTGAGCCATGGCTGCTGAGCCTGCGCGTCCGGAGCCTGTGCTCCGCACGGGAGAGGCCACCACAGTGAGAGGCCCATGTACCGCAAAAAAAAAAAAAAAAGAAAGCTGGAGTAGAAATTCTCATATCAGACAAAATAGACTTTAAAATAAAGATTATTAGATGAGACAAAGAAAGACACTACAAAATGATCAAAGGATCAATCCAAGAAGAAGATATAACAACTGTAAATATTTATGCACCCAACATATAAGCACCTCAATACATAAGGCAAATGCTAATAGCCATAAAAGAGGAAATCGACTAACACAATAATAGTAGGGGACTGTAACACCCCACTTTCACCAATGGACAGATCATCCAAAATGAAAATAAATAAGGAAACATAAGCTTTAAATGACACATTTAACAAGATGAACTAGGGCTTCCCTGGTGGTGCAGTGGTTAAGAATCTGCCTGCCAAGGCAGGGGACATGGGTTCAAGCCCTGGTTTGGGAAGATCCCACATGCCGTGGAGCAACTAAGCCCGTGTGCCACAACTACTGAGCCTGCGCTCCAGAGCCCACGAGCCACAACTCCTGAAGCCCAGGCGTCTAGACCACGTGCTCTGCAACAAGAGAAGCCACCACAATGAGAAGCCTACGCACTGCAATGAAGAGTAGCCCCCACTCACTGCAACCAGAGAAAGCCCACGCACAAAAACTGAACGCAGCCAAAAATAAAGAAATAAAATAGATAAATTAAAAAATACAAGGGCTTCCCTGGTGGCACAGTGGTTGAGAATCTGCCTGCCAATGCAGGGGACACGGGTTCAAACCCTGGTCTGGGAAGATCCCACATGCCGCGGAGCAACTGGGCCCGTGAACCACAACTACTGAGCCTGCGTGTCTGGAGCCTGTGCTCTGCAACAAGAGAGGCCGCGACAGTGAGAGGCCCGCGCACTACGATGAAGAGTGGCCCCCGCTCGCCGCAACTAGAGAAAGCCCTCGTACAGAAACCAAGACCCAACACAGCTAAAAATAAATAAATAAAAAATAAATAAAATTAAAACTGTATTACTAATATATATATATATATATATATATATATATATATATATATAAACAAGATGAACTTAATTGATATTTGTAGGACGTTCCATCCAAAAACAACAATACACCTTATTCTCAACTGTTTGTGGAACATTCTCTAGGATACATCATATCTTGGGTCACAAATCAAGCCTTGGTAAATTTAAGAAAATTGAAATCCTATGAAGTATCTTTTCCCACTACAACGCTATAAGACTAGATATCAATTATAGGAAAACATTTGTAAAAAATACAAACACACGGAGGCTGAACAATACGCTATTAGGTAACTAACAGATCACTGAGGAAATCAAAAAATACCTAGAAACAAATGACAAGGAAAACACAACGACCCAAAACCTATGGGATGCAGCAAAAGCAGTTCTAAGAGGGAAGTTTATAGCATTACAATCCTACCTCAAGAAACAAGAAAAATCTCAAACAACCTAATCCTATACCTAAAGCAATTAGAGAAATAAGAACAAAAAAAAAAAACCCCCGGAGTTAGCAGAAGGAAAGAAATCATAAAGATCAGATCAGAAATAAATTAAAAAGAAATGAAGGAAACAATTGCAAAGATCAATAGAACTAAAAGCTGGTTCTTTGAGAAGATAAACAAAATTGATAAACCATTAGCCAGACTCATCAAGAAAAAAGGGAAAAGACTCACATCAACAGAATTAGAAATGAAAAAGGAGAAGTAACAACTGACACGGCAGAAATACAAAGGATCATGAGAGATTTCTACAAGCAACTCTATGCCAATAACATGGACAACCTGGAAGACATGGACAAATTCTTAGAAAAGCACAACCTTCCGAGACTGAACCAAGAAGAAATAGAAAATATAAACAGACCAATCACAAGCACTAAAATTAAAACTGTGATTAAAAATCTTGCAACAAACAAAAGCCCAGGACCAGATGGCTTCACAGGCCAATTCTACCAAATATTTAGAGAAGAGCTAACACCTATCCTTCTCAAACTCTTCCAAAATACAGCAGAGGGAGGAACACTCCCAAACTCATTCTATGAGGCCACCATCATCCTGATACCAAAACAAGACAACGATGTCACAAAAAAAGAAAACTACAGCCCAGTATCTCTGATGAACACAGATGCAAAACTCCTCAACAAAATACTAGCCAACAGAACCCAACAGCACATTAAAAGGATCATACACCATGATCAAGTGGGGTTTACCCCAGGGATGCAAGGATTCTTCAATACATGCAAATCAATCCATGTGATAAACCATGTTAACAAATTGAAGGAGAAAACCTATATGATCATCTCAAGAGATGCAGAAAAAGCTTTTGACAAAATTCAACACCCGTTTATGATAAAAACTATCCAGAAAGCAGGCATAGGGGAAACCTACCTCAACATAATGAAGGCCATATATGACAAACCCACAGCAAACATCATTCTCAATGGTGAAAAACTGAAAGCATTTCCTCTAGGATCAGGAACAAAACAAGGTTGCCCACTCTCACCACTATTATTCAACATAGTTTTGGAAGTCCTAGCCATGGCAATCAGAGAAGAAAAAGAAATAAAAGGAATACAAATTGGAAAAGAAGAAGTACAACTGTCACTGTTTCCAGATGACATGATACTATACATAGAGAATCCTGAAGATGCTACCAGAAAACTACTAGAGCTAATCAATGAATTTGGTAGAGTAGCAGGATACAAAATTAATGCACAGAAATCTCTGGCATTCCTATACACTAATGATGAAAAATCCGAAAGAGAAATTAAGGAAACAGTCCCATTTACCACTGCAACAAAAAGAATAAAATACCTAGGAATAAACCTACCTAAGGAGACAAAAGACCTATATGAAGAAAACTATAAAACACTGATGAAACAAATTTAAAATGATATAAACAGATGGGAGAGATATACTATGTTCTTGGATTGGAAGAATCAACATTGTGAAAATGACTATACTACCCAAAGCAATCTACAGATTCAATGCAATCCCTATCAAATTATCAATGCCATTTTTCACAGAACTAGAACAAAAAATTGCACAATTTGCATGGAAACACAGAAGATCCCGAATAGCCAAAGCAGTCTTGAGAAAGAAAAACAGAGCTGGAAGAATCAGACTCCCTGACTTCAGACTATACTACAAAGCTACAGTAATCAAGACAGTATGGTACTGGCACAAAAACAGAAATACAGATCAACGGAACAGGATAGAAAGCCCAGAGATAAACCCACACACATATGGTCACCTTATCTTTAATAAAGGAGGCAAGAATAGACAATGGAGAAAAGACACCCTCTTCAATAAGTGGTGCTGGGAAAACTGCACAGCTACGTATAAATGAATGAAATTAGAACACTTGCTAACACCATACACAAAAATATACTCAAAATGGATTAAAGACTTAAATGTAAGGCCAGACAGTATAAAACTCTTAGAAGAAAACATAGGAGAAACACTCTTTGACATAAATGACAGCAAGATCCTTTTTGATCCACCTCCTAGAAAACTGGAAATAAAAACAAAAATAAACCAATGGGACCTAATGAAAATTAAAAGCTTTTGCACAGCAAAGGAAACCATAAACAAGACAAAAAGACAACCCTCAGAATGGGAGAAAATATTTGCAAACAAATCAACGGACAAAGGATTAATCTCCAAAATATAAAAGCAGCTCAATATTAAAAGAACTACTCAATCCAAAACTGGGCAGAAGACCTAAATAGACATTTCTCCAAAGAAGATATACAGATGGCCAAGAGGCATATGAAAAGCTGCTCAACACCACTCATTATTAGAGAAATGCAAATCAAACTACAATGAGGTATCACCTCACACCAGTTAGAATGGGCATCATCAGAAAATCTACAAACAACAAATGCTGGAGAGGGTGTGGAGAAAAGGGAACACTCTTGCACTGTTGGTGGGAATGTAAATTGATAGAGCCACTGTGGAGAACAGTATGGAGGTTCCTTAAAAAATTAAAAATAGAACTACCATATGACCCAGCAATCCCACTACTGGGCATATACCCTGAGAAAACCATAATTCAAAAGGAGTCATGTACCGAAATGTTCACAGCAGCTCTATTTACAACAGCCAGGACATGGAAGCAACCTAAGTGTCCATCAACAGATGAATGGATACAGAAGATGTGGTACATATATACAATGGAATATTACTCAGCCATAAAAAGGAACGAAATTGAGTTATTTGTAGAGACGTGGATGGATCTAAACTGTCATACAGAGTGAAGTAAGTCAGAAAGAGAGAAACAAATATCATACATTAACGCATATATGTGGAACCAGAAAAATGGTACAGATGAACCGGTTTGCAGGGCAGAAATAAAGACACAGATGTAGAGAACAAACGTATGGACACCAAGGGGGGAAAGTGGCAGGGGTGGTGGTGGTGGTGGGATGAATTGGGTGATTGGGATTGACATATATTCACTAATATGTATAAAATAGATAACTAATAAGAACCTGCTATATAAAAACTAAAATAAAACTCAAAAATCACCCAAAAAGAACCTGAGCTTCATTAAGTCCTGAGACCCGGTGTGTGATCTCAGTTAGAAGACTGTTCAAATCCCAATCTGGGTTTGGGCTGGGTTTGAGTCCCAGCCCATGGGTTCAAGTCCCAATCTGAGTTGCACAATTTCACCTTCATTAAAAAATGTTACTGAAAAAAATTACTTCATTGCTAAAAAGTGCTAACCAGCATCTGAGCCTTCAAAAAGTTTTAATCTTTTGATTGTGGAGGGGTTGAAATATTGCAAGAATTACCAAAATGTGACACAGAGACATGAAGTGAGCAAGTGCTGTTGGAAAAATGGCACCCAAGAGATTTGTTTAACACTGGGTTGCCATAAACTTTCAATTTGTGTTTAAAAAAAAAAAACTACATAGCTCAATAAAGTGAAGCAAAATTAAACAAGATATGCCTCTAATCACTTTGAATGTCAATGTATTAAATGTATCAATTAAAAGACAGAGACTGAAAAAAAAAAGACAGAGATTAGATCAAAAAATAAGACTCAACTATATGTTGTCTACAAGAAACCCACTTTAAGGACTTCCCTGGCAGTCCAGTGGTTAAGACTCTGTGCTCCCAATGCAGGGGCCACAGGTTCGATCCCTGGTTGGGGAACTAAGATCCTACATGCCACATGGAGCGGCCAAAAAAAAATTGAGAAAACTGATAAAGACAAATGTTGATTCTTTGGAAAAATTAATAAAGCTAATATGCTAAAAAAAAGAAAAGAAAGAAGGAAAGAAAGAAACATACTTTATTTATTTATTTTTTATTTATTTGGCTGCCTCAGGTCTTTAGTTGTGGCACACAGGATCTTCATTGTGGAACATGGGATCTTTCACTGTGGTGCTTAGGCTCCTCGTTGCAGTGCACAGGCTTCTCTCTGGTTGTGGCACGCAGACTCCAGAACATGTGGGCTTAGTTGCCCCACGGCATGTGGGATCTTAGCTCCCCAACCAGGGCTCGAACCCGTGTCCCCTGCATTGGAAGATGGATTCTTAACCACACCAGGGAAGTCCCAGAAACCCACTTTAAATACAAAGAGAAATATAGATTAAAAGTAAATGGATGGGGCTTCCTTGGTGGCTCAATGGTTAAGAATCCGCCTGACAATGCAGGGTACATGGGTTCAAGCCCTGGTCCGGGAAGATCCCACATGCCGCGGAGCAACTAAGCCCATGCACCACAACTACTGAACCTGCCCTCTAGAGCCCACGAGCCACAACTACTGAGCCAGCGTGTCACAACTACTGAAGTCCACATGCCTGGAGCCCGTGCTCTGCAACCAGAGAAGCCACCACAATGAAAAGACTGCACACTGCAATGAAAAGCCTGTGCACTGCAACAAAGAGTAGTCCCTGCTCGCCACAACTAGAGAAAGCCTGTGCAAAGCAACGAAGACCCAACACAACCAAAAAAAAAAAAAAAAGTAAATGGATGCGGATTTCCCTGGTGGTCCAGTGGCTAAGACTCCATGTTCCCAATGCAGGGGGCAAGGGTTTGATCCCTGGTCAGGGAACTAGATCCCACATGCCTCAACTAAAGATTCCACATGCCGCAACTAAAAGATCCCGTGTGCCGCAACTAAGACCTGACACGCCCAAACAAATAAATAAATATTTTTTAAAAGTAACTGGATGGAAAAATGTACCATGCTAACACTAATCAAAAGAAAGCAAGAGTAACTCTATTAATTTCAGACACAGCAGACTTCTAAGCAAGAAAAGTTATCAGGAATAAAGAAAGGCATTACATAAGGATTAAGTCTCCTAGAAGACATAACAATCCTTAATGTGTATGTGCCTAACAAAAAAGTGTCATTGGTGAGGCAAAAAATGCTAGAACTGCAAGGAGAAATAGATGACCCACTATCACAGTTGGAAATACCAACCCCCTTCTATCACACATGGACAGATCCAGCAGGCAGAAAATCAGTAAGGATATAGTTTAACTCAACAACATCATCAATCAATTGAATACAATAGACATCTACAGACTACTCCAACTAGTAACAACAGAACACACATTCTTCTCAAGCTCACACAGAACATTCACCAAGACAAACCACATTCTGGGCCATAAAACACACCTTAAATTTAAAACAAGAGAAATCATGCAATGTCTATACTCAGACCACAATGGAATTAAACTAAAAATCAATAACAGAAAGAAAACAGGAACATCCCAAAATACATGAAGATTAAACAACATACTTCTAAATAACTCATGGGTCAAAGAAGAAAAAGAAATCTCAAGAGCAATATAAAAATACTTTGAATCAAATGAAAATGAAAAATGCATCTTATCAAAATTTGCAGGCTGCAGCAAAAGCAGTGCCTAGAGGAGAGTTACAGCATTAAATGCATACACTGGAAAGAAGATCTAAAATCAATCATCTACGTCTATATCTTAGGGCAGGGGTCCCCAAACCCTGGGCCGCGGACCAGTCCATGGCCTGTTAGGAACCGGGCCACACAGCAGGAGGTAAGCGGCAGGCAAGTAAGTGAAGCTTCATCTGCCACTCACCATCACTTGCATTACTGCCTGAACCATACCTCCCTGAACCCCAGTCCGCGTAAAAACTGTCTTCCAGGAAACTGGTCCCTGGTGCTAACAAGATTAGGGACTGCTGCCTTAGGGAACCAGGAAAAAAAAAAAAAAAAGTAAATTAAGTACAAAGTAAGCAGAGGGCTTCCCTGGTGGCGCAGGGGTTGAGAGTCCGCCTGCCAATGCAGGGGACGCGGATTCGTGCCCCGGTCCGGGATGACCCCACATGCCGCAGAGCGGCTGGGCCCGTGAGCCACGGCCACTGAGCCTGCGCGTCCAGAGCCTGTGCTCCACAACGGGAGAGGCCACAGCAGTGAGAGGCCCACGTACTGCAAAAAAAAAAAAAGTAAGCAGGAAAAAAACAAAAAATTACAGCAGAAATCAATGAAATTGACATCAAGAAATAAGTAGAGAAAATGAACCAAACCAAAAGCTGGTTCTTTAATAAAAAGAAAAAACATCAATAAAATTGATAAATCACTAGCTAGGCTGACTAAAAAAAGAGAGGGCACAAATTACTAGTACCAGAAATGAAAAAGAGGACATCACTACAGATCTCATGGGCATTAAGAAAATAATAAAGGAGGGCTTCCCTGGTGGCGCAGTGGTTGAGAGTCCGCCTGCTGATGCAGGGGACACGGGTTCGTGCCCCAGTCTGGGAAGATCCCACATGCCGCGGAGCGGCTAGGCCCGTGAGCCATGGCCACTGAGCCTGCGCGTCCGGAGCCTGTGCTCCACAACGGGAGAGGCTACAACAGTGAGAGGCCCGCGTACCGCAAAAAAATAATAATAATAAAAATAAATAAAGGAAGACTATGAACAACTCTATGCCCGCAAATCTGATAACCTAGCTGCAACAGACCAATTCCCTTTGAAAGACACAATCTGCCAACACTCACATGAGAAGAAACAGGCAGTCTGAATACACCTATATCTATTAAAGAAACAGAATCCATAATTAGCCTTCCACAACTAAAAGCAACAGGCCCAGATGGAGTCACTAATGAATTCTACCAAACATTTAAGGAAGAAATTATACAAATTCTATACAATCTCTTTCAGAGGACAGAAGCAGAGGGAATACTTCCTAAGTCATTCTACATGATCACCATTAAACCTAACACTAAAACTAGGCAAAAACATTACAAGAAAACTACAGACCAGTATCTTGCATGAACATGAACACAGATACAAAAATCCTCAACAAATAGTAGCAAATTAAATCTAACAATGTACAAAAAGAATTATACACCATGACCAAGTGGGGTTTATCCCAGATGTGCACGTTAGTTCAACACTGAAAAATTAATTAATGTAGTGCAACACATAAACAGAACAAAAAAGAAAAATCACATGATCATATTTAACAGATTCAGAAAAAGCACTGGACAAAATCAAACACTAATTCATGATAAAACTTCTCCATAAACTAAGAATATAGAACATTCTCAACTTGATAGAGAATATCTATAAAAACGCTATAGCCAACATCATACTAAATGGTGAAAACTCAAAGCTTTCCCACTAAGAACAGGAAAAAGGCTAGGATGTCCCCTCTTATCACTCCTTTTCAACACTACTAGACATACCAGCTAATGCAATAAGACAAGAAAAGGAAATAAACAATATACAGACTAAGAAAGAGAAAAATAAAACTGTCTTTGTTCACAAATGACACTATCATCTAAGTAGAAAATCCAATTGAATCTACAAAACAATTCCTGGAACTATTAAGTAATTATAGTAAGGTTATGGTACACAAGGTTAGTATAAAGTGGCCAATCACATTCCATATACCAGCAATGAACAAGTGTGATGTGAAATGTAAAACACAATAGCACTTACATTGGTAATGAAATAATGTACAAGATCTATAAGGAAAACTAGAGAACTCTAATGAACAAAATCAAATAAGAATTAACTAAATAAAGGGATATTCCATGTTCATGGATAGAAAGACTCAGTAATGTCAAGATATCAGTTTTTCGCAACCTGATCTGTAGATTCAATGCATTCCAAATCAAAATTCCAACAAGTAATTTTGTGGATACCAACAAACTTATTCTAAAGTTTATATGGAGAGGGCAAAAGATCCAGAATAGTCAACACAATATTGAAGAAAAAGGACAAAGTTGGAGGGCTGATGTTACCTGACTTTAAAACCTACTATATAAAGCTACAGTAATCAAAACAGTGTGGAATTGGTGAAAGAATTCTGGTCAATGGAACAGAAGAGAGAGCCCAGAAATAGACCCACATAAATATAGTTGCCTGATTTTTACAAAGGAGCAAAGACAACACAATGAAGCAAAGGGATTATCTTCAACAAATGTAGCTAGAACAACTGGACATTTCATATCCCAAAAACTGAATCTAGACAAAGATCTAACACCATTCCCAAAATTAACTCACTGGATCATAAACTGATACGTGAAACACAAAACTATAAAAGTCCTAGAAAATAACATAGAAAACCTAGATGACATTAGGTATGGCAATAACTTTTTAGATTATATTTAAAGGCATGATCCAGGAAAGAAGTAAATAAGCTGGATGTCATTAAAATTAAAAACTCCTGCTCTGCAAAAGACAATGTTGCAAGAATAAGAAAACAAGCCACAGACTGGGAGAAAATATTTGCAAAAGACATATCTGATGAAGGACTGTTATCCAAAATATACAAAGAACTCTTAAATCTCAACTGTAAGAAAATAAACACAACTAAAAAGTGGGCCAAAGACTCTGACAGACAACTCACCAAGATGATATACAGAGCAAATAAGCATACGAAAAGATATTCCACATCATATATCATCAGCAAAATGCAAATTGAAAAAAGGAGATATCACTGCACAACTACTAGAATGGTCAAGTTCTGGAACACTGACAACACCAAATGCTGGTGAGGATATGGAGTAACAGGAACTCTCATTCATTGCTGGTGGGAATGCAAAATGGTATAGCCACTTTGGAAGAGAGATTGGTGCTTTCTTATAAAACTAAATATACTCTTAGCATATTCAGCAATCATGTTCCTTGGTATTTACCCAAAGGAATTAAAAACTCATGCCCACCCCAAAACCTGCAGAGAGATGTTTATTCCAGCTTAATTGCCAAAACTTGGAAGCAACCAAATGTCTTTCAGTAGCTGAACAGATAAATAAACTATGGTAGAGCCAGACAATGGAATATTATTCAGTGCTATAAAAAAAAAAAAGATTTACCAAAGCTTGAAAAGACACAGAGGAAACTTAAATGCATATTATTAAGTGAAAGAAGCCAATCTGAAAAGGCTATATACCGTCTGACTCCAACTACATGACATTCTGGAAAAGGCAAAACTATGAAGACAGTAAGAAGACCAGTGGTTGTCACAGATTGGCAGGGGAAGTAGGGCAGGGATGAATAGGTGGAGCACAGAGAATTTTTAAGGCAGTGAAAATACTGTTTGATACCATAATAATGGATACATATCATTATATATTTCTCAAAACCCATCGAATGTATAACACCAAGAGTGAACCCTAGTGTAAACTACAGACTTAGGATGATTATAATATGTCAATGTAGGTACATCAATTGTAACAAATCTATCACTTTGATAGGAGAAGTTGATAATGGAGGAGGCTATGTATGTGTAAGGCTATGTATGTGTGAGGCTATGTATGTGTGAGGTAAGAAATCTCTACCTTGTCCTCAGTTTTGCTGTAACCTAAAACAGCTCTAATAAAATGAAGTCTTAATGAAAGTTATACACACACACACAAATACAGGCTGAGAATTTTCCAAAGTAAATAGAGATCTCAAATCAGACCTCAAATCACAGATCCAAAAAGACTATCAAGAAAAATACATTCCATGACCCCAACAAAAAATTCATACCTAAATATTATATTCAAACTGGTAAAAAAAACAAAGATACAGACTACATTGAAGGAAGCCAGAGAGAAAAACATGTTACATTCAAAAGAACAAAGATGAGGATTAAAGCCAACTTCTCATTAAAAACTCTGCAACCAGAATATAATAAAGTGACATCTTGAAAATGATGAAAGAAAAAACTGTCAAACCATATCCTATAGCCATTTCTCAAAAATGAAGGAGATTCAATCTACAACTTTCAGTAAAAAGGAGAACTAAGCAGAACATCAAGTAAATAGAAGACAAACAACACTATAATCCAACCAGACCAAATAGATATCTACAGAACACTCTATCCAACAGTTGCAGAATAAACATTTTCCTCAAGTGCACATGAAATATTCTCCAGGATAGAACATATGATGGTGATAAAACAAGCCTCAACAAACACAGAAAGATAAAAAACACACAAAGCATGTTTTCCAACATAATGAGTGAAATTATAAATAACAGAAGGAAGAAATTTGGGGAATGGACAAATACGTGGAAATTAAATAAAACACTAAGTAACCAATGGGTGAAAGAAAAAATTACAATGGGAAAGTAGAAAATACTCTGAGATGAATGAAAGTGAAAGTATGTCTTAAAAACTTAAACGATTTAGCTAAAGCAATACTTAAAGGGAAATTTACATCTATCTAATGCCTATATTAAAAAAGAAAGATCTCAAACAAATAACCTAAACTTCCACCTTAAGATACAGAAAAAAAAGAGCAAACTAAACCTAAAGAAAGCAGAAAATAAACAAAATAATAGAGGAGAAATTAATTTAAAAAATAGTAAAACAAGAAAAATCAATGAGATGAAAAGTTGGTTTTTGAAAACTAAAAATATTGGCAAACTTTGAGTTAGATTTGAGCAGGGGGAAAAAGAAGACTCAAATAACTAAAAGCAGAATGGCAGTGAAGACATTACTAACAAATACAAAAATAAAAGCAAACTGCCAAAGCTGACTTGTGAAAATATATAAAAACTGAACAGAAAAAAAAAAAAACTGAACAGAACTACAACAGATAAGAAACTAAGGACTTCCCTGGTGGTGCAGTAGTTAAGAATCTGCCTGCCAATGCAGGGGACACGGGTTCGAGCCCTAGTCCAGGAAGATCCCACATGCCTCAGAGCAACTAAGCCTGTGTGCCACAACTACTAAGCCTGCACTCTAGAGCCCACACGCCACAACTACTGAAGCCCACGCACCTAGAGCCTGCGCTCCACAACATGAGAAGCCACTGTAATGAGAAGCCTGCACACCGCAACAAAGGGTAGACCTCGCTCACCACAACTAGAGAAAGCCCACAATGAAGACCCAGTGCAGCCAAATATAAATACATTAAAAAAAATTGAATTAGTAATCAAAAACTATCTACAAAGAAAAGCCTAGGCCCAGATGGCTTCACTGGTGAATTCTGTCCAACAATTAAAGAAAAATAATATTAAATCTTCACAATCTTTTCCTAATATAGAACAGGAGGGAACAATGTTCAACTCATTCTATGAGGCCAGTATTAGTCTGATACCAAATCCAGACAAAGACATCACAAGAAAACTATAGAACAATATCTCTTATGAATGTAAATGCAAAAATTCTCAACATAATGTTAGCATACCAAATCTAGAAGTAATATAAAAAGATTACACACTATGACAGAGTAGAATTCATCCCAGGAATGGAAGGTTGACTTAACATATGAAAATCAATTAATACACCAAACTGACAAAAGACAAAACCCATATGATCATCTCAATAGACAAAGAAAAAGCATTTGACAAAATTCAACACCGCTTCATGATAAAAACATTTTAAAATGGTTATAAATGGTTAAAGTAGTATATTTTATGTTATGTGTATCTTATAATAAAAATATTTTTAATAAGCAAAGAAATAACCAATAAGCACATGAAAAGATGCTCAACAGGGCTTCCCTGGTGGCACAGGAAAAAAAAAAAAACCTCAATGAGATACTATTTCACACCCACTAGGATGGCTGTAATGGGGGAAAAAAGAAAAAGGAAAATAACTGTTGGCAAGGATATGGAGAAACTGGAACTCTCATACGATGCTGGTGGAAATGTAAAATGGTGCATCCATTTTAGAAAGCAATCTGGCAGTTTCTCAAACAATTAAATATTGAGTTACCATATGACCCAGGAATTCCACTCCTAGCTATATTACTCAAGAGAAATGGAAACATACAGCCACATAAAAACGAGTACTTGAATGTTCACAGCAACTTTAGTCAATAACCAAAGAGGAGAAACAACTCAAATATCCATCAAATGATGACTATATAAACAAAACATGGCACAGCAATATAGTGGAATAATATCTGGCAACAAAGGAATGAAGTACTAATATATGCCAAAACACAGATGAATCTGAAAAAATTAAGTACAAAAACCAGTCATGAAAGACTACATATTATATTATTCCATTTATATGGAATGTCCAGAATACGCAAATCTATAAAGACAGAAAGTAAATTAATAGTTGCTTAGGGCTGGGTGGGATGAGGGCTTTGGGTTATTGGATAAGTGTATAGGGTTTCTTTCTGGAGTGATGAGAACATTCTAGAATTAGACTGTGGTGATGGTTACACAACTCTGTTAATATACTAAAACCCACTGTATATTTCAATGATGAAAGTATTATATGATGAATAAATTGAGTGAGTTATATCTCAGTAAAGCAATTACCATAAAAATGGAGAAATACATTTTCAGACAAAAATAAAATAGAGAATTAATTGGTCTACGTTAAAATAAGTGATAAAGGAAGCTCTTCCAGCAGAAAAAACATGATACTGGACAGAAACTGGGACCTACACAAAGAAATAAAAAGCCCTTGATGGCACAAATAAAGGAAAATATGGAATTGTTTATTTCTTACTTCCATTCCTCTGAAAGTCATTTAACTATCTAAAGCAAAATAGTATCAATGTATTGTGTGTTATAATATATGCAAAAGTAAAACGTATGGTAAAAATAACACAAAGGAGGGTAGAAAGGAATCAGGAGTCTTTATATTAGGGAGTCTTTATACTACGTGTAAAACAATATGACATTATTTGAAAGTAACTGTGATTAATTAAACATGTATACTGTAAACTCTAGAGGAACCACTAAATATTTTTTTAAAGAGATATAAGGTAAGTAAATAGTAGAAATTAAATGGAATCATAAAATACTACTCAACAAATTCAAAAAAAGAACAGAAAAAGAAGGAACAATTGGAACAAATAAACAGCTTTCAATCCAATTACATCAATAATTACATTAAATATAAACGTAAAGGACAATTAAAAAGACTGAAATTGTCAGGGTGAATTTTAAAAAAAATTTAAAAGACTAAGACTGGGAAAAAAAGCATGACACAATTATATAAAAACGTGAAACACAGACAGCAAGCAAACAACTATCAACAGTCTACCAATGGTGACAAAAACCTAACTATCAATTGATAAAGATTACTGCACCTCAAAAAGTAACTATTATCAATAATTCTCAAGATTGAAAATAACTTGAGTACATTCAACAGATCTAACCATAGTGACAGCCACCTCTAGATATAACACAATGATTTAGCAACAACAACAAAAATTATGGTTAATTTTATAAGGCTGAGAATTATACCTTAAATCACCAAAATTCAAATTAACAGTGGAAAAAAATCCTTCTTTACCTTCAATCAACTGTTGTAATAATTTCAGCTAGTTATCATAGTTTTGAAAACTTCACTGAAATAAACATCTCACATGACATTAAAATGCAAAAAATAGTAATTATTAAATGACTTCACAATTGAGTAACAAAGTCAGAAGAGAAAAAACTTCCAACAAAGGATTTTTCTGATACTGTGATTTATAATAATAAATATGTACCTAATCTTTGCCCCTGGTCCTGTCACAGAGCTCCTAATACCCTTGGAATTTCCTCAATGAAAAGAGCAATAAAGGTGTTTTTTGTTATTCGTAACAATCCCCTCTTCGGCACACCAGAGACTATGTTAATGAACTTACTTTTAGAAAGCCCCTAAGGATGGGGGCTGGTCGCCAGGGGGAACCAACCAAGGTATTAGAGGATTAGAACTTTCATTCCAACTCCCCAACGTCCAAGGAAGGGAGCGGGGCTGGCTGGAAGTTGAACCAATGGCCAATGATTTAATCAACCATACCTGCATAATGAAGCCTCCATAAAAATACCTGAACTACAATGTTTGGTGAGCTTCCAGGTTGGTGAATGTGTGTGTGTACTGGAAGGATGACATACCTGGACAGGACATGGAGATCCTCACCCCTTTTCCTATATCTTGCCCTATGCCTCTCTTCCATCTAGCTGTTCCTGAGTTATACACTTTATAACAAACCAGTCATCTAATAAGTAAACTGTTTCCCTGAATTCTGAGAGCCATTTTAACAAATTAATCAAACCCAAGAAAGGGGTCATGGGAACCTCTGATTTATAGCAAGTCAGTCAGAAGCACAGGTAACAACCTGGAATTGCAACTGCCGTCTAAAAGAAGGGGTAGGGGCTTCCCTGGTGGCGCAGTGGTTGGGAGTCCGCCTGCAGATGCAGGGGACGCGGGTTCGTGCCCCGGTCCGGGAGGATCCCACATGCCGCGGAGAGGCTGGGCCCGTGAGCCATGGCCGCTGGGCCTGCGCGTCCGGAGCCTGTGCTCCGTGGCGGGAGAGGCCACGGCAGTGACAGGCCCGTGTACCACAAAAAAAATAAATAAATAAAAATAAAAGAAGGGGTAGTCCTGCAGAATTAAGCCCTTAACTGGTGGGATCTGAGAGTGTCAGATTTCCTTAAATTGTAGGGCACCCAGTGTCTGCCAGAGAGCTGGAGATCCGCTTGGTGTGGGGGGAAAAAAACCCTACACATTTGATGACCAGAGTGAAGTGTTAAGAATACGGGAAACACACAGAAGAGTTTTTCCCTAAAAACTTTAATGAACAAAAGAGTAAAACACACCATTATTGGAGCCACTAAGTGACTTTCTAAGTGTTATCTGCATGTTATTGATGAGGAAACAGAGGTAGGCTGAAAGTAGTGGCTTGCCTAAAGTCCACACAGTAAGGTGGAGCAAGGATTCAAATCCAAGTGTGCCTAACTCTGAAGGTCACATTTTTAATTTCAACATTGTCTTTAATAAGTCATTTATATATGCTATAGGTTAATTGTGATCCCCACAAAGTTTAATGGAACCCAGAATTAACAGGAAGCACACACAACCTTATTCAGAGAAACCTCTTCCTAATGAAGAAACCAGTGTCAGGTCTATGATTGTTGTAATTTCGAAACCATTCTCAACACAAAAATGAAAACATACGTGCAATTTTTCTTTTAGCAAAACACTTTGCTCTATTCAACTGTTTTGTCTTCATTTTCTGCAATCCATTCTCCTCCTTTGGTTCCTGTTGCAAAACAAGAAATATGATCAGGGTGACTGCCATTAAAAGTAGTATTCTTTCTACCTCCTCTACAGCCAACAGAGGCCACTGAGCCTCTGAAGAATCAGTGGTGGTTTTAAATGTTCAAAGAAAACATCAGAAAAAGATTCTTACGGTAGAAAAAGGAAAATGTAGACTCAGAACCGATAAAAATTAAAAATCATAACATACTGACATAATTATCTGTCATATACAAGCTCATGTAAAACTGGTCCATCTGCAAAATACCAGCAAGTACGCATTCAAGTTCAGAGAAAGCTTGATTCAAGGTTTAAAAATCAATAATAGGGCTTCCCTGGTGGCGCAGTGGTTTAGAGTCCGCCTGCCGACGCAGAGGACACGGGTTCGTGCCCTGGTCTGGGAAGATCCCACGTGCCGCGGAGCGGCTGGGCCCGTGAGCCATGGCCACTGAGCCTGCGCATCCGGAGCCTGTGCTCCACAATGAGACAGGCCACAGCAGTGAGAGGCCCGCGTACCGCAAAAAAAAAAAAAAAAAATCAATAATAAAGTTTAAACTCAGTGCAGAGTCACTTATTTTAAATCAGTACTTTAAAAAGCAACAGAACTGAGGAAAAGTATGCAACATATTTATCAGATAAAGGGCTAATTTTCCTTATATATAGAGCTCTTATAAATCAATACAGAGACCAATATTTAACCTCCTCCCATAGACAAAGAATATAAAACACTTCATAGAAAAACATACACAAGGGGCTCATAAGTATGTAAATCGTAACAATTATATAGATACTTTTTTAAACCTATATTAATAGTAAATATGAAAATGTTTTATAAAACATTTATTGTGGGGAAACAAGTACTTTCATACCACTGATGGAATACAATGGATGCAAATCATTATTTTGTGTACCTGGAACTAATACAGCATTGTATGTAAATTATACTTCAATTACTCTGTGTGTGTGTGTGTGTGTGTGTGTGTGTGTGTGTGAACACTGGGAGGAAATGCATCAAAATGCTAATGGTCGGACCTCCTTGGTGGTCCAGTGGTAAAGAATCTGCCTTGCAATACAGGGGACGCAGGTTCAATCCCCGGTCAGGGAACTAAGATACCACATGACGTGGGGCAGCTAAGCCCTTGTGCCACAACTACTGGGATCACGTGCCTCAATTACAGCCCATGTGCTGCAAACTACAGAGCCCACGCGCTCTGGAACACGTGTGCCACAACTAGAGAGGAGAAAACCTGCACACCACAACTAGAGAGAAGCCCACGCACCACAATGAAGAGCCCACACACCACAACAAAAGATCCCACGTGCCTCAACAAAGGATTGTGCATGCCACAACTAAGACCCAACGCAGCCAAAAATAAATTAAATAAATAAATAATAAATAAATCTTTAAAAAATAATTAAAAAATGCTAATGGTGGTTATGTCTAGAGGGTGGGGATTATGGGTGATTATCATGTTTTAGTTTAGGCTTCTATGTATTTCTAATTGCCTGCAATTAGGTATTACTTGTAAAATCAGGAAGAAAACAATAAACGTCATTAAAAATGAATAAAAAAGAATACAGACAAAGGTGATCCAATAAATGTATAATTGGGGTCTCTAAAGAAGAAAACAAAACAATGAAAAAGACTAACATAAACACTATAATCAAAAAAAAATTTATAAGGGAGAAAACACCTGAATCTACAAACTGAAAGTATATATGAGTTACCTGGGAAAATGGACCCTGAACAGTCAATTTCCAGACATATACTAATATACCTATCTCACCCAAGAAAAATTTTTAAAGCATGCAGACTAACAAAAAGGTCTAATTACTTACCAAAAAAAGGAAAATAAACTGGACTTATGAAATGCAACATACAAAGCAAAAAAACAAGGCGGCCGCATTTTAAAGAAACTCAAGGGAAAAAATATTTTTTTAAACCAAGCATTTTGGATTCCAACAAGCAGTCTTTCAGATATCAAGATTATACAAAAACAGTATCAAACACATAAGAACTCAGGAAATACTATACTCACAAGGCCTACCTGTCAAATCTAATTAAAAACAAGCACTATTCAACTAAAAAATGATTTTAGAGAAACTTGGCAAAAGAACTGATAGTGAATATTTAATATATTAAATTTTGGAACTAAGACTAAAAGTACAGGTGAGAACAGAAAAAAAGCATGTAAATATTATATGCAGAAATGATGCAACTAATAAATGAGAGAAGACAGAAGTGGAAAACAGAATAAGTTCATTGACTATTGCATGCACTATAAGTGAAAGTCAAAGGATACTATTTACAACTGACAAACCAGATCATAGAAAGCTAAATTTTTAAAAATAAGGAAGAAAGGAGCTATAAAAGTCATTAATATAAGATAAACTCTGGGCTCCCCTGGTGGCTCAGTGATTAAGAATCCGCCTGCCAATGCAGGGGACACAGGTTCAAGCCCTGGTCCGGGAAGATCCCACATGCCACGGAGCAACTAAGCCCATGCACCACAACTACTGAGCCTGCGCTCTAGAGGCCACGAACCACAACTACTGAGCCCATGCACCACAACTACTGAAGGCCGTGCACCTAGAGCCCGTGCTCTGCAACAAGAGAAGCCACCACAATGAGAAGCCCATGCACCACAACAAAGAGTAGCCCCCACTCGCCACAACCAGAGAAAGCCCATGCGTAGCAACGAAGACCCAACACAGTCAAAAATAAATTAATTAAATAAATAAATTAAAAGAAAAAAGATAAACTCTAAAACAAAAAACAAAATTATAGAAAGAATAATTCCTGTAACATGGAAGTGAGTATCTGTTACCAGTGGGGGGTGAGGGAGGGAGGGAGGTAAAGGAGATGGGAAGAAATTTTATTTTTAAATATTGTACAAAGATGTAAAACTATACTTTCCAATATGTTAAAGTCAACTTAATCTAGGTTTCATAAGCATGTTAAAATAATTCATATTTCAATAAAGGGCAAACACCTGTATGAAGATTCTTGAAAAAATCATGGAAAATGCATTTTTTAATATGGAGTTTTACATAAGAGAACATGCATTAATATAAAGCAACATTATCCAACAATATTAATTTTCTGCCCTACTTCACTTTCTCTGAGCCCTCTTGATATATATCATCAATTGGAAAACTCTATCAACTGTGTTTGGTTATTTGCATACAGTGTGACACTTTGATGTTTTATTCATCTGCTTGAAATGGAATTATTTTCCCTAAAAATAAATAAAACAAAAAACATATACCGAAAAATATGCCTAAAGCAGAGCACCAAAAATCAAAGAATACAGAAAAAATATATATAGTGAATATAACAGAATCTAAGAAAATTCAACTCAAAGCTATATATAAGAGACCGTGTTCCAGAAAGAACACAGCCATTCTGGATCATAAGGTGATCCAGAATGGCTGAAAATGAAAGGTCTAGAAGATAATGGTAATCACCTAAATCTGAATCTCTCCACATATCATCCCAGAAAAAACCGCAAGACCAACAAGGACCAGAAATAACACCATCTATGACCAATGCCTTCAGCATTATTAGGAGACAAAACATACCACAAACTTCAAATAACCAGCGAGCAGAGAAATAAACAACAAATTCTAACAGAGCTCCTACTGCGGTTGCAAGTCTGTGAGTACACAGAACAAAGAAAGGGAAGGCTTAAGAGACTCCATGAAAAATAAGAAAAAGATGAAAAACTGAAAGCACAGACAAAATCACCTTCAGAATTAGTGTCCCACACTAAGGCCAAACACTGGTCCACGATGTGGTGCTTCACACAGTCAGCTACATTTTAAAGGGCTTGAAAGTGAGAGGAACAAAAGTGGCAACCACAGAGATGCACTGCTACTGGAAAAGAGGGAGATACACAAAGAAGAGGTGGTACCCCTCAGATTCATGGAAGAAAAAGAAAGGAGGAAAAAAAATGAAGGGTCCTGAAGAAAAAAACTGAAACATGCCAACCTCTCCTCCCCACCCTCCCAAGTACATTAATATCAACAATAACATCCATAAAAGAAACTGTACTTCACTAGACTGAAGTACGCTAAAGTGACAAAAGGGAAGCTTTTGTCCAGGAAATGATAAGAATAAAAGAAGAAATTCCAAACTAAGCAACTATAAAACAAAAACACAAGATGCAAATAAAAACATTTCAGTTTATGAACATTCTCCTCTAATCACCAACCCAGAAAAAGAAATTAACACATTCCAAACAAATTTGAAAGAATCGTCTCCAGGTTAAGAAAAACCTAGAATCAGAAATTTAAAACTCAGAACATAAACCGACAAAAAAAGGAATAAATGAAATGAAAGTTGATAAAATTCGGGAAAAAAACTGAAAATAGATAAAACCATCTCAAAAAATAAAAATGGGTCTCCAAAGAAAAACTATACAAGTAAAAATCTAAAAGAGTCACTGAAGAAATACAAAAAAACAATGAGAAAATGAAAGGACTAACCTATAGCAGGGGTGCCCAACACCCGGGCCGTGGACCAGTACTGGTCTGCGGCCTGTTAGGAACCAGGTCGCACAGCAGGAGGTGAGCAGCAGGCGAGTGAGTGAAGCTTCATGTGCCCGTCACCACTGCTCACACTACCGCCTGAACCATCCCCCGCCCACCCTCCCACCCCCCGGCCATGGAAAAATTGTCTTCCACAAAACAGGTCCCTGGCGCCAAAAAGGCTGGGGACCACTGACCTATAGGATAGAGCAGAGAAAAGAACAAAATGAAAATAGGTATGCTACATTTCACATAAAAAGAAGTGGAATTAAGAAAACATGAATGGGCTTACTTTTGCTTTAAAGCAATGTAAGAATAAAAAAGAAATCAATAAAATTGGTTATCAACAGGGGTGAGGGATGTGGAATAGGGAGTACAGGATGGAAAAGCAAGATAATTTCAGTATATCTTTCTCTACAGACTTAATTTGTTCAATAAAGCTTCCTACATAATGCAAACTGCCTACATAATGCAAAAATAAAATTAAATCAACAAGAATGGGAAGAAAACTAAAAAGCAATGCACAAACAATCAGTTGGACGGTACATTTTAAAGTACCTCAAGAACTTATTAAATATAAAAGGTCTAAACACATTGGTTTATAAAAGGGACTGTCAACCTGTATAAAATTAGAAAGATCAAACTCTGTGCTACCTACAAGAAACCCAAATAAAACATAAAGACATAACTAGGTTAAAAGTTAAAATACCAACAAATGGTGCTGGGAAAACTGGATACACACGAGCAAAAGAAGGAACTTAGACCCCTATCTTATACCATACACAAAAGCTAATACCACAAAATGGATCAAAGACCTAAATATAAGTGCTAAAATTTTAAAACACTTAGAAGAAAACACAGGGGAAAAGCTTCATGACACTGGATTTGGCAATGATTTTTTTGGTTATGACACCAAGGCACAAGAAACAAAAGAAAAAAATAGATAAACTGGACTAAATTTAAAACTACTGTGCATCGGGGATTCCCTGGTGACGCACTGGTTGAGAGTCTGCCTGCCGATGCAGGGGACAAGGGTTTGTGCCCCGGTCTGGGAAGATCCCACATGCCACGGAGCGGCTGGGCCCGTGAGCCGTGGCCGCTGAGCCTGCGCGTCCGGAGCCTGTGCTCTGCAACAGGAGAAGCCACAACAGTGAGAGGCCCGTGTACCGCAAAAAAACCCAAAAAAAACCCTACTGTATATCAAAAGATATCAACAGAGTAAAAAGGCAACCTATGGAATGGGAGAATATATGTGCAAAACATATATCTGACAAGAGGCTAAGGAGAATATATGTGCAAAACATATATCTGACGAGGGGCTAACTATCCACAACATATAAAGAACTCCTACAATTCAATGACAATGTAAATATACTTACCCTAAAAATTGTTAAAATGGTAAATCTTATGTTATATATATTTTACCACTACACACACACACACAAAACATCTCATACTATACACAAAAATTAGCTCAAAATGGAACAAAGACCAAATCATAAGCACTAAAATTAAAAAACTCTTAGGAATCAACTTCATGACTTTATATTTGGCAATATATTCTCAAATATGATACTAAAAGCATAAACAACCAAAGGGGAAAAAACAGATAAGCTGGACTTCATCAAAATTTAAAACTGTTGTGCACCAAGAAACATTAAGGGAGTGAAAAGACAACCCCAAAAATGAAAGAATATATTTGCAAATAATATACCTGATAGGAGGTTTAATATGCAAAATATTAAAAAGACCACCGAACAACAAAAAGACAAACTGCGCTGTATAAATGGACAAAGGCCTTGAACAGACGTTGCTCCAAAGAAGCTATACAAATGGATAACAAGTACAAAAAAGATTCTCAAGCTCATCAGCCATTAGGGAAATGCAAGTCAAAACCACAGTAAGAAACCACTACACACCCACTAGGGTGGTTATGATAATTAAATATTAAAAAATAACAAGTGTTATCAAGAACATAGAGAAACTGGAATCCCAGTACATTGTTGATAGAAATGTAAAACAGTGCAGCCGCTGTGCGGAAAAAAAAGAATGAAGTACTGTTACATGCTACTATATGGATGAACCTTGAAAACATATGTTAAGTGAAAGAAGTTAGTCACAAAAGCCCACATATTGTATGATTCCATTTATAAGACACGCCCAGAATAGGCAAATCCATAGAGACAAAGAGCAGATAAGTGGTTGCGTAGGGCTGGGAGTTTGGGGTGAAAAGGACAATGACTGCTGATGGGAACTGGTTTCTTTTTTAATTAATGAAACTGTTATAAAATTGATAGTGGTGATAGTTGTACAACTCTATGAACATACTAAGAACCAAGAATTATACTTTAATTTAGTGAATTATATAATATGTAATTTTATCTCAATAAAACTGACTATGGAAACATATTAGGATAGCTAGGCAATACTGAGGGGCCACTTGAGGTTTGTGGTCTTAAATATAACATGAGCACTGTTGTGCTCCTTAGGTAGGGACACATAATAGGTGGAGAATTGGATTTAACCAAAATTGGGGTTTCCCAGGGAGTACAGTAGAAATTAGAAATAAGTTGAGAGAAACAGAAGCATGTGGAGGCTAAACAATATGCTACTAAACAACCAAGGAATCACTGAAGAAATCAAAGAGGAAATCAAAATATACCTAGAGACACATAAAAATGAAAACATGACAATTCAAAACCTATGGGGGCAGTCGTTCACAAGCTGAGGCGCTGGCACAGCCGTTTCGCCCTGGCAACTCTGGTCTGAAGTGCTGGGTGTGAGGCCTCTTCATGCAGTATCCTGTGAGCAAGTGAAATTAGATGAAGCACAAAGGAAAAAAAGGTAAAATTCTGCAGGAAATCTTGCAGTCTGGCAAGGATACTTTAACTGCTCCTCAGATATTCTGGAGGCTTCATTCCCTGGTTTCCACTGACCCCACTAAAAAGAGCTCATTGCTGCTGGACACAATTACCATTCCACGAGGGGAAGACCGTGGAAGAGTAAGACGCGGAGACCACCTTCTTCCCCACAGATACACCAGAAATACATCTACACGTGGAACAACTCCTACAGGACACCTACTGAACGCTGGCAGAAGACCTCAGACCTCCCAAAAGGCAAGAAAGTCCCCACGTACCTGGGTAGGGCAAAAGAAAAAAGAATAAACAGAGACAAAAGAATAGGGACGGGACCTGCACCAGGGGGAGGAAGCTGTGGAGGAAAAGTTTCCACACACTAGGAAGCCCCTTCGCGGGCAGAAACTGCGGGTGGCAGAGGGGGAAAGCTTCGGAGCCGCGGAGGACAGCACAGCAACAGGGGTGCGGAGGGCAAAGCGGAGATATTCCTGCACAGAGGATCGGTGCCGACCGGCACTGACCAGCCCGAGAGGCTTCTCTTTTCACCCGGGGGGGGGGGGGGGGGGGGGGCGGGGCTCGGGCTTCGGTCAGAGCGCAGGGAGAGGACTGGGGTTGGCGGCGTGAGCACAGCCTGCAGGGGATTAGTGCACCACGGCTAGCCGGGAGGGAGTCCCGGAGGAAAAGTCTGGACCTGCCGAAGAGGCAAGAGACTTTTTCTTCCCTCTTTGTTTCCTGGTGCGCGAGGAGAGGGGATTAAGAGCGCTGCTTAAAAGAGCTCCAGAGACGGGCTCGAGCCGCGGCTAAAAGCGTGGACCCCAGAGACGGGCATGAGACGCTAAGACTGTTGCTGCCACCACCAAGAAGCCTGTGTGCGAGCACAGGTCACTATCCACACCCCCCTTCCGGGAGCCTGTGCAGCCCGCCACCACCAGGGTCCCGGGATCCAGGGACAACTTCCCCGGGAGAACACACGGCGCGCCTCAGGCTGGTACAACGTCATGATGGACTCTGCTGCCGCAGGCTTGGCCCCCACTCCGTACCCCTCCCTTCCCCCGGCCTGAGTGAGCCAGAGTCCCCGAAGCAGCTGCTTTTTTAACCCAGTCCTGTCAGAGCGAAGGACAGACGTCCCACCGGTGACATACACGCAGAGGCGGGGCCAAATCCAAAGCTGAGCCCCTGGGAGCTGTGCGAACGAAGAAGAGAAAGGGAAAATCTCTGCCAGCGGCCTCAGAAGCAGCGGATTAAAGCTCCACAATCAACTTGATGTACCCTGTATCTGTGGAATACATGAATAGACAACGAATCATCCCAAATTGAGGAGGTGGACTTTGACAGCAAGATTTATTATTTTTTCCCCTTTTCCTCTTTTTGTGAGTGTGTATGTATATGCTTCTGTGTGAGATTTTGTCTGTATAGCTTTGCTTCCACCATTTGTCCTAGGGTTCTGTCCTTTTTTTTTTCTTTTTAAAAAATATTGTTTTTCTTAATTATTTTTTATTTTAATAACTTTATTTTATCTTCCTTCCTTATTGCTTTCTTTCCCTCCCTCCCTCTCTCTCTTTCTTTCTTTCTACTTTTTCTCCCTTTTATTCTGAGCCGTGTAGATGAAAGGCTCTTGGTGCTGCAGCCAGGAGTCACTACTGTACCTCTCAGATGGGAGAGCCAACTTCAGGACACTAGTGCACAACAGACCGCCCAGCTCCATGTAATATCAAACCGCGAAAATCTCCCAGAGATCTCCATCTCAACACCAGCACCCAGCTTCACTCAACGACCAGCAATCTATACTGCTGAACACACTACGCCAAGCAACTAGCAAGACAGGAACACAACCCCACCCATTAGCAGAGAGGCTGGCTAAAATCATAAGTCCACAGACACCCCAAAACACACCACCAGACGTGGACCTGCCCACCAGAAAGAAAAGATCCAGCCTCATCCACCAGAACACAGGCACTACTCCCCTCCACCAGGAAGCCTACACAACCCACTGAACCAACTTTAGCCACTGGGGACAGACACCAAAAACAACGGAAACTACGAACCTGCAGCCTGCAAAAGGGAGACCCCAAACACAGTAAGATAAGCAAAATGAGAACACAGAAAAACACACAAAAGATGAAGGAGCAAGATAAAAACCCACCAGACCTAACAAATGAAGAGGAAATAGGCAGTCTACCTGAAAAAGACTTCAGAATAATGATAGTAAAGATGATCCAAAATCTTGGAAATAGAATAGACAAAATGCAAGAAACATTTAACAAGGACCTAGAAGAACTAAAGATGAAACAAGCAATGATGAACAACACAATAAATGAAATGAAAAATACTCTAGATGGGATCAATAGCAGAATAACTGAGGCAGAAGAACGGATAAGTGACCTGGAAGATAAAATAGTGGAAATAACTACTGCAGAGCAGAATAAAGAAAAAAGAATGAAAAGAACTGAGGACAGTCTCAGAGACCTCTGGGACAACATTAAATGCAACAACATTCGAATTACAGGGGTTCCAGAAGAAGAAGAGAAAAAGAAAGGGACTGAGAAAATATTTGAAGAGATTATAGTTGAAAACTTCCCTAATATGGGAAAGGAAATAGTTAATCAAGTCCAGGAAGCACAGGGAGTCCCATACAGGATAAATCAAAGGAGAAATACGCCAAGACACATATCAATCAAACTGTCAAAAATTAAATACAAAGAAAACATATTAAAAGCAGCAAGGGAAAAACAACATATAACACACAAGGGAATCCCCATAAGGTTAACAGCTGATCTTTCAGCAGAAACTCTGCAAGCCAGAAGGGACTGGCAGGACATATTTAAAGTGATGAAGGAGAAAAACCTGCAACCAAGATTACTCTACACAGCAAGAATCTCATTCAGATTTGATGGAGAAATTAAAACCTTTACAGACAAGCAAAAGCTGAGAGTTCAGCCCCAACAAACAAGCTTTACACCAAATGCTAAAGGAACTTCTCTAGGCAAGAAACACAAGAGAAGGAAAAGACCTACAATAACGAACCCAAAACAATTAAGAAAATGGGAATAGGAACATACATATCGATAATTACCTTAAATGTAAATGGACTAAATGCTCCCACCAAAAGACACAGATTGGCTGAATGGATACAAAAACAAGACCCATATATATGCTGTCTACAAGAGACCCACTTCAGACCTAGAGACACATACAGACTGAAAGTAAGGGGAAGGAGAAAGATATTTCATGCAAATGGAAACCAAAAGAAAACTGGAGTAGCAATTCTCATATCAGACAAAATAGACTTTCAAATAAAGACTATTAGAAGAGACAAAGAAGGAAACTACATAATGATCAAGGGATCGATCCAAGAAGAAGATATAACAATTGTAAATATTTATGCACCCAACATAGGAGCACTTCAATACATAAGGCAAATACTAACAGCCATAAAAGGGGAAATTGACAGTAACACATTCATAGTAGGGGACTTTAACACCCCACTTTCACCAATGGACAGATCATCCAAAATGAAAACAAATAAGGACACACAAGCTTTAAATGATACATTAAACAAGATGGACTTAATTGATATTTATAGGACATTCCATCCAAAAACAACAGAATACACATTTTTCTCAAGTGCTCATGGAACATTCTCCAGGATACCTCATAACTTGGGTCACAAATCAAGCCTTGGTAAATTTAAGAAAATTGAAATCGTATCAAGTATCTTTTCCAAACACAACGCTATGAGACTAGATATCAATTACAGGAAAAGATCTGTAAAAAATACAAACACATGAAGGTTAAACAATACACTACTTAATAACGAAGTGATCACTGAAGAAATCAAAGAGGAAATCAAAAAATACCGAGAAACAAATAACAATGAGACAGAACGACCCAAAACCTATGGGATGCAGCAAAAGCAGTTCTAAGAGGGAAGTTTATAGCAATACAACCCTACCTTAAGAAACAGGAAACATCTCGAATAAACAACCTAACCCTGCACCTAACGCAGTTAGAGAAAGAACAAAGAACTCCCAATAATAGCAGAAGGAAAGAAATCATAAAAATCAGATCAGAAATAAATGAAAAAGAAATGAAGGAAATGATAGCAAAGATCAATAAAACTAAAAGCTGGTTCTTTGAGAAGATCAACAAAATTGATGAACCATTAGCCAGGCTCATCAAGAAAAAAAGGGAGAAGACTCAAATCAATAGAATTAGAAATGAAAAAGGAAACGTAACAACTAACACTGCAGAAATAAAAAAGATCATGAGAGATTACTACAAGCAACTCTATTCCAATAAAATGGACAACATTTTAGAAGAAATGGACAAATTCTTAGAAATACACAACCCGCCAAGACTGAATCAGGAAGAAATAGAAAATATGAACAGACCAATCACAAGCACTAAAATTAAAACTGTGATTAAAAATCTTGCAACAAACAAAAGCCCAGGACCAGATGGCTTCACAGGTGAATTCTATCAAACATTTAGAGAAGAACTAACACCTATCCTTCTCAAACTCTTCCAAAATATAGCACAGGGAGGAACACTCCCAAACTCATTCTATGAGGCCACCATCACCCTGATACCAAACGCAGACAACGATGTCGCAAAGAAAGAAAACTACAGGCCAATATTACTGATGAACATAGATGGAAAAATCCTCAACAAAGTACTAGCAAACAGAATCCAACAGCACATTAAAAGGATCATACACCATGATCAAGTGAGGTTTATTCCAGGAATGCAAGGATTCTCCAATATACGCAAATCAATCAACATGATACACCATATTAACAAATAGAAGGAGAAAAACCATATGATCATCTCAATAGATCCAGAGAAAGCTTTCGAGAAAATTCAACACCCATTTATGATAAAAACCCTGCAAAAAGTAGGCACAGAGGGAACTTTCCTCAACATAATAAAGGCCACATATGACAAACCCACAGCCAACATTGTCCTCAATGGTGAAAAACTGAAAGCATTTCCACTAAGATCAGGAACAAGACAAGGTGGCCCACTCTCACCACTCTTATTCAACATAGTTTTGGAAGTTTTAGCCACAGCAATCAGAGAAGAAAAGGAAATAAAAGGAATCCAAATCGGAAAAGAAGAAGTAAAGCTGTCCCTGTTTGCAGATGACATGATACTATACATAGAGAATCCTAAAGATGCTACCAGAAAACTACTAGAGCTAACCAATGAATTTGGTAAAGTAGCAGGATACAAAATTAACGCACAGAAATCTCTGGCATTCCTATACACTAATGATGAAAAATCTGAAAGTGAAATCAAGAAAACACTCCCATTTACCATTGCAACAAAAAGAATAAAATATCTAGGAATAAACCTACCTAAGAAGACAAAAGACCTGTATGCAGAAAATTATAAGACACTGATGAAAGAAATTAAAGATGATACAAATAGATGGAGAGATATACCATGTTCTTGGATTGGAAGAATCAACATTGTGAAAATGACTCTACTACCCAAAGCAATCTACAGATTCAATACAATCCCTATCAAACTACCACTGGCACTTTTCACAGAACTAGAACAAAAAATTTCATAATTTGTATGGAAACACAAAAGACCCCGAATAGCCAAAGCAATCATGAGAACGAAAAACGGAGCTGGAGGAATCAGGCTCCCTGACTTCAGACTATACTACAAAGGTAGAGTAATCAAGACAGTATGGTACTGGCACAAAAACAGAAAGATAGATCAATGGAACAGGATAGAAAGCCCAGAGATAAACCCACGCACATATGGTCACCTTATCTTTGATAAAGGAGGCAGGAATGTACAGTGGAGAAAGGACAGCCTCTTCAATAAGTGGTGCTGGGAAAACTGGACAGGTACATGTAAAAGTATGAGATTAGATCACTCCCTAACACCATACACAAAAATAAGCTCAAAATGGATTAAAGACCTAAATGTAAGGCCAAAAACTATCAAACTCTTAAGAGGAAAACATAAGCAGGTCACTCTATGACATAAATCACAGCAAGATCCTTTTTGACCCACCTCCTAGAGAAATGGAAATAAAAACAAAAATAAACAAATGGGACCTAATGAAACGTCAAAGCTTTTGCACAGCAAAGGAAACCATAAACAAGACCAAAAGACAACCCTCACAATGGGAGAAAATGTTTGTAAATGAAGCAACTGACAAAGGATTAATCTCCAAAATTTATAAGCAGCTCATGCAGCTCAATAACAAAAAAACAAACAACCCAATCCAAAACTGGGCAGAAGACCTAAATAGACATTTCTCCAAAGAAGATATACAGACTGCCAACAAACACATGAAAGAATGCTCAACATCATTAATCATTAGAGAAATGCAAATCAAAACTACAATGAGATATCATCTCACACCAGTCAGAATGGCCATCATCAAAAAATCTAGAAACAGGGACTTCCCTGGTGGTCCAGCGGATAAGACTCCGCGCTCCCAATGCGGGGGACACGGGTTTGATCCCTGGTCAGGGAACTAAGATCCCACATCCCACATGCCACACGGCGCGGGCAAAAAAAAAAAATCTAGAAACAATAAATGCTGGAGAGAGTGTGGAGAAAAGGGAACACTCTTGCACTGCTGGTGGGAATGTGAATTGGTACAGCCACTATGGAGAACAGTATGGAGGTTCCTTAAAAAACTACAAATAGAACTACCATATGACCCAGCAATCCCACTACTGGGCATATACCCTGAGAAAACCATAATTCAAAAAGAGTCATGTACCAAAATGTTCATTGCAGCTCTATTTACAATAGCCCGGAGATGGAAACAATGTAAGTGTCCATCATTGGATGAATGGATAAAGAAGATGTGGCACATATATACAATGGAATATTACTCAGCCATAAAAAGAAACAAAATTGAGCTGTTTGTAGTCAGCTGGATGGACCTGGAGTCTGTCATACAGAGTGAAGTAAGTCAGATAGAGAAAGACAAATACTGTATGCTAACACATATATATGGAATTTAAGAAAAAAAAATTGTCATGAAGAACCTATGGGTAAGACAGGAATAAAGACACAGACCTACTAGAGAATGGACTTGAGGATATGGGAAGGGGGAAGGGTAAGCTGTGACAAAGCGAGAGAGTGGCATGGACATATATACAGTACCAAACGTAAAATAGATAGCTAGTGGGAAGTAGCCGCATAGCACAGGGAGATCAGCTCAGTGCTTTGTGACCACCTAAAGGGGTGGGATAGGGAGGGTGGGAGGGAGGGAGACACAAGAGGGAAGAGATATGGGAACATATGTATATGTATAACGGATTCACTTTGTTATAAAGCAGAAACTAACACACCATTGTAAAGCAATTATATTCCAAAAAAGATGTAAAAATAAAAAAATTTTTTAAAAGAAATAATTTCAACAGATGCCTACCTACAATAAATATAATAAATTTATATAATTCATATAATAAAACTTAAATGGGTGGAATCAAAAAAAAAAAAAAAGATTCCAAAACCTATGGGACACGACAAAAGCAGTTTTAAGAGGGAAGTTTATACCAATGCAAGCTTACCTCAGGAAACAAGAAAAATCTCAAGAAACAACCTAATCTTACACCTAAAGCAACTAAAGAAAGAAGAACAAACAAAACCCCAAGTTAATAGAAGGAAAGAAATTATAAAGATCAGAGTAGAAATAAATGAAATAGAGACCAAGAAAACAGAAAGATCAATGAAACTAAAAGTTTTTTGAAAAGATAAACAAAATTGATAAACCTTTAGCCAGACACATCAAGAAAACAAGGGAGAGTGCTCAAATCAATAAAATCAGAAATGAAAAGGAGAAATCACAACTGACACAACAGAAATACAAAGGACCATAAGAGACAACTTACGACCAACTATATGCCAAAAAAAATGGACAACCTAAAAAAAATGGACAAATTCTTAGAAAGATACACTCTCCCAAAACTGAACCAGGAAAAAATAGAAAATATGAACACACCAATTAAAAGTACTGAAATTGAATCTGTGATTTTAAAACTCCCAACAAACAAAAGTACAGGACCAGATGGCTTCACAGGCCACTTCTTCCAAACATTTAAAGAAGAGTTAACACCTATCCTTCTGAAGCTACTCCAAAAAACTGCAGAGGAAGAAACACTTCCAAACTCATTCTATGAGGTCACCATCACCCTGATTCCAAAACCAGACAAAGATAACCACAAAAAAAGAGAAAATTACAGGCCAATATCACTGATGAACATAGACGCAAAAATCCTCAATAAGATACTAGCAAACTGAATGCAACAATACATTAAAAGGATCATATACCATCATCAAGTGGGATTTATCCCAGGGATGCAAGGATTTTTCAATATCCACAAATAAACCAATGTGATACACCACATTAACAAATTGAAGAATAGGGACTTCCCTGGTGGCACAGTGGTTAAGAATCCGCCTGCCCATGCAGGGGACATGGGTTCGATCTGTAGTTCGGGAAGATCCCACATGCCACGCAGCAACAAAGCCCATGTGCCACAACTACTGAGCCTGCGCTCTAGAGCCCGCATGCCCCAACTACTGAAGCCCAAGAGCCTAGAGCCTGAACTCCACAACAAGAGAAGCCACTGAAATGAGAAGCCCACACATGGCAATGAAGAGCAGCCCCCACTCGCTGCAACTACACAGAGGTCACATGCAGCAACGCAGCCAAAAGACCCAATGCAGCCAAAAAAAAAAACCAACGAATTGAAGAATAAAAACCATATGATCATCTCAATAGATGCAGAAAAAGCTTTTGATAAAATACAACATCCATTTATGATAAAAACTCTCCAGAAAGTGGGCATAGGGGAAATCTACCTCAACGTAAAAAAGGCCACATATGACAAACTCACGCTAATATCATATTCAATGGTGAAAAACTGAAAGCATTTCCTCTCAGATCAGGGAAGAGACAAGGATGTCCACTCTCGCCACTTTTTATTCAACATAGTTTTGGAAGTCCTAGCCACAGCAAGCAGAGAAGAACAAGAAATAAAAGGGACCAATTTGGAAAAGAGGAAGTAAAATTGTCACTCTTTGCAGGTGACATGATGCTACACATAGCAAATCCTAAAGACACTACCAGAAAACTACTAGAGCTCATCAACGAATTCAGTAAAGTTGCAACATACAAAATTAATACACAGAAATCTGTTGCATTTCTATACACTAACAACAAAAGATCTGAAAGAGAAATTAAGGAAACAATCCCATTTACCATCACATCAAAAAGAATAAAATACCTAGGAATAAACCTACCTAAGGAAGCAAAAGACCTGTACTCTGAAAACTGTAAGATGCTGATGAAAGAAATCAAATAAGACACAAACAGATGGAAAGTTATACCATGTTTTTGGATTGGAAGAATCAATATTGTCAAAATGACCATACTACCCAAGTCAATCTACAGATTCAATGCAATCTCTATCAAACTACCAATGGCACTTTTCACAGAACTAGAACAAAAAACTTTTAAATTTGTATGGAAACACAAAAGACCCAAAGCAATGTTGAGAAAGAAAAACGAAGCTCAAGAAATCAGGGTCCCTGACTTCAGACTATATTACAAAGCTACAGTCATCAAAACAAAACGGTCCTAGCACAGAAACAGACATATAGATCAATAGAACAGGATAGAAAGCCCAGAAATAAATCCACTCACCTATGGTCAATTTATCTATGACAAAGGAGGCAAGGATATACAATAGAGAAAAGACAGTCTCTTCAATAAGTGGTGCTGGGAAAACTGGACAGCTACATGTAAAAGAATGAAATTAGAACATTCTCTAACACCATACACAAAAATAAACTCAAAATGGAATAAAAACCTAAACATAGGACCAGATACCATAAAACTCCTAGAGTAAAATATAGGCAAGATGCTCTTTAACATAAATTGCAGCAATATCTTTCTGGATCCACCTCCTTGAGTAATGAAAATAAAAATAAACAAATGGAACCTAATTAAACTTAAAAGCTTTTGCACAGCAAACGAAACTGTAAAAAAACGAAAAGACAACCTACAGAAAGGGAGAAAATATTTGCAAACGATGCAACAAGAGATTCATTTCCAAAATATACAAACAGCTCATATAGCTCAATATCAAAAAAACAAACAACCCAATCAAAAAATGAGCAGAAAACCTAAATAGACATTTCTCCAAAGAAGACATACAGAAGGCCAAAAGGCAGATGAAAAGATGGTCAACATCACTAATTATTAGAGAAGTGCAAATCAAAAGTACAATGAGGGGGACTTCCCTGGTGGCGCAGTGGTTGAGAGTCCGCCTGCCGATGCAGGGGACACGGGTTCATGCCCTGGTCCGGGAAGATCCCACATGCCGCGGAGCAGCTGGGCCCACGAGCCATGGTCACTAAGCCTGCGCGTCCAGAGCCTGTGCTCCGCAACGGGAGAGGCCACAACAGTGAGAGGCCCGCGTACCGCAAAAATATAAAAAGTAAAAAATAAATAAAAAGTACAGTGAGGGGACTTCCCTGGTGGTCCAGTGGTTAAGAATCTGTCTTGCAATGCAGGAGATCCAGGTTCGATCCCTGGTCAGGGAAACAAGATCCCACATGCTGCGGAGCAACTTAAGCCCACACACTGCAACTACTACTGAGCCCAGTGCTCTACAGCCGACATGTCACAACCAGAGAGCCCTTGTGTCACAACACCTGAGCCTGCGTGCTCTGGAGCCTGTGCGCCACAACTAGAGAGAAGCCTGTGTGCTGCAAAGAAAGATCTTGCATGCCACAACGAAGATCCCGCGTGCCACAATAAGGCCCAATGCAGCCAAATAAATCAAAAAAAAAAAAAAAAAGAAAATGAGGTATCAACTCACACCGGTCAAAATGGCCATCATCAAAAAGTCTACAAATAAATGCTAGAAAGTGTGTAGAGAAAAAGGAAGCCTCCTACAATGCTGGTGAGAATGTAAATTGGTACAGCCACTATGGAAAAGTTTGGAGCTTCCTTAAGAAACTAAAAATAGAGCTACCATACGATCCTGCAATCCCACTCCTAGACATATACCCAGAGAAAACCCTAATTTCTAAAAGATTCATGCACCAAAATGTTCACTGCAGCACTATTTACAATAGCCAAGACATGAAAGCAAACTAAATGTCCATCGACAGATGAATGGATAAAGAGATGTGGTATACACACACACACACACACACACACACACACACACACACACACACACACACACACACACACACACACTGGAATATTACTCAGCCATAAAAAAGAATGAAATAATGCCATTTTCAGCAACATGGATGGACCTAGAGATTATCATACTAAGTGAAATAAGCCAGACAAAGACAAATATCATATGACATTGCTTATATGTGCAATCTAAAACAAAAAAAACAAAAAAAAAACCAGACACAAGTGAACTTATTTCCAAAACAGAAAGAGGCTGACAAACACAGAAAACAAATTTACGGTTCCAAAAGGGAAAGGGGGGTGGAGGAGGGATAAATTAGGAGCCTGGGATTAACATATACACAATACTATGCATAAAATATATAACCAACAAGGACCTACTGTATAGCACAGGGGACTATTCTACATATTTTGTAAAAACCTATAACTGAATTGCTGTGCTATACACCTGAAACTTACACAATACTATAAATCAACTATACTTCAGTTAAAAAATTTTTTTAAGAAAAGAAAGAAGTTGAAAGAATATTCAAGTGAATAGTTAGTATAACCATGAGACCTAGGTTAGGTAAGAAGGAAAGTGAGGACATGACAGGATGATGGACAATGAGAAGGTGATAGCTTGGAATTAGACATCCTAGTGGGACTGAAGGATTATTGGAGTTAGGGTATTAGAAGGAGTGAGTTGGAAAAGATAGGTGGTGGTGATGTTGGAAGTGGCATGATTATTATTGACAGGCTCAATCAGGGTTCCTCACTGGAACCACAGAACACAGAAAATGAATCGAATGTTTTCCTTACTTCTCCCGAGGATGGTACATAACTGGTTGGTACTATTCTAGATGCGGAGGACAGAGGTTAATGCATTACATACAATGGATGCCTGAGGACATTAGGCTTACTTCTCTCTCAGAAATCCCACTTGAGGGGCTTCCCTGGTGGCGCAGTGGTTGAGAGTCCGCCTGCTGATGCAGGGGACGTGGGTTCGTGCCCCGGTCTGGGAGGATCCCACATGCTGTGGAGCGGCTGGGCCCGTGGGCCGTGGCCGCTGGGCCTGCGCGTCCGGAGCCTGTGCTCCGCAACGGGAGAGGCCACAGCAGTGAGAGGACCGCGTACCGCAAAAAAAAAAAAAAATTAAAAAAAAAAAAATTAAAAAAAAAAAGAAATCCCACTTGAGAAAGGCTGAGATGGTATGATCCATGGGAGCTGATAGCAAAAAGGTAAAGGAAGTGAGAGGACAGATACTGAATGAATCATAGCTTAGGTTGAACTACAGAAACTGCAACTTTCATATTCTTCAGTCTAATATGTACATATTAAAATCACCAAGAATGATGGCAAGACTGGCAAAAAGAAAGACAGCAAGTGATATGTTAAAAGTTTCAACGAATAGCCAGGAAAAGGAGTGGGGTGGGTGACCAGGAGGATAGTAGATGACTTCTTCAAGGTGGAGCAGCAGGCGTAGCAGAATGGTCTGTGCTTCAAACCAGGTTTTCCAGTAGTCTGGAAGCAACAACGAAGAGTAAGAGGATATTTACCCCACCTCCAGGTCAGTGGTATTGTGTTGTAAGGAAGAAGAAACAGCCAGTACCTGAAAAGGTACAAGGAGAAGCAGTATGCTCAGAGGACAGCCATCTTTCAGTTCGAGCAAGAAGATGAAGGGAAATTCCACAGAGAGGGTTAAGAATGTCGATTTTTTTGATCACTGACCCTAATTCCAGAGGGCAGAGCCATTTTGAGTGCAGGAGAGGGAGACTGAGTCATATTAGAAAAGTGCCCCCAGATGACGGATTAGAGTCGTGGGATGAGAATCTAGGTGATGAGAGAAGCTATGGGAAGCCTGAATTTCTTGGGGGTGTCCAAGGTAAGCAGATTTAAGGCAAGACAGGATTAGTCCAGGTTATCTTCTTTTTTTCTTTTAAACTTTTTTTTAAATGAGATTGATTGACTGATTGAAGTAATTTTATTTTATTTATTTATTTTTGGCTGCGTTGGGTCTTCGTTGCTGCGCTCAGGCTTTCTCTAGTTGTGCCGAGCAGGGCTACTCTTTGCTGCGGTGCGCAGGCTTCTCACTGCGGTGGCTTCTCTTGTTGTGGAACACAGGCTCTAGTTGTGCAGGCTTCAGTAGTTGTGGCGCCGGGGTGCAGTAGTTGTGGCACACGGGCTTAGTTGCTCCGTGGCATGTGGGATCTTCCCAGACCAGGGCTCGAACCCGTGTCCCGTACACTGGCAGGTGGATTCTTAACCACTGTACCACCAGGGAAGTCCCCAGTCCTGGTTATCTCTTAAAGGAGCAGTACTAGCCAATGCCATGACAGAAATGTTCTATATCAGCAGGATCAAACTCGGTAGCGACTAGTGCCTACTGAGCACTTGAAATGTGACTCATATGACATTCACAAAAATGAAAAGAGTATCAGTGAACTGTGGGACTATTTCAAGTGACCTAATACACAGGTAACTACAGTCCTTGTACAGGGCAAGGAACAAAAACACATGTGAAGAAATAATGACTGAGAACATTCCAAACTTGATGAAAACTATAAATCCACAGATCTAATAAGTTCTAAAACCCACAGGTACAATAAGCATCTTTTTAAAAGAGCATAGTGCAACTTCCCTGGTGGTCCAGTGGTTAAGAATCTGCCCTCCAATGCAGGGGACACAGGTTCAATCCCCGGTCAGGAAACTAAGATCCCACATGCTGTGGGGCAACTAAGCCCACAAGCCACAACTACAGAGCCCCCACACTCTGGAGCCTGCACGCAATGAAAGATCCCACATGCTGCAACTAAGACACAGCCAAAAATAAATAAATAAATATTAAAATTAAAAAAGAGTGAAGGGCTTCCCTGGTGGCACAATGGTTGAGAGTCCGCCTGCCGATGCAGGGGACACGGGTCCGTGCCTCGGTCCGGGAAGATCCCACATGCCGCGGAGTGGCTGCACCCGTGAGCCATGGCAGCTGAGCCTGCGCGTCCGGAGCCTGTGCTCCACAATGGGAGAGGCCACAACGGTGAGAGGCCCACGTACATCAAAAAAAAAAAAAAAGAGTGAAAAGGCAAGTCACTCTGACAGAGTTGTCATACCTCACAGAATTTCTAGTCAGAATATGTATAAAAGAATACAAAAATAAATAAATAAATAAACACATCATAATCAACTGTTAAAAACCGGTGTGAGGGCTTCCCTGGTAGCGCAGTGGTTGAGAGTCCACCTGCCAATGCAGGGGACATGGGTTCATGCGCCGGTCCGGGAAGATCCCACATGCCGTGGAGCGGCTGGGCCCATGAGCCATGGCCACTGAGCCTGTGCGTCCGGAGCCTGTGCTCCGCAACGGGAGAGGCCACAACAGTGAGAGGCCTGCGTACAGCAAAAAAAAAGCGGTGTGATAGGGACTTTCCTGGTAGTAAGACTCCCCACTTCCACTCCAGAGGGCATGGGTTCGATCTCTGGAACCACATGGAGCAGCCAAAAAAAAAAAAGATGAAAAAAAAACAAACACAAAAAACAGTGATAAAGGAAAAATCTTAAAGCCAGAGGAAAAAAATGAACACACAGAAAAAACAAAGATTATACCAGATTTCCTGGAAACAATATAAGCAAGAAGACAGGGGAGCAAAATCTTTTAAAATACTGAAAGAAGAAAGTTAACTTACTAAAATTCTTTAACCTACCAGCAAAATCTTTCAAAAATGAAGGCTGAGACTCAGACACAGAAAACAAATTTATGGTTACAAAAGGGGAAAGGGGGCTGGGGAGAGGGATAAATTAGAAGGTTGAGATTAACATATACACACTACTATATACAAAATAGATAACCAACAAGGACCTACTATATAGCACAGAGCACTATATTTTGTAATAAACTACAAGGGAAAAGAATCTGAAAAGGAATATATAGAGAATATATATATATATAACTGAATATATATAACTGACTCACTCTGCTGTACCCCTGAAACTAACATGATATTGTAAATCAAGTATACTTCAATAAAAATAAATAAATAAAAATTTAAAGGTTAAAAAAAAAAAAATGAAGGCTACTAAATGTAATATGATATCCTGGATTAGATCCTAGAACAGAAACAGGTTAGTAGTGGAAAATCTGGTGAATCTGAATGAAGTCTAGAGTTTAGTTAATGCAATAGTGTTAATGTCTCAGTTCTGAAAAATGCACCATGGTTATAATGTTAAAAAGATGTTAACATTAGAAGAAAGTGAGTGAATGGTATAAAGAAACCTGTGTACTATCTTTCCAACATTTTAACAAATCTAAATTATTCCAAACTAAAAACTTTATTGGAAAAAAAAGACAAAACAGAGACTTTTCAGATATACTAACACTGAAACAATTAATTGCCAGCAGACCCACAAACAAAAAACAAAGTCCTTCAGGCAGGACTGGATTGTGGGCCTCCCTCCGTTTAATTCATATGTTCAATACCTAATGTGATGGTATTTAGAGTTGCCTCCTTTGGGAGGTAATTATGATTAGATGAAGTCATTAAAGTGGGATCCTCATGATGGAATTAATGCCCTTATAAGAGGAAACACCAGAGAGCTTGCTGTCTTTCTCCCAGTACATGCAGAAAAGAAAAGCCATATGAGTACATAGTGAGAAAGTAGCCATCTGAAACTCAAGGAGAGAGTTCTTACCAGACACTGACCCTTCTGGCACTTTGATCTTGGACGTCTCCAGAATTGTTAGGAAGTAAATTTACATGTTTAAGCTACCTAGTCTATGGCATAAGAAAAACATGACACCAGATGTAAATACAGAGTTACACAAAGAAATGAAAAGCACCAAAAATGGAAACTACATGAATAACTACATGACTGTTTCTCTTTATCGTCAAACAATAACTATTTAACAAAATAATAATAATGTATTATGGGGTTTACAATACATGTACAAGTAAAATGCATGACAACAGTAACAAAGTTGGGGAGGGATAATAACAGTAAACTATTGTAAGATGTTTATATTATACACGAAGTGGTATGGCATCACTTGAAGGTAGACTGTGATAGGCTAAATATGCATACTAAAAATAACCACTAAAATAAAAAAGCATTATAACCAGCAAGTCAAAAATGGAGATAAAATGGGATCATAGGGAGGGGGAGAGAGAGAGAGAGAGAGAGAGAGAGAGAGAGAGAGAGAGAGATTATAAAAAATACTTGATTGACAAAAAGTAGGCAGAGTACCTAAACAGACACACCAGTCAAAATGGCCATCATCAAAAAGTCTACAAACAATAAATGCCGGAGAGAGTGTAGAGAAAAGGGAACCCTCCTACACTGTCGGTGGGAATGTAAATTGGTGCAGCCACTATGGAGCACAGCATGGAGGTTCCCCAAAAAACTAAAAGTAGAGTTGCCATATGATCCAGCAATCCCACTCCTGGGCATATATCCAGACAAAACTATAATTTGAAAAGATACATGCACCCCAATGTTCATAGCAGCACTATTTACAACAGCCAAGACATGAGGGCAACCTAAATACCCATCGACAGATGAATGGTTAAAGAAGTTGTGGTATATATGTATACAATGAAATATTACTCAGCCATAAAAAAAAAGAAATAATGCCATTTACAGCTACATGGATGGACCTAGAGATTATCATACTAAGTGAAGTAAGTCAGAAAGAAAAAGGGATTTCACTGGTGGTCCAGTGGTTAAGAATACGCCTTCCAATGCACGGGACGCAGGTTCAATTGCTGGTCAGGGAACTAAGATCCCACATGCCGCGGGGCAACTAAGCCCGTGTGCCACAACTAGACAGCCCGCATGCCATACCACAACTAAGACCCAACGCAGCCAAAAATAAATAAATATTTTAAAAAAAAAGAATCTGGGGTTTCCCTGGTGGCAGTGGTTGAGAGTCTGCCTGCCGATGCAGGGGACACGGCTTCGTGCCCAGGTCCAGGAAGATCCCACATGCCGTGGAGCAGCTAGGCCCCGTGAGCCACGGCCGCTGAGCCTGCGCATCCGGAGCCTGTGCTCCGCAACAGGAGAGGCCGCAACAGTGAGAGGCCTGCGTACCACAAAAAAATAAAAATAAAAAATCTGCCTTCCAATACAGGGGATGCGAGTTACATCCTTGGTCAGGGAACTAAGATCCCACATGCGGCAGGGCAACTAAGCCTGCATGCCACAACCACTGAGCATGTGAGCCACAACTAGAAAGCCCGTGTTCTGCAACTACAGAGCCCACGCACTCTGCAGCCCCCGCGCTGCAACTACTGAGCCCACATGCCACAACTAGAGAGAAGCCTGCACGCCACAATGAAAGATCCTGCATGCCACAACGAAGACCCCGAGTGCTGCAACTAAGACCTGACACAGCCAAGAATAAAATAAATATTAAAAAAAAAGAGGGAAGACAAATACCATATGATATCACTTATATGTGTCATCTCACATATGACACAAATGAAGTTACCTACAAAACAGAAACAGACTTGTGGTTGCCAGGGTGGGGGATAGAGGAGAGTTGGATTGGAGTTTGGGACTAGCAGATGCAAACTATTATATATAGAATGGATAAACAACAAGATCCTATTGTATAGGACAGGGAACTATACTGAGTATCCTGTAATAAACCATAATAGAAAAGAATATTAGAAAGAATACATATGTATATAAATGAATCACTTTGCTATACACCAGAAACTAACACAACACTGTATATCAACTATACTTCAATAAAAAAATAAAATAAATAAACAGACTCACAGACATAGAAAACAAACTTATGGTTATCAAAGGGAAAAAGGGTAGGGAGAGATAAATTAGGAGCTGGGGGTTAACAGTTACACACTATTATATATAAAACAGATAAACAACAAGGTCCTACTGTACAGCACAGGGAACTATATTCAGTATCTTGTAATACCTATAATGGAAAAGAATCTGAGAAAGAATATATATACATATCTGAATCACTTTGCTGTACACCAGAAACTAATACAACATTGTAAACCAGCTACACTTCAATAAAAAATTAAAAAAAAAAAAACTTGAGTGATCCAAAAATGGTGCCACCCAAAATCAAAAAAGGACATAAAGATGGCACAAATTAAAAACAAACATCAAGACAATATATTCAAATCTAACTATATCAATAATCACATAAAACTTGAAAGGTCTAAATACCCAAATTAAAGACAGAGACTGTCAGAATGGTAATAAAGACTCAACTATATGTGCTGCCTACAAGAAATTCACAATTCTTTTACATTTAAATGAGATCCTTAAATTAAATTTAAATGTAATTTAAAAGAAAACTTTTAATTACATTTAAATGTAAAGATACAAAAAGATTCAAAATAAGAGGATGAAAACAAAAATACTACAGTAAAACAAGTCAAAAGAAAGCTTGATGGCCACAGCATAATGGAAGTAACAACAAAGGAAATAACAACAATAACAACAATGGAAATAACAACAAAGTGCACTCATGAGCTGCACTTAGAAAAAGTCACCCAGTGAAGAGACAGAGAAACCTATGAAGGATTCTACACTAGATAACGAGGTTGACACACCTATAATATAAGGAACATTTGAGAAGTTTATAATGGTTTAAAATAGTTTTCTTTCAAAACGTTGGGACTGTTGAAAGTTTTAAATTTTACAGGCATAGGTTTTGATGTTTAAAACTTATTTTAAGGGAGAAAAATCCCTTGACTTTGCTTAAACATTAAAAGTAATTAAATTGTTAATTGGACTTGTGCAGTATTAACAGCTACGTCATACAGTAAATGTGGGGAAAATCCATTTAGAAAATGATAAATTGTTTTTCCAGAATTACCGTTGTGGCATATTTTCAATTAGTTAATGTGTAATTCATAGTAGCAAAAGTTACATTTTTAAAACTACTTGTATAAACATTTTTCCCAAATACTATGGTTCTTGTGCATGGTTTTTTTTTAATATTTATTTTATTCATTTGGTTGCACTGGGTCTTGGTTGCAGCTCACCAGCTCCTTAGTTGCAGCACATGTGCTCCTTAATTGCAGCCAGTGGGCTCCTTAGTTGCAGCTCGCCTCTCCTTAGTTGTGGCATGCAAACTCTTAGTTGCAGCATGCATGTGGGATCTAGTTCCCTGATCAGGGATCGAGCCCGGGCCCCCTGAACTGGGAGCATGGAGTCTTAACCAGTGTGGCACCAGGGAAGTCACTGTGCATAGCTTTTAAGAATCTTGGATTTAGAGACTGTCTTTTCACAAATTATAGGTTTTACAGAAATTGAAGAATTTTGACAGATAAAATGTTGCTTCTATATAAGTAATGATTCTCTACCTTTTATCAAAAGTTCATCTTAGGGCTTCCCTGGTGGCGCAGTGGTTGAGAGTCTGCCTGCCGATGCAGGGGACACGGGTTCGTGCCTCAGTCTGAGAGGATCCCACATGCCGTGGAGCGGCTGGGCCCGTGAGCCATGGCCGCTGAGCCTGCACGTCCAGAGCCTGTGCTCCCCAACGGAAGAGGCCACAACAGTGAGAGGCCTGCGTACCGCAAAAAAAAAGTTCATCTTAATCTCCTACATTGTGTTACATTATACGGCTTCTCTGTAACAATGTGTAGTTTGTATGACTTTTTGTATCACAACCAGATAACCAACTAAAGTTGAAGTGACAATCCTACAAAATACAAAAGTCTTATTTCTGAAGACAATTTCAATTGGGGGAATTCTGTTAAATCACATGACTTTCATGCACTGGGCAAAATGGACTATAGGAATGAATCTGGCTTTAGGGTTATTAACCTTCTTGAAGTCAACCATCTAAGATCCTATATAAGCACTAATGGACAAAATTCAAAACTAAATGATAAAAGTTTATTTTTGAGAAATGTCTCAAGTTTTGAAGGTTTTTTTTTTAAGGAACACTCATTAAGGAAGTCACTGAAGTAGTATTTTTTAAACTGGAAAAAATCAATCCATGATGCCTGTAAAGTAAATCTAGGTAAATACCATATAAAGAAACTAAGCTAGTTGAAAACATGGCTATATTAGAAGGGAATTTTATTCTCATTCCTATATTATATATGTGACAGAATTGCAAAGAATGGAAATATTTATTTCTTCTAGGCAGCAGAAAAAGTAAGAGTGACTCGTATTTAATAGTCTGTAATATTAACATATATGGACTATATATCAGGATGAAGCAGTGTTAACACAAGATAGCATTTCTAAAATATTATTTTGAACATTAGGTCATTTGGTAATTTTCTATAGTTAAAAGATACTTCTCATGTTTTGAAACTAAATAAATGTGGGGAAATGGCTTAATTATAATTTTAGGCCCGCAGTTTGTAAGTTCCAGAAAAAGGGTATTTGCATGTGACAGGCACTGTATGCTTTAACCTCATGGATAACTATTTTTATCTACAGGTGAAAAGTTTTAATTATTTTAATAACTAGATATTTTGCTTTTCAGAGGTCTTAAAATGGAAGTAGACCCATTGTTTTGAGGGAATTCCATTACTTTATACAAAAACCAGTCATTCTACGTTTGGTCCTTAATAAAATTTTAATTTGGACAGATTTATTCCAGCTAAGCCATAAATGTTAACATGTAAACTTGTTTTTATTAAAGAATTGTCCTATGGGGACTTTCCTGGCAGTCCAGTGGTTAAGACCCATGCTTTGACTGCAAGGGGCATGGGTTCGATCCCTGGTCAGGGAACTAAGATCCTGCATGCTGCATGGCACGGTCAAAAAAAAAAAAATTCCCCTATCAATAAAAAGAAGGGAACTCCCCAGCAGTCCAGTGGTTAGGACTCCACACTTCCACTGCTGAGGACACAGATTCAATCCCTGATCGGGGAAGCAAAATCTCGCAAGTCACACAGCGCAGCCAAAAAAAAGAAAACTGGAGTAGCTATATTACTGTCATAAGAAGTAAATATCAGAACAAAGATTATCACCAGTGATTAAAAAAAGGTTATTTCATAACAATAACAGGCTCAATCAAGAGAGAAAAATCCTAAATGTTCACACACCTAATAACAAAACTTCAAAATACATGAAACAAAAATTGACAGAACTGAAAAGAGAAATAGGCAAATCCACAATTATAGTCAAAGGCTATAATACTTCCCTCAAAATATTTGTTGAATATTTGGAGAAAAACAATAAGGATACAGTAAATTTGACAACATTATCAACCAACTTGACCAGATTGACATTTATAGAAAACATCACCCAAAATACACATTCTTCTCAAGTACACACAGAATATTTACCAAGATAAATCATATTCTAGGTCATAAAACAAGTTTCAATTTAAAAAGGATTCAAATGTACAAAGTACACATGACCAATGTAATTAAATCAGAAATAACTAACAGAAAAACCTAGAAAAATTTCCAAGTATTTAAAAACTAAATGTTGTACCTCTAAATAACCTATGAATCAAAGAAGAAATCAAAGGGAAATTAGAAAGTATTTTGAATTAAATGAAAACACAACATGCAAAGAATTTGTGGGATGCTTTAGTAGTTCTTAAGCGAAAATTACACCATTAAACACCTATATTAGAAAAGAAGGTCTCTTGCTCAGCTTGACCTTAGCTTCCATTTAAGAAAGTAGAATCAAAAGAGACAACGAAACTAAGCAGAAGAGGGACTTCCCTGGTGGTTCAGTGGGCAAGACTCTGCACTCCCAATGCAGGGGGCCCGGGTTTGATCCCTGGTCGGGGAACTAGATCCCACATGCGTGCTGCAACTAAGAGTCCGCATGTCGTAACTAAGAAGTCTGCGTGCTGCAACTAAGACCCAGTGCAGCCAAAATAAACAAATATGTTTATAAATAAATAATAAAAAATAAAATAAGCACAAGAAAGGAAATAAAGATCAAAGTAGAAATCAATTAAACTGAAAACAGAAAAATTAAACAGAAAATCAGTGAATGCAAAAGTGATAAACCAGGCCAATCAAGATGAAGAAGAGCTGTATCAGGAATAAGAGAGATGTTATCACCATACATTCTACAGATTTCAAAAGGTATAACAACGAAATATTATAAACAACTATTTATAACAAGAAATTCAACAATGTAGTTGAAATGGACAAATTCCTTGAAATATACAATCAAAGCTTACTCAAGAAAAGAGATAACTTTAATACCATTATATGTATTAACGAAGTTGAAATTGTAGTTAAAATCCTTTCCACAAACAAAACTTCAAGCCCAGATGATTTTACTGGCAAATTCTATCAAACATTTAAGTTAGAAATAATATAAACTCTTCTAAAAAACTGAAGAGGATACATTTCCTAACTCATTCTATAAAGCCAAAATTACCCTGACATCAAAACCAGATAAAGACATTATAAGAAAACTACAAACCAATAACCCTCATGAAGATACGTGCAAAAATCCTAAATGAAATTTTAGCAAATCAAATCCAACATCAGGAGCAAGGGAAGTTTATCCCAAGAATGCTGGATTGATTTAATATTCAAAGATCAATGTAATTCACCACTCTGCCAGACTGAAAAAGAAAAATCATAACTTCATGTCATACACTAAGAAAAAACATTTGAAAAACAAACACTGTATGCTAACACATATATATGGAATATAAAAAAATGGTTCTGAAGAACGCAGGGGCAGGACAGGAATAAAGACGCAGACGTAGAGAATGGACTTGAGGACACAGAGAGGGGGAAAGGTAAGCTTGGATGAAGTGAGAGAGTGCCATGGACATATATACAGTACCAAATGTAAAATAGATACCTAGTGGGAAGCAGCAGCACAGCACAGGGAGATCAGCTTGGTGCTTTGTGACCACCTAGAGGGGTGGGATAGGGAGGGTGGGAGGGAATGCAAGAGGGAGGGGATATGGGGATATATGTATATGTATAGCTGATTCACTCTGTTATAAGGCAGAAACTAACACACCATTGTAAAGCAATTATACTCCAATAAAGATGTTAAAAAAGAAAAAAGAAAAAACATTTGACAAAATCCAATACCCATTCCTGATCAAAACTCTCAGATGGTTTTACTTTTAGAGCACATAGTTATGCCTAAGCTCTCTTTCATAAAGGGTTGAACAGATACTAACAACAAAACAAATGCTACGAGATTCAAAAAACTATTCTCTAAAAGATGGAGAAAAAAATGGCAGACAGGAATTTATCTTTCCATTTCCAGGAAAGCTAAAACTTATCTAACTGAAATACTTCAAATTTACAACTGAGAATCCTGAAAATGGGGAAGTGAAGATTGAAGAAGACAAGAATAAATACAGGTGGACCCTGAACAACGAGAGGGTTATGGGTACCGACCCTCCGCAGAGTCAAAAATTTGTGTATAACTTACAGGCGGCACCCTATATATACACGGATCCTCCAAATCTGCAAATCCTCCATAACTGCGGTTCTGCATCTGCAGGTTCAACCAACCACAGATCATGTAATACAGTAATATTTACTATTGAAAAAAATCCATGTATAAGTGGACTCATGCAGTTCAAACCTGGGTTGTTCAAGGATCAACTGTAGATCCAATTCATTGGATCTAACTGGCCCCATGGATTGTTTTGGGACCAACAGAATCCAACTGGGTACTGATCCTTATGTGCATCTTTCTTCAGGCAGTGAGGCAGGTGATCCAACTGATATCAAAGAAGTGATTTCATGATACAGCACGCTTTTTGTACTCTCTTATATAAATGTGTTTCTTACAATATGTCTACCAGCTTATATCATACAACAGAAACTTTTAATAAACAGTTACTATGTACTGCAGACTTATTATGTGTCAGGTACTTTAAATACATCACCTCATTTAATTCCTCTCAAAATTCCTGTGAGGACTTCCCAGGTGGCACAGTGGTTAAGAATCCGCCTGCCAATGCAGGGGACATGGGTTCGATCCCTGGGCTGGAAGATCCCACATGCCACGGAGCAACTAAGCCCATACACCACAACTACTGAGCCTGTGCTCTAGAGCCCACGAGCCACAACTACTGAGCCCACGTGCCACAACTACCAAAGCCCACGCACCTAGAGCCCGTACTCCACAACAAGAGAAGCCACCGCAATGAGAGGCCTGCACACCGCAACGAAGAGTAGCCCCCGCTTGCCACAACTAGAGAAAGCCCATGTGAAGCAATGAAGACCCAACACAGCCAAAAATAAAATAAATTTATTAAAAAAAAAAAAAGATACATGCACCCCTATGTTCATAGCAGCACTGTTCACAATAGCCAAGACATGGAAACAACCTAAATGTCCATCAACAGATGAGTGGAGAAAGGAAATGTGATACATATATACAATGGAATGCTACTCAGCCATAAAAAGGAACGAAATAATGCCATTTGCAGCAACATGGATGCAACTAAAGATTATCATACTGAGTGAAGTAAGTCAGAAAGAGAAAGACAAATACCATATGATATCACTTACATGTGGAATCTAAAATACAACATGAACCTATCTATGAAACAGAAACAAAATCACGGACATAGAGAACAGATTGGTGGTTGCCAAAGGGGGAGTGGGTTGGGGGAGGGATGGAGTGGGAGGTTGGGGTTAGCAGCTGTAAACTTTTATATATAGAGTGGATAAACAACAAGTTCCCACTGTATAGCACTATATAGAGAACTATATCTGGTATCCTATGATAAACCACAATGGAAAAGAATATTTTTAAAAAAGAATGTATATATACATAAATATACAAAAAACTGAATCACTTTTCTATACAGCAGTAATTAACACAACATTTTAAATCAATTATACTTCAATTTAAAAAAGAAAGGGAGGGACGGAGGGAGGAAGGAAGGAAGGAAGAAAAAAGTAAGACATTTCCTGGCTTCTTCTGCACCAGAGAACTAGAATGTTTTCTTGAAGAAATATTGAAATAAATAAAACAGCAGCAAATAAGCTTAATACAGGTATTTTTTTGATAATGTCTACTAATATAGGCCAAGCACTATTGTTAGGTATTTAAGATACAAAATTCTTAACCTCTAGGAAATCATGGTCTAGTGTTAAAGGCAGTAAAACACAGCGGCAGTTTCAAATCAGTGTGACAATCAATACTACAGAAATATAGGTTCTATGAAAGCATAAGAGATGGCCAACTGACCCCAATCTTGGAAGATCTGCAAGGACCCGCCCCCCCCCCGCCCGCCAAAGAAACTGACATCTAAGCTGAAGAATAAATTAAAGTTACTGCTGTCAGTAGTGCAAAGAGCAGAAGAAATATCAAGTAATTCATTTAATTTTAAACTCACAGCCCAAAAGAATGACTGTACCAACTACTTTTTTACACTGTAAAACAAAGTCTTTTTTAAAAATGCACAAAAATACCAAGATACTAAAAGAACATAAAGTAATATTAAAAATTAGTTGGTGCGGGCTTCCCTGGTGACGCAGTGGTTGAGAGTCCGCCTGCCAATGCAGGGGACACACGTTCGTGCCCCAGTCTGGGAGAATCCCACAAAAAAAAAAAAAAAAGAAAAGAAAAATTAGTTGGTAGACCAGTTTTATGAACAAATCCTAGTAAACCTTAAAGAACAGAAAATTCCTCTACTATTTAAACTGGTAGAACATTAAAATAATGAAAAGCTTCCTCTATTTTATACCATAAACCTAATCCTAAAATCTGATGAAAACAATACCAAAAAAAGACAATTACATAAAACAAACGCCACTAGGAATACAGATGCAAACTCATAAATGATATACTGAGAAAGAAAATTCAATATTATGTTAATGTAATATATCATGACCAAGTAAGATTTACTCCAGAAATGCGAAGATGTTCCAAAATTTAAAACTGTATTAATATATAATACTGATAACAGGAGAAAAACTGTATCATCATCTTGCTAAATAATGAAATTTGATTAAATATTTGATTAAACATACATTTCTAAAAATACTAATAGTAAATAAGCAGTTAAAGAATATTTCTGAAACATAATAAAGAACAGAAATATGAAACATACAGCAAAACATCAGAATACTTCCACAATTAAATTCAAGATCAAGATAAAGATGTACTCTATCACTGACATCAATCAACATTATTGTGGAGTCTACAGTCAATGCAATAAAACAAGCAAAAAAGTTAATTGTAAACACTAGAAAGGAAAAGAGAAAAATTATCATTATTAGCAGATATAAGTGCCTATCTAAAAAACATAAGATAATCAACTGAATATTTATTTCAAAAATATGTTATAGATCAATGGAACAAAATAGAAAATCCAAAAACTAACCTATTTACAGACAAGATTTTAATTTACAATAAAGGTGAAATTTCAAATCTTTGGAGAAAGGATAGATTGCTGAAAAACATTGGTAGAAGTGCCTAACCACTGAGACTCAGTTTTTCAATATAAATGTACACTGTTTAGAGACACATGTAAATGTGGTAGCAATGTAAAGAAAAGAATGGAAAAGATAAATATAGTAGTTACCTCTGGATGTGTGGAAAGAGATGCATTTGGGGAGGGTCCACACTAAGTCAAGAGGGCTTCAAATATGGTGAATACATGTGTTCAGATTCTTTTTTTTAAACTATGCATTTACATATTATGCACTCTCCTGTACATACAATATATTTGACAATTTTTAAAAATTTAATGAGATAAATCTGTATGTGCTGTTATAGAAAGATCTACAAGTAATATTAAGTGAAAAAGCAAAACATTATGTGTCACATGATTCGTTTCCTGTAAAAGTTTTTATTGATGGTATTATGGATAAAGATTTTTTTTTCTGGAAGAATACAGAAGAAACTGTTACCTTTCATTAAATGTACACTGACTCAGATGTACATCCTCATTGTACACCTTTCTACACTGTTTTATTTTCAAACACTTTTGAACTGTTTTTATTCTGTTTTGATTTTTTAACAGGTATGTATATAACTTTTTTTTTTTTTTTTGCGGTACACGGGCCTCTCACTGTTGTGGCCTCTCCCGTCGCGGAGCACAGGCTCTGGACGCGCAGGCTCAGCGGCCATGGCTCACGGGCCCAGGCGTTCCGCGGCATGTGGGATCTTCCCGGGCCGGGGCATGAACCCGTGTCCCCTGCATCGGCAGGCGGACTCCCAACCACTGCGCCACCAGGGAAGCCCTAACTTTTTAATATAAATGTACATGTATAACTATTTTACTCTTGTCAATATTAAGTTTAGTTATCCAAATAGTAGCATCAATGGATTGTTCTCTTCTTTATCTTATATACTTTAAAAAAGAACTATTTAGACAAAATCCTAATTAAAAATCAGACTACAAGAAAGTTCCCCCCCAGAAAAACAAATATCCAACAGAAATATGAAAAACTGTTCCATCTTGCTTATTATTAAAAACATACTTCTGATTATCAAGTTGGGAAAAATAAAAAATGTCATAAGTCTTTGCAGGGAACAAGGAAATTAACACACTACTGATAAGAATATAAATGAGACTATTCAGACTGTAAAGGTTCTGACAGAGTATACCATATTAAAATTCTAAACTGATTTTGTAGGGATTATGGAGTCAAGGATTTCTAAGCAAGCAAGTACAAAGATCTAAAATTTAAATTCTTAGAAAAAAGCTGGAGTAAGCTAAGTGAAATTTAGAGAGAAAAAACTGAAGGCAGAGAAGCAAGTTAAGCGTCTGCTATAAGAACTCAAATAACAAGTGATCAAGAAAATAAATGAAAAATGGAACAGGAAGGACAGATGTGAGTGTCATTTAAGAGGTTAAACGCTAAAGGATGTGGGACTCCCCTGGTGGTCCAGTGGTAAAGAATCCGCCTCCCAATGCAGGGGATGCGGGTTCAATCCCTGGTCGGGGAACTAAGATTCCACATGCCACGGGGCAACTACTGAGCCCGCACACCTCAACTACAGAACTGTGTGCCTCAAACTACAAAGCCCACGTGCTCTGGAGCCCGAAAGCCGCAACTACAAAGACCAACACGCTCTGGAGCCCATGCACCACAATCAGAGAGAGAAAACCCTCGCACCACAACGAAGATCCCACATGCCGCAACAAAGACCCGACACAGCCAAAAATAAAAATAAATTTAAAAAAAAAAGAGAAATCATATTAAAAAAGCTAAAGGATATGGTGAATCATTTGTGGTGAATGATTAGGTATAAAACATGAGATAGATGAAAGAGTTAGAGATAATTCTGAGCTTTATAACTTGAGGTAAATGAGTGGTTCTACCATCAAATGAGATAGAAGATAAAGAAGAGCGAGAGGTAAACTTAGAGGAAAAAACTATGACTTACTTCACTGGCTTACTGGATGTGACCTATAGACAGGTACAAATCTCCAATTAACAAACGGAAATAGGGAACAAAGGAAAGATGTTAAGATCTATTACAGCACTGTCCAACAAAGCTTTCTACAATGAAGGAAATGTTCTATACCTGCGCTAACACAGCAGGTACTAAAGGTGACTAGTGCAAGAAAGGAACTGATTTTTCCTTGTATTTAATTTTAATTAATTTAAATTTAAATAGCTACAGGTGGCTAGTTGCTACCACATTGGACAGAGTATATCTAGAGACTTAAAAGGCATTTCCATTGTCTTTCTCTCACTTTCCAAACATATGAAAATTAAGATTCACATCTAACTTATTCAAATAGTTTTAAAATACCACCTTCAGTTAATATAAAACCGAGGAACTATGATCCATACTCAGCCAAACAGTATGATTTCTTTCTTTTAAGTAATTTTTTTTTTTTCGGTACGCGGGCCTCTCACTGTTGTGGCCTCTCCCTTTGTGGAGCACAGGCTCCGGACACACAGGCCCAGCGGCCATGGCTCATGGGCCCAGCCGCTCCATGGCATGTGGGATCTTCCCAGACCGGGGCACAAACCCGTGTCCCCTGCATCGGCAGGCAGACTCTCAACCACTGTGCCACCAGGGAAGCCCTTAAGTAATTCTTAATTCCATTTACAAATCAAAATGAAGCTAAGTAAAAACTGCATGGTCAGGACTTCCCTGACGGTCCAGTGGTTAAAACTTCACCTTCCAATGCAGGGGGTGCGGGTTTGATCCCTGGTCGGGGAGCTAAGACCCCATATGCCTCCCGGCCAAGACACCAAAACATAAAACAGAAGAAATATTGTAACAAATTCAATAAAGACTTAAAAATGGTCCACAACAAAAAAAAAACCTTAAAAAAATTTTTTTAATTAAAAAAAAAAAATCAAAAAACTTCATGGTGTCATTAAGGTATAGTCTCACAAAACAAACCAGTCACAGATAAGGAGGCCTAGTCTGAGACCTAGTGCTCTACTCTTCATAATACTGACCTCTCCATCACTATCAGATATCACAATGAATGCATCCTCAAGTCTACGCTTCTTCTTCACATTGACAGGACTGGTAGTTTCTATATCTTTCCTCTCCAGGTTCTGAGCTTCAGAGACTTCTTTAACTTTTTTCTTTCTCCGTGGCATCCTTTGGTCTGAAATACAAGGAAAAATAATTTAAAGTATAAGTTTTTTAGATGCTATTTGTAATTTGGTCATGTAAAAAAATAAGATATGCATCTAACAGAAGTAAAACTGGATTTCTGAACTCTTCTACTACTCATTAAGATTTGTATTTTTTCTATAAAGGAAAAAATACATATATAAATATATAAACCTCATCTCTTCAGCGATATTTCAATAGGAAAAATACAATAATTTATCCTAGTTCCTTAAACATTAACTTAAATAATTGGTCCTCTTGACTATATATTATTATTTATTTAAAAGTTTTTTTTTAATACCAATGCCTCAACCCAATAAAGGACATCTTCAAAATACCCACTGCTAATATCATACTTAAAGGTGAAAGACTAAATGCTTTCCTCTTAGGACAGGAACAAGACAAGAATGTCTGCTTTCATCATTTCTATTGAACATTATACTGGAGGCTCTAGACAGGTCAATTAAGCAAGAAGAAGAAATAAAAGACATCCAAATAGGAAAGGAAGAAGTAAAACTACTGCCTTTTGTAGATGGCATGATCTTGTATTCAAAAAATAAGAACTAAGAAATCCACTAAAAAATTGTTATAATTAATGAAAAAGTTCAGCAAGATTGCTGGATACAAGGTAAATATACAAAAATCAATTATACTGTTATCTACTAGCAATAAATAATACAAAAATGAAAATTTTAAATTCCATTCTTAATAGCATCAAAAGTAATAAAACTCTTAAATAATAATAAAATTCTTAACAAAATTTAACAAAAGTGCAACACCTGCAACTGAAAACTTTAAAATATTGTTGAAAGATATAAAAGATCTAAGTAAATGCAAAGACATCCCATGTTCATGAACTGGAAGACTTGACATTGTTAAGACAACAATATTCCCCAAATTGCTCTACAGATACAACATAATCCCTAATACAATTCCTATTGGCTTTTTTGTAGACATAGACAAGTTGATCCTAAAATTCATATGGAAAAACAGAGGTCCCAGAATAGCCAAAATAATCTTGAAAAAAAGGAACAAAGCTGAAGGACTCACACATCTCAATTTCAAAACTTACTACAAAGCTACATCATCAAGACCGTGTGGCACTGGCACAAGAACAGAAATAAAGATAAATGGAATAGAAGAACTATTCATTATGTGACAGTCAGGAAAACACCCACACGTTTGCTATCAGTTGCTTTCGACAAAGGTACCAAGATAGTTCAATGGGCAAAGTATAAGTCTCTTCAACAAATGGTACTGGGACAACCAGATATCCAAATGCAAAAGAATGAAACTGGACCTCTATCTCACATAATAAAGAACTGCACGAAATAAATGGATCAAAGACCAGAATGAAAGAGCAAAACCTATAAAATTCTTAAGCAAAACATATGCATAAAGCTTTGTCATCTTGGACAGGCAATAGTTTGTTAAATATGACATAAAAAGCATAAACAACAATGGGACTTCCCTGGTGGCGCAGTGGTTAAGAATCCACCTGCCAATGCATGGGACATGGGTTCAAGCCCTGGTCCGGGAAGATCCCACATGCCACACAGCAACTAAGCCCATGCACCACAACTACTGAGCCTGCACTCTAGAGCCCGTGATCCCCAACTACTGAGTGCACATGCAACAACTACTGAAGCCTGCATGCCTAGAGCCCATGCTCTGCAAAAGAGAAGCCATCGCAGTGAAGCACACGCACCGCAATGAAGAGCAGCCCCCACTTGCCGCAACTAGAGAAAGCCTGTGTGCAGCAACAAAGACCCAACGCAGCCAAAAATAAATAAATAAAATAAACATATGTATTTTTTTAAAAAAGCATAAGCAACAAAAGAAAGAACAGATAAACTGGGCTTCATCTTATTAAAAACCTTTGTGCTCCAAACCATAATATTAAGAAAAGTTTAAAAAAATAATAAAGAATGGGAAAAATATTTGCAAAGCATCTATATAATAAAGGAACTGTATACAGAATATATAAAGAACTCTTGCAACTCAACAGTAAAAGGGCAAATAAACCAACTATAAAATGGGCAAAGAATATGAACACACATTTCTCCAAAGAAGATATATAAATGACCAGTAAGCACATGAAAAGGTGTTCAACACAATTAGTCATCAGGCAAATGCAAAGCCACTAATGATTGCTATAAAAAAATAATAGAAAACAACAAGTGCTGACGAGGATATGGAGAAATTGGAATCCTAGTATATTGTTGATGGGAATGTAAAATGGTTCAGTCACTGTGGGGGAAAAAAGAAGGAATGAAGTATTAATACAGGCTACAACATGAATAAACCTTGAAAACATGTTTAGTCAAAGAAGGCAGTCACAAAATATCACATTTTATATGAAACATCCAGAAGAGCAAATCTATAAACATAGAAAGTAGATTAGTGGTTGTCAAGGACAGGGGGATTGGAAGAGTTGAAGAGTAACCACTAAGGGGCAGAGAGATTTCTTTTTTGAGGTAATAAAATGTTTTAAAATTCTATACTTTTCAACTGCATATTTTTAATTGAAAATATAATTGATGTACAATATTATGTTATTTTCAGGTATATTAGATAGTGATCTGACATTTGCATACATTATGAAATGATCACCATAATAAGTCTAGTAACTCATCTGCACCCATACAAAACTATTAAAATATTACTGACCATATTCCTTATGCTATTACATCCTCATGGCTTATTTATCTTTTAACTAGAGATTTATACCTCAATCCCTTTCATCAATTTTGCCCCATCTCCAATCCCCCTCCCCTTTGGCAACCGCCAGTTTATTCTCTGTATCTATGAGTCTGTTTTGTTTTGTTTTTTAGATTCCACATATAAGTGAGATCACACATCTGTACTTGTCTTTTTCTGTCAGACTTATTTCACTTAGCATAATACCCTCTAGATCTACCTATGCTGTTCCAAATGGCAAAATTTCATTTTCTTATGGCTCAGTAATATTTCACTGTGTGTGTGTGTGTGTGTGTGTGTGTGTGTATGACTTCTTCTTTATCCACTAACATATCAATAGACATTTAGGTTGCTTCCATATCTTGGTTACTGTAAATAATGCTGCAATTAACACTGGTGTGCATATATCTTTTCAAATTAGTGTTTTTGTTTTCTTCGGGTAAATACTCAGAAGTGAAATTGCTGGATTATATGGCAGTTCAGTTTTTTAATTTCAGTTGTATAGTTTAAGTGGGTGGATTATATGGTAAGTGAATCATATCTCAAAGTTGTGGGGGATTTTTATTTTAAGAAAACAGCAAATGTTGTCAAGGATGTGGAGAAATTTTTTATAAATTTATTTATTTATTGGCTGTGTTGGGTCTTTGTTGCTGTGTAAGGTCTTTCTCTAGTTGCAGCAAGCAGGGACTACTCTTCATTGCGTTCCACGGGCTTCTCATTGTGGTGGCTTCTCTTGTTGCAGAGCACCGGCTCTAGGCATGTGGGCTTCAGTAGTTGTGGCACACGGGCTCAGTAGCTGTGGCTCACAGGCTCTAGAGCACAGGCTCAGTAGTTGTGGCACATGGGCTTAGTTGCTCCACGGCATGTGGGATCTTCCTGGACCAGGGCTCGAACTCATGTCCCCTGAGTTGGCAGGCAGATTCTTAACCACTGCACCACCAAGGAAGTCCCAAGGATGCAGAGAAATTAAAACTTTCATCCACTGCTAGTGAGAATATAAAATTCTGCAGCTGCTGTGGAAAATAGCTTGGCAATTCCTCAAAAAGTTAAAATACACTTAGCAATTCTACTCCCAGGTAAACACCCAATAAAATTAAAACGTATTCAAAAAAAAACTTGTACTTAAATGTTCATAACAGCCTTAATTATAATAGCCAAAAAATGTAAATAACCCAAATGATGAATGGATACACAAAATGTGGGACATCCATAAAATGGAATATTGGTCAGCCTTAAAAAGGAATAAAGTACTAATACATGCTACAACATGGATAAACCTTGAAAACATTATGTTAAATGAAAGCAGCCAGACACAAAAGCCCACATATTGTATGATTCTGTCTATATGAAACATCCTGAATAGACAAATCTACAGAGACAGAAAGCAGATTAAGACTGCTAGAAGTTGGAGGAGAGAGAAATATAGACTGACTACTTAATGACTATAGGGTTTCTTTCTGGGGTGATGAAAATGTTTAAAATTAGAAAGTGGTGATAGCTGCACAACATTTTGAAGGTACAAAAAGCTATTAAATTATACACTTTAAAATGACTAAAGTGTTGGATTTTATGTTCTATGAATTCTACCTAAATTAAAAAAAAAAACCTCCCCAGGTGATTTTACATTATAACCAAAGCAGAGACTTAATGACTTAAATAGTCACTGATTTAAAAAGAACCACCTTAGGACTTCCCTGGTGGCGCAGTGGTTAAGAATCCACCTGCCAATGCAGGGGACACGGGTTCGAGCCCTGGTCCGGGAAGACCCACATGCCACAGAGCAACTAAGCCCGTGTGCCACAACTACTGAGCCTGAGTGCCACAACTACTGAAGCCCACAGGCCTAGAGCCCATGCTCCACAACAAGAGAAGCCACCACAATGAGAAGCCCACGCACCACAACTAGAGAAAGCCAGTGCGCAGCAACGAAGACCCAACATGGCCAATAAATAAATAAATAAATAAATAAATTTATTAAAAAAAAAAAAAAGAACAACCTTAGGGACTTCCCTGGTGGCATAGTGGATATGACTTCACGCTCCCAATGCAGGGGACCCAGGTTTGATCCCTGGTCAGGGAACTAGGTCCCACATGCACACTGCAACTAAGAGTTCGCATGCCACAACTAAGGAGCCTGCCTGCCGCAACTAAAACCTAACGCAACCAAATTTTTTTTTTTAAGGCAAAGCAATTTTAAAAAAATAAAATAAAAAGAACAACCTTAACTGTGTTACAAACTGCTCAAATTGTTTAATCATCCAACTACTCCTAAGGGAAATGTTACATCTTATGATCAAAAAAAGTCTGTACAGGGCTTCCCTGGTGGCGCAGTGGTTGGGAGTCCGCCTGCCGATGCAGGGGACGCGGGGATTCGTGCCCCGGTCTGGGAGGATCCCACGTGCCATGGAGCGGCTGGGCCCATAAGCCGTAGCTGCTGAGCCTGCGCATCCGGAGCCTGTGCTCCGCAATGGGAGGGGCTCCAGCAGTGAGAGGCCCACGTACCGCAAAAAAAAAAAAAAAGTCTGTACAATCCTAGTATTAAGGGAGGATAGTAATAAAATGTACACCCAAACACTTCCAATCCAGAGTCATTCACAAAATCATTCCCTATCATAAGAATGGAAGCTAAACACAAATTTCTATTCTTAATGCATATTTTTTAATGACTTAAGTCTTGAAGAAATCACACAGAAAAGAAGAAAATATTAAGCTAATAGGTAAATTTTTTACTGTAGTATAGATGATTTACAATACTGTGTTGGTTCCAGGTGTACAGCAAGGTGATTCGGGTTTTTTTTTTCAGATTATTTTCCCTTACAGGTTATTATAAGATACCAAATACTGTTGTTCCCTGTGTTATACAGTAAATCCTTGCTGCTTATCCATTTTATGTATAGTAGTTTGTATCTGTTAATCCCCTACTCCTAATTTATCCCTCCCCACCCTTCCCTTTCCCCATTGGTAACCGTAAGTTTGTTTTCTATGTCTGTGAGTCTGTTTCTGTTTTATATACAGATTCACTTGTATTATTTTTTAGATTCCACATATAAGTATTATTATATACTTGTCTTTCTGTCTGACTTCACTTAGTATGATAATCTCTAGGGCCATCCATGTTGCTGCAAATGGCATTATTTCATTCATTTTCATGGCTGAGTAATATTCCATTTTACACACACACACACACACACACACACACACACACACACACACACACACACACCCCACATCTCCTTAAACCAATCATCTATTGATGGGCATCTAGGTTGTTTCCATGTCTTGGCTATTGTAAATAGTGCTGTTATGAACATTGGGGTGTCTGTATCTTCTCAAATTAGAGGTTTTGTTTTTCGTTTTATACAGCAGATCAAATTAGAGTTTTTTTCATCTTTTCTGGATATATGCCTAGGAGTAGGATTACTGGATCATATGGTATCTCTACTTTTACTTTTTTAAGGAACTCCATAACTGTTTTCCATAGTGGCTGCATCAATTTACATTCCCACCAACAGTATAAAAGGGTTCCCTTTTCTCCACACTCTCTCCAGCATTTGTTATTTGTAGACTTTTTGATAGTCATTTTGACCAGCGTGAGGAATCACAAGATCTGAGATATGCCTGTATATGAAATTCTAGAAAAGACTAATATAATCAATAGTGGAAAGAAAACAAACAAGTAATTGCCTTAGGGCAGACTGGGGGAGAGAGAGAAATGACTGATAACAGGCACAAGGGTACCTCCTGAGATAAGTGTTCTGTATCTTGATTATGGTGGTGGTGGGCTTCCCTGGTGGCGCAGTGGTTGAGAGTCCGCCTGCCGATGCAGGGAACACGGGTTCGTGCCCCGGTCCCGGAAGATCCCACATGCCGCGGAGCGGCTGGGCCCGTGAGCCATGGCCGCTGAGTCTGTGCGTCCGGAGCCTGTGCTCCACAACGGGAGAGGCCACAACAGTGAGAGGCCCTTGTACCGCCAAAAAAAAAAAAAAAAAAAAAATTAGCCAGAGTGGTGCTGGGAAAACTGGACAGCTACATGTAAAAGAATGAAATTAGAACACTCCCTAACACCATACACAAGAATAAAACTCAAAATGGATTAAAGACCTAAATGTAAGGCTGGACACTATAAAGCTCTTAGAGGAAAACATAGGCAGAACACTCTCTGACATAAATCACAGCAAGATCTTTTTTAAAAGACCCACCTCCTAGAATAATGAAAACAAAAATAAACAATGGGACCTAATTAAACTTAAAAGCTTTTGCACATAAAAGGAAACTATAACAAAATGAAAAGCCAACCCTCAGAATGAGAGAAAATATTTGCCAACGAAGCAATTGACAAGGGATTAATCTCCAAAATATACAAAGAGCACATGCAACTCAATATCAAAAATACAAACAACCCAATCAAAACATGGGCGGAAGACCTAAATAGACATTTCTCCAAAGAAGACATACAGGTGGCCAATAAACACATGAAAAGATGCCCAAGATCACTAATTATTAGAGAAATGCAAATCAAAACTACAATGAGGTATCACCTCACACCAGTCAGAAGGGCCATCATCAAAAAAAATCTACAAACAATAAATACTGGAGAGGGTGTGAAGAAAAGGAAACCCTCTTGCACTGTTGGTGGGAATGTAAATTGATACAGACACTATGGAGAACAGCATGGGGGTTCCTTAAAAAACTAAAAACAGAACTGCCATATGACCCAGCAATCCCACTCCTGGGCATATACCCGGAGAAAACCATAATTCAAAAAGATACATGCACCCCAATGTTCACTGCAGCGCTATTTACAATAGCCAGGACATGGAGCAAACCTAAATGTCCATCGACAGAAAAATGGATAAAGATGATGTGGTACATATATAAAGTGGAATATTAACCATAAAAAGGAATGAAACTGTGCAATCTGCAGAGATGTGGATGGACCCAGAAACTGTCATACAGAGTGAAGTAAATCAGAAAGAGAAAAATATCGTATAATATCGCTTATATGTGGAATCCAGAAAAATGATACAGATGAACTTATCTGCAAAGCTGAAATAGACACAGATGTAGAGAATGGATGTATGGATACCAGGGGGGCGGGGGGGAAGGAGGGGGTGGGATGAATTGGGAGACTGGGACTGACATACATACACTACTATGTATAAAACAGATCACTAATGAGAACCTACTGTACAACACAGGAAACTCTACTCAATTTTCTGTGGTGACCTAAATGGGAAGGAAATCCAAAAAAGAGGGGCTATATGTATACATATAGCTGATTCACTTTGCTGTACAGCAAAAAACTAACACAACACTGTAACTATACTTCAATAAAAATTAATTTTAAAAAAAACAGGAATTTTCAAATCATCACTAAAGACTAGAGAAGTGATCCCATGCCAAATAAGCAAAATTTGGAGGAATGTTATTAGAAAATATTTTGGTTGAAAAAAATCAGAGAGACTATGCTGATCCAAAACCATAGTCCCAGGGACTCCTTTGGTGGCGCAATGGTTAAGAAACCGCCTGCCAATTCAGAGAACATGGGTTCGATCCCTGGTCCAGGAAGATCCCACATGCCACACAGCAACTAAGCCCGTGTGCCGTAACTACTGAGCCTGCGCTCTAGAGCCCGCAAGCTACAACTACTGAGCCCATGCATGGCAACTACTTAAGCCCATGTGCTCTAAGGCCCACGTGCCACAACCACTGAGCCCATGTGCTGCAACTACTGAAGCCCGCGCGCCTAGAGCCCATGCTCTGCAACAAGAGAAGCCACCGCAATGAGAACCCCGCACACCACAATGAAGAGCAGCCCCGCTCGCCACAACTAGAGAAAGCCCACATGCAGCAATGAAGACCCAATGCAGCCAAAAAAATTAATTAATTAAACAAACTAAAAAAAAAAAAAATAGTCCCATACTTGAAAAACAAAACCGGAAAAGGGGAAAAGTAAAAGAGATTATTTTTATAACTTTCCTTCTCTCTCTTTCTCTCTCCCTCTGCTATGTCTTTGCTCTATCTCTGTCTCTTTCATGAACACGCACACATACACACATACACACTGACTCATCCATATACCTCGGTTCTGCGTGATGAAATCAATAGACAGACTCTTTTGGAACCTTCAGAGAGCAGAAAACTGAAATGCTAACTAGTGAGTAGATAGGGCTACAGGAATAAAGGATGACCTGATGAGAAGAGGCTAACAGTAGTAAGAATAGTAGCACGTCCCCTAAAACTGGTTTGAAAAGAGGGTCTCTGTTTACTGGATTCACCTGGTAAGGCAGCCAAAATTAGGTTGTGCCAGAACAAGGTGAAATCCATTGCCACATTATCTCCTTATAACTTTATCTCTGCTCTACATAAATAATGGTGTTTCTAGGATGCTGAAAATCACACTGAATGTAATCTCTTTACTGTTGCTTTTTCCCTAATACTGAATAAAACGTGGACAATTTCCACAATAAAAAAAAAAAAAAAAAAACAGGGCTTCCCTGGTGGCGCAGTGGTTGAGAGTCCGCCTGCCGATGCAGGGGACACAGGTTCGTGCCCCGGTCCGGGAGGATCCCACATGCCACAGAGCGGCTGGGCCCATAAGCCATGGCCGCTGAGCCTGCGCGTCCGGAGCCTGTGCTCCACAACGGGAGAGGCCACAACAGTGAGAGGCCCGCGTACCACAAAAAAAAAAAAAAAAAAAATTAGCCAAAGAATCGAAGTACACATTTCTCCAAAGATTATTTACAGATGGCAAGCAAATGCGTAAAAGATGTTCAATACAAATAGCATCAGGGAAATGCAAATCAAAACCACGATGTGATACCACTTTACACCCACCAGAATGGGTGTATGATCAAAAAGACATACAATAAGTCTTCCCTGGTGGTGCAGTGGTTAAGAATCCGCCTGCCAATGCAGGGTACATGGTTTCGAGCCCTGGTCCAGGAAGATCCCACATGCCGCGGAGCAACTAAGCCCGTGTGCCACAACTACTGAGCCTGTGCTCTAGAGCCCAAGAGCCACAACTACTGAAGCCCGCGCAACTAGACCCCGTGCTCCGCAACAAGAGAAGCCACCGCAATGAGAAGCCCATGCACCGCAACAAAGAGTAGCCCCCGCTTGCAGTTGCGACTAGAGAAAGCCCGCACGCAGCAACAAAGACCCAACGCAGCCAAAAATAAATAAAATAAATAAATAAAACATTTTTTAAAACTTATTAAAAATTTTTAAATAAAATTAAAAAAGACATACAATAACAAGTGTAGGCAAGGATTTGGAGAAATTGAACCCTCATACGCTACTGGTGGATATGTAAAATAGTGAAGCCTCTTTCGAAAACAGTCTAGCAGTTCCTCAAAATGTTAAAATTAGAGTTACCATACAACTCAGCAATTCCACTCCTAGGTAAATAGCCAAAAGAAATTAAAATTTATGTCCACACAAAATCTTGTACATAAATGTTCACAAAGCAGCATTACTCATGAGAGCCCCACAATGGAAACAACACAAATGTCCATCAACAGGTGAAGGAATAATGTCACATCCATACAACAGAAAATTATCCAGCAATAAAAAGGAATGAAGCCTGATACATGTAACAACATACATAAAGCTTGAAAACATCATGCTAAGTAAAAGGAAGCCAGAAGGACCACATACTGTAAGACTCCATTTACATAAAATATCCATATTAGTAAATCTATATAGACAGAGAGTAGATCAGTGATTGCTTAGGGCTCAGGGGGAATGGTACTGATGGCTTAGGGGTATGGAGTTTCTCTTTGGGGTGAAGAAATGTTCTAAAATTGGTTGTTGTGATGGTTACACAACTCTGTGAAAATACTAAAAGCCAATGAATTGTACATTTAAGTGGGTAAATTGTATGGTATATGAATTATATCTCAATAAAGATGTTTAAAAAAAATTAACCTACTGTGACCAAGCCAGAACACTAGTTATCTCTGGAGGGTACTGACTGGGAAGGGGCACAGGTGACCCTTCTGAGGTGCTGGAAATGTTCCATATCTTTATTTGGGTGGCAGTTACATGGATGTATGTACTGAACTATACAATTAAGCTTGGTTCACTTCATTATATGTCAACAATACTTTTTTAAGAAGGGCTTTTTTTAATAATAAGTATTTGTAAGTGAATGAATATTTTAATTAATCCTCATAAAAACCTAAGAAGTATATATAATTATTATGAGGAAACATAGGTTCAGAAAAGTAACTTGCCCAAAGCCACAAAGCAGGCACTTGCACATCTGTCTCTCGACTCCAAATCCTGACTCCCAATACTCCATGACTTAATCTTTGGATTTCTTCCAACTGCTGCCTAATGTAAGGTATGCACACATAAATATTAGATGAATTATACTTTATGCTTATATTTAAATTATAGCATAACTTATATATTTAAATTATTAAATATAATTCAATAAAATATACATTTAAATTATATATATTTAAATTACTAAATGCTATATAAAGGCACAGAAGGCTAAAATTATGATAGGCTGTAGGAAGCTATATGGAGAATAAATAAGACTTAAGGTGATCCTTGAATCTAAAAGAATATCATGAATAGGTAGGGATAAGTATGGGGGAAGACTGGAGGAATCATAGTTCCCTAAGAAAACATCTTGTAAGGAATAGTTTTTATCTTTTTAAGTGTTTCTTTCTATTTAAACCAGTATGTTCAAACATGATAGCAGTGGTAGCTACACCACCAAATACATGTAATTCCTTAAAGATATTTAAATAAGTAAAAACTCTTCTCCCTAGCACAGAACCACCTTCAGGCTCAAAATGGGTTTTCAAACAATCACAGCAGATAAGGGATCAGTAAGAAGTGTTAAGTATTGGCACCCCACAGATTTCAAAATTCCAGTGCTTCATGAGATTTAGCCGTACTATTTCCACAGAAATTCTAAGAGTAAAAAGGTCACTGCTCAGCCAATTTAAACGAACAACCTAACATATAGTTCAACTACTATTTAAGTTGCTACCCTTCAAAATGAAAAAAAAAATTAAAATCACTAAAATAATGATTTATCTTCAATTACTTGAACAGAGGCTACAGAATGAATTACCACTGTGTCTGCAAAGAAGGAAGTGTCTAGATGCCAACAGTCTCTTCTTAATCATGACAGGAACAAAATGTCTATAAAGAATGCACAAGCAGGAAAGGTGACCCAAAAATGAGACTTGTTACATCACAGGTTGGTAGTGTCCTTGAAAATCTCCAATTTGGAAGATATTATTTTTCTTTTTTGTTCAGCACTTCCACCATCTTGATCTATCTGAAGAACAATCACTGACAAGATAATTTAAAATCTTGACATTCTCCCTACCAAATCTGTCAAAATTGCTCTGAAAGCTTGGTGGCACAGCGACCTTAACAGTCCTCTATGAATGATTGACTTTTACGCCTAAATAAGTCACCATTCAAGAAACTCGGTACCAAGCTCTTCATCAACTGATCAGCTTGACTGTTTCTCCAATTTAAAAAAAGGTAAACGCACACACACACACCTGATGCTCTATTTTCCAGTTTATATTCAGCCTCAGTTTAGGACAAGTGTGTAAAAACAGAATCCAAACACACTGAGAAATAATTACAGTTATTTACTGAGTCCTTGGACGCTATTTTAGGTACCTCACATGCATTATAGAGGTTACTCCTCCCAATAACTCTATGTGGTAGGCATCATTATTTTACGTTATTTTTATCACGATTTTACACATTAGGAAACATTCAAAATCAAACAGCTGGTAATTTCTCAAGTTCGTAAATGGGAAAGTTGGGAATTGAAGCGCGATGTGTCTGATTCCAGAGACACACTTTTGGATTCAACTAAAAGGCACTGCCTCTAACAGGAAAAAATAAAGACAGTAGCATAAACTTTCACTTTTTCCTGGGTGTTACTCATTCTCAGTGACTAAATACAAGAACAAGAACATTGGAGTCAGTCTGGCTGGATTCAAAACCAGCTCAACGACTTACGCCATGTGTCTTCGATCCTCAGTTATCTAATATGTAAAGTGAGGAGGATAAGAGTACCTATCTCACAAGATTGTCGTGAAGATTCAACAAATGTGTATATGTAAAAAGCCTGAAACACTATCACCGTACAGCGCAGAAACATACTAGTTATGTTGGAGAGGAAAGTGGTAAATGATGATAAGGATTCCCAAGAAACATCTTTATATCTGGGCAAAAAAACTAGAACACTCACCAACAAAACAGTAGCCTGGAGTAGGGAGGGAGCGTGAGGAGAAAGGGGCGGAGGGGCCCAGTCGCCCTGACTCCGCGAGAAGTCCCGGCTGTGGGACCCCGCGGAAGGAGGCGGCGCGGACGGAGGCCGCTCGCGGGGTGCTCAGCGTGAGAAAGACGCCTTCGAGGGGCTGGCGGGAACCAGAGCCCTTCGCCAGGGTAACCCGGGGAGAATGAAGACCGCACCCTGTGTGTGAGGGGCGCGGTCCGGGCACCCGAGGGCGGAAGCCCATCCGGCGTCACCAGGGGCCCACCAGGCGTCGAGAGGCGCCCAGTACCCTGAGGAGCCATCCCCGGTTTTCCAAGGGGCCTACCCCGCCGTCCCAAAGGGCCGTCCCTTCAGGAGGCGCCCACCTCGGCGTCCGGAGAGACCCGCCTCACCGTCGAGAGGGCCCTACCCCCAAGTCAGAGGCGCCCCTCCGGGAGAGGAGTGGGCTGCGGCCCCCCTGAGGGTGAGGAGGCGGGAAGCAAGCGGGCGGGAGGTGTACCGAAGCGTCAAGTACTCACCGACCGGTCCCCACCGCTTCGCTGAGCCCCCCCCCACTCAGGTGCCGCGGGTCGCAACCGACCGCAGCACTTTAGGAGCTAGGGGCGGACGAGCGCGCGAAGCTGAGGTACCGCGAGAAGACGAGCTCTCGGGGCAGGCGCATGCGCGGGCGTCCGGGGACGGAACCAACCCGCACTGCGGGGGGGAGACTGCCGCCAGGACATACCAACTGTGTGAGGTGGGAGGCGCCATCAGCGCGAGGTGGATTCCATATCCAAGGGCATACTGGGCACCTCCCGGTGGTCTCGCAGTTTGTTCGTTTGCTTTATCATTTGCTAGTGCTTTGAGGGAAACTAAAGAGTAGTAACAGGGTCCCCGAAACCCTACAGTGAAACCTCCAAAGGTTTCTCTGCCACATCAAGCCTCCTCTGGCCCTGTCTTTGCATGTATCTAAAGTTAGACTGAGGACTTACCTGGTGGCGCAGTGGTTAAGAATCCTCTTGCCAACGCAGGGGACACGGGTTCATAGCCCTGCTCCGGGAAGATACCACATGCCGCAGAGCAACTAAGCCCATGTGCCACAACTACTGAGCCTGTGCTCTAGAGCCCACGAGCGACAACTACTGAGCCTGTGTTCCACAACTACTGAAGGCCGCGGGCGCCTAGAGCCCGTGCACCCCAATGAAGAGTGGTCCCCGCTCGCCACAGCTAGAGAAAGCCTGTGCACAGCAAAGAAGACCCAATGCAACCAAAACTAAATAAATTTATATAAATAAATAAAGTTAGACTGAAATTATCTGATAAGACCACTTGAAAACTATCTCCGGGGGCTTCCCTGGTGGCGCAGTGGTTGAGAGTCTGCCTGCCAATGCAGGGGACACGGGTTCGTGCCCCGGTCCGGGAAGATCCCACATGCCGCGGAGCGGCTGGGCCCGTGAGCCATGGCTGCTGAGCCTACGCGTCCGGAGCCTGTGCTCCGCAATGGGAGAGGCCACAAAAAAACGAAAACTATCTTTGGATGGTAAATGTTAAAGTCTGACCATTTCAGGGGAAGAAGGAAATCTGGGAAATGGAAACTCTTAGAGATGCCAGGTGGAAGCAAAAAATTAGAATAGCCACTTTTGGTGAAATTTAAAATGTGCATTTTATGACCCAGCAATTTCATGTATACAGGTGTGCAGAAGAAATGTTCATGTTCAAGCCCACTTCCCTGTGAAAAATGAAAACAAAGGAAATGTACAATAAGACATGAATGAATAAAACGTGGTATGTTCCTACAATAAAATATTACAACAAATAAAACTAATAAATGAGTCCTATATGTATCAACATTTGACAGCTCGTAAGAGTTGTTGAAATAGCAACGTAACGTCCCAAAGAATGTTACCGAAAATTCCGTCCTTGTCCCCTCGCCAAATGAGAATAATGAGGACAAGGTTTTGGGGATAAAGGAAAGAGAAATGTATTGATTTGCCAGCAAATGAGGAGGGTAGCAGACTAGCGCCTTGAAAACTATGACCTGCCTTCTGGGGAGAAAGCGTGTATTTAAAGCAAAGTCTTGGGGCTGGAGTTAAGATCAGAGGAACAAGCAAAAACAGCAAGAATGCCCACCCACGTTAATCAGTAACAAAGAATGCACAGTAGCAAAGAATTTAAGTTTTAGTTCCCAGCAAAGGAGGGAGAGAATGGGAAAAACAGTTTTAGAAATCATTCATTAGTTTTAGCCTTGTGGCTCTGTTATGTGTACATGTAAAATGATTTATGTAAATTTAAAAATACATAGAATTACAATATATACTGATTATGGAAAATATGTGTGTATAGAAAATGAACTAGATGAATATATGAATACACACTGGGATAATATGACGGCACGAGAGTGGGGAGGGGTGGAAGCCAGGATAAATGGAAAGGAGGAATAAAGAGCACTTTTGACAGGTCTTTCATGATTTCTTTAAAAAAAAGAAGAAAACTAAACAAAATGTTAACAGTTGGCTAGCTGAACTATAGGTACATTATTCTTAGTACTTTTTTTGTAACATTTTATTCTGGAATGCCCTTTTCCTATTCCCTCAACTCATCTACCTCCAATTGATCCGCCAAAATCCAGCTCAGTCAATTCTTCCTCTGCTTCTTCTAACCCCAATTTGAGGCAGGAGACACATGGGCCCCCAGGGCAAACGGTTTGATTTCGTTCTTCGTGGACCGATACTCTGAGACAGAAACAACAGAAAAATTGAGAGAGGAGACTAGGCCCTCCTGGGATAGACTATAAGAGACCACATATTCCTCATTCTTTTCTTTTAAAATAAATTTAGTTAGTTAGTTTTGGCTGCATTGGGTCTTTGTTGCTGCGCGCAGGCTTTCTCTAGTTGCGGCAAGCAGGGGCTGCTCTTCATTGCGATGCGTGGGCTTCTCGTTGCAGTGGCTTCTCTTGTGGAGCACAGGCTCTAGGCACGCAGGCTCCAGTAGTTGTGGCACACAGGCTCAGTAGTTGTGGCACACGGGCTTAGTTGCTCCACAGCATGTGGAATCTTCCCGGAACAGGGATCGAACCCATGTCCCCTGCAATGGCAGGCGGACTCCAAACCACTGCGCCACCAGGGAAGTCCCTAAATTCCTCATTCTTGAAGTCTGGAGACCTCCCCAACTATACATGCACAGAAGGGCTCCTTGGAGGTCAAAAGGGAAGTGATGGCAACTAATGCTCACTACCCATAGGCCTCTTCAGTAGAATCCATTTTGGCTAAGAGATGTGCATGCACACATGGGAAAATCCTGAGATACACCAAATATGGACTCTGATCCAGGCAAATCAAAATGATTGGTCAAAGGAAACATGGAAGAAATGTCCCATAAAAGTGATTCAAGCTGCCATGAGGGTGCGACTCTCTCTCTGAGCCCACCCATGTGTCTATCCACACATACGGTACTCTTTTTTTCTCTTAATAAATACTTTACCTGTTTCACTACTTTCTGTCTTTGTGGGGATTCTTTTTCTGCAAAGCCGTACGGCCAGGGCTTTGTTACTGACGACCGTTCTAGTGGCTAGGATCCGGTGCTCTCACTGCCGGGACCCGACCTCAATCACTGGCCGGGAACTGAAATCCTGCTTCAAGCCACTGCAGGCCAAGGCCACCCGTGATCATATTTGGTGCCGAAACCCAGGAATTCAGGAAGTCAAGGTAAACCGCGGGCTTCACCCAGCTGTGGCTTGAGGCCCCTGACTTTCACTCTTGCTCTGTCCGCTCCCAGCCTCGTGGCTCCCCACAACAACATAAGGGGTGGCAGGGGAATTTCCCAGGCCATGCAGATTCAAATAACACTTGGGTGACAGGTGACACTGTCCTTTGGGATGTGGTGGAAACATGATTTCCAACGGTGCAGGAGCCCCAGGGGTCTCTCTCTTGCTCTCCCTCTCTCTGTCCCGTAAGGAACCCTCCACTACGCCTTTCCTTCCCACCTTACTCGCACAACAAGGTCTCTTTCTCACTTCATATCTCTGCCCCCTTTTAGGGAAGGATTTACTGGATATTATTCCTAAACTGCATCCCCGCCCCTGCCAAACCCAGTGCTGCCTGTGTCAGACAAAATTGTCAGACAATTCCCAATTCTATCTTAGTTGCCAGACAGATAGGGCAAAGGATTTTGGATTCTTCTGTTGTCTAGTCTCTCACCTCACTCAATGCCCAGAGATTTACTATGAGAATTTCTATACCTCCCAGCCCTCGAGCCTTGAAACCCATGACATCTTCCACAGCGCCCAACTCCAATTTTTTCAAGGGTTTGTCTTTGCATCTATCAGCCCCATCACTCCAGGCCTTAACAGCCTACATGCTGCTACAGACAGCCTATCGGACTGGCTGCTACCCAGAATCCCGAATTACAAACTTTGTAGATGCTCAGTCGCGAGAAATACACCCCACCATTGGAAGACTTATCAAAGGACATAAACTCTGTAGACAAGGGATCCCTCTTAAGGAAAGCCCTGGCAACCGGTCTGCACTGATTCAAAAGCCCTTCTCTGGCCGTGCTGAGGGAGACGCCTTGCACAAGGTACAAAGGAAGGCCAGAGACGTCTGGTCAAAAATTGATGGGAGAGTAGAGGTCGCTTGAAACCCCATCAGGTTCGAAGGGAATTTGGGGGACGCCCTGAACCCCTTCAGGTTAAACCCTCCTGGTAAATGTTTCCAGGACACCAGATTCTATTCTAGGAGTACTCTCGTGTTCTCGGTTGCAGGTTACTCAGCATGGAAGGATACCCCTCCAAGCCAGAAGAGACACCTCTGGAGTGTATCCTTAAGAATTGGAAATTTGGGGACTTCCCTGGTGGCACAGTGGCCAATGAAGGGGACACAGGTTCGAGCCCTGGTCCGGGAGGATCCCACATGCCACAGAGCAACTAAGCCTGTGCTCTACAACTACTGAGCCTTTGCTCTAGAGCCCGTGAGCCACAACTACTGAGCCCACATGCCACAACTACTGAAGCCCACGCACCTAGAGCCAGTGCTCCACAGCAAGAGAGGTCATAACAATGAGAAGCCCATGCACCGCAACGAAGAGTAGCCCCCACTCGCCACAGCTAGAGAAAGCCCACGTGCAGCAGTGGAGACCCAACACAGCCAAAAAAATAAAGAAATAAAATAAAGAAATTAAAAGAAAAAAAAGTATACCACCATAGATTCCTCCACTTCCCAAGGTCAGTCCCTCCTGGGACAACACTTCATCAGCCAGTCCACACCTAATATTAGACAGAAACTCCAGAAGTTACAATTTGGCTCACAAGCCCCCATGTCCCAACTCCTAGATGTGGCCTTTGGGGTACTTAATAACTGAGATCAAGCTGGGGAAGAAGAGAGAACCCAACATAAGAAAACACAGGCCAGAGCTCATGCAAAACTGATAGCTGTTGCTGTCAGCCATGGCTTGCGACCTCAGGATAACCCAAGGGGGCCAAGAAAAGTCGAACTATCGGTCTGGAGGTAAGACCAACAAGGGGGAGTGCTACAAATGCAAGTCAACTGGCCACTGGGCCTGAGATTGCCAGAAAGAGCCCCCCGGGCCGTGCCCAGTGTGTAAACAAACAGGTCATTAGAAGAGGGACTGCCCTCAGTCCCAAAGGGGAAGGCTCACTCCTGAGATGGCCATGCTGGACAACTGAGGCAGCCCGGGGATTCTGGCACCTCGCCCCAACAAGATATCTATCTCCGTCAAGGAGCTCCAGGTAGTCCTTGACGTGGCAGGTAAGAAAATCAATTTTTTAACTGATACAGGAGCCACTCACTCTGTCTTAATTTCTCACACTGGACCTCCTTCCTCTAAAAGCTGTACCGTGACTGGTGTCGACAGAAAGCCTCGCACCCATTACTTTACTGGGCCTCTCACTTGCCAATTTGAGCAGCGGTTAATTTCACATGCCTTTTTAGTTGTACCTGTGTGTCCAACCCCACTACTGGGGAGAGACCTTCTGAGCTCCCTTGGGGCCATACTCCGGTTAGGAGGCCCCGAGCCGCCCCTTATCTTAACTCTGACTAAGACGGACCAGCCAGAAGAGCAAGGTCCTATTCCCAGCCATATTCTACAGGCAGTGGACCCTTCAGCATGGGACAAAGGAATCCCTGGAAGGGCCATAATGCCCAACCTGTAAGAATTAGCCTTAGGCCAGAAATTGCCTATCCTAACAAAAGACAATATACCATAAAGCTGGAAGCAAAGAAGGGTTTACAACCCCTCATAGATAAATCCTTAAGGCATGGTCTTTTGGTGTCCTGCCAGTCTCCGTGCAGTGCTCCTGTTCTGCCAGTTGTTAAGCCAAACGGGGAATATAGGATGGTACAAGACCTTAGAGCAGTAAACGACACAGAGGTCCCTGTTCATCCCCTCATGGCCATCCTTATAACCTATTAACCCAAATCCCTGAGGACGCCAAATGGTTTACTGTACTAGATCTCAAGGTTGCCTTCCTTGTTTTGCATGCCCACGCAGCTATATGGAAAGAGAGAGGGCTTCTAAATGCAAGAAACTCCCCTATAAAATATGGGGCTGAGATTTTACATCTCATGGAAGCAGTTCAAAAATCCACAACAGGTAGCAGTCATTCACTGCCATGGGCACCAAAAGGGAACTCCTCAAATTTCCCAAGGAAACAACAGGGCAGATAGGGAAGCAAAGAAAGCAGCCCTGATGCCCATAACAGAAATGGCATTAATCCCATCCCTTACCCCGTCTAACGTTATACCTAGGTACTCGACTTCTGAAGAGACAAGAGGGGGAACTAAGGGAACAGATGGCTGGTGGCACATAGATCAGAAATTGCTCATACCTCTCTCTGACCAATGGAAAATTATTAAAGGGCTACATGATTCTCTCCATCTGGGGAAACATGCAATGTCTACAATTTTTTTTTTTAATAAATTTATTTATTTATTTATTTGGGGCTGCGTTGGGTCTTCATTGCTGCACATGGGCTTTCTTTAGTTGCGGTGAGTGGGGACTACTCTTTGTTGCAGTGCACAGGCTTCTCATTTTGGTGGCTTCTCTTGCTGTGGAGCATGGGCTCTATGCACACAGGCTTCAGTAATTGTGGCTCACGGGGTCTAGAGTGCAGGCTCAGTAGTTGTGGCATACGGGCTTAGTTGCTCCGCAGCATGTGGGATCTTCCCGGACCAGGGCATGAACCCGTGTCCCCTGCATTGGCTGGCAGATTCTTAACCACTGCACCACCAGGGAAGCCCGCAATGTCTACAATTGTTTTCCGACTTTTTACAGGAAAAGGGCTCCTGCAGACAGTTAAAGGAGTTACTCAAGCCTGTGCTGTTTGTGCCACTCAATCCAGGAAGCAACCTTAAGCCTCCCCATCTCGTTAGCCCAGTCCAGCGATGTGGTACTTACCCAGGAGGGACTGGCAAATAGAGTTCACTCAGATGCCCTCTTTCCAGGGCTTCAAATACTTACTAGTCTTTATAGATACTTTTACTGGATGGATAGAGGCCTTCCCTACCAGAACAGAGAAGGCAACTGAAGTAGCTGAGGCACTCCTAAAGGAAATTATTCCTAGATTTGGGTTGCCCCGTCATCTTCAGAGTGACAATGGACCTTTGTTTGTACCAAAGGTCACACAACAGCTTTCACAGGCTTCAGGAATTAAATACCACCTCCATTCATCTGGGGGACCTCAGTCCTCAGGAAAAGTAGAACAGGCTAATCATACTCTAAAGAAAACCTTAGGCAAACTCAGTCAGCAAACGTCAGAGTCGTGGTATCGCCTGTTGCCAATAGCCCTCTTAAGGGTCAGAGCAGCCCCTAAAGCAACAATTAAGTTAAACCCTTTAGAAATGACATATGGAAGGCCATTCCTTACTCTGGACATGCTAACTGACCCAGAAACCCAGGCTCATCTTAGATACATTATAAACCTAGGCCATGTCCAGAGGCTATACAAGAGCATGGCAACAGAGTACAGCCCTCTCCAGATGACAGTCCCAATCACCATGTTGTAAACCCTGGAGACTGGGTACTTTTAAAGACCTGGAAAAATGAGTCCCCTGGTGACCAGCTACTCCCGAAATGGAAGGGTCGTTACCAAGGCCTGCTGAGCACTCCTACGGCAGTTAAACTCCAGGGGGTCACCAGCTGGGTTCATCTGTCCAGGATTAAACCTGTCTCCACCGATATGTTACAGGAACCTGAAGACCCACATTCCAGCCATCCCTGTGGATCCACCCCTTCCTCAGAGTCTCCACAGGATCCAGAAGACCCAGGACAGCCTGAAAATTCCAGGTAGATGAGTAAGCCACTCCAAGACCTGAAGCTCTTATTCAAAAAGGAGAGAAAGATTTCTTAGACCCTAGGCTAAGTACCCATAGCCACTATCTTCCTTTTCCCTTCCAGCACTCCAATCCACTTACAGAATAATTGATATGCTCTGGTAGATTTTGATAACTATTGTCTTCTTTGCTCTCACCCTTGCTTTCAGAATTCACTGAACTTCTCTGCCCGTGCTGGGTGATTTAAATATGACCCTGACTGGTACGTCTATGAAGCTACTAATTGTCTTAGCTTTTCTATGCCTATTTCCCTTATCCACAGGATGGACAGACAACTCTCTGCCTCGCACTGCACAAACTCTTGCTTCCTCCATTCAGTTGAGAGTGCTGGATTTATTTACCCCAAGCTAAGTCCATCGTGGACCATAGCAACCCCTTTGTCCATCCCATAAGGAATTTTAGCCAAGTTCCTGATGGAAAATGGCCTTCTACCAGAGACCCAAGGCTCAGCAGCATGGTAATGTACAGAGTCAGAATTGTTCATTTTCCTACTGAAGAAAATTCTAATGTCTCTTGCCTAACCCTCTCCTTAGCAACAGAAGGAGAGTATGAACTCAAACTGGGAGGATGAAGAATTGGCATTAAAGCACCCCAGCACTTTGTAATGGTCCCTCCTAAGCCAGAATTCCAGTTACCTATTTGTGCTCAAACCCTAACTCACTACCCGAAGGAAGAAGGATCCACACGGGAGAAGCAGATAGCAGGATGGACGTGGATGGAAGCGTTGGGTTTATAGCTAGAGAACATTTCCATAACAATAGAATTGGATGGCTAGGTTTTAAAATCATGGGTGAGGGGCTTCCCTGGTGGCACAGTGGTTAAGAATCTGACTGCCAATGCAGGGGACACGGGTTCAAACCCTGGTCTGGGAAGATCCCACATGATGCAGAGCAACTAAGCCCCTGTGCCACACTACTGAGCCCACATGCCACAACTACTGGAGCCCGTGCAGCTAGAGCCCGTGCTCCGCAACAAGAGAAGCCACCACAATAAGATGCCTGCACACTGCAACAAAGAGTAGCCCCCCGCTCCCCACAACTAGCAAAAGCCCATACGCAGCAACAAAGACCCAATGCAGCCAAAAATAAATTAATTTTTTTTAATTAAAAAAAAAAATACATGCACGCCAATGTTCACTGCAGCACTATTTACAGTAGCCGGGACATGGAAGCAACCTAAATGTCCATCAACAGAGGAATGGATAAAGAAGATGTAGTACATATATACAATGCAATATTATTCAGCCACAAAAAAAGAACAAAATAATGCCATTTGCAGCAACATGGATCGACCTAGAGATTGTCATACTGAGGGAATTAAGTCAGACAGAGAAAGACAAATATCATATGCTATCACTTAGATGTGGAATCTAAAAAAAGGGTACAAACGAACTTATTTACAAAATAGAAATAGGGTTACAGACATAACAAACTTACAGTCGCCGGGGTAAGGGGGGGAGGGATAAATTGGGAGACTGGGATTGACATATACATACTACTACATATAAAATAGATAACTAATAAGGACCTACTGTATAGCACAGGGAACTCTACTCAATACCCTGTAATGGACTATACGGGAAAGAATCTAAAGAAAAGTGGATATATGTACATGTACAATTGATTCACTTTGCTGTACACCTGAAACTAACACAACATTGTAAATCAACTATACTCCATTAAAATTTTCAAAAAATAAATAAAACAAAAATAAAAAACTATTTCCTACTATGTAGAAGTAGGGCTCCTCAGAAAAAAGGTTGACTCCAGGAAAAGTACAAGATGAACCTGGATCATCTTTTTTTTTTTTGACTGCGTTGGGCCTTCATTGCTGCACAAGGTCTTTTTCTAGCTGCAGTGAATGGGGGCTACTCTTCATTGCGGTGCGCGGGCTTCTCATTGCGGTGGCTTCTCTCGTTGCGGAGCATGGGCTCTAGGCACGCAGGCTTCAGTAGATATGGCTCACAGGCTCTAGAGCACAGGCTCAGTAGTTGTGGCACACAGGCTTGGTTGCTCTGTGTCATATGGGATATTCCCGGACCAGGGCTCGAATCCATGAACCCTGCATTGGCAGGCGGATTCTTAACCACTGCGCCACCAGGGAAGTCCCCCTAGATCATCTTATTGTGCAAGAAAGTAAAGAAGTATTCAAAGAAGGATGAGGACATGTCAAAAATACATAGAAGCCAAATTTAAGGGTCAAATATGGGACAACATAAACATCAAAATAAATAATGATAGCCATGGATTATAACTCATTGAATAAAATAATAATTCTTGAGTCTATATTTATAAATAAATAAATAAATAAGAAGGAGCAAGCTCTTCCATTAAGTAGAATGGTAACTATTTTTTTTAATATTTACTTATTTATTTATTTGGCTGTGCCGGGTCTTCATTGCAGCCTGGGATCTTTAGTTGTGGCATGCAGGATCTTTACTTGTGGCATGGGAACTCTTAGTTGCGGCATGTGGGATCTAGTTCCTTGACCAGAGATCAAACCCAGGCCCCCTGCATTAGGAGTGCAGAGTCTTAGCCACTGGACCACCAGGGAAGTCCCAGACTGGTAAAACTATTAAATGTAGAAGGAATGATGAAATTAGAAAAGCACCATTTGGCAACCCTCAGAGTAATAATTAAGGCAAGTGCCATCAATAAATGCTAGAACTAGTGGCTGCAAGGCTGACTAACAGGATATTTATATACTTTCAAAGAATTTCCTCACAAGATATTTATTAATTACAAAGGGAAAACTAACTTTACAATGGAGAAAACTGATGGGCAGCACCTTAACTGAGTGATCAGAGATACTATCACTAGTAGTAAGACACATCAACATCATGTAAACCTGATATGATGCCTATGGTAACACTGCCAAAAATGCATAAACTTGAAACTAATCATGGAGAAACAGAGATAAACCCAAACCGAGGGACATTCTACAAAATAACTGGTTTGTACTCTTCAAATGTATCAATGGCATGAAAGACAAAAGCTGAAGTATTCTTCCAGACTAAAGGAAACTAAAGAGACATGACAACTGAATGGAACTTATGATCTGGAATTTTCTTTTGCTATAAAAGAAATTATTGGGACAATTAGTGACATCTTAATAAGGTTTATAGATTAGATAATACTGTTGTGTCAATGTAATTTTTAGTGTTGAGAACTGTACTGTGATTATGTACGAAAATGTCCTTGTATTTACACTGATGTAGAGTAAACTGGCATCATTTCTGCAACTTGATCTCAAATGGTTCTAAAGCAAATGTAGAGAAAAGGATAGACGTAAAATAGGAAACTGCTAACATCTGGGAAATCTGGATGAAGAGTATATGGAAAGTCTTTGTACTATTCAATCAACTTTTCTATAACTCTGAAGTTAAAAGAATGGGGGCTTCACTGGTGGCGCAGTGGTTGAGAGTCCACCTGCCGATGCAGGGGACATGGGTTCGTGCCCCGGTCTGGGAGGATCCCACATGCCGCGGAGCAGCTGGGCCCATGAGCCATGGCCGCTGAGCCTGCGCGTCCGGAGCCTATGCTCCGCAAAGGGAGAGGCCACAACGGTGAGAGGCCCGCGTACCGCAAAAAAAAAAAAAAAAGAATGGGAGTAGGACTTCCCTGGTGGCACCAGTGGTTAAGAATCCATCAGCCAATGCAGGGGACAAGGGTTTGATCTCTGGTCTGGGAAGATCCCACATGCCACGGAGCAACTAAGCCCATGTACCACAACTACTGAGCTTGCACTCTACAGCCCACAAGCCACAACTACTGAGCCCGTGTGCCACAACTACTGAAGCCCGTGCATTCTAGGGTCCAAGTGTTGCAACTACCGAGCCTGCATGCTGCAACTACTGAAGTCCACACACCTAGAGCCCGTGCTCCGCAACAAGAAGCCACCACAATAAGAAGCCCGCGCACTGCAATGAAGAGTAGTCCCAGCTCGCCGCAGCTAGAGAAAGCCTGTGCACATCAACGAAGACCCAATGCAGCCAAAAAAAAAGAAGAAGAAGAAGAATGGGAGTATACTAAATAATTATTCTGATTAAAAGACTTCATTTGCCACCTATAATACCCAAGTTCAAAATTTTGTCTTTATCTAGACTACCTCATTATTCTAATTAATTGATTTTATAAATAACTGTTACAATTTTAAAATTATAAAATAACTTATTAATAAGTTACCACTTTTATCCCTTTCAAACATTAGAAATCTATATAGGTTCATGTTTGAAAAAGAGTTCTACTACTGATCTACTCAACTTTTCCAATTTACTGTTTGGGAAACTGAATCACAAGGAGGAAAGGTGACTAGTGATTTGCCAAAGTCACACAGTTATAAACAATGTTCAGACTGTCAAACACACAGAGTGTGTTAAGAAACATAAGAAAAATGTTAACAATAAAGAAGCACTAGGAGAAAAGTACAGCATCACTAATAAATAAACAAATACAAAATAAAAGTCCCACAGCACATTTGCTAAATTAGCAAAAACAAATAAAACAGACAAAACTCAATGCTAACAGAACTGTGAGAAAATAAGTATATTGCTGCACTGAGAAAGCAATATAAACAAGTATAATCTTTCCAGAGAGAAATTTGGCAATAACTATCAAGAGTCATAAAAATGATCATACTCTCAATCACATTGGGAAATGCATCTCAAGGAGATGATTCAAAAGAGAGAAGAACAGATTTGAACAAAGATGATTATAGCCAAACAGTTTGTTACAGCTAAAAACTAGAAACTATACAAATGCTCACCCATGGGAGAAAGGCTAACTTGAAACGGGCCATGGTAGAGCAATACAATAACAGATTATTACATTACCACCAGAAATAGCAACAACAGGACCTTGTAGAAATGAGGCAAATATCCTATCAAGTAAGGTTAGGCTAAACATAATGGAATCCCAAGAAACCCATACACAGTGCTGACAGCTAATAGAAAATTTGTATGTAAGTATCAAAGGAACATCTACTTATAACTAGTAGATGTTTTGAAGTTGAAATCTTTTGTGGGGGAATCTTTTTTAAAAAACATGACTTTTATTGTATAATGAAACCCATGTAAAGGAGAATTGGGAGGGGTGACCATGGCCAGAAGCCAGTGACTACAACCCCTCAATTCTGACAGAATTCTGTCAGGTTTCCACTTTCTTTTTTAAAACAAGTTCATTGAGATGTAATTAACAACTTCATAAAATTCACTTACTTAGAGGATCAACATACAGCAAGACAGTGTGAAGAGCTCCACTGACCTGCACCCCCAGCAAAACTGGTGAAAATTATTTTAAAAGCAACCATTTCAAGCCTCTGGAAAGAATCCAAAGGGCAAAGAATAAAGAAAGAAATACCTACTCCAAAAAAATCTACCAAAATTAGGTAAGAAAGGGGGCCTCCCTGGCGGTCCAGTGGTTAAGACTCCACACTTCCACTGCAGGGGGCACAGGTTCAATTCCCTAGTCAGAGAACTAGATCCCTGAATGCCGCGTGGTGCAGAAAAAAAAAAAATTAGGTAAGACAAGTGAGAGTCTATGGTATTAGAACCATGACCACTCCCTCTCTACACCCTCCCAGCTCAGTGAGGTACAGATTCCCCTCCAGACTGCTACAGCCAAGAACGCAGCTCCCAGTTGAAGGGCTGTCTTACAATGAGAAACAGGACATCTGTGCTTCTCGTTCTGTCCCTGTTGCCGAGGCTAAGTCCCAGGCAAACAGAGTTGAGAAGTTGAGGCTCCCTTCTTCCACCCAGCTCCTGCTCATGGAATTGAGGCTCTAACTTTGGGTACATCACACTGAGAATACTAAGGCACTGGATCACCCACACCACAGTGATCAGACATGTAACTCCACATCAGTATAGTTAAGCCAAGAGGTCCTCAGGCTGCTGCTCTCCCTCAACACCAAGTCCTCAGATCCTAAAGTGGGGGTTCACTCAGAGAGAAGCTTGCCATTGTATCTATCTTCAGTTTCTATCTACAATAAGGTGTAGATAGGTGATGGATGGATGGATGGATGGATAGATAGATAGATAGATAGATAATAGATAGATAGATAGATTCATTTATTTTAAGGAATTGGCTCACACAATTATGAAAGCAGACAAGTCCTAAGATCTCAAGGGTGAGTCAGCAAGCTGGAGACCTAGGAGAGCTGATGGCTTAGTTCCCAGTCGAGCCCAAAGGGCTGAGAACCAGGAGAGTCAATGGTGTAGTTCTCATCCAAAGACCAGCAGACTTGAGATCCATGAAGAGCCAATGTTTTGGTTTGAGTTTGAAAGCAGGAGAAAAGTCAATGTCCCTGGGGTTTTTTTTGTTTGTTTTTTTTTACGGTACACGGACCTCTCACTGTTGTGGCCTCTCCTGCTGCAGAGCACAGGCTCCGGACACGCAGGACCAGTGGCCATGACTCACGGGCCCAGCCACTCCATGGCATGTGGGATCCTCCCGGACCGGGGCACGAACCCGTGTCCCCTGCATCGGCAGGCGGACTCTCAACCACTGCACCACCAGGGAAGCCCCCCAATGTCCCTGTTTGATGGCAGTCATATATGAAGAATTCCCTCTTACTCAGGGAGAGTCAGCATTTTTGTTCTACTCAGGCCTTCAACTGACTGCATGAGGTCAAATCATGTTAGGAAGAGTGATCTGCTTTACTCAGTCTACCAATAATAAATGTTAATCTCAAATAAAAACACCCTCGCAGAAACATTCAGTATGAGGAACATCTAAACATTCCATGGCCCAGTCAAGTTGACACGTAAAATTAACCATAATAGTTGCTGTAAGAAATAATCTAAAACATCCAGTTTCCAACAAAAAAATTACAAGGCATGCAAATAAACAGGAGAGTATGATCCATACAACCAATAAAAACTGGCAACAGAAACTGTGAGCACAACCAGATGTTAGATATATACGAAAAAAAAAACTTTAAAGAAGCCATTATGTACATATTCACAGAACCAAAGAAGATAACGATTAAAGAATAAAAGAAGATATGATGACACTGTCCCATCAAATAGAGAATAGCAATAAAGAGATAGAAATTATAAAACAAGAACCAGCTGGAAATTCTGGAGCTGAAAAATATAATAACTGAAATTAAAAATTCCCTAGAGGGACACAACAGTAGATATGAATCATGAGAAGAAAGAATAAGCAAATTTGAAGATAGATCAATAGAAACTATTCAAAATGAAAAAGGAGAAAAAAGAATGAAGAAAAATAAACAGAACCTGAGAGAAATGTGGGACACCATTAAGCACACTAACAAACGTATAATTAGAGTACCAGAAGGGGAGGAGGGAGAGAAAAGAAAGGAATAAGTATTTGAAGAAATTAATGGCTGAAAACATCCCAAATTTATTTAAAAATAATAACCTATACAACCAGGAAGCACAACAAATCCAAGTAGGATAAACACAAAAAGATCCACAAACACTTCATAATAGAAATGCTTCAAGTCAAAGAGAAAATTTTTGAAAAAAGCAAGAAAAAATGATGCTTTACATACATGGGAATCCTAATAAGATTAACAGGCAACTTCTCAGCAGAATCAATGGAAACCAGAAGGCACTGGGATAACATATTCAAAGCACACAAAGAAAAAAACCTGTCAACCAAAAATCTTATACCCAGCAAAGCTATCTTCCAACAAAGAAGGTGAAATAAAGACTTTCCCAGATTAAAAATACAAACAAACAAACATGAACAAAACAGGGAACTGTTGCTAGCAGACCCACCTTACAGGAAATATTAAAGGAAGTTGTTCAGGCCGAAGGTAAGTGACTCCAGATGGGAATGTGAGACTACATGAAAAAAGAATTGGTAAAGGCAATTATGTAATTATTTGACAGTGTACAGGCATATCTCATTTTATTGCTCTTTGCTTTACTGCACTTCACAGATACTGCATTTTTTACAAATTGAAGGTTTGTGGCAACCCTGTGTTGAGAAAGTTTATTGGTGCCATTTTTCCAATAGCATTTGCTCACTTTGTGTTTCTGTATCAAATTTGGTAATTTTCACAATATTTTAAACTTTTTCATTATTATTATGTTTGTTATAGTGATCTGTGATCAGTGATCTTTGATGTTGTTATTGTAATTGTTTTGGAGTGCCACAAACCACACCCATATAAGATGGTGAACTTAATTAATAAATGCTGGGTATGCTCTGAGTGCTCCACCTACCAGCGATTTCCCTGTCTCTCTCCCTCTCTTCCAGCCTCCCTATTCCCTGAGACACAACAATACTGAAATAGGCCATTTAATAACCCTACAATGGCCTCTAAGTGTTTAAGTGAAAAGAAGAGTCAACTGATGCAGCAAACTTCATTGTTGTCTTATTTTAAGAAATTGCCACAGGCACCACTACCTTCAGCAACCACCACCCTGATCAGTTAGCAGCCATCAACACGAAGGCAACACCCTCCACCAGCAAAGACTATGGCGTGCGAAGGTTCAAATGATAATTAGCATTTTTTAGCAACAGTGTTTTTTAATTAAGGTACATACATTGTTTTTTTAGACATATGCTATTGCATACTTAACAGACTACAGTATAGTGTAAACATAACTTCTATATGCACTGGGAAACAAAAAAATTTGTATGACTTGTATTATTACAATATTTGCTTTTATTGCAGTAGTCCAGAACCAAACCTGAGATATTGCCAAGGTATGCCTGTAAATGTCTCTTTTTTCTCCTTTCTTTTCCTTAACAGATATAAAAATATTGTATAATATGATATAATGTACTGTTGGTACTATAACATATAGAAATGTAATATGTATGTTATATATTTGCTAATAAGAGCACAAAAAAATGGGTGGGAGGAAAGCTGTATTGAAGTAAGGAAGTGACTATATATGGTAAAGTAACAATGTATTGTTGGGTTTACAACACTGATTGTGTAATATGTATAACAATAACACCACAAAAAGGAGAAAACGGGAATAGAGCTATACAGGAATAACGCTTCTAGATAATAATGCTTATTATCACTAGAATAAGCTAGTATCAGAATGTGAAGCTGATTCTGATAAGATGTATATGGCAATCCCTAGAGCAGTCATTGAAAAAAAATTTTAATATAGTGGCAAATCAGTAAAGAAATTAAAATGCTACATTAGAAAATACTTAAAAACACAAAAAAAGTAAAATGAGGGCTTCCCTGGTGGCACAGTGGTTGAGAGTCCGCCTGCCGATGCAGGGGACATGTGTTTGTGCCCCGGTCTGGGAAGATCCCACATGCCACGGAGTGGCTAGGCCCGTGAGCCATGGCCACTGAGCCTGCGCATCCGGAGCCTGTGCTCCGCAACGGGAGAGGCCACAACAGTGAGAGGCCCACGTACCACAAAAAAAAAAAAAAAAGTAAAATGGCACATGTAAATCCAGATACATCAATAATATTATATATGAATGGGCTAAAAAATCCAATCAAAAGTCAGAGATTGTCAGACTGGATAAAAAAACATGATTCAACTATATGCTGACTCTAGGAGACACACTTTATATTCAAACATACAAAAAAACTGGAAGTAAAGGATGTAAAAAGACGTATCATGTAAACAGCAACTACAAGAAAGCTGGAATGGCTATAATAATATCATACAAAATAGACTTCAAAACAAAAAGAGGTTACTAGAGACACAGAAGGATATTTTGTCATGATAAAAATATCAATACATCAGAAGATAACAGTTACAAACATAAATGCATCTAATAACAGACCACTAAAATACATAAAGCAAAAAACTAACAGAAATGAAGGGAGAAATACACAACTAAACAATCAAATTTGGAGAATCCAATACCCCACTTTCAACAACAGATAAAACAACACTCACATGATGACGTAAAATAAGACTTGAACAACACTATAAGGCAACTAGACCTTAAAAACAACTATAAAACACTCCACCCGACAACAACAGAATACACACCCTTCTCAAGGGAACAAGGGACAGTCACCAGGATAGATCTTATACTAGGCCATAAAAAAAAACCTCAATAAATTTAAAAGGTTAGATATAATTCAAAATATGTTCTCCAGTACAATGGAAAGAAATTAGAAATCAACTGCAGGAAAAACTTTGGGAAATTCACAAATACATAGAAATTAAGCAATGCACTCCCAAACAATAATGGGTCAAAGAAGAAGTCAAAAGGGGAATCAGGAAATAATTTGAGATGAATGAAAATCAAGACACAAAATACCAAAACTTATGAAATGCAACTAAAGCAGCGCTTAGAGGGAAACTTAACAGCTCTAATGGTGCTATTAAGAAAGGAGAGAGATCACAAATCAAAAATCTAAACTTCCACCTCAACACACTGGAAGAAGAAGAGTACAGTAAACCTAGAGCAAGCAGAAAGAAGAATATAATAAAGAATGCAGCAGAGGGGGCTTCCCTGGTGGCGCAGTGGTTGGGAGTCCGCCTGCCGATGCAGGGGACACGGGTTCGTGCCCCGGTCCGGGAGGATCCCACGTGCCGCGGAGCGGCTGGTCCCATGGGCCGTGGCCGCTGGGCCTGCGCGTCCGGAGTCTGTACTCCGCAACGGGAGAGGCCGCGACGGTAAGGGGCCCGCGTACCGCAAAAAAAAAAAAAAAATACAGCAGAAATTAATAAAATAGAGGATATAAAAACAACAGAGAGGGCTTCCCTGGTGGCGCAGTGGTTGAGAGTCCGCCTGCCGATGCAAGAGGACACGGGTTCGTGTCCTGGTCTGGGAAGATCCCACATGCCGCAGAGCAGCTAGGCCTGTGAGCCATGGCCGCTGAGCTTGTGCGTCCAGAGCGCTCCGCAACCGGAGAGGCCATAACAGTGAGAGGCCCGCGTACCGTAAAAAACAAAACAAAACAAACAAACAAAAAAAAACCAGAGAAAAGCAGTAAGACCAAATGCTTGTTCTTTGAAAAGATCTACACAGTTGACAAACACTTAGCAATACTAATCAAGATAAAAAAAATTCTTAAATTACCAGAATCATGGGACTTCCCTGGTGGTCCAGTGGTAGAGAATCCGCCTTCCAATGCTGGGGACTTGGTTGGGTTCGATCCCTGGTTGGGGAAATAAGATCCCACATGCCGCGAGGCAACTAAGCCCACATGCCACAACTACTGAGCTCGCCTGCCTCAATGAGAGAGCCCGCGTGCCACAAACTACAGAGCCCACGTGCTCTGCAGCCCGCGTTCCACAACTAGAGAGAGAAAACCTGCATGCCACAACTAGAGAGAAGCCCAAGCACTGCAATGAAAAGACCGTGGCCATAACAAAGATCCCTTGTGCTACAGCTAAGACCTGAGGGCAGCCAAAAAATAAGGAAAATAAATAAATACAATAAATAATTTTTTTTTAATTACCAGAATCAGAAATAAAAGAAGGACATTACTATTGACCTTACAGAAATTAAAAAAGATCATAAAAGAATTCTATGAACAACTGTAGGCCAAAATTTTGATAAATTAGATGAAAAGGACAAATTCCTAGAAAGACACAAACTATCAAAACTGGCTCAAGAAGAAATACACAATCTGAGTTTATCTACAGTAAGTGAAGAGATTGAAATAGTAATCAACAAACTTCCCAGAGAGAAAAGCCCAGGCCCAGATGGCTTCATCACTGAATTCTACCAAACATTTAAAGAATTCATAACAATTCTTCAAAAATTACTCTAAAAAAAAGAACAAAAAAAGAGAGGGGGGAATTCCCTGGCAATCCAGTGGTTAGGGTTCCGCACTTCCACTGCAGGGGGCATGGGTTCAATCCCTGGTCAGGGAGCTAAGATCCTGCATGCTGCGTGGCACAGCCAAAAAATTTAAAAAATAAATTAAATAACTTTTAAAATTAAAAAAAATTAAAAATGGAAAATGAGAGAATATTTCCCAAGTCATTTCATGGGGCCAATATAACACTTAGGTCAAAAACAAAGACATCATAAGAAAACTACAAACCAATATCTCTTATGAATATGATTGCAATAATCCTCAACAAAATATTAGCAAACAAAATACAGCATTTTTTTCTTAATTTATTTATTTATGGCTGTGTTGGGTCTTTGCTTCTGTGCGAGGGCTTTCTCTAGTTGCGGAGAGCGGGGGTCACTCTTCATCGCGGTGCGCGGGCCTCTCACTATCGCGGCCTCTCTTGTTGCGGAGCACAGGCTCCAGACGCGCAGGCTCAGTAGTTGTGGCTCACGGGCCTAGTTGCTCCGCGGCATGTGGGATCTTCCCGAACCAGGGCTCGAACCCGTGTCCCCTGCATTGGCAGGCAGATTCTCAACCACTGCGCCACCAAGGAAGCCCCAAAATACAGCATTTTATAAAAAGATTTGTTCACCATTACCAACTGGGATTTATTATGTTAATGCAAGGTTGGTTTAATATCTGAAAACTAATATAATACATCACATCAATAATATAATACACCACATCCATTTCATGATTAAAAAAAACAACTGGGCTTCCCTGGTGGCGCAGTGGTTGGGAGTCTGCCTGCCGGTGCGGGGGACGCGGGTTCGTGCCCCGGTCCGGGAAGATCCCACATGCCGCTCCGCCTGTGCTCCGCAACGGGAGAGGCCACGGCAGTGGGAGGCCCGCGTACCGCAAAAAAAAAAAAAAAGTTGAAAAAAAACAACTCAACAAACTTGGAATATAAAGGAATTAACTCAACCTCATGAAGGACATTTATGAAAAATCCACAGCTAACATCGTACTTAATAGTAAAAAACTAGATGCTTTCCCACTAAGATTTGGAACAAGACAAGAATGTTCATTCTTGCTACCTCTATTCAAAATTACATTGGAGGTTCTAGCCAAGACAATTAGAAAGAAATAAAAGGGACTTCCCTGGTAGCGCAGTGGTTAAGAATCTGCCTGCCAATGCAGGGGACATGGGTTCAAGCCCTGGTCTAGGAAGATCCCACACGCTGCAGAGCAACTAAGCCGGTGCACCACAACTACTGAGCCTGTGCTCTACAGCCCGCGAGCCACAACTACTGAGTCTGCATGCCACAACTACTGAAGCCCGCGAGCCTAGAGCCTGTGCTCTGCAACAAGAGAAGCCACCTCACTGAGAAGCCCGCACACTGCAACGAAAAGTAGACCCCGCTTACCGCAACTAGAGAAAGCCCATGCGCAGCAGTGAAGACCCAACACAGCCAAAAATAAATAAATAAATTTATTTTAAAAAATGAAAAAGAAAAGAAAGAAATAAAAGCCATCCAGATTGGAAAGGAAGAAGTAAAATGATCTCCATTTGCACATGCAATGAACTTCAATATAGAAATTCCTAAGGGATCCACTAAAAAAATATTAGAATAAGTAAGTTCAGCAAAGTTGTAAAAGCTCGGTAAATAAAAATAAACTATACTTCTGTACATTTGCAATGAACAATCTGAAAATGAAATTAAGAAAACAATTCCATTTACAATAGCATCATAAGGAATAAGATACTTAGGCATAACTTTAACAAAAGACATGTAGAACTTATACCTGAAAACTGTAAAGTGTTGTTGAAAGAAATTAAAGAAGATCTAAATAATTTTAAAAAATCCCATGTTCATGATCAGAAGACTTAACACTTAATATGGCAATACTCCTAAATTGATCTACAAATTGAACACCATCTTTATCAGAATCCCAGTGGACTTCTTTGTAGAAATTGACAAGCTAATGCTAAAATTCATATAGTGAACCAAAAATAGCCAAAACAACACACCTTCCTATTTCAAACTTATTACACAGCAATGATAATCAAGACAGTGTGATACTGGGAAAAGAACAGACACACAGATCAATGTAATATAATTGAGAAGCCAAAAATAAAACCATATATCTATGATCAATTTTTTAAATAAATTTATTTATTTATTTATCTATTTTTGGCTGCGTTGGGTCTTTGTTGCTGCACGTGGGCTTTAGTTGCGGCAAGCAGGGGCTACTCTTCATTGTGGTGCGCAAGCTTCTTATTGCGGTGGCTTCTTTTGTTACAGAGCACGGGCTCTAGGCACATGGGCTTCAGTAGCTGTGGTACGCAGGTTCAGTAGTTGTGGCACACAGGCTTAGTTGCTCCGTGGCATGTGGGATCTTCCCAGACCAGGGCTCGAACCCATGTCCCCTGCATTGGCAGGTGGATTCTTAACCACAGTGCCACCAGGGAAGTCCCTCTATGATCAATTTATTTCAACCCAGCCTTGGAACCAAAATTGGATGGTCCAAAGAAGATCACTGGGAAAAGAACAGTATTTTCAATAAATGGTGTAGGGACAACTGGTGTTGGACACTTACTTCACACAATATACAAAAAATTAACTCAAAATTGATCAAAGGGGGCTTCCCTGGTGGCACAGTGGTTGAGAGTCCGCCTGCCGATGCAGGGGGCGCGGGTTCGTGCCTGGGTCCGGGAGGATCCCACGTGCCGCGGAGCGGCTGGTCCCATGGGCCATGGCCGCTGGGCCTGCGCGTCCGGAGCCTATGCTCCGCGACGGGAGAGGCCACAGCAGTGAGAGGCCCGCGTACCGCAAAAAAAAAAAAAAAAATTGATCAAAGGTCCAAACTTAAGAGCTAAAACTATAAAACTCTTGGAAGACAACACAGCGGGGAATCTTCATGATCCTAGATTTGGCAAGG